>NW_028167584.1:0-600000 GCF_963513975.1 Fringilla coelebs
TGGCACCCGTGCCAACTTGGTCTGGTTTGAGAGTGCCAAGCGGGTCCTGAAAACTGACACCCAGAACAGTGGCTTCTGAGTTTTTTCTCCCTGGAAAATAGCCTGTACAGTGGTTCAGGATCCTGAGGCCTTAAATTTCAGGGTGCCTAGGTGAATTCCGCCTCTCGCAGGATGCCTCCCAAACACAAGCTGGCACCAATGCATTCTTGGTATGGTTTGACAGTGCAGAGTGGGTCCTGAAAACTGACACCCAGAACAGTGGCTTCTGAGTTTTTTTTCCCAGGGAAAAAGCCTGTACAGTGGTTCAGGGTCTTGAGGCCATAAATGGCCAGGTGCCTCCTGGAATTCCGCGTCTCGCAGGATGCGTTTCAGAGGAAGGGTGGCAGCAGTGCCAACTTGGTCTGGTTTGAGAGTGCCAAGTGGGTCCTGAAAATTGACACCCAGAACAGTGGCTTGTGAGTTTTGTTTCCCAGGGAAAAGGCCTGTACACTGGTTCAGGGGCCTGAAACTTTAAATGGCCAGGTGCCTTCTTGAATTCGGCCTCTCGCAGGATGCCTCCCAGACGCAATGTGACACCAGTGCCAACTTGGTCTTGTTTGAGAGTGCCTAGTGGGTCCTGAAAACTGACACCCAGAACAGTGGTTTGTGAGTTTTGTTTCCCAGGGAAAAAGCCTGTACAATGGTTCGGGGTCCTGAGGCCTTAAATTGTCGGGTGCCTCCTGGAGATCCACCTCTTGCAGGATTTTTCCCAGATGCTATGCGGCACCATTGCCCACTTAGTCTGGTTTGAGAGTGTCAAGTGGGTCCTGAAAACTGACACCAAGAACATTGTCTTCTGAGTTTTGCTTCCCAGGGAAAAAGCCTGTAAAGTGGTTCAGGGTCCTGAGGCCTTAAATGGCCAAGTTCCTCCTGGAATTCGGCCTCTCGCAGGATGCCTCCCAGACACATAGTGGCACCAGTGCCAACTTCGTCTGGTTTGAGAATGCCAAGTGGGTCCTGCAAGCTGACACCAAGAACAGTGGCTTCTGAGTTTTGTTTCCCAGGGAAAAAGCCTGTACAATGGTTCAGGGTCCTGCGGCGTTAAATTGCCGGGTGCCTCCTAGAATTCCGCCTCACACAGGATGCCTCCCAGATGCAAGGTGGCACCAGTGCCAACTTGGTCTGGTTTGAGAGTGCCTAGTGGGTCCTGAAAACTGACACCCAGAACAGTGGCTTGTGAGTTTTCTTTCCCAAGGAAAAGGCCTGTAGAGTGGTTCAGGGTCCTGAGGACTTAAATTGCCGGGTGCCTCTTGGAATTCGGCCCTGAGCAGGATGCCTCCCAGACGCAAAGTGGCACCCGTGCCAACTTGGTCTGGTTTGAGAGTGCCAAGCGGGTCCTGAAAACTGACACCCAGAACAGTGGCTTCTGAGTTTTTTCTCCCTGGAAAATAGCCTGTACAGTGGTTCAGGGTCCTGAGGCCTTAAATTTCAGGGTCCCTCCTGGAGATCTGCCTCTCGCAGGATGTTTCCCAGACGCTTAGCGGCACCGGTGCCCACTTAGTCTGGTTTGAGAGTGCCAAGTGGGTCCTGAAAACTGACACCCAGAACAGTGGCTTCTGAGTTTTGTTTCCCAGGGAAAAAGCCTGTACGGTGGTTCAGGATCCTGAGGCCTTAAATTTCAGGGTGCCTAGGTGAATTCCGCCTCTCGCAGGATGCCTCCCAAACACAAGCTGGCACCAATGCATTCTTGGTCTGGTTTGACAGTGCAGAGTGGGTCCTGCAAACTGACACCCAGAACAGTGGCTTCTGAGTTTTTTTTCACAGGGAAAAAGCCTGTACAGTGGTTCAGGGTCTTGAGGCCTTAAATGGCCAGGTGCCTCCTGGAATTCCGCGTCTCACAGGATGCCTCCCAGACGCAAAGTGGCACAAGTGCCAACTTGGTCTGGTTTGAGAGTGCCAAGTGGGTCCTGAAAACTGACACCCAGAACAGTGGCTTCTGAGTTTTGTTTCCCAGGGATAAACACTGTAGAGTGGTTCAGGGTCCTGAGGCCTTAAATGGCCAGGTGCCTCGTCGAATTCGGCCTCTCGCAGGATGCCTCCCAGACGCAAGGTGGCACCCGTGCCAACTTGGTCTGGTTTGGGAGTGTCAAGTGGGTCCTGAAAATTGACACCCAGAACAGTGGCTTGTGAGTTTTGTTTCCCAGGGAAAAAGCCTCTAGAATGTTTCAGGGGCCTGAGGCCTTAAATGGCCGGGTGATTCCTGGAATTCCGCCTCTCGAAGGATGCCTCTCAGACGCAAGGTGGCTGCAGTGCCAACTTGGGCTGGTTTGAGAGTGCCAAGTGGGTTCTGCAAACTGACACCCAGAACTGTGGCTTCTGAGTTTTGGCTCCCAGGGAAAAAGCCTGTACAGTGGTTCAGGGTCCTGAGGCCTTAAATTTCAGGGTGCCTCCTGGAGATCCGCCTCTCGCTGGATGCCTCCCAGACGCAATGTGGCACAAGTGCCAACTTGGTCTGGTTTGGGAGTGCCAAGCGGGTCCTGAAAACTGACACCCAGAACAGTGGCTTCTGAGTTTTTTCTCCCTGGAAAATAGCCTGTAGAGTGGTTCAGGGTCCTGAGGCCTTAAATTGCCGGGTGCCTCCAGGAGATCCGCCTCTTGCAGGATTTTTCCCAGACGCTATGCGGCACCATTGCCCACTTCGTCTGGTTTGAGAGTGTCAAGTGGGTCCTGAAAACTGACACCAAGAACATTGTCTTCTGAGTTTTGCTTCCCAGGGAAAAAGCCTGTAAAGTGGTTCAGGGTCCTGAGGCCTTAAATGGCCAAGTTCCTCCTGGAATTCGGCCCCTAGCAGGATGCCTCCCAGACACATAGTGGCACCAGTGCCAACTTCGTCTGGTTTGAGAATGCCAAGTGGGTCCTGCAAGCTGACACCAAGAACAGTGGCTTCTGAGTTTTGTTTCCCAGGGAAAAAGCCTGTACAATGGTTCAGGGTCCTGCGGCGTTAAATTGCCGGGTGCCTCCTAGAATTCCGCCTCACACAGGATGCCTCCCAGATGCAAGGTGGCACCAGTGCCAACTTGGTCTGGTTTGAGAGTGCCTAGTGGGTCCTGAAAACTGACACCCAGAACAGTGGCTTGTGAGTTTTCTTTCCCAGGGAAAAGGCCTGTAGAGTGGTTCAGGATCCTGAGGCCTTGAATTTCAGGGTGCCTAGGTGAATTCCGCCTCTCGCAGGATCCCTCCCAAACACAAGCTGGCACCAATGCATTCTTGGTCTGGTTTGACAGTGCATAGTGGGTCCTGCAAACTGACACCCAGAACAGTGGCTTCTGAGTTTTTTTTCCCAGGGAAAAAGCCTGTAGATTGGTTAAGGGTCCTGAGGCCATAAATGGCCAGGTGCCTCCTAGAATTCCGCGTCTCGCAGGATGCGTTTCAGAGGAAGGGTGGCAGCAGTGCCAACTTGGTCTGGTTTGAGAGTGCCAAGTGGGTCCTGAAAATTGACACCCAGAACAGTGGCTTGTGAGTTTTGTTTCCCAGGGAAAAGGCCTGTACACTGGTTCAGGGGCCTGAAACTTTAAATGGCCAGGTGCCTTCTTGAATTCGGCCTCTCGCAGGATGCCTCCCAGACGCAATGTGACACCAGTGCCAACTTGGTCTTGTTTGAGAGTGTCAAGTGGGTCCTGAAAACTGACACCCAGAACAGTGGTTTTTGAGTTTTGTTTCCCAGGGAAAAAGCCTGTGCAATGGTTCGGGGTCCTGCGGCCTTATATTGCCGGGTGTCTCCTAGAATTCTGCCTCACACAGGATGCCTCCCAGATGCAAGGTGGGACCAGTACCAACTTGGTCTGGTTTGAGAGTGCCAAGTGAGTCCTGAAAACTGACACCCAGAACAGCGGCTTCTGAGTTTTGTTTCCCAGGGGAAAAGCCTGTACAGTGGTTCAGGGTCCTGAAGCCTTAAATTTCAGGGTGCCTCCTGGAATTCCGCCTCTCGCTGGATGCCTCCCAGACGCAATGTGGCACCCGTGCCAACTTAGTCTGGTTTGGGAGTGTCAAATGGGTCCTGAAAATTGACACCCAGAACAGTGGTTTGTGAGTTTTGTTTCCCAGGGAAATAGCCAGTAGAGTGGTTCAGGGTCCTGAGGCCTTAACTTGCCGGGTGCCTCCTGGAGATCCGCCTCTTGCAGGATTTTTCCCAGACGCTATGCAGCACCATTGCCCACTTAGTCTGGTTTGAGAGTGTCAAGTGGGTCCTGAAAACTGACACCAAGAACATTGTCTTCTGAGTTTTGCTTCCCAGGGAAAAAGCCTGTAAAGTGGTTCAGGGTCCTGAGGCCTTAAATGGCCAAGTTCCTCCTGGAATTCGGCCCCTAGCAGGATGCCTCCCAGACACATAGTGGCACCAGTGCCAACTTCGTCTGGTTTGAGAATGCCAAGTGGGTCCTGCAAGCTGACACCAAGAACAGTGGCTTCTGAGTTTTGTTTCCCAGGGAAAAAGCCTGTACAATGGTTCAGGGTCCTGCGGCGTTAAATTGCCGGGTGCCTCCTAGAATTCCGCCTCACACAGGATGCCTCCCAGATGCAAGGTGGCACCAGTGCCAACTTGGTCTGGTTTGAGAGTGCCTAGTGGGTCCTGCAAACTGACACCCAGAACAGTGGCTTGTGAGTTTTCTTTCCCAGGGAAAAGGCCTGTAGAGTGGTTCAGGGTCCTGAGGACTTAAATTGCCGGGTGCCACTTGGAATTCGGCCCCTAGCAGGATGCCTCCCAGACGCAAAGTGGCACCCGTGCCAACTTGGTCTGGTTTGAGAGTGCCAAGCGGGTCCTGAAAACTGACACCCAGAACAGTGGCTTCTGAGTTTTTTCTCCCTGGAAAATAGCCTGTACAGTGGTTCAGGGTCCTGAGGCCTTAAATTTCAGGGTCCCTCCTGGAGATCCGCCTCTCACAGGATGTTTCCCAGACGCAAAATGGCACCGTTGCCCACTTAGTCTGGTTTGAGAGTGCCAAGTGGGTGCTGAAAACTGACACCCAGAACAGTGGCTTCTGAGTTTTGGTTCCCAGGGAAAAAGCCTGTACAATGGTTCGGGGCCCTGCGGCCTTAAATTTCAGGGTGCCTAGGTGAATTCCGCCTCTCGCAGGATGCCTCCCAAACGCAAGCTGGCACCAATGCATTCTTGGTCTGGTTTGACAGTGCAGAGTGGGTCCTGCAAACTGACACCCAGAACAGTGGCTTCTGAGTTTTGTTTCCCAGGGAAAAAGCCTGTAGAGTGGTTCAGGGTCTTGAGGCCATAAATGGCCAGGTGCCTCCTGGAATTCCGCGTCTCACAGGATGCCTCCCAGACGCAAAGTGGCACAAGTGCCAACTTGGTCTGGTTTGAGAGTGCCAAGTGGGTCCTGAAAATTGACACCCAGAACAGTGGCTTGTGAGTTTTGTTTCCCAGGGAAAAGGCCTGTACACTGGTTCAGGGGCCTGAAACTATAAATGGCCAGGTGCCTTCTTGAATTCGGCCTCTCGCAGGATGCCTCCCAGACGCAATGTGACACCAGTGCCAACTTGGTCTTGTTTGAGAGTGTCAAGTGGGTCCTGAAAACTGACACCCAGAACAGTGGTTTGTGAGTTTTGTTTCCCAGGGAAAAAGCCTGTGCAATGGTTCGGGGTCCTGCGGCCTTAAATTGCCGGGTGCCTCCTGGAGATCCGCCTCTTGCAGGATTTTTCCCAGATGCTATGCGGCACCATTGCCCATTTAGTCTGGTTTGAGAGTGTCAAGTGGGTCCTGAAAACTGACACCAAGAACATTGTCTTCTGAGTTTTGTTTCCCAGGGAAAAAGCCTGTACAATGGTTCAGTGTCCTGCGGCCTTATATTGCCGGGTGTCTCCTAGAATTCTGCCTCACACAGGATGCCTCCCAGATGCAAGGTGGCACCAGTACCAACTTGGTCTGGTTTGAGAGTGCCAAGTGAGTCCTGAAAACTGACACCCAGAACAGCGGCTTCTGAGTTTTGTTTCCCAGGGGAAAAGCCTGTACAGTGGTTCAGGGTCCTGAAGCCTTAAATTTCAGGGTGCCTCCTGGAATTCCGCCTCTCGCAGGATGCCTCCCAGACGCAATGTGGCACCCGTGCCAACTTAGTCTGGTTTGGGAGTGTCAAGTGGGTCCTGAAAATTGACACCCAGAACAGTGGTTTGTGAGTTTTGTTTCCCAGGGAAAAAGCCTGTACAATTGTTCGGGGTCCTGCGGCCTTAAATTGTCGGGTGCCTCCTGGAGATCCGCCTCTTGCAGGATTTTTCCCAGATGCTATGCGGCACCATTGCCCACTTCGTCTGGTTTGAGAGTGTCAAGTGGGTCCTGAAAACTGACACCAAGAACATTGTCTTCTGAGTTTTGCTTCCCAGGGAAAAAGCCTGTAAAGTGGTTCAGGGTCCTGAGGCCTTAAATGGCCAAGTTCCTCCTGGAATTCGGCCTCTCGCAGGATGCCTCCCGGACACATAGTGGCACCAGTGCCAACTTGGTCTGGTTTGAGAATGCCAAGTGGGTCCTGCAAGCTGACACCAAGAACAGTGGCTTCTGAGTTTTGTTTCCCAGGGAAAAAGCCTGTACAATGGTTCAGGGTCCTGCGGCATTAAATGGCCGGGTGCCTCCTAGAATTCCGCCTCACACAGGATGCCTCCCAGATGCAAGGTGGCACCAGTGCCAAGTTGGTCTGGTTTGAGAGTGCCTAGTGGGTCCTGAAAACTGACACCAAGAACAGTGGCTTGTGAGTTTTTTCTCCCTGGAAAATAGCCTGTACCGTGGTTCAGGGTCCTGAGGCCTTAAATTTCAGGGTCCCTCTTGGAGATCTGCCTCTCGCAGGATGTTTCCCAGACGCTTAGCGGCACCGGTGCCCACTTAGTCTGGTTTGAGAGTGCCAAGTGGGTCCTGAAAACTGACACCCAGAACAGTGGCTTCTGAGTTTTGTTTCCCAGGGAAAAAGCCTGTACGGTGGTTCAGGATCCTGAGGCCTTAAATTTCAGGGTGCCTAGGTGAATTCCGCCTCTCGCAGGATGCCTCCCAAACGCAAGCTGGCACCAATGAATTCTTGGTATGGTTTGACAGTGCAGAGTGGGTCCTGCAAACTGACACCCAGAACAGTGGCTTCTGAGTTTTTTTTCCCAGGGAAAAAGCCTGTACAGTGGTTCAGGGTCTTGAGGCCATAAATGGCCAGGTGCCTCCTGGAATTCCGCGTCTCGCAGGATGCGTTTCAGACGAAGGGTGGCAGCAGTGCCAACTTGGTCTGGTTTGAGAGTGCCAAGTGGGTCCTGAAAATTGACACCCAGAACAGTGGCTTGTGAGTTTTGTTTCCCAGGGAAAAGGCCTGTACACTGGTTCAGGGGCCTGAAACTTTAAATGGCCAGGTGTCTTCTTGAATTCGGCCTCTCGCAGGATGCCTCCCAGACGCAATGTGACACCAGTGCCAACTTGGTCTTGTTTGAGAGTGCCTAGTGGGTCCTGAAAACTGACACCCAGAACAGTGGTTTGTGAGTTTTGTTTCCCAGGGAAAAAGCCTGTACAATGGTTCGGGGTCCTGAGGCCCTAAATTGTCGGGTGCCTCCTGGAGATCCACCTCTTGCAGGATTTTTCCCAGATGCTATGCGGCACCATTGCCCACTTAGTCTGGTTTGAGAGTGTCAAGTGGGTCCTGAAAACTGACACCAAGAACATTGTCTTCTGAGTTTTGCTTCCCAGGGAAAAAGCCTGTAAAGTGGTTCAGGGTCCTGAGGCCTTAAATGGCCAAGTTCCTCCTGGAATTCGGCCTCTCGCAGGATGCCTCCCAGACACATAGTGGCACCAGTGCCAACTTCGTCTGGTTTGAGAATGCCAAGTGGGTCCTGCAAGCTGACACCAAGAACAGTGGCTTCTGAGTTTTGTTTCCCAGGGAAAAAGCCTGTACAATGGTTCAGGGTCCTGCGGCGTTAAATTGCCGGGTGCCTCCTAGAATTCCGCCTCACACAGGATGCCTCCCAGATGCAAGGTGGCACCAGTTCCAACTTGGTCTGGTTTGAGAGTGCCTAGTGGGTCCTGAAAACTGACAGCCAGAACAGTGGCTTGTGAGTTTTCTTTCCCAAGGAAAAGGCCTGTAGAGTGGTTCAGGGGCCTGAGGCCTTAAATTGCCGGGTGCCTCTTGGAATTCGGCCCTGAGCAGGATGCCTCCCAGACGCAAAGTGGCACCCGTGCCAACTTGGTCTGGTTTGAGAGTGCAAAGCGGGTCCTGAAAACTGACACCCAGAACAGTGGCTTCTGAGTTTTTTCTCCCTGGAAAATAGCCTGTACAGTGGTTCAGGGTCCTGAGGCCTTAAATTTCAGGGTCCCTCCTGGAGATCTGCCTCTCGCAGGATGTTTCCCAGACGCTTAGCGGCACCGGTGCCCACTTAGTCTGGTTTGAGAGTGCCAAGTGGGTGCTGAAAACTGACACCCAGAACAGTGGCTTCTGAGTTTTGGTTCCCAGGGAAAAAGCCTGTACGGTGGTTCAGGATCCTGAGGCCTTAAATTTCAGGGTGCCTAGGTGAATTCCGCCTCTCGCAGGATGCCTCCCAAACACAAGCTGGCACCAAAGCATTCTTGGTCTGGTTTGACAGTGCAGAGTGGGTCCTGCAAACTGACACCCAGAACAGTGGCTTCTGAGTTTTTTTTCCCAGGGAAAAAGCCTGTACAGTGGTTCAGGGTCTTGAGGCCTTAAATGGCCAGGTGCCTCCTGGAATTCCGCGTCTCACAGGATGCCTCCCAGACGCAAAGTGGCACAAGTGCCAACTTGGTCTGGTTTGAGAGTGCCAAGTGGGTCCTGAAAACTGACACCCAGAACAGTGGCTTCTGAGTTTTGTTTCCCAGGGATAAACACTGTAGAGTGGTTCAGGGTCCTGAGGCCTTAAATGGCCAGGTGCCTCGTCGAATTCGGCCTCTCGCAGGATGCCTCCCAGACGCAAGGTGGCACCCGTGCCAACTTGGTCTGGTTTGGGAGTGTCAAGTGGGTCCTGAAAACTGACACCCAGAACAGTGGCTTCTGAGTTTTGTTTCCCAGGGAAAAAGCCTGTACAATGGTTCAGGGTCCTGAGGCCTTAAATGGCCAGGTGCCTCCTGGAATTCCGCGTCTCGCAGGATGCGTTTCAGACGAAGGGTGGCAGCAGTGCCAACTTGGTCTGGTTTGAGAGTGCCAAGTGGGTCCTGAAAATTGACACCCAGAACAGTGGCTTGTGAGTTTTGTTTCCCAGGGAAAAGGCCTGTACACTGGTTCAGGGGCCTGAAACTTTAAATGGCCAGGTGCCTTCTTGAATTCGGCCTCTCGCAGGATGCCTCCCAGACGCAAGCTGTCACAAGTGCCAACATGGTCTCGTTTGAGAGTGCCAAGTGGGTCCTGAAAACTGACACCCAGAACAGTGGCTTCTGAGTTTTGTTTCCCAGGGAAAAACACTGTAGAGTGGTTCAGGGTCCTGAGGCCTTAAATGGCCAGGTGCCTCGTCGACTTCCGCCTTTCTCAGGATGCCTCCCAGACGCAAGGAGGCACCCGTGCCAACTTGGTCTGGTTTGAGAGTGCCTAGTGGGTCCTGCAAACTGACACTAAGAACTTATGAGTTTTTTTTCCCAGGGAAAAAGCCTGTACAATGGTTCAGGGTCCTGCGGCGTTAAATTTCCGGGTGCCTCCTTGAATTCCGCCTCACACAGGATGCCTCCCAGATGCAAGGTGGCACCAGTGCCAACTTGGTCTGTTTTGAGAGTGCCTAGTGGGTCCTGCAAACTGACACCCAGAACAGTGGCTTTTGAATTTTGTTTCCCAGAGAAAAGGCCTGTAGAGTGGTTCAGGGTCCTGAGGCCTTAAATTGCCGGGTCCCTCTTGGAATTCGGCCCCTTGCAGGATGCCTTCCAGACGCAAAGTGGCACCCGTGCCAACTTGGTCTGGTTTAAGAGTGCAAGCGGGTCCTGCAAACTGACACCCAGAACAGTGGCTTGTGAGTTTTTTTTCTCTGGGCAATAGCCTGTACAGTGGTTCAGGGTCCTGAGGCCTTAAATTACAGGGTCCCTCCTGGAGATCCACCTCGCGCAGGATGTTCCCCAGACGCTTAGCGGCACCAGTGCCAACTTGGTCTGGTTTGAGAGTGCCAAGTGGGTCCTGCAAACTGACACCAAGAACAGTGGCTGCTGAGATTTGTTTCCCAGGGAAAAAGACTGTACAATGGTTCAGGGTCCTGCGGCCTTAAATGGCCAGGTGCCTCCTGGAATTCCGCGTCTCGCAAGATGCGTTTCAGACGAAGGGTGGCAGCAGTGCCAACTTGGTCTTGTTTGAGAGTGCCAAGTGGGTCCTGAAAATTGACACCCAGAACAGTGGCTTGTGAGTTTTGTTTCCCAGGGAAAAAGCCTCTAGAATGTTTCAGGGGCCTGAGGCCTTAAATGGCCGGGTGATTCCTGGAATTCCGCCTCTCGAAGGATGCCTCTCAGACGCAAGGTGGCTGCAGTGCCAACTTGGGCTGGTTTGAGAGTGCCAAGTGGGTTCTGCAAACTGACACCCAGAACTGTGGCTTCTGAGTTTTGGCTCCCAGGGAAAAAGCCTATACTGTGGTTCAGGGTCCTGAGGCCTTAAATTTCAGGGTGCCTCCTGGAATTCCGCCTCTCGCTGGATGCCTCCCAGACGCAATGTGGCACAAGTGCCAACTTGGTCTGGTTTGGGTGTGTCAAGTGGGTCCTGAAGACTGACACCCAGAACAGTGGTTTGTGAGTTTTGTTTCCCAGGGAAATAGCCTGTAGAGTGTTCAGGGTCCTGAGGCCTTAAATTGCCGGGTGCCTCCAGGAGATCCGCCTTTTGCAGGATTTTTCCCAGACGCTATGCGGCACCATTGCCCACTTAGTCTGGTTTGAGAGTGTCAAGTGGGTCCTGAAAACTGACACCAAGAACATTGTCTTCTGAGTTTTGCTTCCCAGGGAAAAAGCCTGTAAAGTGGTTCAGGGGCCTGAGGCCTTAAATGGCCAAGTTCCTCCTGGAATTCGGCCTCTCGCAGGATGCCTCCCAGACACATAGTGGCACCAGTGCCAACTTCGTCTGGTTTGAGAATGCCAAGTGGGTCCTGCAAACTGACACCAAGAACAGTGGCTTCTGAGTTTTGTTTCCCAGGGAAAAAGCCTGTACAATGGTTCAGGGTCCTGCGGCGTTAAATTGCCGGGTGCCTCCTAGAATTCCGCCTCACACAGGATGCCTCCCAGATGCAAGGTGGCACCAGTGCCAACTTGGTCTGGTTTGAGAGTGCCTAGTGGGTCCTGAAAACTGACACCCAGAACAGTGGCTTGTGAGTTTTCTTTCCCAGGGAAAAGGCCTGTAGAGTGGTTCAGGATCCTGAGGCCTTGAATTTCAGGGTGCCTAGGTGAATTCCGCCTCTCGCAGGATCCCTCCCAAACACAAGCTGGCACCAATGCATTCTTGGTCTGGTTTGACAGTGCAGAGTGGGTCCTGCAAACTGACACCCAGAACAGTGGCTTCTGAGTTTTTTTTCCCAGGGAAAAAGCCTGTAGAGTGGTTCAGGGTCCTGAGGCCATAAATGGCCAGGTGCCTCCTAGAATTCCGCGTCTCGCAGGATGCGTTTCAGAGGAAGGGTGGCAGCAGTGCCAACTTGGTCTGGTTTGAGAGTGCCAAGTGGGTCCTGAAAATTGACACCCAGAACAGTGGCTTGTGAGTTTTGTTTCCCAGGGAAAAGGCCTGTACACTGGGTCAGGGGCCTGAAACTTTAAATGGCCAGGTGCCTTCTTGAATTCGGCCTATCGCAGGATGCCCCCCAGACGCAATGTGACACCAGTGCCAACTTGGTCTTGTTTGAGAGTGCCTAGTGGGTGCTGAAAACTGACACCCAGAACAGTGTTTTGTGAGTTTTGTTTCCCAGGGAAAAAGCCTGTACAATGGTTCAGATTCCTGCGGCCTTAAATTGCCGTGTGCTTCCTGGAGATCCGCCTCTTGCAGGATTTTTCCAAGACGCTATGCGGCACCATTGCCCATTTAGTCTGGTTTGAGAGTGTCAAGTGGGTCCTGAAAACTGACACCAAGAACATTGTCTTCTGAGTTTTGTTTCCCAGGGAAAAAGCCTGTAAAGTGGTTCAGGGTCCTGAGGCCTTAAATGGCCAGGTTCCTCCTGGAATTCGGCCTCTCGCAGGATGCCTCCCAGACACTAAGTCGCACCAGTGCCAACTTCGTCTCGTTTGACAATGCCAAGTGGGTCCTGCAAACTGACACCCAGAACAGTGGCTTGTGAGTTTTGTTTCCCAGGGAAAAAGCCTGTACAATGGTTCAGGGTCCTGCGGCCTTATATTGCCGGGTGTCTCCTAGAATTCTGCCTCACACAGGATGCCTCTCAGATGCAAGGTGGCTGCAGTGCCAACTTGGGCTGGTTTGAGAGTGCCAAGTGGGTGCTGAAAACTGACACCCAGAACAGTGGCTTCTGAGTTTTGTTTCCCAGGGAAAAAGCCTGTAGAGTGGTTCAGGGTCCTGAGGCCTTAAATTTCAGGGTGCCTCCTGGAATTCCGCCTCTCGCGGGATGCCTCCCAGACGCAATGTGGCACCCGTGCCAACTTGGTCTGGTTTGAGAGTGCCAAGTGGGTCCTGAAAATTGACACCCAGAACAGTGGTTTTTGAGTTTTGTTTCCCAGGGAAAAAGCCTGTACAATGGTTCGGGGCCCTGCGGCCTTAAATTGCCGGGTGCCTCCTGGAGATCCGCCTCTTGCAGGATTTTTCCCAGATGCTATGCGGCACCATTGCCCACTTAGTCTGGTTTGAGAGTGTCAAGTGGGTCCTCCAAACTGACACCCAGAACAGTGGCTTCTGAGTTTTGTTTCCCAGGGAAATACCCTGTAGAGTGGTTCAGGGTCCTGCCGCGTTAAATTTCAGGGTCCCTCCTGGAGATCCACCTCTCGCAGGATGTTCCCAAGACGCTTAGCGGCACCAGTGCCAACTTGGTCTGGTTTGAGAGTGCCAAGTGGGTCCTGAAAACTGACACCAAGAACAGTGGCTGCTGAGATTTGTTTCCCAGGGAAAAAGCCTGTACAATGGTTCAGGGTCCTGAGGCCTTAAATGGCCAGGTGCCTCCTGGAATTCCGCGTCTCGCAGGATGCGTTTCAGAGGAAGGGTGGCAGCAGTGCCAACTTGGTCTTGTTTGAGAGTGCCAAGTGGGTCCTGAAAATTGACACCCAGAACAGTGGCTTGTGAGTTTACTCTCCCAGGGAAAAAGCCTCTAGAATGTTTCAGGGGCCTGAGGCCTTAAATGGCCGGGTGATTCCTGGAATTCCGCCTCTCGAAGGATGCCTCTCAGATGCAAGGTGGCTGCAGTGCCAACTTGGGCTGGTTTGAGAGTGCCAAGTGGGTTCTGCAAACTGACACCCAGAACTGTGGCTTCTGAGTTTTGGCTCCCAGGGAAAAAGCCTGTACAGTGGTTCAGGGTCCTGAGGCCTTAAATTTCAGGGTGCCTCCTGGAATTCCGCCTCTCGCTGGATGCCTCCCAGACGCAATGTGGCACAAGTGCCAACTTGGTCTGGTTTGAGAGTGCCAAGCGGGTCCTGAAAACTGCCACCCAGAACAGTGGCTTCTGAGTTTTTTCTCCCTGGAAAATAGCCTGTAGAGTGGTTCAGGGTCCTGAGGCCTTAAATTGCCGGGTGCCTCCAGGAGATCCGCCTCTTGCAGGATTTTTCCCAGACGCTATGCGGCACCATTGCCCACTTAGTCTGGTTTGAGAGTGTCAAGTGGGTCCTGAAAACTGACACCAAGAACATTGTCTTCTGAGTTTTGCTTCCCAGGGAAAAAGCCTGTAAAGTGGTTCAGGGTCCTGAGGCCTTAAATGGCCAAGTTCCTCCTGGAATTCGGCCCCTAGCAGGATGCCTCCCAGACACATAGTGGCACCAGTGCCAACTTCGTCTGGTTTGAGAATGCCAAGTGGGTCCTGCAAACTGACACCAAGAACAGTGGCTTCTGAGTTTTGTTTCCCAGGGAAAAAGCCTGTACAATGGTTCAGGGTCCTGCGGCGTTAAATTGCCGGGTGCCTCCTAGAATTCCGCCTCACACAGGATGCCTCCCAGATGCAAGGTGGCACCAGTGCCAACTTGGTCTGGTTTGAGAGTGCCTAGTGGGTCCTGCAAACTGACACCCAGAACAGTGGCTTGTGAGTTTTCTTTCCCAGGGAAAAGGCCTGTAGAGTGGTTCAGGGTCCTGAGGACTTAAATTGCCGGGTGCCTCTTGGAATTCGGCCCCTAGCAGGATGCCTCCCAGACGCAAAGTGGCACCCGTGCCAACTTGGTCTGGTTTGAGAGTGCCAAGCGGGTCCTGAAAACTGACACCCAGAACAGTGGCTTCTGAGTTTTTTCTCCCTGGAAAATAGCCTGTACAGTGGTTCAGGGTCCTGAGGCCTTAAATTTCAGGGTCCCTCCTGGAGATCCGCCTCTCACAGGATGTTTCCCAGTCGCAAAATGGCACCGTTGCCCACTTAGTCTGGTTTGAGAGTGCCAAGTGGGTGCTGAAAACTGACACCCAGAACAGTGGCTTCTGAGTTTTGGTTCCCAGGGAAAAATCCTGTACAATGGTTCGGGGCCCTGCGGCCTTAAATTTCAGGGTGCCTAGGTGAATTCCGCCTCTCGCAGGATGCCTCCCAAACGCAAGCTGGCACCAATGCATTCTTGGTCTGGTTTGACAGTGCAGAGTGGGTCCTGCAAACTGACACCCAGAACAGTGGCTTCTGAGTTTTTTTTCCCAGGGAAAAAGCCTGTACAGTGGTTCAGGGTCTTGAGGCCTTAAATGGCCAGGTGCCTCCTGGAATTCCGCGTCTCACAGGATGCCTCCCAGACGCAAAGTGGCACAAGTGCCAACTTGGTCTGGTTTGAGAGTGCCAAGTGGGTCCTGAAAACTGACACCCAGAACAGTGGCTTCTGAGTTTTGTTTCCCAGGGATAAACACTGTAGAGTGGTTCAGGGTCCTGAGGCCTTAAATGGCCAGGTGCCTCGTCGAATTCGGCCTCTCGCAGGATGCCTCCCAGACGCAAGGTGGCACCCGTGCCAACTTGGTCTGGTTTGGGAGTGTCAAGTGGGTCCTGAAAACTGACACCCAGAACAGTGGCTTCTGAGTTTTGTTTCCCAGGGAAAAAGCCTGTACAATGGTTCAGGGTCCTGAGGCCTTAAATGGCCAGGTGCCTCCTGGAATTCCGCGTCTCGCAGGACGCGTTTCAGACGAAGGGTGGCAGCAGTGCCAACTTGGTCTGGTTTGAGAGTGCCAAGTGGGTCCTGAAAATTGACACCCAGAACAGTGGCTTGTGAGTTTTGTTTCCCAGGGAAAAGGCCTGTACACTGGTTCAGGGGCCTGAAACTTTAAATGGCCAGGTGCCTTCTTGAATTCGGCCTCTCGCAGGATGCCTCCCAGACGCAATGTGACACCAGTGCCAACTTGGTCTTGTTTGAGAGTGCCTAGTGGGTCCTGAAAACTGACACCCAGAACAGTGGTTTGTGAGTTTTGTTTCCCAGGGAAAAAGCCTTTACAATGGTTCGGGGTCCTGAGGCCTTAAATTGCCGGGTGCCTCCTGGAGATCCGCCTCTTGCAGGATTTTTCGCAGATGCTATGCGGCACCATTGCCCACTTAGTCTGGTTTGAGAGTGTCAAGTAGGTCCTGAAAACTGACACCAAGAACATTGTCTTCTGAGTTTTGTTTCCCAGGGAAAAAGCCTGTAAAGTGGTTAAGGGGCCTGAGGCCTTAAATGGCAAAGTTCCTCTTGGTATTCGGCCTCTCGCAGGATGCCTCCCAGACACTAAGTCGCACCAGTGCCAACTTGGTCTGGTTTGACAATGCCAAGTGGGTCCTGCAAACTGACACCCAGAACAGTGGCTTGTGAGTTTTGTTTCCCAGGGAAAAGGCCTGTACAATGGTTCGGGGCCCTGCGGCCTTAAATTGCCGGGTGCCTCCTGGAGATCCGCCTCTTGCAGGATTTTTCCCAGATGCTATGCGGCACCATTGCCCACTTAGTCTGGTTTGAGAGTGTCAAGTGGGTCCTCCAAACTGACACCCAGAACAGTGGCTTGTGAGTTTTGTTTCCCAGGGAAAAAGCCTGTAAAGTGGTTCAGGGTCCTGAGGCCTTAAATTTCAGGGTGCCTCCTGGAATTCGGCCTCTCGCAGGATGCCTCCCAGACGCAAGCTGTCACAAGTGCCAACATGGTCTCGTTTGAGAGTGCCAAGTGGGTCCTGAAAACTGACACCCAGAACAGTGGCTTCTGAGTTTTGTTTCCCAGGGAAAAACACTGTAGAGTGGTTCAGGGTCCTGAGGCCTTAAATGGCCAGGTGCCTCGTCGACTTCCGCCTTTCTCAGGATGCCTCCCAGACGCAAGGAGGCACCCGTGCCAACTTGGTCTGGTTTGAGAGTGCCTAGTGGGTCCTGCAAACTGACACTAAGAACTTATGAGTTTTTTTTCCCAGGGAAAAAGCCTGTACAATGGTTCAGGGTCCTGCGGCCTAAAATTTCCGGGTGCCTCCTTGAATTCCGCCTCACACAGGATGCCTCCCAGATGCAAGGTGGCACCAGTGCCAACTTGGTCTGTTTTGAGAGTGCCTAGTGGGTCCTGCAAACTGACACCCAGAACAGTGGCTTTTGAATTTTGTTTCCCAGAGAAAAGGCCTGTAGAGTGGTTCAGGGTCCTGAGGCCTTAAATTGCCGGGTCCCTCTTGGAATTCGGCCCCTTGCAGGATGCCTTCCAGACGCAAAGTGGCACCCGTGCCAACTTGGTCTGGTTTAAGAGTGCAAGCGGGTCCTGCAAACTGACACCCAGAACAGTGGCTTGTGAGTTTTTTTTCTCTGGGCAATAGCCTGTACAGTGGTTCAGGGTCCTGAGGCCTTAAATTACAGGGTCCCTCCTGGAGATCCACCTCGCGCAGGATGTTCCCCAGACGCTTAGCGGCACCAGTGCCAACTTGGTCTGGTTTGAGAGTGCCAAGTGGGTCCTGCAAACTGACACCAAGAACAGTGGCTGCTGAGATTTGTTTCCCAGGGAAAAAGACTGTACAATGGTTCAGGGTCCTGCGGCCTTAAATGGCCAGGTGCCTCCTGGAATTCCGCGTCTCGCAAGATGCGTTTCAGACGAAGGGTGGCAGCAGTGCCAACTTGGTCTTGTTTGAGAGTGCCAAGTGGGTCCTGAAAATTGACACCCAGAACAGTGGCTTGTGAGTTTTGTTTCCCAGGGAAAAAGCCTCTAGAATGTTTCAGGGGCCTGAGGCCTTAAATGGCCGGGTGATTCCTGGAATTCCGCCTCTCGAAGGATGCCTCTCAGACGCAAGGTGGCTGCAGTGCCAACTTGGGCTGGTTTGAGAGTGCCAAGTGGGTTCTGCAAACTGACACCCAGAACTGTGGCTTCTGAGTTTTGGCTCCCAGGGAAAAAGCCTATACTGTGGTTCAGGGTCCTGAGGCCTTAAATTTCAGGGTGCCTCCTGGAATTCCGCCTCTCGCTGGATGCCTCCCAGACGCAATGTGGCACAAGTGCCAACTTGGTCTGGTTTGGGTGTGTCAAGTGGGTCCTGAAGACTGACACCCAGAACAGTGGTTTGTGAGTTTTGTTTCCCAGGGAAATAGCCTGTAGAGTGTTCAGGGTCCTGAGGCCTTAAATTGCCGGGTGCCTCCAGGAGATCCGCCTCTTGCAGGATTTTTCCCAGACGCTATGCGGCACCATTGCCCACTTAGTCTGGTTTGAGAGTGTCAAGTGGGTCCTGAAAACTGACACCAAGAACATTGTCTTCTGAGTTTTGCTTCCCAGGGAAAAAGCCTGTAAAGTGGTTCAGGGGCCTGAGGCCTTAAATGGCCAAGTTCCTCCTGGAATTCGGCCTCTCGCAGGATGCCTCCCAGACACATAGTGGCACCAGTGCCAACTTCGTCTGGTTTGAGAATGCCAAGTGGGTCCTGCAAACTGACACCAAGAACAGTGGCTTCTGAGTTTTGTTTCCCAGGGAAAAAGCCTGTACAATGGTTCAGGGTCCTGCGGCGTTAAATTGCCGGGTGCCTCCTAGAATTCCGCCTCACACAGGATGCCTCCCAGATGCAAGGTGGCACCAGTGCCAACTTGGTCTGGTTTGAGAGTGCCTAGTGGGTCCTGAAAACTGACACCCAGAACAGTGGCTTGTGAGTTTTCTTTCCCAGGGAAAAGGCCTGTAGAGTGGTTCAGGATCCTGAGGCCTTGAATTTCAGGGTGCCTAGGTGAATTCCGCCTCTCGCAGGATCCCTCCCAAACACAAGCTGGCACCAAATGCATTCTTGGTCTGGTTTGACAGTGCAGAGTGGGTCCTGCAAACTGACACCCAGAACAGTGGCTTCTGAGTTTTTTTTCCCAGGGAAACACCCTGTAGAGTGGTTCAGGGTCCTGAGGCCATAAATGGCCAGGTGCCTCCTAGAATTCCGCGTCTCGCAGGATGCGTTTCAGAGGAAGGGTGGCAGCAGTGCCAACTTGGTCTGGTTTGAGAGTGCCAAGTGGGTCCTGAAAATTGACACCCAGAACAGTGGCTTGTGAGTTTTGTTTCCCAGGGAAAAGGCCTGTACACTGGGTCAGGGGCCTGAAACTTTAAATGGCCAGGTGCCTTCTTGAATTCGGCCTATCGCAGGATGCCCCCCAGACGCAATGTGACACCAGTGCCAACTTGGTCTTGTTTGAGAGTGCCTAGTGGGTGCTGAAAACTGACACCCAGAACAGTGTTTTGTGAGTTTTGTTTCCCAGGGAAAAAGCCTGTACAATGGTTCAGATTCCTGCGGCCTTAAATTGCCGTGTGCTTCCTGGAGATCCGCCTCTTGCAGGATTTTTCCAAGACGCTATGCGGCACCATTGCCCATTTAGTCTGGTTTGAGAGTGTCAAGTGGGTCCTGAAAACTGACACCAAGAACATTGTCTTCTGAGTTTTGTTTCCCAGGGAAAAAGCCTGTAAAGTGGTTCAGGGTCCTGAGGCCTTAAATGGCCAGGTTCCTCCTGGAATTCGGCCTCTCGCAGGATGCCTCCCAGACACTAAGTCGCACCAGTGCCAACTTCGTCTCGTTTGACAATGCCAAGTGGGTCCTGCAAACTGACACCCAGAACAGTGGCTTGTGAGTTTTGTTTCCCAGGGAAAAAGCCTGTACAATGGTTCAGGGTCCTGCGGCCTTATATTGCCGGGTGTCTCCTAGAATTCTGCCTCACACAGGATGCCTCTCAGATGCAAGGTGGCTGCAGTGCCAACTATGTCTGGTTTGAGAGTGCCAAGTGGGTGCTGAAAACTGACACCCAGAACAGTGGCTTCTGAGTTTTGTTTCCCAGGGAAAAAGCCTGTAGAGTGGTTCAGGGTCCTGAGGCCTTAAATTTCAGGGTGCCTCCTGGAATTCCGCCTCTCGCGGGATGCCTCCCAGACGCAATGTGGCACCCGTGCCAACTTGGTCTGGTTTGAGAGTGCCAAGTGGGTCCTGAAAATTGACACCCAGAACAGTGGTTTTTGAGTTTTGTTTCCCAGGGAAAAAGCCTGTACAATGGTTCGGGGCCCTGCGGCCTTAAATTGCCGGGTGCCTCCTGGAGATCCGCCTCTTGCAGGATTTTTCCCAGATGCTATGCGGCACCATTGCCCACTTAGTCTGGTTTGAGAGTGTCAAGTGGGTCCTCCAAACTGACACCCAGAACAGTGGCTTCTGAGTTTTGTTTCCCAGGGAAATACCCTGTAGAGTGGTTCAGGGTCCTGCCGCGTTAAATTTCAGGGTCCCTCCTGGAGATCCACCTCTCGCAGGATGTTCCCAAGACGCTTAGCGGCACCAGTGCCAACTTGGTCTGGTTTGAGAGTGCCAAGTGGGTCCTGCAAACTGACACCAAGAACAGTGGCTGCTGAGATTTGTTTCCCAGGGAAAAAGCCTGTACAATGGTTCAGGGTCCTGAGGCCTTAAATGGCCAGGTGCCTCCTGGAATTCCGCGTCTCGCAGGATGCGTTTCAGAGGAAGGGTGGCAGCAGTGCCAACTTGGTCTTGTTTGAGAGTGCCAAGTGGGTCCTGAAAATTGACACCCAGAACAGTGGCTTGTGAGTTTACTCTCCCAGGGAAAAAGCCTCTAGAATGTTTCAGGGGCCTGAGGCCTTAAATGGCCGGGTGATTCCTGGAATTCCGCCTCTCGAAGGATGCCTCTCAGATGCAAGGTGGCTGCAGTGCCAACTTGGGCTGGTTTGAGAGTGCCAAGTGGGTTCTGCAAACTGACACCCAGAACTGTGGCTTCTGAGTTTTGGCTCCCAGGGAAAAAGCCTGTACAGTGGTTCAGGGTCCTGAGGCCTTAAATTTCAGGGTGCCTCCTGGAATTCCGCCTCTCGCTGGATGCCTCCCAGACGCAATGTGGCACAAGTGCCAACTTGGTCTGGTTTGAGAGTGCCAAGCGGGTCCTGAAAACTGCCACCCAGAACAGTGGCTTCTGAGTTTTTTCTCCCTGGAAAATAGCCTGTAGAGTGGTTCAGGGTCCTGAGGCCTTAAATTGCCGGGTGCCTCCTGGAGATCCGCCTCTTGCAGGATTTTTCCCAGACGCTATGCGGCACCATTGCCCACTTAGTCTGGTTTGAGAGTGTCAAGTGGGTCCTGAAAACTGACACCAAGAACATTGTCTTCTGAGTTTTGCTTCCCAGGGAAAAAGCCTGTAAAGTGGTTCAGGGTCCTGAGGCCTTAAATGGCCAAGTTCCTCCTGGAATTCGGCCCCTAGCAGGATGCCTCCCAGACACATAGTGGCACCAGTGCCAACTTCGTCTGGTTTGAGAATGCCAAGTGGGTCCTGCAAACTGACACCAAGAACAGTGGCTTCTGAGTTTTGTTTCCCAGGGAAAAAGCCTGTACAGTGGTTCAGGGTCCTGCGGCGTTAAATTGCCGGGTGCCTCCTAGAATTCCGCCTCACACAGGATGCCTCCCAGATGCAAGGTGGCACCAGTTCCAACTTGGTCTGGTTTGAGAGTGCCTAGTGGGTCCTGCAAACTGACACCCAGAACAGTGGCTTGTGAGTTTTCTTTCCCAGGGAAAAGGCCTGTAGAGTGGTTCAGGGTCCTGAGGACTTAAATTGCCGGGTGCCTCTTGGAATTCGGCCCCTAGCAGGATGCCTCCCAGACGCAAAGTGGCACCCGTGCCAACTTGGTCTGGTTTGAGAGTGCCAAGCGGGTCCTGAAAACTGACACCCAGAACAGTGGCTTCTGAGTTTTTTCTCCCTGGAAAATAGCCTGTACAGTGGTTCAGGGTCCTGAGGCCTTAAATTTCAGGGTCCCTCCTGGAGATCCGCCTCTCACAGGATGTTTCCCTGACGCAAAATGGCACCGTTGCCCACTTAGTCTGGTTTGAGAGTGCCAAGTGGGTGCTGAAAACTGACACCCAGAACAGTGGCTTCTGAGTTTTGGTTCCCAGGGAAAAATCCTGTACAATGGTTCGGGGCCCTGCGGCCTTAAATTTCAGGGTGCCTAGGTGAATTCCGCCTCTCGCAGGATGCCTCCCAAACGCAAGCTGGCACCAATGCATTCTTGGTCTGGTTTGACAGTGCAGAGTGGGTCCTGCAAACTGACACCCAGAACAGTGGCTTCTGAGTTTTGTTTCCCAGGGAAAAAGCCTGTAGAGTGGTTCAGGGTCTTGAGGCCATAAATGGCCAGGTGCCTCCTGGAATTCCGCGTCTCACAGGATGCCTCCCAGACGCAAAGTGGCACAAGTGCCAACTTGGTCTGGTTTGAGAGTGCCTAGTGGGTCCTGAAAACTGACACCCAGAACAGTGGCTTCTGAGTTTTGTTTCCCAGGGATAAACACTGTAGAGTGGTTCAGGGTCCTGAGGCCTTAAATGACCAGGTGCCTCGTCGAATTCGGCCTCTCGCAGGATGCCTCCCAGACGCAAGGTGGCACCCGTGCCAACTTGGTCTGGTTTGGGAGTGTCAAGTGGGTCCTGAAAACTGACACCCAGAACAGTGGTTTGTGAGTTTTGTTTCCCAGGGAAAAAGCCTGTGCAATGGTTCGGGGTCCTGCGGCCTTAAATTGCCGGGTGCCTCCTGGAGATCCGCCTCTTGCAGGATTTTTCCCAGATGCTATGCGGCACCATTGCCCATTTAGTCTGGTTTGAGAGTGTCAAGTGGGTCCTGAAAACTGACACCAAGAACATTGTCTTCTGAGTTTTGTTTCCCAGGGAAAAAGCCTGTACAATGGTTCAGTGTCCTGCGGCCTTATATTGCCGGGTGTCTCCTAGAATTCTGCCTCACACAGGATGCCTCCCAGATGCAAGGTGGCACCAGTACCAACTTGGTCTGGTTTGAGAGTGCCAAGTGAGTCCTGAAAACTGACACCCAGAACAGCGGCTTCTGAGTTTTGTTTCCCAGGGGAAAAGCCTGTACAGTGGTTCAGGGTCCTGAAGCCTTAAATTTCAGGGTGCCTCCTGGAATTCCGCCTCTCGCAGGATGCCTCCCAGACGCAATGTGGCACCCGTGCCAACTTAGTCTGGTTTGGGAGTGTCAAGTGGGTCCTGAAAATTGACACCCAGAACAGTGGTTTGTGAGTTTTGTTTCCCAGGGAAAAAGCCTGTACAATTGTTCGGGGTCCTGCGGCCTTAAATTGTCGGGTGCCTCCTGGAGATCCGCCTCTTGCAGGATTTTTCCCAGATGCTATGCGGCACCATTGCCCACTTCGTCTGGTTTGAGAGTGTCAAGTGGGTCCTGAAAACTGACACCAAGAACATTGTCTTCTGAGTTTTGCTTCCCAGGGAAAAAGCCTGTAAAGTGGTTCAGGGTCCTGAGGCCTTAAATGGCCAAGTTCCTCCTGGAATTCGGCCTCTCGCAGGATGCCTCCCGGACACATAGTGGCACCAGTGCCAACTTCGTCTGGTTTGAGAATGCCAAGTGGGTCCTGCAAGCTGACACCAAGAACAGTGGCTTCTGAGTTTTGTTTCCCAGGGAAAAAGCCTGTACAATGGTTCAGGGTCCTGCGGCATTAAATTGCCGGGTGCCTCCTAGAATTCCGCCTCACACAGGATGCCTCCCAGATGCAAGGTGGCACCAGTGCCAAGTTGGTCTGGTTTGAGAGTGCCTAGTGGGTCCTGAAAACTGACACCAAGAACAGTGGCTTGTGAGTTTTTTCTCCCTGGAAAATAGCCTGTACCGTGGTTCAGGGTCCTGAGGCCTTAAATTTCAGGGTCCCTCTTGGAGATCTGCCTCTCGCAGGATGTTTCCCAGACGCTTAGCGGCACCGGTGCCCACTTAGTCTGGTTTGAGAGTGCCAAGTGGGTCCTGAAAACTGACACCCAGAACAGTGGCTTCTGAGTTTTGTTTCCCAGGGAAAAAGCCTGTACGGTGGTTCAGGATCCTGAGGCCTTAAATTTCAGGGTGCCTAGGTGAATTCCGCCTCTCGCAGGATGCCTCCCAAACACAAGCTGGCACCAATGAATTCTTGGTATGGTTTGACAGTGCAGAGTGGGTCCTGCAAACTGACACCCAGAACAGTGGCTTCTGAGTTTTTTTTCCCAGGGAAAAAGCCTGTACAGTGGTTCAGGGTCTTGAGGCCATAAATGGCCAGGTGCCTCCTGGAATTCCGCGTCTCGCAGGATGCGTTTCAGAGGAAGGGTGGCAGCAGTGCCAACTTGGTCTGGTTTGAGAGTGCCAAGTGGGTCCTGAAAATTGACACCCAGAACAGTGGCTTGTGAGTTTTGTTTCCCAGGGAAAAGGCCTGTACACTGGTTCAGGGGCCTGAAACTTTAAATGGCCAGGTGCCTTCTTGAATTCGGCCTCTCGCAGGATGCCTCCCAGACGCAATGTGACACCAGTGCCAACTTGGTCTTGTTTGAGAGTGCCTAGTGGGTCCTGAAAACTGACACCCAGAACAGTGGTTTGTGAGTTTTGTTTCCCAGGGAAAAAGCCTGTACAATGGTTCGGGGTCCTGAGGCCCTAAATTGTCGGGTGCCTCCTGGAGATCCGCCTCTTGCAGGATTTTTCCCAGATGCTATGCGGCACCATTGCCCACTTAGTCTGGTTTGAGAGTGTCAAGTGGGTCCTGAAAACTGACACCAAGAACATTGTCTTCTGAGTTTTGCTTCCCAGGGAAAAAGCCTGTAAAGTGGTTCAGGGTCCTGAGGCCTTAAATGGCCAAGTTCCTCATGGAATTCGGCCTCTCGCAGGATGCCTCCCAGACACATAGTGGCACCAGTGCCAACTTCGTCTGGTTTGAGAATGCCAAGTGGGTCCTGCAAGCTGACACCAAGAACAGTGGCTTCTGAGTTTTGTTTCCCAGGGAAAAAGCCTGTACAATGGTTCAGGGTCCTGCGGCGTTAAATTGCCGGGTGCCTCCTAGAATTCCGCCTCACACAGGATGCCTCCCAGATGCAAGGTGGCACCAGTTCCAACTTGGTCTGGTTTGAGAGTGCCTAGTGGGTCCTGAAAACTGACAGCCAGAACAGTGGCTTGTGAGTTTTCTTTCCCAAGGAAAAGGCCTGTAGAGTGGTTCAGGGGCCTGAGGCCTTAAATTGCCGGGTGCCTCTTGGAATTCGGCCCTGAGCAGGATGCCTCCCAGACGCAAAGTGGCACCCGTGCCAACTTGGTCTGGTTTGAGAGTGCAAAGCGGGTCCTGAAAACTGACACCCAGAACAGTGGCTTCTGAGTTTTTTCTCCCTGGAAAATAGCCTGTACAGTGGTTCAGGGTCCTGAGGCCTTAAATTTCAGGGTCCCTCCTGGAGATCTGCCTCTCGCAGGATGTTTCCCAGACGCTTAGCGGCACCGGTGCCCACTTAGTCTGGTTTGAGAGTGCCAAGTGGGTGCTGAAAACTGACACCCAGAACAGTGGCTTCTGAGTTTTGTTTCCCAGGGAAAAAGCCTGTACGGTGGTTCAGGATCCTGAGGCCTTAAATTTCAGGGTGCCTAGGTGAATTCCGCCTCTCGCAGGATGCCTCCCAAACACAAGCTGGCACCAATGCATTCTTGGTCTGGTTTGACAGTGCAGAATGGGTCCTGCAAACTGACACCCAGAACAGTGGCTTCTGAGTTTTTTTTCCCAGGGAAAAAGCCTGTACAGTGGTTCAGGGTCTTGAGGCCTTAAATGGCCAGGTGCCTCCTGGAATTCCGCGTCTCACAGGATGCCTCCCAGACGCAAAGTGGCACAAGTGCCAACTTGGTCTGGTTTGAGAGTGCCAAGTGGGTCCTGAAAACTGACACCCAGAACAGTGGCTTCTGAGTTTTGTTTCCCAGGGATAAACACTGTAGAGTGGTTCAGGGTCCTGAGGCCTTAAATGGCCAGGTGCCTCGTCGAATTCGGCCTCTCGCAGGATGCCTCCCAGACGCAAGGTGGCACCCGTGCCAACTTGGTCTGGTTTGGGAGTGTCAAGTGGGTCCTGAAAACTGACACCCAGAACAGTGGCTTCTGAGTTTTGTTTCCCAGGGAAAAAGCCTGTACAATGGTTCAGGGTCCTGAGGCCTTAAATGGCCAGGTGCCTCCTGGAATTCCGCGTCTCGCAGGATGCGTTTCAGACGAAGGGTGGCAGCAGTGCCAACTTGGTCTGGTTTGAGAGTGCCAAGTGGGTCCTGAAAATTGACACCCAGAACAGTGGCTTGTGAGTTTTGTTTCCCAGGGAAAAGGCCTGTACACTGGTTCAGGGGCCTGAAACTTTAAATGGCCAGGTGCCTTCTTGAATTCGGCCTCTCGCAGGATGCCTCCCAGACGCAATGTGACACCAGTGCCAACTTGGTCTTGTTTGAGAGTGCCTAGTGGGTCCTGAAAACTGACACCCAGAACAGTGGTTTGTGAGTTTTGTTTCCCAGGGAAAAAGCCTGTACAATGGTTCAGATTCCTGCGGCCTTAAATTGCCGGGTGCCTCCTGGAGATCCGCCTCTTGCAGGATTTTTCGCAGATGCTATGCGGCACCATTGCCCACTTAGTCTGGTTTGAGAGTGTCAAGTAGGTCCTGAAAACTGACACCAAGAACATTGTCTTCTGAGTTTTGTTTCCCTGGGAAAAAGCCTGTAAAGTGGTTAAGGGGCCTGAGGCCTTAAATGGCAAAGTTCCTCTTGGTATTCGGCCTCTCGCAGGATGCCTCCCAGACACTAAGTCGCACCAGTGCCAACTTGGTCTGGTTTGACAATGCCAAGTGGGTCCTGCAAACTGACACCCAGAACAGTGGCTTGTGAGTTTTGTTTCCCAGGGAAAAGGCCTGTACACTGGTTCAGGGTCCTGCGGCCTTATATTGCCGGGTGTCTCCTTAAATTCTGCCTCACACAGGATGCCTCCCAGATGCAAGGTGGCTGCAGTGCCAACTTGGTCTGGTTTGAGAGTGCCAAGTGGGTGCTGAAAACTGACACCCAGAACAGTGGCTTCTGAGTTTTGTTTCCCAGGGAAAAAGCCTGTACAATGGTTCGGGGCCCTGCGGCCTTAAATTGCCGGGTGCCTCCTGGAGATCCGCCTCTTGCAGGATTTTTCCCAGATGCTATGCGGCACCATTGCCCACTTAGTCTGGTTTGAGAGTGTCAAGTGGGTCCTCCAAACTGACACCCAGAACAGTGGCTTGTGAGTTTTGTTTCCCAGGGAAAAAGCCTGTACAGTGGTTCAGGGTCCTGAGGCCTTAAATTTCAGGGTGCCTCCTGGAATTCGGCCTCTCGCAGGATGCCTCCCAGACGCAAGCTGTCACAAGTGCCAACATGGTCTCGTTTGAGAGTGCCAAGTGGGTCCTGAAAACTGACACCCAGAACAGTGGCTTCTGAGTTTTGTTTCCCAGGGAAAAACACTGTAGAGTGGTTCAGGGTCCTGAGGCCTTAAATGGCCAGGTGCCTCGTCGACTTCCGCCTTTCTCAGGATGCCTCCCAGACGCAAGGAGGCACCCGTGCCAACTTGGTCTGGTTTGAGAGTGCCTAGTGGGTCCTGCAAACTGACACTAAGAACTTATGAGTTTTTTTTCCCAGGGAAAAAGCCTGTACAATGGTTCAGGGTCCTGCGGCCTAAAATTTCCGGGTGCCTTCTTGAATTCGGCCTATCGCAGGATGCCCCCCAGACGCAATGTGACACCAGTGCCAACTTGGTCTTGTTTGAGAGTGCCTAGTGGGTCCTGAAAACTGACACCCAGAACAGTGGTTTGTGAGTTTTGTTTCCCAGGGAAAAAGCCTGTACAATGGTTCAGATTCCTGCGGCCTTAAATTGCCGTGTGCTTCCTGGAGATCCGCCTCTTGCAGGATTTTTCCAAGACGCTATGCGGCACCATTGCCCATTTAGTCTGGTTTGAGAGTGTCAAGTGGGTCCTGAAAACTGACACCAAGAACATTGTCTTCTGAGTTTTGTTTCCCAGGGAAAAAGCCTGTAAAGTGGTTCAGGGTCCTGAGGCCTTAAATGGCCAGGTTCCTCCTGGAATTCGGCCTCTCGCAGGATGCCTCCCAGACACTAAGTCGCACCAGTGCCAACTTCGTCTCGTTTGACAATGCCAAGTGGGTCCTGCAAACTGACACCCAGAACAGTGGCTTGTGAGTTTTGTTTCCCAGGGAAAAAGCCTGTACAATGGTTCAGGGTCCTGCGGCCTTATATTGCCGGGTGTCTCCTAGAATTCTGCCTCACACAGGATGCCTCTCAGATGCAAGGTGGCTGCAGTGCCAACTATGTCTGGTTTGAGAGTGCCAAGTGGGTGCTGAAAACTGACACCCAGAACAGTGGCTTCTGAGTTTTGTTTCCCAGGGAAAAAGCCTGTACAGTGGTTCAGGGTCCTGAGGCCTTAAATTTCAGGGTGCCTCCTGGAATTCCGCCTCTCGCGGGATGCCTCCCAGACGCAATGTGGCACCCGTGCCAACTTGGTCTGGTTTGAGAGTGCCAAGTGGGTCCTGAAAATTGACACCCAGAACAGTGGTTTTTGAGTGTTGTTTCCCAGGGAAAAAGCCTGTACAATGGTTCGGGGTCCTGCGGCCTTAAATTGCCGGGTGCCTCCTGGAGATCCGCCTCTTGCAGGATTTTTCCCAGATGCTATGCGGCACCATTGCCCATTTAGTCTGGTTTGAGAGTGTCAAGTGGGTCCTGAAAACTGACACCAAGAACAGTGGCTTGTGAGTTTTGTTTCCCAGGGAAAAAGCCTGTACAATGGTTCAGTGTCCTGCGGCCTTATATTGCCGGGTGTCTCCTAGAATTCTGCCTCACACAGGATGCCTCCCAGATGCAAGGTGGCACCAGTACCAACTTGGTCTGGTTTGAGAGTGCCAAGTGAGTCCTGAAAACTGACACCCAGAACAGCGGCTTCTGAGTTTTGTTTCCCAGGGGAAAAGCCTGTACAGTGGTTCAGGGTCCTGAAGCCTTAAATTTCAGGGTGCCTCCTGGAATTCCGCCTCTCGCAGGATGCCTCCCAGACGCAATGTGGCACCCGTGCCAACTTAGTCTGGTTTGGGAGTGTCAAGTGGGTCCTGAAAATTGACACCCAGAACAGTGGTTTGTGAGTTTTGTTTCCCAGGGAAAAAGCCTGTACAATTGTTCGGGGTCCTGCGGCCTTAAATTGTCGGGTGCCTCCTGGAGATCCGCCTCTTGCAGGATTTTTCCCAGATGCTATGCGGCACCATTGCCCACTTCGTCTGGTTTGAGAGTGTCAAGTGGGTCCTGAAAACTGACACCAAGAACATTGTCTTCTGAGTTTTGTTTCCCAGGGAAATACCCTTTAGAGTGGTTCAAGGTCCTGCGGCCTTAAATTGCCGGGTCCCTCTTGGAATTCGGCCCCTAGCAGGATGCCTCCCAGACGCAAAGTGGCACCCGTGCCAACTTGGTCTGGTTTAAGAGTGCAAGCGGGTCCTGCAAACTGACACCCAGAACAGTGGCTTGTGAGTTTTCTTTCTCTGGGCAATAGCCTGTACAGTGGTTCAGGGTCCTGAGGCCTTAAATTTCAGGGTCCCTCCTGGAGATCCACCTCTCGCAGGATGTTCCCCAGACGCTTTGCGGCACCAGTGCCAACTTAGTCTGGTTTGAGAGTGCCAAGTGGGTCCTGCAAACTGACACCAAGAACAGTGGCTGCTGAGATTTGTTTCCCAGGGAAAAAGCCTGTACAATGGTTCAGGGTCCTGAGGCCTTAAATGGCCAGGTGCCTCCTGGAATTCCGCGTCTCGCAAGATGCGTTTCAGACGAAGGGTGGCAGCAGTGCCAACTTGGTCTTGTTTGAGAGTGCCAAGTGGGTCCTGAAAATTGACACCCAGAACAGTGGCTTGTGAGTTTTGTTTCCCAGGGAAAAAGCCTCTAGAATGTTTCAGGGGCCTGAGGCCTTAAATGGCCGGGTGATTCCTGGAATTCCGCCTCTCGAAGGATGCCTCTCAGACGCAAGGTGGCTGCAGTGCCAACTTGGGCTGGTTTGAGAGTGCCAAGTGGGTTCTGCAAACTGACACCCAGAACTGTGGCTTCTGAGTTTTGGCTCCCAGGGAAAAAGCCTGTACAGTGGTTCAGGGTCCTGAGGCCTTAAATTTCAGGGTGCCTCCTGGAATTCCGCCTCTCGCTGGATGCCTCCCAGACGCAATGTGGCACAAGTGCCAACTTGGTCTGGTTTGGGAGTGCCAAGCGGGTCCTGAAAACTGACACCCAGAACAGTGGCTTCTGAGTTTTTTCTCCCTGGAAAATAGCCTGTAGAGTGGTTCAGGGTCCTGAGGCCTTAAATTGCCGGGTGCCTCCAGGAGATCCGCCTCTTGCAGTATTTTTCCCAGACGCTATGCGGCACCATTGCCCACTTAGTCTGGTTTGAGAGTGTCAAGTGGGTCCTGAAAACTGACACCAAGAACATTGTCTTCTGAGTTTTGCTTCCCAGGGAAAAAGCCTGTAAAGTGGTTCAGGGGCCTGAGGCCTTAAATGGCCAAGTTCCTCCTGGAATTCGGCCCCTAGCAGGATGCCTCCCAGACACATAGTGGCACCAGTGCCAACTTCGTCTGGTTTGAGAATGCCAAGTGGGTCCTGCAAACTGACACCAAGAACAGTGGCTTCTGAGTTTTGTTTCCCAGGGAAAAAGCCTGTACAATGGTTCAGGGTCCTGCGGCGTTAAATTGCCGGGTGCCTCCTAGAATTCCGCCTCACACAGGATGCCTCCCAGATGCAAGGTGGCACCAGTGCCAACTTGGTCTGGTTTGAGAGTGCCTAGTGGGTCCTGAAAACTGACACCCAGAACAGTGGCTTGTGAGTTTTCTTTCCCAGGGAAAAGGCCTGTAGAGTGGTTCAGGATCCTGAGGCCTTAAATTTCAGGGTGCCTAGGTGAATTCCACCTCTCGCAGGATCCCTCCCAAACACAAGCTGGCACCAATGCATTCTTGGTCTGGTTTGACAGTGCATAGTGGGTCCTGCAAACTGACACCCAGAACAGTGGCTTCTGAGTTTTTTTTCCCAGGGAAAAAGCCTGTAGAGTGGTTAAGGGTCCTGAGGCCATAAATGGCCAGGTGCCTCCTAGAATTCCGCGTCTCGCAGGATGCGTTTCAGAGGAAGGGTGGCAGCAGTGCCAACTTGGTCTGGTTTGAGAGTGCCAAGTGGGTCCTGAAAATTGACACCCAGAACAGTGGCTTGTGAGTTTTGTTTCCCAGGGAAAAGGCCTGTACACTGGTTCAGGGGCCTGAAACTTTAAATGGCCAGGTGCCTTCTTGAATTCGGCCTATCGCAGGATGCCCCCCAGACGCAATGTGACACCAGTGCCAACTTGGTCTTGTTTGAGAGTGCCTAGTGGGTCCTGAAAACTGACACCCAGAACAGTGGTTTGTGAGTTTTGTTTCCCAGGGAAAAAGCCTGTACAATGGTTCAGATTCCTGCGGCCTTAAATTGCCGTGTGCTTCCTGGAGATCCGCCTCTTGCAGGATTTTTCCAAGACGCTATGCGGCACCATTGCCCATTTAGTCTGGTTTGAGAGTGTCAAGTGGGTCCTGAAAACTGACACCAAGCGCATTGTCTTCTGAGTTTTGTTTCCCAGGGAAAAAGCCTGTAAAGTGGTTCAGGGTCCTGAGGCCTTAAATGGCCAGGTTCCTCCTGGAATTCGGCCTCTCGCAGGATGCCTCCCAGACACTAAGTCGCACCAGTGCCAACTTCGTCTCGTTTGAAAATGCCAAGTGGGTCCTGCAAACTGACACCCAGAACAGTGGCTTGTGAGTTTTGTTTCCCAGGGAAAAAGCCTGTACAATGATTCAGGGTCCTGCGGCCTTATATTGCCGGGTGTCTCCTAGAATTCTGCCTCACACAGGATGCCTCTCAGATGCAAGGTGGCTGCAGTGCCAACTATGTCTGGTTTGAGAGTGCCAAGTGGGTGCTGAAAACTGACACCCAGAACAGTGGCTTCTGAGTTTTGTTTCCCAGGGAAAAAGCCTGTACAGTGGTTCAGGGTCCTGAGGCCTTAAATTTCAGGGTGCCTCCTGGAATTCCGCCTCTCGCGGGATGCCTCCCAGACGCAATGTGGCACCCGTGCCAACTTGGTCTGGTTTGAGAGTGCCAAGTGGGTCCTGAAAATTGACACCCAGAACAGTGGTTTTTGAGTTTTGTTTCCCAGGGAAAAAGCCTGTACAATGGTTCGGGGCCCTGCGGCCTTAAATTGCCGGGTGCCTCCTGGAGATCCGCCTCTTGCAGGATTTTTCCCAGATGCTATGCGGCACCATTGCCCACTTAGTCTGGTTTGAGAGTGTCAAGTGGGTCCTCCAAACTGACACCCAGAACAGTGGCTTCTGAGTTTTGTTTCCCAGGGAAATACCCTGTAGAGTGGTTCAGGGTCCTGCCGCGTTAAATTTCAGGGTGCCTCCTGGAATTCGGCCTCTCGCAGGATGCCTCCCAGAGGCAAGCTGTCACAAGTGCCAACATGGTCTCGTTTGAGAGTGCCAAGTGGGTCCTGAAAACTGAAACCCAGAACAGTGGCTTCTGAGTTTTGTTTCCCAGGGAAAAACACTGTACAGTGGTTCAGGGTCCTGAGGCCTTAAATGGCCAGGTGCCTCGTCGAATTCCGCCTTTCTCAGGATGCCTCCCAGACGCAAGGTGGCACCCGTGCCAACTTGGTCTGGTTTGAGAGTGCCTAGTGGGTCCTGCAAACTGATACCCAGAACAGTGGCTTCTGAGTTTTGTTTCCAAGGGAAATAGCCTGTAGAGTGGTTCAGGGTCCTGAGGCCTTAAATTGCCGGGTGCCTCCAGGAGATCCGCATCTTGCAGTATTTTTCCCAGACGCTATGCGGCACCATTGCCCACTTAGTCTGGTTTGAGAGTGTCAAGTGGGTGCTGAAAACTGACACCCAGAACAGTGGCTTCTGAGTTTTGTTTCCCAGGGAAAAAGCCTGTACAGTGGTTCAGGATCCTGAGGCCTTAAATTTCAGGGTGCCTAGGTGAATTCCGACTCTTGCAGGATGCCTCCCAGACGCAAAGTGGCACCAGTGCCAACTTGGTCTGATTTGAGAGTGCCAAGTGGGTCTCCAAACTGACACCAAGAACAGTGGCTTCTGAGTTTTGTTTCCCAGGGGAATACCCTGTAGAGTGGTTCCGGGTTCTGCCGCGTTAAATTTCAGGGTGCCTCCTGGAATTCCGCCTCTCGCAGGATGCCTCCCAGACGCAAGCTGTCACAAGTGCCAACATGGTCTCGTTTGAGAGTGCCTAGTGGGTCCTGAAAACTGACATCCAGAACAGTGGCTTCTGAGTTTTGTTTCGCAGGGAAATACCCTGTAGAGTGGTTCAGGGTCCTGCGGCCTTAAATTGCCGGGTGCCTCCTAGAATTTCGCCTCACACAGGATGCCCCCTAGATGCAAGGTGGCACCAGTGCCAACTTGGTCTGGTTTGAGAGTTCCTAGTGGGTCCTGAAAAATGACACCCAGAACAGTGGCTTCTGAGTTTTGTTTCCCAGGGAAATACCCTTTAGAGTGCTTCAGGGTCCTGCGGCCTTAAATTGCCGGGTCCCTCTTGGAATTCGGCCCCTAGCAGGATGCCTCCCAGACGCAAAGTGGCACCCGTGCCAACTTGGTCTGGTTTAAGAGTGCAAACGGGTCCTGCAAACTGACACCCAGAACAGTGGCTTGTGAGTTTTGTTTCCCAGGGAAAAGGCCTGTAGAGTGGTTAAGGGTCCTGCCGCCTTAAATTGCCGGGTCCCTCTTGGAATTCGGCCCCTAGCAGGATGCCTCCCAGACGCAAAGTGTCACCCATGCCAACTTGGTCTGGTTTGAGAGTGCAAGCGGGTCCTGCAAACTGACACCCAGAACAGTGGCTTGTGAGTTTTTTTTCCCTGGGCAATAGCCTGTACAGTGGTTCAGGGTCCTGGGGCCTTAAATTTCAGGGTCCCTCCTGGAGATCCGCCTCTCGCAGGATGTTCCCCAGACGCTTTGCGGCACCAGTGCCAACTTGGTCTGGTTTGAGAGTGCCTAGTGGGTCCTGCAAACTGACACCAAGAACAGTGGCTTCTGAGATTTGTTTCCCAGGGAAAAAGCCTGTACAATGGTTCAGGGTCCTGAGGCGTTAGATGTCCAGGTGCCTCCTGGAATACGGCCTCTCGCAGGATGCGTTTCAGACGAAGGGTGGCTCCAGTGCCAACTTGGTCTGGTTTGAGAGTGCCTAGTGGGTCCTGAAAACTGACACCCAGAACAGTGGTTTGTGAGTTTTGGCTCCCAGGGAAAAAGCCTGTACAATGGTTCGGAGTCCTGCGGCTTTAAATTGCCGGGTGCCTCCTGGAGATCCGCCTCTTGCAGGATTTTTCCCAGATGCTATGCGGCACCATTGCCCATTTAGTCTGGTTTGAGAGTGTCAAGTGGGTCCTGAAAACTGACACCAAGAACAGTGGTTTGTGAGTTTTGTTTCCAAGGGAAATAGCCTGTAGAGTGGTTCAGGGTCCTGAGGCCTTAAATTGCCGGGTGCCTCCAGGAGATCCGCATCTTGCAGTATTTTTCCCAGACGCTATGCGGCACCATTGCCCACTTAGTCTGGTTTGAGAGTGTCAAGTGGGTCCTGAAAACTGACACCAAGCACATTGTCTTCTGAGTTTTGTTTCCCAGGGAAAAAGCCTGTAAAGTGGTTCAGGGTCCTGAGGCCTTAAATGGCCAAGTTCCTCCTGGAATTCGGCCTCTCGAAGGATGCCTCCCAGACACTAATCGCACCAGTGCCAACTTCGTCTGGTTTGAGAATGCCAAGTGGGTCCTGCAAACTGACACCAAGAACAGTGGCTTGTGAGTTTTGTTTCCCAGGGAAAAAGCCTGTACAATGGTTCAGGGTCCTGCGGCGTTAAATTGCCGGGTGCCTCCTAGAATTCCGCCTCACACAGGATGCCTCCCAGATGCAAGGTGGCACCCGTGCCAACTTGGTCTGGTTTGAGAGTGCCTAGTGGGTCCTGAAAACTGACACCCAGAACAGTGGCTTGTGAGTTTTCTTTCCCAAGGAAAAGGCCTGTAGAGTGGTTCAGGGGCCTGAGGCCTTAAATTGCCGGGTGCCTCTTGGAATTCGGCCCCTAGCAGGATGCCTCCCAGACGCAAAGTGGCACCCGTGCCAACTTGGTCTGGTTTGAGAGTGCCAAGCGGGTCCTGAAAACTGAAACCCAGAACAGTGGCTTCTGAGTTTTTTCTCCCTGGAAAATAGCCTGTACAGTGGTTCAGGGTCCTGAGGCCTTAAATTTCAGGGTCCCTCCTGGAGATCCGCCTCTCGCAGGATGTTTCCCAGACGCTTAGCGGCACCGGTGCCCACTTAGTCTGGTTTGAGAGTGCCAAGTGGGTGCTGAAAACTGACACCAAGAACAGTGGCTTGTGAGTTTTGTTTCCCAGGGAAAAAGCCTGTACAGTGGTTCAGGATCCTGAGGCCTTAAATTTCAGGGTGCCTAGGTGAATTCCGACTCTTGCAGGATGCCTCCCAGACGCAAAGTGGCACCAGTGCCAACTTGGTCTGATTTGAGAGTGCCAAGTGGGTCTCCAAACTGATACCCAGAACAGTGGCTTCTGAGTTTTGTTTCCCAGGGAAAAACACTGTACAGTCGTTCAGGGTCCTGCCGCGTTAAATTTCAGGGTGCCTCCTAGAATTCTGCCTCACACAGGATGCCTCCCAGATGCAAGGTGGCACCAGTGCCAACTTGGTCTGGTTTGAGAGTTCCTAGTGGGTCCTGAAAACTGACACCCAGAACAGTGGCTTGTGAGTTTTGTTTCCCAGGGAAATACCCTTTAGAGTGGTTCAGGGTCCTGCGGTCTTAAATTTCAGGGTCCCTCCTGGAGATCCGCCTCTCGCAGGATGTTCCCCAGATGCTTAGCGGCACCAGTGCAAACTTGGTCTGGTTTGTGAGTGCCAAGTGGGTCCTGCAAACTGACACCCAGAACAGTGGCAGCTGAGTTTTGTTTCCCAGGGAAAAGGCCTGTATAATGGTTCAGGGTCCTGCGGCCAGAAATTGCCGGGTGCCGCCTGGGGATCCGCCTCTTGGAAGATTTTTTTCATACGTTAGGTTGCACATATGCCCACGTCGTCTTCTTTGAGAGTGCAAAGTGGGTCCTGCAAACTCACACCCAGAACAGCGGCTTCTGAGTTTTGTTTAACGGGGAAAAAGCCTGTACAATGGTCCAGGGTCCTGAGGCCTAAAATGGCCAGGTTCCTCCTGGAATTCGGCCTCTCGCAGGATGCCTATCAGACGCAAGGAGTCCGTGGTGCCAACTTGGGCTGGTTTGAGAGTGCCTAGTGGGTCCTGAAAACTGACACCCAGAACAGTGGCTTGTGAGTTTTGTTTCCCAGGGAAAAAGCCTCTACAGGGGTTCAGGGGCCTGAGGCTTTAAATCGCCAGGTGCCTCGTGGGATTCTGCCACTCTCAGGTTTCCTCCCAAACGCAAGGTTTCACCAGTGCCAACTTAGTCTGGTTTGAGAGTTCCATGTGGGTCCTGCAAACTGACACCCTGAACAGTGGCTTCTGAGTCTTGTTTCCCAGGGAAAAGGCCTGTACACTGGTTCAGGGGCCGAAGGCCTTAAATTGCCGGGTGCCTCCTGGAATTGTGCCTCTCGCAGGATGCCTCCCAGACACAAAGTGGCACCAGTGCCAACTTGGATTGGTTTGAGAGTGCCAAGTGGGTCCTGAAAACTGTCACCAAGAACAGTGGCTTTTGAGTTTTGTTTCCCAGGGAAATACCCTGTAGAGTGGTTCAGGGACCTGAGGCCTTAAATTGCCGGGAGCCTCCTGGAAATCTCCCTCTTGCAGGATGTTTCCCAGCCGTTTAGCGGCACCGGTGCCCACTTACTCTGGTTTGAGAGTGCCGAGTGGGTCCTGAAAACTGACACCCTGAACAGTGGGTTCTGACTTTGGTTTCCAGGGAAATACCCTATAGATTGGCTCAGCTTCCTGAGGCCTTAAATGGCCAGGTGCCTCCTGGAATTCCACCTCTCGGAAGATGCCTCCCAGACGCAAGGTGGCACCAGTGCCAACCTAGTCTAGTTTGAGAGTGCCAAGTGGGTCCTGAAAACTGACACCCTGAACAGTGGCTTCTGAGTTTTGTTTCCCAGGGAAAAAGCCTGTTGAGTGGTTCAGGGTCCTGAGGCCATAAATGGCCAGGTGCCTCGTGGGATTCCGCCTCTCTCAGGATGCCTCCCAGACTCAAGGTTTCAATAGTGCCAACTTGGTCTGGTTTGAGAGTGCCTAGTGGGTCCTGCAAACTGACACCCAGAACAGTGGCTTGTGAGTTTTGTTTCCCAGGGAAAAAGCCTGTAGAGTGGTTCAGGGTCCTGAGGCCGTAAATTGCCGGGAACCACCTGGAGATCTCCCTCTTGCAGGATGTTTCCCAGACGCTAACCGGCACCGGTGCCCACTTAGTCTGGTTTGAGAGTGCCAACTGCATCCTGAGAACTGACATCCAGAACAGTGGCTTCTGAGTTTTGTTTCCCAGGGAAAAAGCCCTGTACAGTGGTTCATGGTCCTGAGTCCTTCAAAGGCCTGCTGCCTCCTGGAACGCCGCCTCTCGCAGGATGCCTTTCTGAAGCCTGCTGGCACCAATGCCAACTTGGTCTAATTTTAGAGTACCTAGTGGGTCCTGCAAACTGACACCCAGAACAGTGGCTTCTGAATTTTGTTTCCCAGGGAAAAAGCCTGTAGAGTTCTTCTCGATCCTGAGGCCTTAAATTTCAGGGTCCCTCCTGGAGATCCGCCTCTCGCAGGATGTCCCCCAGACGCTTAGCGGCACCAGTGTAAACTTGGTCTGGATTGCAAATGCCAAGTGGGTCCAGCTAACTGTCACCCAGAGCAGTGGCTTCTGAGTTTTGTTTCCCAGGGAAAAAGCCTGTACAATGGTTCAGAGTCCTGCGGCCTAAAATTATCGGGGGCCTTCTGGAATTCCGCCTCTCGCAGGATGTTTCCCTGACACTAAACAGCACCACTGCTAACTTGGACGGGTTTGAGATTGCAAAGTGGGTCTTGCAAACTGATACCCAGAACAGTGGTGCGCTCCGGAGTGGGGGCTTGTGCCGAAAGAGGCCGGGAACAGGCCCTTACCTTCGGACAGCTCCGGATGCCCGTCTAATGCGTCTCTTGTCGCCTACACGGCAGGGAAAAGCTTTTCCACTCTGTCTAGGAAGGAGAAAGTGTGCCAGCACAGCAAATGCCCCCCGGACTTTCCCTGCAATTCAGCAAGTGCTTTGCAGCTTGAAATTGGAAGGAAAGCCTCAGATTTAGCAGCCAGAGCTTCAGGAGGAGCAGCAGCGAGCACAGCATCGCTTTTGCAGCAGCTCCTTCCATGTGCATGTTTTTGGGAGTGGAAAGGCTTGCAGAGTGTTCAAGTAGCTTTTTCTCTCCGCTGGAAAGCTGCACGCTCAGTGCCAGTGTTCTGCAGCTTCTTTCTTCACGTTTCAGCAGCTAGCACGCTCTCCGTGTGCAGGAGAAGCGGCTGAGGCTTCCTTGCCGGAGAAGCGGCACCTTCGCCGGCAGAGAGCCTCCGGCCGGCCGCGGTGCGCTCCGGAGCGGGGGCTTGTGCCGAAAGAGGCCGGGAACAGGCGCTTACCTTCGGACAGCTCCGGATGCCCGTCTAATGCGTCTCTTGTCGCCTACACGGCAGGGAAAAGCTTTTCCACTCTGTCTAGGAAGGAGAAAGTGTGCCAGCACAGCAAATGCCTCCCGGACTTTCCCTGCAATTCAGCAAGTGCTTTGCAGCTTGAAATTGGAAGGAAAGCCTCAGATTTAGCAGCCAGAGCTTCAGGAGGAGCAGCAGCGAGCACAGCATCGCTTTTGCAGCAGCTCCTTCCATGTGCATGTTTTTGGGAGTGGAAAGGCTTGCAGAGTGTTCAAGTAGCTTTTTCTCTCCGCTGGAAAGCTGCAGGCTCAGTGCCAGTGTTCTGCAGCTTCTTTCTTCACGTTTCAGCAGCTAGCAAGCTCTCCGTGTGCAGGAGAAGCGGCTGAGGCTTCCTTGCCGGAGAAGCGGCACCTTCGCCGGCAGAGAGCCTCCGGCCGGCCGCGGTGCTCTCCGGAGCGGGGGCTTGTGCCGAAAGAGGCCGGGAACAGGCGCTTACCTTCGGACAGCTCCGGATGCCCGTCTAATGCGTCTCTTGACGCCTACACGGCAGGGAAAAGCTTTTCCACTCTGTCTAGGAAGGAGAAAGTGTGCCAGCACAGCAAATGCCTCCCGGACTTTCCCTGCAATTCAGCAAGTGCTTTGCAGCTTGAAATTGGAAGGAAAGCCTCAGATTTAGCAGCCAGAGCTTCAGGAGGAGCAGCAGCGAGCACAGCATCGCTTTTGCAGCAGCTCCTTCCATGTGCATGTTTTTGGGAGTTGGAAGGCTTGCAGAGTGTTCAAGTAGCTTTTTCTCTCCGCTGGAAAGCTGCACGCTCAGTGCCAGTGTTCTGCAGCTTCTTTCTTCACGTTTCAGCAGCTAGCACGCTCTCCGTGTGCAGGAGAAGCGGCTGAGGCTTCCTTGCCGGAGAAGCGGCACCTTCGCCGGCAGAGAGCATCCTGCCGGCCGCGGTGCGCTCCGGAGCGGGGGCTTGTGCCGAAAGAGGCCGGCAACAGGCGCTTACCTTCGGACAGCTCCGGATGCCCGTCTAATGCGTCTCTTGTCGCCTACACGGCAGGGAAAAGCTTTTCCACTCTGTCTAGGAAGGAGAAAGTGTGCCAGCACAGCAAATGCCTCCCGGACTTTCCCTGCAATTCAGCAAGTGCTTTGCAGCTTGAAATTGGAAGGAAAGCCTCAGATTTAGCAGCCAGAGCTTCAGGAGGAGCAGCAGCGAGCACAGCATCGCTTTTGCAGCAGCTCCTTCCATGTGCATGTTTTTGGGAGTGGAAAGGCTTGCAGAGTGTTCAAGTAGCTTTTTCTCTCCGCTGGAAAGCTGCACGCTCAGTGCCAGTGTTCTGCAGCTTCTTTCTTCACGTTTCAGCAGCTAGCACGCTCTCCGTGTGCAGGAGAAGCGGCTGAGGCTTCCTTGCCGGAGAAGCGGCACCTTCGCCGGCAGAGAGCATCCTGCCGGCCGCGGTGCGCTCCGGAGCGGGGGCTTGTGCCGAAAGAGGCCGGGAACAGGCGCTTACCTTCGGACAGCTCCGGATGCCCGTCTAATGCGTCTCTTGACGCCTACACGGCAGGGAAAAGCTTTTCCACTCTGTCTAGGAAGGAGAAAGTGTGCCAGCACAGCAAATGCCTCCCGGACTTTCCCTGCAATTCAGCAAGTGCTTTGCAGCTTGAAATTGGAAGGAAAGCCTCAGATTTAGCAGCCAGAGCTTCAGGAGGAGCAGCAGCGAGCACAGCATCGCTTTTGCAGCAGCTCCTTCCATGTGCATGTTTTTGGGAGTGGAAAGGCTTGCAGAGTGTTCAAGTAGCTTTTTCTCTCCGCTGGAAAGCTGCAGGCTCAGTGCCAGTGTTCTGCAGCTTCTTTCTTCACGTTTCAGCAGCTAGCACGCTCTCCGTGTGCAGGAGAAGCGGCTGAGGCTTCCTTGCCGGAGAAGCGGCACCTTCGCCGGCAGAGAGCATCCTGCCGGCCGCGGTGCGCTCCGGAGCGGGGGCTTGTGCCGAAAGAGGCCGGGAACAGGCGCTTACCTTCGGACAGCTCCGGATGCCCGTCTAATGCGTCTCTTGTCGCCTACACGGCAGGGAAAAGCTTTTCCACTCTGTCTAGGAAGGAGAAAGTGTGCCAGCACAGCAAATGCCTCCCGGACTTTCCCTGCAATTCAGCAAGTGCTTTGCAGCTTGAAATTGGAAGGAAAGCCTCAGATTTAGCAGCCAGAGCTTCAGGAAGAGCAGCAGCGAGCACAGCATCGCTTTTGCAGCAGCTCCTTCCATGTGCATGTTTTTGGGAGTGGAAAGGCTTGCAGAGTGTTCAAGTAGCTTTTTCTCTCCGCTGGAAAGCTGCAGGCTCAGTGCCAGTGTTCTGCAGCTTCTTTCTTCACGTTTCAGCAGCTAGCACGCTCTCCGTGTGCAGGAGAAGCGGCTGAGGCTTCCTTGCCGGAGAAGCGGCACCTTCGCCGGCAGAGAGCATCCTGCCGGCCGCGGTGCGCTCCGGTGCGGGGGCTTGTGCCGAAAGAGGCCGGCAACAGGCGCTTACCTTCGGACAGCTCCGGATGCCCGTCTAATGCGTCTCTTGTCGCCTACACGGCAGGGAAAAGCTTTTCCACTCTGTCTAGGAAGGAGAAAGTGTGCCAGCACAGCAAATGCCTCCCGGACTTTCCCTGCAATTCAGCAAGTGCTTTGCAGCTTGAAATTGGAAGGAAAGCCTCAGATTTAGCAGCCAGAGCTTCAGGAGGAGCAGCAGCGAGCACAGCATCGCTTTTGCAGCAGCTCCTTCCATGTGCATGTTTTTGGGAGTGGAAAGGCTTGCAGAGTGTTCAAGTAGCTTTTTCTCTCCGCTGGAAAGCTGCAGGCTCAGTGCCAGTGTTCTGCAGCTTCTTTCTTCACGTTTCAGCAGCTAGCACGCTCTCCGTGTGCAGGAGAAGCGGCTGAGGCTTCCTTGCCGGAGAAGCGGCACCTTCGCCGGCAGAGAGCATCCTGCCGGCCGCGGTGCGCTCCGGAGCGGGGGCTTGTGCCGAAAGAGGCCGGGAACAGGCGCTTACCTTCGGACAGCTCCGGATGCCCGTCTAATGCGTCTCTTGTCGCCTACACGGCAGGGAAAAGCTTTTCCACTCTGTCTAGGAAGGAGAAAGTGTGCCAGCACAGCAAATGCCTCCCGGACTTTCCCTGCAATTCAGCAAGTGCTTTGCAGCTTGAAATTGGAAGGAAAGCCTCAGATTTAGCAGCCAGAGCTTCAGGAAGAGCAGCAGCGAGCACAGCATCGCTTTTGCAGCAGCTCCTTCCATGTGCATGTTTTTGGGAGTGGAAAGGCTTGCAGAGTGTTCAAGTAGCTTTTTCTCTCCGCTGGAAAGCTGCAGGCTCAGTGCCAGTGTTCTGCAGCTTCTTTCTTCACGTTTCAGCAGCTAGCACGCTCTCCGTGTGCAGGAGAAGCGGCTGAGGCTTCCTTGCCGGAGAAGCGGCACCTTCGCCGGCAGAGAGCATCCTGCCGGCCGCGGTGCGCTCCGGTGCGGGGGCTTGTGCCGAAAGAGGCCGGCAACAGGCGCTTACCTTCGGACAGCTCCGGATGCCCGTCTAATGCGTCTCTTGTCGCCTACACGGCAGGGAAAAGCTTTTCCACTCTGTCTAGGAAGGAGAAAGTGTGCCAGCACAGCAAATGCCTCCCGGACTTTCCCTGCAATTCAGCAAGTGCTTTGCAGCTTGAAATTGGAAGGAAAGCCTCAGATTTAGCAGCCAGAGCTTCAGGAGGAGCAGCAGCGAGCACAGCATCGCTTTTGCAGCAGCTCCTTCCATGTGCATGTTTTTGGGAGTGGAAAGGCTTGCAGAGTGTTCAAGTAGCTTTTTCTCTCCGCTGGAAAGCTGCAGGCTCAGTGCCAGTGTTCTGCAGCTTCTTTCTTCACGTTTCAGCAGCTAGCACGCTCTCCGTGTGCAGGAGAAGCGGCTGAGGCTTCCTTGCCGGAGAAGCGGCACCTTCGCCGGCAGAGAGCATCCTGCCGGCCGCGGTGCGCTCCGGAGCGGGGGCTTGTGCCGAAAGAGGCCGGGAACAGGCGCTTACCTTCGGACAGCTCCGGATGCCCGTCTAATGCGTCTCTTGTCGCCTACACGGCAGGGAAAAGCTTTTCCACTCTGTCTAGCAAGGAGAAAGTGTGCCAGCACAGCAAATGCCTCCCGGACTTTCCCTGCAATTCAGCAAGTGCTTTGCAGCTTGAAATTGGAAGGAAAGCCTCAGATTTAGCAGCCAGAGCTTCAGGAGGAGCAGCAGCGAGCACAGCATCGCTTTTGCAGCAGCTCCTTCCATGTGCATGTTTTTGGGAGTGGAAAGGCTTGCAGAGTGTTCAAGTAGCTTTTTCTCTCCGCTGGAAAGCTGCAGGCTCAGTGCCAGTGTTCTGCAGCTTCTTTCTTCACGTTTCAGCAGCTAGCACGCTCTCCGTGTGCAGGAGAAGCGGCTGAGGCTTCCTTGCCGGAGAAGCGGCACCTTCGCCGGCAGAGAGCCTCCGGCCGGCCGCGGTGCGCTCCGGAGCGGGGGCTTGTGCCGAAAGAGGCCGGGTACAGGCGCTTACCTTCGGACAGCTCCGGATGCCCGTCTAATGCGTCTCTTGACGCCTACACGGCAGGGAAAAGCTTTTCCACTCTGTCTAGGAAGGAGAAAGTGTGCCAGCACAGCAAATGCCTCCCGGACTTTCCCTGCAATTCAGCAAGTGCTTTGCAGCTTGAAATTGGAAGGAAAGCCTCAGATTTAGCAGCCAGAGCTTCAGGAGGAGCAGCAGCGAGCACAGCATCGCTTTTGCAGCAGCTCCTTCCATGTGCATGTTTTTGGGAGTTGAAAGGCTTGCAGAGTGTTCAAGTAGCTTTTTCTCTCCGCTGGAAAGCTGCAGGCTCAGTGCCAGTGTTCTGCAGCTTCTTTCTTCACGTTTCAGCAGCTAGCAAGCTCTCCGTGTGCAGGAGAAGCGGCTGAGGCTTCCTTGCCGGAGAAGCGGCACCTTCGCCGGCAGAGAGCCTCCGGCCGGCCGCGGTGCTCTCCGGAGCGGGGGCTTGTGCCGAAAGAGGCCGGGAACAGGCGCTTACCTTCGGACAGCTCCGGATGCCCGTCTAATGCGTCTCTTGACGCCTACACGGCAGGGAAAAGCTTTTCCACTCTGTCTAGGAAGGAGAAAGTGTGCCAGCACAGCAAATGCCTCCCGGACTTTCCCTGCAATTCAGCAAGTGCTTTGCAGCTTGAAATTGGAAGGAAAGCCTCAGATTTAGCAGCCAGAGCTTCAGGAGGAGCAGCAGCGAGCACAGCATCGCTTTTGCAGCAGCTCCTTCCATGTGCATGTTTTTGGGAGTTGGAAGGCTTGCAGAGTGTTCAAGTAGCTTTTTCTCTCCGCTGGAAAGCTGCACGCTCAGTGCCAGTGTTCTGCAGCTTCTTTCTTCACGTTTCAGCAGCTAGCACGCTCTCCGTGTGCAGGAGAAGCGGCTGAGGCTTCCTTGCCGGAGAAGCGGCACCTTCGCCGGCAGAGAGCATCCTGCCGGCCGCGGTGCGCTCCGGAGCGGGGGCTTGTGCCGAAAGAGGCCGGCAACAGGCGCTTACCTTCGGACAGCTCCGGATGCCCGTCTAATGCGTCTCTTGTCGCCTACACGGCAGGGAAAAGCTTTTCCACTCTGTCTAGGAAGGAGAAAGTGTGCCAGCACAGCAAATGCCTCCCGGACTTTCCCTGCAATTCAGCAAGTGCTTTGCAGCTTGAAATTGGAAGGAAAGCCTCAGATTTAGCAGCCAGAGCTTCAGGAGGAGCAGCAGCGAGCACAGCATCGCTTTTGCAGCAGCTCCTTCCATGTGCATGTTTTTGGGAGTGGAAAGGCTTGCAGAGTGTTCAAGTAGCTTTTTCTCTCCGCTGGAAAGCTGCACGCTCAGTGCCAGTGTTCTGCAGCTTCTTTCTTCACGTTTCAGCAGCTAGCACGCTCTCCGTGTGCAGGAGAAGCGGCTGAGGCTTCCTTGCCGGAGAAGCGGCACCTTCGCCGGCAGAGAGCATCCTGCCGGCCGCGGTGCGCTCCGGAGCGGGGGCTTGTGCCGAAAGAGGCCGGGAACAGGCGCTTACCTTCGGACAGCTCCGGATGCCCGTCTAATGCGTCTCTTGACGCCTACACGGCAGGGAAAAGCTTTTCCACTCTGTCTAGGAAGGAGAAAGTGTGCCAGCACAGCAAATGCCTCCCGGACTTTCCCTGCAATTCAGCAAGTGCTTTGCAGCTTGAAATTGGAAGGAAAGCCTCAGATTTAGCAGCCAGAGCTTCAGGAGGAGCAGCAGCGAGCACAGCATCGCTTTTGCAGCAGCTCCTTCCATGTGCATGTTTTTGGGAGTGGAAAGGCTTGCAGAGTGTTCAAGTAGCTTTTTCTCTCCGCTGGAAAGCTGCAGGCTCAGTGCCAGTGTTCTGCAGCTTCTTTCTTCACGTTTCAGCAGCTAGCACGCTCTCCGTGTGCAGGAGAAGCGGCTGAGGCTTCCTTGCCGGAGAAGCGGCACCTTCGCCGGCAGAGAGCATCCTGCCGGCCGCGGTGCGCTCCGGAGCGGGGGCTTGTGCCGAAAGAGGCCGGCAACAGGCGCTTACCTTCGGACAGCTCCGGATGCCCGTCTAATGCGTCTCTTGTCGCCTACACGGCAGGGAAAAGCTTTTCCACTCTGTCTAGGAAGGAGAAAGTGTGCCAGCACAGCAAATGCCTCCCGGACTTTCCCTGCAATTCAGCAAGTGCTTTGCAGCTTGAAATTGGAAGGAAAGCCTCAGATTTAGCAGCCAGAGCTTCAGGAGGAGCAGCAGCGAGCACAGCATCGCTTTTGCAGCAGCTCCTTCCATGTGCATGTTTTTGGGAGTGGAAAGGCTTGCAGAGTGTTCAAGTAGCTTTTTCTCTCCGCTGGAAAGCTGCACGCTCAGTGCCAGTGTTCTGCAGCTTCTTTCTTCACGTTTCAGCAGCTAGCACGCTCTCCGTGTGCAGGAGAAGCGGCTGAGGCTTCCTTGCCGGAGAAGCGGCACCTTCGCCGGCAGAGAGCATCCTGCCGGCCGCGGTGCGCTCCGGAGCGGGGGCTTGTGCCGAAAGAGGCCGGGAACAGGCGCTTACCTTCGGACAGCTCCGGATGCCCGTCTAATGCGTCTCTTGACGCCTACACGGCAGGGAAAAGCTTTTCCACTCTGTCTAGGAAGGAGAAAGTGTGCCAGCACAGCAAATGCCTCCCGGACTTTCCCTGCAATTCAGCAAGTGCTTTGCAGCTTGAAATTGGAAGGAAAGCCTCAGATTTAGCAGCCAGAGCTTCAGGAGGAGCAGCAGCGAGCACAGCATCGCTTTTGCAGCAGCTCCTTCCATGTGCATGTTTTTGGGAGTGGAAAGGCTTGCAGAGTGTTCAAGTAGCTTTTTCTCTCCGCTGGAAAGCTGCAGGCTCAGTGCCAGTGTTCTGCAGCTTCTTTCTTCACGTTTCAGCAGCTAGCACGCTCTCCGTGTGCAGGAGAAGCGGCTGAGGCTTCCTTGCCGGAGAAGCGGCACCTTCGCCGGCAGAGAGCATCCTGCCGGCCGCGGTGCGCTCCGGAGCGGGGGCTTGTGCCGAAAGAGGCCGGGAACAGGCGCTTACCTTCGGACAGCTCCGGATGCCCGTCTAATGCGTCTCTTGTCGCCTACACGGCAGGGAAAAGCTTTTCCACTCTGTCTAGGAAGGAGAAAGTGTGCCAGCACAGCAAATGCCTCCCGGACTTTCCCTGCAATTCAGCAAGTGCTTTGCAGCTTGAAATTGGAAGGAAAGCCTCAGATTTAGCAGCCAGAGCTTCAGGAGGAGCAGCAGCGAGCACAGCATCGCTTTTGCAGCAGCTCCTTCCATGTGCATGTTTTTGGGAGTGGAAAGGCTTGCAGAGTGTTCAAGTAGCTTTTTCTCTCCGCTGGAAAGCTGCAGGCTCAGTGCCAGTGTTCTGCAGCTTCTTTCTTCACGTTTCAGCAGCTAGCACGCTCTCCGTGTGCAGGAGAAGCGGCTGAGGCTTCCTTGCCGGAGAAGCGGCACCTTCGCCGGCAGAGAGCATCCTGCCGGCCGCGGTGCGCTCCGGAGCGGGGGCTTGTGCCGAAAGAGGCCGGGAACAGGCGCTTACCTTCGGACAGCTCCGGATGCCCGTCTAATGCGTCTCTTGTCGCCTACACGGCAGGGAAAAGCTTTTCCACTCTGTCTAGGAAGGAGAAAGTGTGCCAGCACAGCAAATGCCTCCCGGACTTTCCCTGCAATTCAGCAAGTGCTTTGCAGCTTGAAATTGGAAGGAAAGCCTCAGATTTAGCAGCCAGAGCTTCAGGAAGAGCAGCAGCGAGCACAGCATCGCTTTTGCAGCAGCTCCTTCCATGTGCATGTTTTTGGGAGTGGAAAGGCTTGCAGAGTGTTCAAGTAGCTTTTTCTCTCCGCTGGAAAGCTGCAGGCTCAGTGCCAGTGTTCTGCAGCTTCTTTCTTCACGTTTCAGCAGCTAGCACGCTCTCCGTGTGCAGGAGAAGCGGCTGAGGCTTCCTTGCCGGAGAAGCGGCACCTTCGCCGGCAGAGAGCATCCTGCCGGCCGCGGTGCGCTCCGGTGCGGGGGCTTGTGCCGAAAGAGGCCGGCAACAGGCGCTTACCTTCGGACAGCTCCGGATGCCCGTCTAATGCGTCTCTTGTCGCCTACACGGCAGGGAAAAGCTTTTCCACTCTGTCTAGGAAGGAGAAAGTGTGCCAGCACAGCAAATGCCTCCCGGACTTTCCCTGCAATTCAGCAAGTGCTTTGCAGCTTGAAATTGGAAGGAAAGCCTCAGATTTAGCAGCCAGAGCTTCAGGAGGAGCAGCAGCGAGCACAGCATCGCTTTTGCAGCAGCTCCTTCCATGTGCATGTTTTTGGGAGTGGAAAGGCTTGCAGAGTGTTCAAGTAGCTTTTTCTCTCCGCTGGAAAGCTGCAGGCTCAGTGCCAGTGTTCTGCAGCTTCTTTCTTCACGTTTCAGCAGCTAGCACGCTCTCCGTGTGCAGGAGAAGCGGCTGAGGCTTCCTTGCCGGAGAAGCGGCACCTTCGCCGGCAGAGAGCATCCTGCCGGCCGCGGTGCGCTCCGGAGCGGGGGCTTGTGCCGAAAGTGGCCGGGAACAGGCGCTTACCTTCGGACAGCTCCGGATGCCCGTCTAATGCGTCTCTTGTCGCCTACACGGCAGGGAAAAGCTTTTCCACTCTGTCTAGGAAGGAGAAAGTGTGCCAGCACAGCAAATGCCTCCCGGACTTTCCCTGCAATTCAGCAAGTGCTTTGCAGCTTGAAATTGGAAGGAAAGCCTCAGATTTAGCAGCCAGAGCTTCAGGAGGAGCAGCAGCGAGCACAGCATCGCTTTTGCAGCAGCTCCTTCCATGTGCATGTTTTTGGGAGTTGGAAGGCTTGCAGAGTGTTCAAGTAGCTTTTTCTCTCCGCTGGAAAGCTGCACGCTCAGTGCCAGTGTTCTGCAGCTTCTTTCTTCACGTTTCAGCAGCTAGCACGCTCTCCGTGTGCAGGAGAAGCGGGGGAGGCTTCCTTGCCGGAGAAGCGGCACCTTCGCCGGCAGAGAGCATCCTGCCGGCCGCGGTGCGCTCCGGTGCGGGGGCTTGTGCCGAAAGAGGCCGGCAACAGGCGCTTACCTTCGGACAGCTCCGGATGCCCGTCTAATGCGTCTCTTGTCGCCTACACGGCAGGGAAAAGCTTTTCCACTCTGTCTAGGAAGGAGAAAGTGTGCCAGCACAGCAAATGCCTCCCGGACTTTCCCTGCAATTCAGCAAGTGCTTTGCAGCTTGAAATTGGAAGGAAAGCCTCAGATTTAGCAGCCAGAGCTTCAGGAGGAGCAGCAGCGAGCACAGCATCGCTTTTGCAGCAGCTCCTTCCATGTGCATGTTTTTGGGAGTGGAAAGGCTTGCAGAGTGTTCAAGTAGCTTTTTCTCTCCGCTGGAAAGCTGCACGCTCAGTGCCAGTGTTCTGCAGCTTCTTTCTTCACGTTTCAGCAGCTAGCACGCTCTCCGTGTGCAGGAGAAGCGGCTGAGGCTTCCTTGCCGGAGAAGCGGCACCTTCGCCGGCAGCGAGCATCCTGCCGGCCGCGGTGCGCTCCGGAGCGGGGGCTTGTGCCGAAAGAGGCCGGGAACAGGCGCTTACCTTCGGACAGCTCCGGATGCCCGTCTAATGCGTCTCTTGTCGCCTACACGGCAGGGAAAAGCTTTTCCACTCTGTCTAGGAAGGAGAAAGTGTGCCAGCACAGCAAATGCCTCCCGGACTTTCCCTGCAATTCAGCAAGTGCTTTGCAGCTTGAAATTGGAAGGAAAGCCTCAGATTTAGCAGCCAGAGCTTCAGGAGGAGCAGCAGCGAGCACAGCATCGCTTTTGCAGCAGCTCCTTCCATGTGCATGTTTTTGGGAGTGGAAAGGCTTGCAGAGTGTTCAAGTAGCTTTTTCTCTCCGCTGGAAAGCTGCAGGCTCAGTGCCAGTGTTCTGCAGCTTCTTTCTTCACGTTTCAGCAGCTAGCACGCTCTCCGTGTGCAGGAGAAGCGGCTGAGGCTTCCTTGCCGGAGAAGCGGCACCTTCGCCGGCAGAGAGCATCCTGCCGGCCGCGGTGCGCTCCGGAGCGGGGGCTTGTGCCGAAAGTGGCCGGGAACAGGCGCTTACCTTCGGACAGCTCCGGATGCCCGTCTAATGCGTCTCTTGTCGCCTACACGGCAGGGAAAAGCTTTTCCACTCTGTCTAGCAAGGAGAAAGTGTGCCAGCACAGCAAATGCCTCCCGGACTTTCCCTGCAATTCAGCAAGTGCTTTGCAGCTTGAAATTGGAAGGAAAGCCTCAGATTTAGCAGCCAGAGCTTCAGGAGGAGCAGCAGCGAGCACAGCATCGCTTTTGCAGCAGCTCCTTCCATGTGCATGTTTTTGGGAGTTGGAAGGCTTGCAGAGTGTTCAAGTAGCTTTTTCTCTCCGCTGGAAAGCTGCACGCTCAGTGCCAGTGTTCTGCAGCTTCTTTCTTCACGTTTCAGCAGCTAGCACGCTCTCCGTGTGCAGGAGAAGCGGCTGAGGCTTCCTTGCCGGAGAAGCGGCACCTTCGCCGGCAGCGAGCATCCTGCCGGCCGCGGTGCGCTCCGGAGCGGGGGCTTGTGCCGAAAGAGGCCGGGAACAGGCGCTTACCTTCGGACAGCTCCGGATGCCCGTCTAATGCGTCTCTTGTCGCCTACACGGCAGGGAAAAGCTTTTCCACTCTGTCAAGGAAGGAGAAAGTGTGCCAGCACAGCAAATGCCTCCCGGACTTTCCCTGCAATTCAGCAAGTGCTTTGCAGCTTGAAATTGGAAGGAAAGCCTCAGATTTAGCAGCCAGAGCTTCAGGAGGAGCAGCAGCGAGCACAGCATCGCTTTTGCAGCAGCTCCTTCCATGTGCATGTTTTTGGGAGTTGGAAGGCTTGCAGAGTGTTCAAGTAGCTTTTTCTCTCCGCTGGAAAGCTGCACGCTCAGTGCCAGTGTTCTGCAGCTTCTTTCTTCACGTTTCAGCAGCTAGCACGCTCTCCGTGTGCAGGAGAAGCGGCTGAGTCTTCCTTGCCGGAGAAGCGGCACCTTCGCCGGCAGAGAGCATCCTGCCGGCCGCGGTGCGCTCCGGTGCGGGGGCTTGTGCCGAAAGAGGCCGGCAACAGGCGCTTACCTTCGGACAGCTCCGGATGCCCGTCTAATGCGTCTCTTGTCGCCTACACGGCAGGGAAAAGCTTTTCCACTCTGTCTAGGAAGGAGAAAGTGTGCCAGCACAGCAAATGCCTCCCGGACTTTCCCTGCAATTCAGCAAGTGCTTTGCAGCTTGAAATTGGAAGGAAAGCCTCAGATTTAGCAGCCAGAGCTTCAGGAGGAGCAGCAGCGAGCACAGCATCGCTTTTGCAGCAGCTCCTTCCATGTGCATGTTTTTGGGAGTTGGAAGGCTTGCAGAGTGTTCAAGTAGCTTTTTCTCTCCGCTGGAAAGCTGCACGCTCAGTGCCAGTGTTCTGCAGCTTCTTTCTTCACGTTTCAGCAGCTAGCACGCTCTCCGTGTGCAGGAGAAGCGGCTGAGGCTTCCTTGCCGGAGAAGCGGCACCTTCGCCGGCAGAGAGCATCCTGCCGGCCGCGGTGCGCTCCGGAGCGGGGGCTTGTGCCGAAAGAGGCCGGCAACAGGCGCTTACCTTCGGACAGCTCCGGATGCCCGTCTAATGCGTCTCTTGTCGCCTACACGGCAGGGAAAAGCTTTTCCACTCTGTCTAGCAAGGAGAAAGTGTGCCAGCACAGCAAATGCCTCCCGGACTTTCCCTGCAATTCAGCAAGTGCTTTGCAGCTTGAAATTGGAAGGAAAGCCTCAGATTTAGCAGCCAGAGCTTCAGGAGGAGCAGCAGCGAGCACAGCATCGCTTTTGCAGCAGCTCCTTCCATGTGCATGTTTTTGGGAGTGGAAAGGCTTGCAGAGTGTTCAAGTAGCTTTTTCTCTCCGCTGGAAAGCTGCAGGCTCAGTGCCAGTGTTCTGCAGCTTCTTTCTTCACGTTTCAGCAGCTAGCACGCTCTCCGTGTGCAGGAGAAGCGGCTGAGGCTTCCTTGCCGGAGAAGCGGCACCTTCGCCGGCAGAGAGCCTCCGGCCGGCCGCGGTGCGCTCCGGAGCGGGGGCTTGTGCCGAAAGAGGCCGGCAACAGGCGCTTACCTTCGGACAGCTCCGGATGCCCGTCTAATGCGTCTCTTGTCGCCTACACGGCAGGGAAAAGCTTTTCCACTCTGTCTAGGAAGGAGAAAGTGTGCCAGCACAGCAAATGCCTCCCGGACTTTCCCTGCAATTCAGCAAGTGCTTTGCAGCTTGAAATTGGAAGGAAAGCCTCAGATTTAGCAGCCAGAGCTTCAGGAGGAGCAGCAGCGAGCACAGCATCGCTTTTGCAGCAGCTCCTTCCATGTGCATGTTTTTGGGAGTGGAAAGGCTTGCAGAGTGTTCAAGTAGCTTTTTCTCTCCGCTGGAAAGCTGCACGCTCAGTGCCAGTGTTCTGCAGCTTCTTTCTTCACGTTTCAGCAGCTAGCACGCTCTCCGTGTGCAGGAGAAGCGGCTGAGGCTTCCTTGCCGGAGAAGCGGCACCTTCGCCGGCAGAGAGCATCCTGCCGGCCGCGGTGCGCTCCGGAGAGGGGGCTTGTGCCGAAAGAGGCCGGCAACAGGCGCTTACCTTCGGACAGCTCCGGATGCCCGTCTAATGCGTCTCTTGTCGCCTACACGGCAGGGAAAAGCTTTTCCACTCTGTCTAGGAAGGAGAAAGTGTGCCAGCACAGCAAATGCCTCCCGGACTTTCCCTGCAATTCAGCAAGTGCTTTGCAGCTTGAAATTGGAAGGAAAGCCTCAGATTTAGCAGCCAGAGCTTCAGGAGGAGCAGCAGCGAGCACAGCATCGCTTTTGCAGCAGCTCCTTCCATGTGCATGTTTTTGGGAGTTGGAAGGCTTGCAGAGTGTTCAAGTAGCTTTTTCTCTCCGCTGGAAAGCTGCACGCTCAGTGCCAGTGTTCTGCAGCTTCTTTCTTCACGTTTCAGCAGCTAGCACGCTCTCCGTGTGCAGGAGAAGCGGCTGAGGCTTCCTTGCCGGAGAAGCGGCACCTTCGCCGGCAGAGAGCATCCTGCCGGCCGCGGTGCGCTCCGGTGCGGGGGCTTGTGCCGAAAGAGGCCGGGAACAGGCGCTTACCTTCGGACAGCTCCGGATGCCCGTCTAATGCGTCTCTTGTCGCCTACACGGCAGGGAAAAGCTTTTCCACTCTGTCTAGGAAGGAGAAAGTGTGCCAGCACAGCAAATGCCTCCCGGACTTTCCCTGCAATTCAGCAAGTGCTTTGCAGCTTGAAATTGGAAGGAAAGCCTCAGATTTAGCAGCCAGAGCTTCAGGAGGAGCAGCAGCGAGCACAGCATCGCTTTTGCAGCAGCTCCTTCCATGTGCATGTTTTTGGGAGTGGAAAGGCTTGCAGAGTGTTCAAGTAGCTTTTTCTCTCCGCTGGAAAGCTGCACGCTCAGTGCCAGTGTTCTGCAGCTTCTTTCTTCACGTTTCAGCAGCTAGCACGCTCTCCGTGTGCAGGAGAAGCGGCTGAGGCTTCCTTGCCGGAGAAGCGGCACCTTCGCCGGCAGAGAGCATCCTGCCGGCCGCGGTGCGCTCCGGAGCGGGGGCTTGTGCCGAAAGAGGCCGGGAACAGGCGCTTACCTTCGGACAGCTCCGGATGCCCGTCTAATGCGTCTCTTGTCGCCTACACGGCAGGGAAAAGCTTTTCCACTCTGTCTAGGAAGGAGAAAGTGTGCCAGCACAGCAAATGCCTCCCGGACTTTCCCTGCAATTCAGCAAGTGCTTTGCAGCTTGAAATTGGAAGGAAAGCCTCAGATTTAGCAGCCAGAGCTTCAGGAGGAGCAGCAGCGAGCACAGCATCGCTTTTGCAGCAGCTCCTTCCATGTGCATGTTTTTGGGAGTGGAAAGGCTTGCAGAGTGTTCAAGTAGCTTTTTCTCTCCGCTGGAAAGCTGCACGCTCAGTGCCAGTGTTCTGCAGCTTCTTTCTTCACGTTTCAGCAGCTAGCACGCTCTCCGTGTGCAGGAGAAGCGGCTGAGGCTTCCTTGCCGGAGAAGCGGCACCTTCGCCGGCAGAGAGCCTCCGGCCGGCCGCGGTGCGCTCCGGAGCGGGGGCTTGTGCCGAAAGAGGCCGGCAACAGGCGCTTACCTTCGGACAGCTCCGGATGCCCGTCTAATGCGTCTCTTGACGCCTACACGGCAGGGAAAAGCTTTTCCACTCTGTCTAGGAAGGAGAAAGTGTGCCAGCACAGCAAATGCCTCCCGGACTTTCCCTGCAATTCAGCAAGTGCTTTGCAGCTTGAAATTGGAAGGAAAGCCTCAGATTTAGCAGCCAGAGCTTCAGGAGGAGCAGCAGCGAGCACAGCATCGCTTTTGCAGCAGCTCCTTCCATGTGCATGTTTTTGGGAGTGGAAAGGCTTGCAGAGTGTTAAAGTAGCTTTTTCTCTCCGCTGGATAGCTGCAGGCTCAGTGCCAGTGTTCTGCAGCTTCTTTCTTCACGTTTCAGCAGCTAGCACGCTCTCCGTGTGCAGGAGAAGCGGGGGAGGCTTCCTTGCCGGAGAAGCGGCACCTTCGCCGGCAGAGAGCCTCCGGCCGGCCGCGGTGCGCTCCGGAGCGGGGGCTTGTGCCGAAAGAGGCCGGGTACAGGCGCTTACCTTCGGACAGCTCCGGATGCCCGTCTAATGCGTCTCTTGACGCCTACACGGCAGGGAAAAGCTTTTCCACTCTGTCTAGGAAGGAGAAAGTGTGCCAGCACAGCAAATGCCTCCCGGACTTTCCCTGCAATTCAGCAAGTGCTTTGCAGCTTGAAATTGGAAGGAAAGCCTCAGATTTAGCAGCCAGAGCTTCAGGAGGAGCAGCAGCGAGCACAGCATCGCTTTTGCAGCAGCTCCTTCCATGTGCATGTTTTTGGGAGTGGAAAGGCTTGCAGAGTGTTCAAGTAGCTTTTTCTCTCCGCTGGAAAGCTGCAGGCTCAGTGCCAGTGTTCTGCAGCTTCTTTCTTCACGTTTCAGCAGCTAGCACGCTCTCCGTGTGCAGGAGAAGCGGGGGAGGCTTCCTTGCCGGAGAAGCGGCACCTTCGCCGGCAGAGAGCATCCTGCCGGCCGCGGTGCGCTCCGGTGCGGGGGCTTGTGCCGAAAGAGGCCGGGAACAGGCGCTTACCTTCGGACAGCTCCGGATGCCGGTCTAATGCGTCTCTTGTCGCCTACACGGCAGGGAAAAGCTTTTCCACTCTGTCTAGGAAGGAGAAAGTGTGCCAGCACAGCAAATGCCTCCCGGACTTTCCCTGCAATTCAGCAAGTGCTTTGCAGCTTGAAATTGGAAGGAAAGCCTCAGATTTAGCAGCCAGAGCTTCAGGAGGAGCAGCAGCGAGCACAGCATCGCTTTTGCAGCAGCTCCTTCCATGTGCATGTTTTTGGGAGTGGAAAGGCTTGCAGAGTGTTCAAGTAGCTTTTTCTCTCCGCTGGAAAGCTGCACGCTCAGTGCCAGTGTTCTGCAGCTTCTTTCTTCACGTTTCAGCAGCTAGCACGCTCTCCGTGTGCAGGAGAAGCGGCTGAGGCTTCCTTGCCGGAGAAGCGGCACCTTCGCCGGCAGAGAGCATTTTGCCGGCCGCGGTGCGCTCCGGAGCGGGGGCTTGTGCCGAAAGAGGCCGGCAACAGGCGCTTACCTTCGGACAGCTCCGGATGCCCGTCTAATGCGTCTCTTGTCGCCTACACGGCAGGGAAAAGCTTTTCCACTCTGTCTAGGAAGGAGAAAGTGTGCCAGCACAGCAAATGCCTCCCGGACTTTCCCTGCAATTCAGCAAGTGCTTTGCAGCTTGAAATTGGAAGGAAAGCCTCAGATTTAGCAGCCAGAGCTTCAGGAGGAGCAGCAGCGAGCACAGCATCGCTTTTGCAGCAGCTCCTTCCATGTGCATGTTTTTGGGAGTGGAAAGGCTTGCAGAGTGTTCAAGTAGCTTTTTCTCTCCGCTGGAAAGCTGCACGCTCAGTGCCAGTGTTCTGCAGCTTCTTTCTTCACGTTTCAGCAGCTAGCACGCTCTCCGTGTGCAGGAGAAGCGGCTGAGGCTTCCTTGCCGGAGAAGCGGCACCTTCGCCGGCAGAGAGCATCCTGCCGGCCGCGGTGCGCTCCGGAGAGGGGGCTTGTGCCGAAAGAGGCCGGCAACAGGCGCTTACCTTCGGACAGCTCCGGATGCCCGTCTAATGCGTCTCTTGTCGCCTACACGGCAGGGAAAAGCTTTTCCACTCTGTCTAGGAAGGAGAAAGTGTGCCAGCACAGCAAATGCCTCCCGGACTTTCCCTGCAATTCAGCAAGTGCTTTGCAGCTTGAAATTGGAAGGAAAGCCTCAGATTTAGCAGCCAGAGCTTCAGGAGGAGCAGCAGCGAGCACAGCATCGCTTTTGCAGCAGCTCCTTCCATGTGCATGTTTTTGGGAGTTGGAAGGCTTGCAGAGTGTTCAAGTAGCTTTTTCTCTCCGCTGGAAAGCTGCACGCTCAGTGCCAGTGTTCTGCAGCTTCTTTCTTCACGTTTCAGCAGCTAGCACGCTCTCCGTGTGCAGGAGAAGCGGCTGAGGCTTCCTTGCCGGAGAAGCGGCACCTTCGCCGGCAGAGAGCATCCTGCCGGCCGCGGTGCGCTCCGGTGCGGGGGCTTGTGCCGAAAGAGGCCGGGAACAGGCGCTTACCTTCGGACAGCTCCGGATGCCCGTCTAATGCGTCTCTTGTCGCCTACACGGCAGGGAAAAGCTTTTCCACTCTGTCTAGGAAGGAGAAAGTGTGCCAGCACAGCAAATGCCTCCCGGACTTTCCCTGCAATTCAGCAAGTGCTTTGCAGCTTGAAATTGGAAGGAAAGCCTCAGATTTAGCAGCCAGAGCTTCAGGAGGAGCAGCAGCGAGCACAGCATCGCTTTTGCAGCAGCTCCTTCCATGTGCATGTTTTTGGGAGTGGAAAGGCTTGCAGAGTGTTCAAGTAGCTTTTTCTCTCCGCTGGAAAGCTGCAGGCTCAGTGCCAGTGTTCTGCAGCTTCTTTCTTCACGTTTCAGCAGCTAGCACGCTCTCCGTGTGCAGGAGAAGCGGCTGAGGCTTCCTTGCCGGAGAAGCGGCACCTTCGCCGGCAGAGAGCATCCTGCCGGCCGCGGTGCGCTCCGGAGCGGGGGCTTGTGCCGAAAGAGGCCGGCAACAGGCGCTTACCTTCGGACAGCTCCGGATGCCCGTCTAATGCGTCTCTTGTCGCCTACACGGCAGGGAAAAGCTTTTCCACTCTGTCTAGGAAGGAGAAAGTGTGCCAGCACAGCAAATGCCTCCCGGACTTTCCCTGCAATTCAGCAAGTGCTTTGCAGCTTGAAATTGGAAGGAAAGCCTCAGATTTAGCAGCCAGAGCTTCAGGAGGAGCAGCAGCGAGCACAGCATCGCTTTTGCAGCAGCTCCTTCCATGTGCATGTTTTTGGGAGTTGAAAGGCTTGCAGAGTGTTCAAGTAGCTTTTTCTCTCCGCTGGAAAGCTGCACGCTCAGTGCCAGTGTTCTGCAGCTTCTTTCTTCACGTTTCAGCAGCTAGCACGCTCTCCGTGTGCAGGAGAAGCGGCTGAGGCTTCCTTGCCGGAGAAGCGGCACCTTCGCCGGCAGCGAGCATCCTGCCGGCCGCGGTGCGCTCCGGAGCGGGGGCTTGTGCCGAAAGAGGCCGGGAACAGGCGCTTACCTTCGGACAGCTCCGGATGCCCGTCTAATGCGTCTCTTGTCGCCTACACGGCAGGGAAAAGCTTTTCCACTCTGTCTAGGAAGGAGAAAGTGTGCCAGCACAGCAAATGCCTCCCGGACTTTCCCTGCAATTCAGCAAGTGCTTTGCAGCTTGAAATTGGAAGGAAAGCCTCAGATTTAGCAGCCAGAGCTTCAGGAGGAGCAGCAGCGAGCACAGCATCGCTTTTGCAGCAGCTCCTTCCATGTGCATGTTTTTGGGAGTGGAAAGGCTTGCAGAGTGTTCAAGTAGCTTTTTCTCTCCGCTGGAAAGCTGCACGCTCAGTGCCAGTGTTCTGCAGCTTCTTTCTTCACGTTTCAGCAGCTAGCACGCTCTCCGTGTGCAGGAGAAGCGGCTGAGGCTTCCTTGCCGGAGAAGCGGCACCTTCGCCGGCAGAGAGCATCCTGCCGGCCGCGGTGCGCTCCGGAGCGGGGGCTTGTGCCGAAAGAGGCCGGCAACAGGCGCTTACCTTCGGACAGCTCCGGATGCCCGTCTAATGCGTCTCTTGTCGCCTACACGGCAGGGAAAAGCTTTTCCACTCTGTCTAGGAAGGAGAAAGTGTGCCAGCACAGCAAATGCCTCCCGGACTTTCCCTGCAATTCAGCAAGTGCTTTGCAGCTTGAAATTGGAAGGAAAGCCTCAGATTTAGCAGCCAGAGCTTCAGGAGGAGCAGCAGCGAGCACAGCATCGCTTTTGCAGCAGCTCCTTCCATGTGCATGTTTTTGGGAGTGGAAAGGCTTGCAGAGTCTTCAAGTAGCTTTTTCTCTCCGCTGGAAAGCTGCACGCTCAGTGCCAGTGTTCTGCAGCTTCTTTCTTCACGTTTCAGCAGCTAGCACGCTCTCCGTGTGCAGGAGAAGCGGCTGAGGCTTCCTTGCCGGAGAAGCGGCACCTTCGCCGGCAGAGAGCATCCTGCCGGCCGCGGTGCGCTCCGGAGCGGGGGCTTGTGCCGAAAGAGGCCGGCAACAGGCGCTTACCTTCGGACAGCTCCGGATGCCCGTCTAATGCGTCTCTTGTCGCCTACACGGCAGGGAAAAGCTTTTCCACTCTGTCTAGGAAGGAGAAAGTGTGCCAGCACAGCAAATGCCTCCCGGACTTTCCCTGCAATTCAGCAAGTGCTTTGCAGCTTGAAATTGGAAGGAAAGCCTCAGATTTAGCAGCCAGAGCTTCAGGAGGAGCAGCAGCGAGCACAGCATCGCTTTTGCAGCAGCTCCTTCCATGTGCATGTTTTTGGGAGTTGAAAGGCTTGCAGAGTGTTCAAGTAGCTTTTTCTCTCCGCTGGAAAGCTGCACGCTCAGTGCCAGTGTTCTGCAGCTTCTTTCTTCACGTTTCAGCAGCTAGCACGCTCTCCGTGTGCAGGAGAAGCGGCTGAGGCTTCCTTGCCGGAGAAGCGGCACCTTCGCCGGCAGAGAGCCTCCGGCCGGCCGCGGTGCGCTCCGGAGCGGGGGCTTGTGCCGAAAGAGGCCGGCAACAGGCGCTTACCTTCGGACAGCTCCGGATGCCGGTCTAATGCGTCTCTTGACGCCTACACGGCAGGGAAAAGCTTTTCCACTCTGTCTAGGAAGGAGAAAGTGTGCCAGCACAGCAAATGCCTCCCGGACTTTCCCTGCAATTCAGCAAGTGCTTTGCAGCTTGAAATTGGAAGGAAAGCCTCAGATTTAGCAGCCAGAGCTTCAGGAGGAGCAGCAGCGAGCACAGCATCGCTTTTGCAGCAGCTCCTTCCATGTGCATGTTTTTGGGAGTGGAAAGGCTTGCAGAGTGTTCAAGTAGCTTTTTCTCTCCGCTGGAAAGCTGCACGCTCAGTGCCAGTGTTCTGCAGCTTCTTTCTTCACGTTTCAGCAGCTAGCACGCTCTCCGTGTGCAGGAGAAGCGGCTGAGGCTTCCTTGCCGGAGAAGCGGCACCTTCGCCGGCAGAGAGCATCCTGCCGGCCGCGGTGCGCTCCGGAGCGGGGGCTTGTGCCGAAAGAGGCCGGGAACAGGCGCTTACCTTCGGACAGCTCCGGATGCCCGTCTAATGCGTCTCTTGTCGCCTACACGGCAGGGAAAAGCTTTTCCACTCTGTCTAGGAAGGAGAAAGTGTGCCAGCACAGCAAATGCCTCCCGGACTTTCCCTGCAATTCAGCAAGTGCTTTGCAGCTTGAAATTGGAAGGAAAGCCTCAGATTTAGCAGCCAGAGCTTCAGGAGGAGCAGCAGCGAGCACAGCATCGCTTTTGCAGCAGCTCCTTCCATGTGCATGTTTTTGGGAGTTGGAAGGCTTGCAGAGTGTTCAAGTAGCTTTTTCTCTCCGCTGGAAAGCTGCACGCTCAGTGCCAGTGTTCTGCAGCTTCTTTCTTCACGTTTCAGCAGCTAGCACGCTCTCCGTGTGCAGGAGAAGCGGCTGAGGCTTCCTTGCCGGAGAAGCGGCACCTTCGCCGGCAGAGAGCCTCCGGCCGGCCGCGGTGCGCTCCGGAGCGGGGGCTTGTGCCGAAAGAGGCCGGGAACAGGCGCTTACCTTCGGACAGCTCCGGATGCCCGTCTAATGCGTCTCTTGTCGCCTACACGGCAGGGAAAAGCTTTTCCACTCTGTCTAGGAAGGAGAAAGTGTGCCAGCACAGCAAATGCCTCCCGGACTTTCCCTGCAATTCAGCAAGTGCTTTGCAGCTTGAAATTGGAAGGAAAGCCTCAGATTTAGCAGCCAGAGCTTCAGGAGGAGCAGCAGCGAGCACAGCATCGCTTTTGCAGCAGCTCCTTCCATGTGCATGTTTTTGGGAGCGGAAAGGCTTGCAGAGTGTTCAAGTAGCTTTTTCTCTCCGCTGGAAAGCTGCACGCTCAGTGCCAGTGTTCTGCAGCTTCTTTCTTCACGTTTCAGCAGCTAGCACGCTCTCCGTGTGCAGGAGAAGCGGCTGAGGCTTCCTTGCCGGAGAAGCGGCACCTTCGCCGGCAGAGAGCATCCTGCCGGCCGCGGTGCGCTCCGGAGCGGGGGCTTGTGCCGAAAGAGGCCGGGAACAGGCGCTTACCTTCGGACAGCTCCGGATGCCCGTCTAATGCGTCTCTTGTCGCCTACACGGCAGGGAAAAGCTTTTCCACTCTGTCTAGGAAGGAGAAAGTGTGCCAGCACAGCAAATGCCTCCCGGACTTTCCCTGCAATTCAGCAAGTGCTTTGCAGCTTGAAATTGGAAGGAAAGCCTCAGATTTAGCAGCCAGAGCTTCAGGAGCAGCAGCAGCGAGCACAGCATCGCTTTTGCAGCAGCTCCTTCCATGTGCATGTTTTTGGGAGTGGAAAGGCTTGCAGAGTTTTCAAGTAGCTTTTTCTCTCCGCTGGAAAGCTGCACGCTCAGTGCCAGTGTTCTGCAGCTTCTTTCTTCACGTTTCAGCAGCTAGCACGCTCTCCGTGTGCAGGAGAAGCGGCTGAGGCTTCCTTGCCGGAGAAGCGGCACCTTCGCCGGCAGAGAGCCTCCTGCCGGCCGCGGTGCGCTCCGGAGCGGGGGCTTGTGCCGAAAGAGGCCGGCAACAGGCGCTTACCTTCGGACAGCTCCGGATGCCCGTCTAATGCGTCCCTTGTCGCCTACACGGCAGGGAAAAGCTTTTCCACTCTGTCTAGGAAGGAGAAAGTGTGCCAGCACAGCAAATGCCTCCCGGACTTTCCCTGCAATTCAGCAAGTGCTTTGCAGCTTGAAATTGGAAGGAAAGCCTCAGATTTAGCAGCCAGAGCTTCAGGAGGAGCAGCAGCGAGCACAGCATCGCTTTTGCAGCAGCTCCTTCCATGTGCATGTTTTTGGGAGTGGAAAGGCTTGCAGAGTGTTCAAGTAGCTTTTTCTCTCCGCTGGAAAGCTGCACGCTCAGTGCCAGTGTTCTGCAGCTTCTTTCTTCACGTTTCAGCAGCTAGCACGCTCTCCGTGTGCAAGAGAAGCGGCTGACGCTTCTTTGCCGGAGAAGCGGCACCTTCGCCGGCAGAGAGCATCCTGCCGGCCGCGGTGCGCTCCGGAGCGGGGGCTTGTGCCGAAAGAGGCCGGCAACAGGCGCTTACCTTCGGACAGCTCCGGATGCCCGTCTAATGCGTCTCTTGTCGCCTACACGGCAGGGAAAAGCTTTTCCACTCTGTCTAGGAAGGAGAAAGTGTGCCAGCACAGCAAATGCCTCCCGGACTTTCCCTGCAATTCAGCAAGTGCTTTGCAGCTTGAAATTGGAAGGAAAGCCTCAGATTTAGCAGCCAGAGCTTCAGGAGGAGCAGCAGCGAGCACAGCATCGCTTTTGCAGCAGCTCCTTCCATGTGCATGTTTTTGGGAGTGGAAAGGCTTGCAGAGTGTTCAAGTAGCTTTTTCTCTCCGCTGGAAAGCTGCACGCTCAGTGCCAGTGTTCTGCAGCTTCTTTCTTCACGTTTCAGCAGCTAGCACGCTCTCCGTGTGCAGGAGAAGCGGCTGAGGCTTCCTTGCCGGAGAAGCGGCACCTTCGCCGGCAGAGAGCATCCTGCCGGCCGCGGTGCGCTCCGGAGCGGGGGCTTGTGCCGAAAGAGGCCGGCAACAGGCGCTTACCTTCGGACAGCTCCGGATGCCCGTCTAATGCGTCCCTTGTCGCCTACACGGCAGGGAAAAGCTTTTCCACTCTGTCTAGCAAGGAGAAAGTGTGCCAGCACAGCAAATGCCTCCCGGACTTTCCCTGCAATTCAGCAAGTGCTTTGCAGCTTGAAATTGGAAGGAAAGCCTCAGATTTAGCAGCCAGAGCTTCAGGAGGAGCAGCAGCGAGCACAGCATCGCTTTTGCAGCAGCTCCTTCCATGTGCATGATTTTGTAAGTAGAAAGGCTTGCAGAGTGTTCAAGTAGCTTTTTCTCTCCGCTGGAAAGCTGCACGCTCAGTGCCAGTGTTCTGCAGCTTCTTTCTTCACGTTTCAGCAGCTAGCACGCTCTCCGTGTGCAGGAGAAGCGGCTGAGGCTTCCTTGCCGGAGAAGCGGCACCTTCGCCGGCAGAGAGCATCCTGCCGGCCGCGGTGCGCTCCGGAGCGGGGGCTTGTGCCGAAAGAGGCCGGCAACAGGCGCTTACCTTCGGACAGCTCCGGATGCCCGTCTAATGCGTCTCTTGTCGCCTACACGGCAGGGAAAAGCTTTTCCACTCTGTCTAGGAAGGAGAAAGTGTGCCAGCACAGCAAATGCCTCCCGGACTTTCCCTGCAATTCAGCAAGTGCTTTGCAGCTTGAAATTGGAAGGAAAGCCTCAGATTTAGCAGCCAGAGCTTCAGGAGGAGCAGCAGCGAGCACAGCATCGCTTTTGCAGCAGCTCCTTCCATGTGCATGTTTTTGGGAGTTGGAAGGCTTGCAGAGTGTTAAAGTAGCTTTTTCTCTCCGCTGGAAAGCTGCACGCTCAGTGCCAGTGTTCTGCAGCTTCTTCCTTCACGTTTCAGCAGCTAGCACGCTCTCCGTGTGCAGGAGAAGCGGCTGAGGCTTCCTTGCCGGAGAAGCGGCACCTTCGCCGGCAGAGAGCCTCCGGCCGGCCGCGGTGCGCTCCGGAGCGGGGGCTTGTGCCGAAAGAGGCCGGCAACAGGCGCTTACCTTCGGACAGCTCCGGATGCCCGTCTAATGCGTCTCTTGTCGCCTACACGGCAGGGAAAAGCTTTTCCACTCTGTCTAGGAAGGAGAAAGTGTGCCAGCACAGCAAATGCCTCCCGGACTTTCCCTGCAATTCAGCAAGTGCTTTGCAGCTTGAAATTGGAAGGAAAGCCTCAGATTTAGCAGCCAGAGCTTCAGGAGGAGCAGCAGCGAGCACAGCATCGCTTTTGCAGCAGCTCCTTCCATGTGCATGTTTTTGGGAGTGGAAAGGCTTGCAGAGTGTTCAAGTAGCTTTTTCTCTCCGCTGGAAAGCTGCACGCTCAGTGCCAGTGTTCTGCAGCTTCTTTCTTCACGTTTCAGCAGCTAGCACGCTCTCCGTGTGCAAGAGAAGCGGCTGAGGCTTCTTTGCCGGAGAAGCGGCACCTTCGCCGGCAGAGAGCATCCTGCCGGCCGCGGTGCGCTCCGGAGCGGGGGCTTGTGCCGAAAGAGGCCGGCAACAGGCGCTTACCTTCGGACAGCTCCGGATGCCCGTCTAATGCGTCTCTTGTCGCCTACACGGCAGGGAAAAGCTTTTCCACTCTGTCTAGCAAGGAGAAAGTGTGCCAGCACAGCAAATGCCTCCCGGACTTTCCCTGCAATTCAGCAAGTGCTTTGCAGCTTGAAATTGGAAGGAAAGCCTCAGATTTAGCAGCCAGAGCTTCAGGAGGAGCAGCAGCGAGCACAGCATCGCTTTTGCAGCAGCTCCTTCCATGTGCATGTTTTTGGGAGTGGAAAGGCTTGCAGAGTGTTCAAGTAGCTTTTTCTCTCCGCTGGAAAGCTGCACGCTCAGTGCCAGTGTTCTGCAGCTTCTTTCTTCACGTTTCAGCAGCTAGCACGCTCTCCGTGTGCAGGAGAAGCGGCTGAGGCTTCCTTGCCGGAGAAGCGGCACCTTCGCCGGCAGAGAGCATCCTGCCGGCCGCGGTGCGCTCCGGAGCGGGGGCTTGTGCCGAAAGAGGCCGGCAACAGGCGCTTACCTTCGGACAGCTCCGGATGCCCGTCTAATGCGTCTCTTGTCGCCTACACGGCAGGGAAAAGCTTTTCCACTCTGTCTAGGAAGGAGAAAGTGTGCCAGCACAGCAAATGCCTCCCGGACTTTCCCTGCAATTCAGCAAGTGCTTTGCAGCTTGAAATTGGAAGGAAAGCCTCAGATTTAGCAGCCAGAGCTTCAGGAGGAGCAGCAGCGAGCACAGCATCGCTTTTGCAGCAGCTCCTTCCATGTGCATGTTTTTGGGAGTGGAAAGGCTTGCAGAGTGTTCAAGTAGCTTTTTCTCTCCGCTGGAAAGCTGCACGCTCAGTGCCAGTGTTCTGCAGCTTCTTTCTTCACGTTTCAGCAGCTAGCACGCTCTCCGTGTGCAGGAGAAGCGGCTGAGGCTTCCTTGCCGGAGAAGCGGCACCTTCGCCGGCAGAGAGCATCCTGCCGGCCGCGGTGCGCTCCGGAGCGGGGGCTTGTGCCGAAAGAGGCCGGCAACAGGCGCTTACCTTCGGACAGCTCCGGATGCCCGTCTAATGCGTCTCTTGTCGCCTACACGGCAGGGAAAAGCTTTTCCACTCTGTCTAGGAAGGAGAAAGTGTGCCAGCACAGCAAATGCCTCCCGGACTTTCCCTGCAATTCAGCAAGTGCTTTGCAGCTTGAAATTGGAAGGAAAGCCTCAGATTTAGCAGCCAGAGCTTCAGGAGGAGCAGCAGCGAGCACAGCATCGCTTTTGCAGCAGCTCCTTCCATGTGCATGTTTTTGGGAGTGGAAAGGCTTGCAGAGTGTTCAAGTAGCTTTTTCTCTCCGCTGGAAAGCTGCACGCTCAGTGCCAGTGTTCTGCAGCTTCTTTCTTCACGTTTCAGCAGCTAGCACGCTCTCCGTGTGCAGGAGAAGCGGCTGAGGCTTCCTTGCCGGAGAAGCGGCACCTTCGCCGGCAGAGAGCCTCCGGCCGGCCGCGGTGCGCTCCGGAGCGGGGGCTTGTGCCGAAAGAGGCCGGCAACAGGCGCTTACCTTCGGACAGCTCCGGATGCCCGTCTAATGCGTCTCTTGTCGCCTACACGGCAGGGAAAAGCTTTTCCACTCTGTCTAGGAAGGAGAAAGTGTGCCAGCACAGCAAATGCCTCCCGGACTTTCCCTGCAATTCAGCAAGTGCTTTGCAGCTTGAAATTGGAAGGAAAGCCTCAGATTTAGCAGCCAGAGCTTCAGGAGGAGCAGCAGCGAGCACAGCATCGCTTTTGCAGCAGCTCCTTCCATGTGCATGTTTTTGGGAGTGGAAAGGCTTGCAGAGTGTTCAAGTAGCTTTTTCTCTCCGCTGGAAAGCTGCACGCTCAGTGCCAGTGTTCTGCAGCTTCTTTCTTCACGTTTCAGCAGCTAGCACGCTCTCCGTGTGCAGGAGAAGCGGCTGAGGCTTCCTTGCCGGAGAAGCGGCACCTTCGCCGGCAGAGAGCCTCCGGCCGGCCGCGGTGCGCTCCGGAGCGGGGGCTTGTGCCGAAAGAGGCCGGGAACAGGCGCTTACCTTCGGACAGCTCCGGATGCCCGTCTAATGCGTCTCTTGTCGCCTACACGGCAGGGAAAAGCTTTTCCACTCTGTCTAGGAAGGAGAAAGTGTGCCAGCACAGCAAATGCCTCCAGGACTTTCCCTGCAATTCAGAAAGTGCTTTGCAGCTTGAAATTGGAAGGAAAGCCTCAGATTTAGCAGCCAGAGCTTCAGGAGGAGCAGCAGCGAGCACAGCATCGCTTTTGCAGCAGCTCCTTCCATGTGCATGTTTTTGGGAGTGGAAAGGCTTGCAGAGTGTTCAAGTAGCTTTTTCTCTCCGCTGGAAAGCTGCACGCTCAGTGCCAGTGTTCTGCAGCTTCTTTCTTCACGTTTCAGCAGCTAGCACGCTCTCCGTGTGCAGGAGAAGCGGCTGAGGCTTCCTTGCCGGAGAAGCGGCACCTTCGCCGGCAGAGAGCCTCCGGCCGGCCGCGGTGCGCTCCGGAGCGGGGGCTTGTGCCGAAAGAGGCCGGCAACAGGCGCTTACCTTCGGACAGCTCCGGATGCCCGTCTAATGCGTCTCTTGTCGCCTACACGGCAGGGAAAAGCTTTTCCACTCTGTCTAGGAAGGAGAAAGTGTGCCAGCACAGCAAATGCCTCCCGGACTTTCCCTGCAATTCAGCAAGTGCTTTGCAGCTTGAAATTGGAAGGAAAGCCTCAGATTTAGCAGCCAGAGCTTCAGGAGGAGCAGCAGCGAGCACAGCATCGCTTTTGCAGCAGCTCCTTCCATGTGCATGTTTTTGGGAGTGGAAAGGCTTGCAGAGTGTTCAAGTAGCTTTTTCTCTCCGCTGGAAAGCTGCACGCTCAGTGCCAGTGTTCTGCAGCTTCTTTCTTCACGTTTCAGCAGCTAGCACGCTCTCCGTGTGCAGGAGAAGCGGCTGAGGCTTCCTTGCCGGAGAAGCGGCACCTTCGCCGGCAGAGAGCATCCTGCCGGCCGCGGTGCGCTCCGGAGAGGGGGCTTGTGCCGAAAGAGGCCGGCAACAGGCGCTTACCTTCGGACAGCTCCGGATGCCCGTCTAATGCGTCTCTTGTCGCCTACACGGCAGGGAAAAGCTTTTCCACTCTGTCTAGGAAGGAGAAAGTGTGCCAGCACAGCAAATGCCTCCCGGACTTTCCCTGCAATTCAGCAAGTGCTTTGCAGCTTGAAATTGGAAGGAAAGCCTCAGATTTAGCAGCCAGAGCTTCAGGAGGAGCAGCAGCGAGCACAGCATCGCTTTTGCAGCAGCTCCTTCCATGTGCATGTTTTTGGGAGTTGGAAGGCTTGCAGAGTGTTCAAGTAGCTTTTTCTCTCCGCTGGAAAGCTGCACGCTCAGTGCCAGTGTTCTGCAGCTTCTTTCTTCACGTTTCAGCAGCTAGCACGCTCTCCGTGTGCAGGAGAAGCGGCTGAGGCTTCCTTGCCGGAGAAGCGGCACCTTCGCCGGCAGAGAGCATCCTGCCGGCCGCGGTGCGCTCCGGTGCGGGGGCTTGTGCCGAAAGAGGCCGGGAACAGGCGCTTACCTTCGGACAGCTCCGGATGCCGGTCTAATGCGTCTCTTGTCGCCTACACGGCAGGGAAAAGCTTTTCCACTCTGTCTAGGAAGGAGAAAGTGTGCCAGCACAGCAAATGCCTCCCGGACTTTCCCTGCAATTCAGCAAGTGCTTTGCAGCTTGAAATTGGAAGGAAAGCCTCAGATTTAGCAGCCAGAGCTTCAGGAGGAGCAGCAGCGAGCACAGCATCGCTTTTGCAGCAGCTCCTTCCATGTGCATGTTTTTGGGAGTGGAAAGGCTTGCAGAGTGTTCAAGTAGCTTTTTCTCTCCGCTGGAAAGCTGCACGCTCAGTGCCAGTGTTCTGCAGCTTCTTTCTTCACGTTTCAGCAGCTAGCACGCTCTCCGTGTGCAGGAGAAGCGGCTGAGGCTTCCTTGCCGGAGAAGCGGCACCTTCGCCGGCAGAGAGCATCCTGCCGGCCGCGGTGCGCTCCGGAGCGGGGGCTTGTGCCGAAAGAGGCCGGGAACAGGCGCTTACCTTCGGACAGCTCCGGATGCCCGTCTAATGCGTCTCTTGTCGCCTACACGGCAGGGAAAAGCTTTTCCACTCTGTCTAGGAAGGAGAAAGTGTGCCAGCACAGCAAATGCCTCCCGGACTTTCCCTGCAATTCAGCAAGTGCTTTGCAGCTTGAAATTGGAAGGAAAGCCTCAGATTTAGCAGCCAGAGCTTCAGGAGGAGCAGCAGCGAGCACAGCATCGCTTTTGCAGCAGCTCCTTCCATGTGCATGTTTTTGGGAGTTGAAAGGCTTGCAGAGTGTTCAAGTAGCTTTTTCTCTCCGCTGGAAAGCTGCACGCTCAGTGCCAGTGTTCTGCAGCTTCTTTCTTCACGTTTCAGCAGCTAGCACGCTCTCCGTGTGCAGGAGAAGCGGCTGAGGCTTCCTTGCCGGAGAAGCGGCACCTTCGCCGGCAGAGAGCCTCCGGCCGGCCGCGGTGCGCTCCGGAGCGGGGGCTTGTGCCGAAAGAGGCCGGCAACAGGCGCTTACCTTCGGACAGCTCCGGATGCCGGTCTAATGCGTCTCTTGACGCCTACACGGCAGGGAAAAGCTTTTCCACTCTGTCTAGGAAGGAGAAAGTGTGCCAGCACAGCAAATGCCTCCCGGACTTTCCCTGCAATTCAGCAAGTGCTTTGCAGCTTGAAATTGGAAGGAAAGCCTCAGATTTAGCAGCCAGAGCTTCAGGAGGAGCAGCAGCGAGCACAGCATCGCTTTTGCAGCAGCTCCTTCCATGTGCATGTTTTTGGGAGTGGAAAGGCTTGCAGAGTGTTCAAGTAGCTTTTTCTCTCCGCTGGAAAGCTGCACGCTCAGTGCCAGTGTTCTGCAGCTTCTTTCTTCACGTTTCAGCAGCTAGCACGCTCTCCGTGTGCAGGAGAAGCGGCTGAGGCTTCCTTGCCGGAGAAGCGGCACCTTCGCCGGCAGCGAGCATCCTGCCGGCCGCGGTGCGCTCCGGAGCGGGGGCTTGTGCCGAAAGAGGCCGGGAACAGGCGCTTACCTTCGGACAGCTCCGGATGCCCGTCTAATGCGTCTCTTGTCGCCTACACGGCAGGGAAAAGCTTTTCCACTCTGTCTAGGAAGGAGAAAGTGTGCCAGCACAGCAAATGCCCCCCGGACTTTCCCTGCAATTCAGCAAGTGCTTTGCAGCTTGAAATTGGAAGGAAAGCCTCAGATTTAGCAGCCAGAGCTTCAGGAGGAGCAGCAGCGAGCACAGCATCGCTTTTGCAGCAGCTCCTTCCATGTGCATGTTTTTGGGAGTTGGAAGGCTTGCAGAGTGTTCAAGTAGCTTTTTCTCTCCGCTGGAAAGCTGCACGCTCAGTGCCAGTGTTCTGCAGCTTCTTTCTTCACGTTTCAGCAGCTAGCACGCTCTCCGTGTGCAGGAGAAGCGGGGGAGGCTTCCTTGCCGGAGAAGCGGCACCTTCGCCGGCAGAGAGCCTCCGGCCGGCCGCGGTGCGCTCCGGAGCGGGGGCTTGTGCCGAAAGAGGCCGGGAACAGGCGCTTACCTTCGGACAGCTCCGGATGCCCGTCTAATGCGTCTCTTGTCGCCTACACGGCAGGGAAAAGCTTTTCCACTCTGTCTAGGAAGGAGAAAGTGTGCCAGCACAGCAAATGCCTCCCGGACTTTCCCTGCAATTCAGCAAGTGCTTTGCAGCTTGAAATTGGAAGGAAAGCCTCAGATTTAGCAGCCAGAGCTTCAGGAGGAGCAGCAGCGAGCACAGCATCGCTTTTGCAGCAGCTCCTTCCATGTGCATGTTTTTGGGAGTTGGAAGGCTTGCAGAGTGTTCAAGTAGCTTTTTCTCTCCGCTGGAAAGCTGCACGCTCAGTGCCAGTGTTCTGCAGCTTCTTTCTTCACGTTTCAGCAGCTAGCACGCTCTCCGTGTGCAGGAGAAGCGGCTGAGGCTTCCTTGCCGGAGAAGCGGCACCTTCGCCGGCAGAGAGCCTCCGGCCGGCCGCGGTGCGCTCCGGAGCGGGGGCTTGTGCCGAAAGAGGCCGGCAACAGGCGCTTACCTTCGGACAGCTCCGGATGCCCGTCTAATGCGTCTCTTGTCGCCTACACGGCAGGGAAAAGCTTTTCCACTCTGTCTAGGAAGGAGAAAGTGTGCCAGCACAGCAAATGCCTCCCGGACTTTCCCTGCAATTCAGCAAGTGCTTTGCAGCTTGAAATTGGAAGGAAAGCCTCAGATTTAGCAGCCAGAGCTTCAGGAGGAGCAGCAGCGAGCACAGCATCGCTTTTGCAGCAGCTCCTTCCATGTGCATGTTTTTGGGAGTGGAAAGGCTTGCAGAGTGTTCAAGTAGCTTTTTCTCTCCGCTGGAAAGCTGCACGCTCAGTGCCAGTGTTCTGCAGCTTCTTTCTTCACGTTTCAGCAGCTAGCACGCTCTCCGTGTGCAGGAGAAGCGGCTGAGGCTTCCTTGCCGGAGAAGCGGCACCTTCGCCGGCAGAGAGCATCCTGCCGGCCGCGGTGCGCTCCGGAGCGGGGGCTTGTGCCGAAAGAGGCCGGCAACAGGCGCTTACCTTCGGACAGCTCCGGATGCCCGTCTAATGCGTCTCTTGTCGCCTACACGGCAGGGAAAAGCTTTTCCACTCTGTCTAGGAAGGAGAAAGTGTGCCAGCACAGCAAATGCCTCCCGGACTTTCCCTGCAATTCAGCAAGTGCTTTGCAGCTTGAAATTGGAAGGAAAGCCTCAGATTTAGCAGCCAGAGCTTCAGGAGGAGCAGCAGCGAGCACAGCATCGCTTTTGCAGCAGCTCCTTCCATGTGCATGTTTTTGGGAGTGGAAAGGCTTGCAGAGTTTTCAAGTAGCTTTTTCTCTCCGCTGGAAAGCTGCACGCTCAGTGCCAGTGTTCTGCAGCTTCTTTCTTCACGTTTCAGCAGCTAGCACGCTCTCCGTGTGCAGGAGAAGCGGCTGAGGCTTCCTTGCCGGAGAAGCGGCACCTTCGCCGGCAGAGAGCCTCCTGCCGGCCGCGGTGCGCTCCGGAGCGGGGGCTTGTGCCGAAAGAGGCCGGCAACAGGCGCTTACCTTCGGACAGCTCCGGATGCCCGTCTAATGCGTCCCTTGTCGCCTACACGGCAGGGAAAAGCTTTTCCACTCTGTCTAGCAAGGAGAAAGTGTGCCAGCACAGCAAATGCCTCCCGGACTTTCCCTGCAATTCAGCAAGTGCTTTGCAGCTTGAAATTGGAAGGAAAGCCTCAGATTTAGCAGCCAGAGCTTCAGGAGGAGCAGCAGCGAGCACAGCATCGCTTTTGCAGCAGCTCCTTCCATGTGCATGTTTTTGGGAGTGGAAAGGCTTGCAGAGTGTTCAAGTAGCTTTTTCTCTCCGCTGGAAAGCTGCACGCTCAGTGCCAGTGTTCTGCAGCTTCTTTCTTCACGTTTCAGCAGCTAGCACGCTCTCCGTGTGCAAGAGAAGCGGCTGAGGCTTCTTTGCCGGAGAAGCGGCACCTTCGCCGGCAGAGAGCATCCTGCCGGCCGCGGTGCGCTCCGGAGCGGGGGCTTGTGCCGAAAGAGGCCGGCAACAGGCGCTTACCTTCGGACAGCTCCGGATGCCCGTCTAATGCGTCTCTTGTCGCCTACACGGCAGGGAAAAGCTTTTCCACTCTGTCTAGGAAGGAGAAAGTGTGCCAGCACAGCAAATGCCTCCCGGACTTTCCCTGCAATTCAGCAAGTGCTTTGCAGCTTGAAATTGGAAGGAAAGCCTCAGATTTAGCAGCCAGAGCTTCAGGAGGAGCAGCAGCGAGCACAGCATCGCTTTTGCAGCAGCTCCTTCCATGTGCATGTTTTTGGGAGTGGAAAGGCTTGCAGAGTGTTCAAGTAGCTTTTTCTCTCCGCTGGAAAGCTGCACGCTCAGTGCCAGTGTTCTGCAGCTTCTTTCTTCACGTTTCAGCAGCTAGCACGCTCTCCGTGTGCAGGAGAAGCGGCTGAGGCTTCCTTGCCGGAGAAGCGGCACCTTCGCCGGCAGAGAGCATCCTGCCGGCCGCGGTGCGCTCCGGAGCGGGGGCTTGTGCCGAAAGAGGCCGGCAACAGGCGCTTACCTTCGGACAGCTCCGGATGCCCGTCTAATGCGTCTCTTGTCGCCTACACGGCAGGGAAAAGCTTTTCCACTCTGTCTAGCAAGGAGAAAGTGTGCCAGCACAGCAAATGCCTCCAGGACTTTCCCTGCAATTCAGAAAGTGCTTTGCAGCTTGAAATTGGAAGGAAAGCCTCAGATTTAGCAGCCAGAGCTTCAGGAGGAGCAGCAGCGAGCACAGCATCGCTTTTGCAGCAGCTCCTTCCATGTGCATGTTTTTGTAAGTAGAAAGGCTTGCAGAGTGTTCAAGTAGCTTTTTCTCTCCGCTGGAAAGCTGCACGCTCAGTGCCAGTGTTCTGCAGCTTCTTTCTTCACGTTTCAGCAGCTAGCACGCTCTCCGTGTGCAGGAGAAGCGGCTGAGGCTTCCTTGCCGGAGAAGCGGCACTTTCGCCGGCAGAGAGCATCCTGCCGGCCGCGGTGCGCTCCGGAGCGGGGGCTTGTGCCGAAAGAGGCCGGCAACAGGCGCTTACCTTCGGACAGCTCCGGATGCCCGTCTAATGCGTCTCTTGTCGCCTACACGGCAGGGAAAAGCTTTTCCACTCTGTCTAGGAAGGAGAAAGTGTGCCAGCACAGCAAATGCCTCCCGGACTTTCCCTGCAATTCAGCAAGTGCTTTGCAGCTTGAAATTGGAAGGAAAGCCTCAGATTTAGCAGCCAGAGCTTCAGGAGGAGCAGCAGCGAGCACAGCATCGCTTTTGCAGCAGCTCCTTCCATGTGCATGTTTTTGGGAGTTGGAAGGCTTGCAGAGTGTTAAAGTAGCTTTTTCTCTCCGCTGGAAAGCTGCACGCTCAGTGCCAGTGTTCTGCAGCTTCTTCCTTCACGTTTCAGCAGCTAGCACGCTCTCCGTGTGCAGGAGAAGCGGCTGAGGCTTCCTTGCCGGAGAAGCGGCACCTTCGCCGGCAGAGAGCCTCCGGCCGGCCGCGGTGCGCTCCGGAGCGGGGGCTTGTGCCGAAAGAGGCCGGCAACAGGCGCTTACCTTCGGACAGCTCCGGATGCCCGTCTAATGCGTCTCTTGTCGCCTACACGGCAGGGAAAAGCTTTTCCACTCTGTCTAGGAAGGAGAAAGTGTGCCAGCACAGCAAATGCCTCCCGGACTTTCCCTGCAATTCAGCAAGTGCTTTGCAGCTTGAAATTGGAAGGAAAGCCTCAGATTTAGCAGCCAGAGCTTCAGGAGGAGCAGCAGCGAGCACAGCATCGCTTTTGCAGCAGCTCCTTCCATGTGCATGTTTTTGGGAGTGGAAAGGCTTGCAGAGTGTTCAAGTAGCTTTTTCTCTCCGCTGGAAAGCTGCACGCTCAGTGCCAGTGTTCTGCAGCTTCTTTCTTCACGTTTCAGCAGCTAGCACGCTCTCCGTGTGCAAGAGAAGCGGCTGAGGCTTCTTTGCCGGAGAAGCGGCACCTTCGCCGGCAGAGAGCATCCTGCCGGCCGCGGTGCGCTCCGGAGCGGGGGCTTGTGCCGAAAGAGGCCGGCAACAGGCGCTTACCTTCGGACAGCTCCGGATGCCCGTCTAATGCGTCTCTTGTCGCCTACACGGCAGGGAAAAGCTTTTCCACTCTGTCTAGGAAGGAGAAAGTGTGCCAGCACAGCAAATGCCTCCCGGACTTTCCCTGCAATTCAGCAAGTGCTTTGCAGCTTGAAATTGGAAGGAAAGCCTCAGATTTAGCAGCCAGAGCTTCAGGAGGAGCAGCAGCGAGCACAGCATCGCTTTTGCAGCAGCTCCTTCCATGTGCATGTTTTTGGGAGTGGAAAGGCTTGCAGAGTGTTCAAGTAGCTTTTTCTCTCCGCTGGAAAGCTGCACGCTCAGTGCCAGTGTTCTGCAGCTTCTTTCTTCACGTTTCAGCAGCTAGCACGCTCTCCGTGTGCAGGAGAAGCGGCTGAGGCTTCCTTGCCGGAGAAGCGGCACCTTCGCCGGCAGAGAGCATCCTGCCGGCCGCGGTGCGCTCCGGAGCGGGGGCTTGTGCCGAAAGAGGCCGGCAACAGGCGCTTACCTTCGGACAGCTCCGGATGCCCGTCTAATGCGTCTCTTGTCGCCTACACGGCAGGGAAAAGCTTTTCCACTCTGTCTAGGAAGGAGAAAGTGTGCCAGCACAGCAAATGCCTCCCGGACTTTCCCTGCAATTCAGCAAGTGCTTTGCAGCTTGAAATTGGAAGGAAAGCCTCAGATTTAGCAGCCAGAGCTTCAGGAGGAGCAGCAGCGAGCACAGCATCGCTTTTGCAGCAGCTCCTTCCATGTGCATGTTTTTGGGAGTGGAAAGGCTTGCAGAGTGTTCAAGTAGCTTTTTCTCTCCGCTGGAAAGCTGCACGCTCAGTGCCAGTGTTCTGCAGCTTCTTTCTTCACGTTTCAGCAGCTAGCACGCTCTCCGTGTGCAGGAGAAGCGGCTGAGGCTTCTTTGCCGGAGAAGCGGCACCTTCGCCGGCAGAGAGCATCCTGCCGGCCGCGGTGCGCTCCGGAGCGGGGGCTTGTGCCGAAAGAGGCCGGCAACAGGCGCTTACCTTCGGACAGCTCCGGATGCCCGTCTAATGCGTCTCTTGTCGCCTACACGGCAGGGAAAAGCTTTTCCACTCTGTCTAGGAAGGAGAAAGTGTGCCAGCACAGCAAATGCCTCCCGGACTTTCCCTGCAATTCAGCAAGTGCTTTGCAGCTTGAAATTGGAAGGAAAGCCTCAGATTTAGCAGCCAGAGCTTCAGGAGGAGCAGCAGCGAGCACAGCATCGCTTTTGCAGCAGCTCCTTCCATGTGCATGTTTTTGGGAGTGGAAAGGCTTGCAGAGTGTTCAAGTAGCTTTTTCTCTCCGCTGGAAAGCTGCACGCTCAGTGCCAGTGTTCTGCAGCTTCTTTCTTCACGTTTCAGCAGCTAGCACGCTCTCCGTGTGCAGGAGAAGCGGCTGAGGCTTCCTTGCCGGAGAAGCGGCACCTTCGCCGGCAGAGAGCCTCCTGCCGGCCGCGGTGCGCTCCGGAGCGGGGGCTTGTGCCGAAAGAGGCCGGCAACAGGCGCTTACCTTCGGACAGCTCCGGATGCCCGTCTAATGCGTCTCTTGTCGCCTACACGGCAGGGAAAAGCTTTTCCACTCTGTCTAGGAAGGAGAAAGTGTGCCAGCACAGCAAATGCCTCCCGGACTTTCCCTGCAATTCAGCAAGTGCTTTGCAGCTTGAAATTGGAAGGAAAGCCTCAGATTTAGCAGCCAGAGCTTCAGGAGGAGCAGCAGCGAGCACAGCATCGCTTTTGCAGCAGCTCCTTCCATGTGCATGTTTTTGGGAGTGGAAAGGCTTGCAGAGTGTTCAAGTAGCTTTTTCTCTCCGCTGGAAAGCTGCACGCTCAGTGCCAGTGTTCTGCAGCTTCTTTCTTCACGTTTCAGCAGCTAGCACGCTCTCCGTGTGCAGGAGAAGCGGCTGAGGCTTCCTTGCCGGAGAAGCGGCACCTTCGCCGGCAGAGAGCATCCTGCCGGCCGCGGTGCGCTCCGGAGCGGGGGCTTGTGCCGAAAGAGGCCGGCAACAGGCGCTTACCTTCGGACAGCTCCGGATGCCCGTCTAATGCGTCTCTTGTCGCCTACACGGCAGGGAAAAGCTTTTCCACTCTGTCTAGCAAGGAGAAAGTGTGCCAGCACAGCAAATGCCTCCCGGACTTTCCCTGCAATTCAGCAAGTGCTTTGCAGCTTGAAATTGGAAGGAAAGCCTCAGATTTAGCAGCCAGAGCTTCAGGAGGAGCAGCAGCGAGCACAGCATCGCTTTTGCAGCAGCTCCTTCCATGTGCATGTTTTTGGGAGTGGAAAGGCTTGCAGAGTGTTCAAGTAGCTTTTTCTCTCCGCTGGAAAGCTGCACGCTCAGTGCCAGTGTTCTGCAGCTTCTTTCTTCACGTTTCAGCAGCTAGCACGCTCTCCGTGTGCAGGAGAAGCGGCTGAGGCTTCCTTGCCGGAGAAGCGGCACCTTCGCCGGCAGAGAGCCTCCTGCCGGCCGCGGTGCGCTCCGGAGCGGGGGCTTGTGCCGAAAGAGGCCGGCAACAGGCGCTTACCTTCGGACAGCTCCGGATGCCCGTCTAATGCGTCTCTTGTCGCCTACACGGCAGGGAAAAGCTTTTCCACTCTGTCTAGGAAGGAGAAAGTGTGCCAGCACAGCAAATGCCTCCCGGACTTTCCCTGCAATTCAGCAAGTGCTTTGCAGCTTGAAATTGGAAGGAAAGCCTCAGATTTAGCAGCCAGAGCTTCAGGAGGAGCAGCAGCGAGCACAGCATCGCTTTTGCAGCAGCTCCTTCCATGTGCATGTTTTTGGGAGTGGAAAGGCTTGCAGAGTGTTCAAGTAGCTTTTTCTCTCCGCTGGAAAGCTGCACGCTCAGTGCCAGTGTTCTGCAGCTTCTTTCTTCACGTTTCAGCAGCTAGCACGCTCTCCGTGTGCAGGAGAAGCGGCTGAGGCTTCCTTGCCGGAGAAGCGGCACCTTCGCCGGCAGAGAGCCTCCGGCCGGCCGCGGTGCGCTCCGGAGCGGGGGCTTGTGCCGAAAGAGGCCGGCAACAGGCGCTTACCTTCGGACAGCTCCGGATGCCCGTCTAATGCGTCTCTTGTCGCCTACACGGCAGGGAAAAGCTTTTCCACTCTGTCTAGGAAGGAGAAAGTGTGCCAGCACAGCAAATGCCTCCCGGACTTTCCCTGCAATTCAGCAAGTGCTTTGCAGCTTGAAATTGGAAGGAAAGCCTCAGATTTAGCAGCCAGAGCTTCAGGAGGAGCAGCAGCGAGCACAGCATCGCTTTTGCAGCAGCTCCTTCCATGTGCATGTTTTTGGGAGTGGAAAGGCTTGCAGAGTGTTCAAGTAGCTTTTTCTCTCCGCTGGAAAGCTGCAGGCTCAGTGCCAGTGTTCTGCAGCTTCTTTCTTCACGTTTCAGCAGCTAGCACGCTCTCCGTGTGCAGGAGAAGCGGCTGAGGCTTCCTTGCCGGAGAAGCGGCACCTTCGCCGGCAGAGAGCCTCCGGCCGGCCGCGGTGCGCTCCGGAGCGGGGGCTTGTGCCGAAAGAGGCCGGCAACAGGCGCTTACCTTCGGACAGCTCCGGATGCCCGTCTAATGCGTCTCTTGTCGCCTACACGGCAGGGAAAAGCTTTTCCACTCTGTCTAGGAAGGAGAAAGTGTGCCAGCACAGCAAATGCCTCCCGGACTTTCCCTGCAATTCAGCAAGTGCTTTGCAGCTTGAAATTGGAAGGAAAGCCTCAGATTTAGCAGCCAGAGCTTCAGGAGGAGCAGCAGCGAGCACAGCATCGCTTTTGCAGCAGCTCCTTCCATGTGCATGTTTTTGGGAGTGGAAAGGCTTGCAGAGTGTTCAAGTAGCTTTTTCTCTCCGCTGGAAAGCTGCACGCTCAGTGCCAGTGTTCTGCAGCTTCTTTCTTCACGTTTCAGCAGCTAGCACGCTCTCCGTGTGCAGGAGAAGCGGCTGAGGCTTCCTTGCCGGAGAAGCGGCACCTTCGCCGGCAGAGAGCCTCCGGCCGGCCGCGGTGCGCTCCGGAGCGGGGGCTTGTGCCGAAAGAGGCCGGCAACAGGCGCTTACCTTCGGACAGCTCCGGATGCCCGTCTAATGCGTCTCTTGTCGCCTACACGGCAGGGAAAAGCTTTTCCACTCTGTCTAGGAAGGAGAAAGTGTGCCAGCACAGCAAATGCCTCCCGGACTTTCCCTGCAATTCAGCAAGTGCTTTGCAGCTTGAAATTGGAAGGAAAGCCTCAGATTTAGCAGCCAGAGCTTCAGGAGGAGCAGCAGCGAGCACAGCATCGCTTTTGCAGCAGCTCCTTCCATGTGCATGTTTTTGGGAGTGGAAAGGCTTGCAGAGTGTTCAAGTAGCTTTTTCTCTCCGCTGGAAATCTGCACGCTCAGTGCCAGTGTTCTGCAGCTTCTTTCTTCACGTTTCAGCAGCTAGCACGCTCTCCGTGTGCAGGAGAAGCGGCTGAGGCTTCCTTGCCGGAGAAGCGGCACCTTCGCCGGCAGAGAGCCTCCTGCCGGCCGCGGTGCGCTCCGGAGCGGGGGCTTGTGCCGAAAGAGGCCGGTAACAGGCGCTTACCTTCGGACAGCTCCGGATGCCCGTCTAATGCGTCTCTTGTCGCCTACACGGCAGGGAAAAGCTTTTCCACTCTGTCTAGCAAGGAGAAAGTGTGCCAGCACAGCAAATGCCTCCCGGACTTTCCCTGCAATTCAGCAAGTGCTTTGCAGCTTGAAATTGGAAGGAAAGCCTCAGATTTAGCAGCCAGAGCTTCAGGAGGAGCAGCAGCGAGCACAGCATCGCTTTTGCAGCAGCTCCTTCCATGTGCATGTTTTTGGGAGTGGAAAGGCTTGCAGAGTGTTCAAGTAGCTTTTTCTCTCCGCTGGAAAGCTGCACGCTCAGTGCCAGTGTTCTGCAGCTTCTTTCTTCACGTTTCAGCAGCTAGCACGCTCTCCGTGTGCAGGAGAAGCGGCTGAGGCTTCCTTGCCGGAGAAGCGGCACCTTCGCCGGCAGAGAGCATCCTGCCGGCCGCGGTGCGCTCCGGAGCGGGGGCTTGTGCCGAAAGAGGCCGGCAACAGGCGCTTACCTTCGGACAGCTCCGGATGCCCGTCTAATGCGTCTCTTGTCGCCTACACGGCAGGGAAAAGCTTTTCCACTCTGTCTAGGAAGGAGAAAGTGTGCCAGCACAGCAAATGCCTCCCGGACTTTCCCTGCAATTCAGCAAGTGCTTTGCAGCTTGAAATTGGAAGGAAAGCCTCAGATTTAGCAGCCAGAGCTTCAGGAGGAGCAGCAGCGAGCACAGCATCGCTTTTGCAGCAGCTCCTTCCATGTGCATGTTTTTGGGAGTGGAAAGGCTTGCAGAGTGTTCAAGTAGCTTTTTCTCTCCGCTGGAAAGCTGCACGCTCAGTGCCAGTGTTCTGCAGCTTCTTTCTTCACGTTTCAGCAGCTAGCACGCTCTCCGTGTGCAAGAGAAGCGGGTGAGGCTTCTTTGCCGGAGAAGCGGCACCTTCGCCGGCAGAGAGCATCCTGCCGGCCGCGGTGCGCTCCGGAGCGGGGGCTTGTGCCGAAAGAGGCCGGCAACAGGCGCTTACCTTCGGACAGCTCCGGATGCCCGTCTAATGCGTCTCTTGTCGCCTACACGGCAGGGAAAAGTTTTTCCACTCTGTCTAGGAAGGAGAAAGTGTGCCAGCACAGCAAATGCCTCCCGGACTTTCCCTGCAATTCAGCAAGTGCTTTGCAGCTTGAAATTGGAAGGAAAGCCTCCAATTTAGCAGCCAGAGCTTCAGGAGGAGCAGCAGCGAGCACAGCATCGCTTTTGCAGCAGCTCCTTCCATGTGCATGTTTTTGGGAGTGGAAAGGCTTGCAGAGTGTTCAAGTAGCTTTTTCTCTCCGCTGGAAAGCTGCACGCTCAGTGCCAGTGTTCTGCAGCTTCTTTCTTCACGTTTCAGCAGCTAGCACGCTCTCCGTGTGCAGGAGAAGCGGCTGAGGCTTCCTTGCCGGAGAAGCGGCACCTTCGCCGGCAGAGAGCATCCTGCCGGCCGCGGTGCGCTCCGGAGCGGGGGCTTGTGCCGAAAGAGGCCGGCAACAGGCGCTTACCTTCGGACAGCTCCGGATGCCCGTCTAATGCGTCTCTTGTCGCCTACACGGCAGGGAAAAGCTTTTCCACTCTGTCTAGGAAGGAGAAAGTGTGCCAGCACAGCAAATGCCTCCCGGACTTTCCCTGCAATTCAGCAAGTGCTTTGCAGCTTGAAATTGGAAGGAAAGCCTCAGATTTAGCAGCCAGAGCTTCAGGAGGAGCAGCAGCGAGCACAGCATCGCTTTTGCAGCAGCTCCTTCCATGTGCATGTTTTTGGGAGTGGAAAGGCTTGCAGAGTGTTCAAGTAGCTTTTTCTCTCCGCTGGAAAGCTGCACGCTCAGTGCCAGTGTTCTGCAGCTTCTTTCTTCACGTTTCAGCAGCTAGCACGCTCTCCGTGTGCTGGAGAAGCGGCTGAGGCTTCCTTGCCAGAGAAGCGGCACCTTCGCCGGCAGAGAGCATCCTGCCGGCCGCGGTGCGCTCCGGAGCGGGGGCTTGTGCCGAAAGAGGCCGGCAACAGGCGCTTACCTTCGGACAGCTCCGGATGCCCGTCTAATGCGTCTCTTGTCGCCTACACGGCAGGGAAAAGCTTTTCCACTCTGTCTAGGAAGGAGAAAGTGTGCCAGCACAGCAAATGCCTCCCGGACTTTCCCTGCAATTCAGCAAGTGCTTTGCAGCTTGAAATTGGAAGGAAAGCCTCAGATTTAGCAGCCAGAGCTTCAGGAGGAGCAGCAGCGAGCACAGCATCGCTTTTGCAGCAGCTCCTTCCATGTGCATGTTTTTGGGAGTGGAAAGGCTTGCAGAGTGTTCAAGTAGCTTTTTCTCTCCGCTGGAAAGCTGCACGCTCAGTGCCAGTGTTCTGCAGCTTCTTTCTTCACGTTTCAGCAGCTAGCACGCTCTCCGTGTGCAGGAGAAGCGGCTGAGGCTTCCTTGCCGGAGAAGCGGCACCTTCGCCGGCAGAGAGCCTCCGGCCGGCCGCGGTGCGCTCCGGAGCGGGGGCTTGTGCCGAAAGAGGCCGGCAACAGGCGCTTACCTTCGGACAGCTCCGGATGCCCGTCTAATGCGTCTCTTGTCGCCTACACGGCAGGGAAAAGCTTTTCCACTCTGTCTAGGAAGGAGAAAGTGTGCCAGCACAGCAAATGCCTCCCGGACTTTCCCTGCAATTCAGCAAGTGCTTTGCAGCTTGAAATTGGAAGGAAAGCCTCAGATTTAGCAGCCAGAGCTTCAGGAGGAGCAGCAGCGAGCACAGCATCGCTTTTGCAGCAGCTCCTTCCATGTGCATGTTTTTGGGAGTGGAAAGGCTTGCAGAGTGTTCAAGTAGCTTTTTCTCTCCGCTGGAAATCTGCACGCTCAGTGCCAGTGTTCTGCAGCTTCTTTCTTCACGTTTCAGCAGCTAGCACGCTCTCCGTGTGCAGGAGAAGCGGCTGAGGCTTCCTTGCCGGAGAAGCGGCACCTTCGCCGGCAGAGAGCATCCTGCCGGCCGCGGTGCTCTCCGGAGCGGGGGCTTGTGCCGAAAGAGGCCGGCAACAGGCGCTTACCTTCGGACAGCTCCGGATGCCCGTCTAATGCGTCTCTTGTCGCCTACACGGCAGGGAAAAGCTTTTCCACTCTGTCTAGCAAGGAGAAAGTGTGCCAGCACAGCAAATGCCTCCCGGACTTTCCCTGCAATTCAGCAAGTGCTTTGCAGCTTGAAATTGGAAGGAAAGCCTCAGATTTAGCAGCCAGAGCTTCAGGAGGAGCAGCAGCGAGCACAGCATCGCTTTTGCAGCAGCTCCTTCCATGTGCATGTTTTTGGGAGTGGAAAGGCTTGCAGAGTGTTCAAGTAGCTTTTTCTCTCCGCTGGAAAGCTGCACGCTCAGTGCCAGTGTTCTGCAGCTTCTTTCTTCACGTTTCAGCAGCTAGCACGCTCTCCGTGTGCAGGAGAAGCGGCTGAGGCTTCCTTGCCGGAGAAGCGGCACCTTCGCCGGCAGAGAGCATCCTGCCGGCCGCGGTGCGCTCCGGAGCGGGGGCTTGTGCCGAAAGAGGCCGGCAACAGGCGCTTACCTTCGGACAGCTCCGGATGCCCGTCTAATGCGTCTCTTGTCGCCTACACGGCAGGGAAAAGCTTTTCCACTCTGTCTAGGAAGGAGAAAGTGTGCCAGCACAGCAAATGCCTCCCGGACTTTCCCTGCAATTCAGCAAGTGCTTTGCAGCTTGAAATTGGAAGGAAAGCCTCAGATTTAGCAGCCAGAGCTTCAGGAGGAGCAGCAGCGAGCACAGCATCGCTTTTGCAGCAGCTCCTTCCATGTGCATGTTTTTGGGAGTGGAAAGGCTTGCAGAGTGTTCAAGTAGCTTTTTCTCTCCGCTGGAAAGCTGCACGCTCAGTGCCAGTGTTCTGCAGCTTCTTTCTTCACGTTTCAGCAGCTAGCACGCTCTCCGTGTGCAAGAGAAGCGGCTGAGGCTTCTTTGCCGGAGAAGCGGCACCTTCGCCGGCAGAGAGCATCCTGCCGGCCGCGGTGCGCTCCGGAGCGGGGGCTTGTGCCGAAAGAGGCCGGCAACAGGCGCTTACCTTCGGACAGCTCCGGATGCCCGTCTAATGCGTCTCTTGTCGCCTACACGGCAGGGAAAAGCTTTTCCACTCTGTCTAGGAAGGAGAAAGTGTGCCAGCACAGCAAATGCCTCCCGGACTTTCCCTGCAATTCAGCAAGTGCTTTGCAGCTTGAAATTGGAAGGAAAGCCTCAGATTTAGCAGCCAGAGCTTCAGGAGGAGCAGCAGCGAGCACAGCATCGCTTTTGCAGCAGCTCCTTCCATGTGCATGTTTTTGGGAGTGGAAAGGCTTGCAGAGTGTTCAAGTAGCTTTTTCTCTCCGCTGGAAAGCTGCACGCTCAGTGCCAGTGTTCTGCAGCTTCTTTCTTCACGTTTCAGCAGCTAGCACGCTCTCCGTGTGCAGGAGAAGCGGCTGAGGCTTCCTTGCCGGAGAAGCGGCACCTTCGCCGGCAGAGAGCATCCTGCCGGCCGCGGTGCGCTCCGGAGCGGGGGCTTGTGCCGAAAGAGGCCGGCAACAGGCGCTTACCTTCGGACAGCTCCGGATGCCCGTCTAATGCGTCTCTTGTCGCCTACACGGCAGGGAAAAGCTTTTCCACTCTGTCTAGGAAGGAGAAAGTGTGCCAGCACAGCAAATGCCTCCCGGACTTTCCCTGCAATTCAGCAAGTGCTTTGCAGCTTGAAATTGGAAGGAAAGCCTCAGATTTAGCAGCCAGAGCTTCAGGAGGAGCAGCAGCGAGCACAGCATCGCTTTTGCAGCAGCTCCTTCCATGTGCATGTTTTTGGGAGTGGAAAGGCTTGCAGAGTGTTCAAGTAGCTTTTTCTCTCCGCTGGAAAGCTGCAGGCTCAGTGCCAGTGTTCTGCAGCTTCTTTCTTCACGTTTCAGCAGCTAGCACGCTCTCCGTGTGCAGGAGAAGCGGCTGAGGCTTCCTTGCCGGAGAAGCGGCACCTTCGCCGGCAGAGAGCCTCCGGCCGGCCGCGGTGCGCTCCGGAGCGGGGGCTTGTGCCGAAAGAGGCCGGCAACAGGCGCTTACCTTCGGACAGCTCCGGATGCCCGTCTAATGTGTCTCTTGTCGCCTACACGGCAGGGAAAAGCTTTTCCACTCTGTCTAGGAAGGAGAAAGTGTGCCAGCACAGCAAATGCCTCCCGGACTTTCCCTGCAATTCAGAAAGTGCTTTGCAGCTTGAAATTGGAAGGAAAGCCTCAGATTTAGCAGCCAGAGCTTCAGGAGGAGCAGCAGCGAGCACAGCATCGCTTTTGCAGCAGCTCCTTCCATGTGCATGTTTTTGGGAGTGGAAAGGCTTGCAGAGTGTTCAAGTAGCTTTTTCTCTCCGCTGGAAAGCTGCACGCTCAGTGCCAGTGTTCTGCAGCTTCTTTCTTCACGTTTCAGCAGCTAGCACGCTCTCCGTGTGCAGGAGAAGCGGCTGAGGCTTCCTTGCCGGAGAAGCGGCACCTTCGCCGGCAGAGAGCATCCTGCCGGCCGCGGTGCGCTCCGGAGCGGGGGCTTGTGCCGAAAGAGGCCGGCAACAGGCGCTTACCTTCGGACAGCTCCGGATGCCCGTCTAATGCGTCTCTTGTCGCCTACACGGCAGGGAAAAGCTTTTCCACTCTGTCTAGCAAGGAGAAAGTGTGCCAGCACAGCAAATGCCTCCCGGACTTTCCCTGCAATTCAGCAAGTGCTTTGCAGCTTGAAATTGGAAGGAAAGCCTCAGATTTAGCAGCCAGAGCTTCAGGAGGAGCAGCAGCGAGCACAGCATCGCTTTTGCAGCAGCTCCTTCCATGTGCATGTTTTTGGGAGTGGAAAGGCTTGCAGAGTGTTCAAGTAGCTTTTTCTCTCCGCTGGAAAGCTGCACGCTCAGTGCCAGTGTTCTGCAGCTTCTTTCTTCACGTTTCAGCAGCTAGCACGCTCTCCGTGTGCAGGAGAAGCGGCTGAGGCTTCCTTGCCGGAGAAGCGGCACCTTCGCCGGCAGAGAGCATCCTGCCGGCCGCGGTGCGCTCCGGAGCGGGGGCTTGTGCCGAAAGAGGCCGGCAACAGGCGCTTACCTTCGGACAGCTCCGGATGCCCGTCTAATGCGTCTCTTGTCGCCTACACGGCAGGGAAAAGCTTTTCCACTCTGTCTAGGAAGGAGAAAGTGTGCCAGCACAGCAAATGCCTCCCGGACTTTCCCTGCAATTCAGCAAGTGCTTTGCAGCTTGAAATTGGAAGGAAAGCCTCAGATTTAGCAGCCAGAGCTTCAGGAGGAGCAGCAGCGAGCACAGCATCGCTTTTGCAGCAGCTCCTTCCATGTGCATGTTTTTGGGAGTGGAAAGGCTTGCAGAGTGTTCAAGTAGCTTTTTCTCTCCGCTGGAAAGCTGCACGCTCAGTGCCAGTGTTCTGCAGCTTCTTTCTTCACGTTTCAGCAGCTAGCACGCTCTCCGTGTGCAGGAGAAGCGGCTGAGGCTTCCTTGCCGGAGAAGCGGCACCTTCGCCGGCAGAGAGCATCCTGCCGGCCGCGGTGCGCTCCGGAGCGGGGGCTTGTGCCGAAAGAGGCCGGCAACAGGCGCTTACCTTCGGACAGCTCCGGATGCCCGTCTAATGCGTCTCTTGTCGCCTACACGGCAGGGAAAAGCTTTTCCACTCTGTCTAGCAAGGAGAAAGTGTGCCAGCACAGCAAATGCCTCCCGGACTTTCCCTGCAATTCAGCAAGTGCTTTGCAGCTTGAAATTGGAAGGAAAGCCTCAGATTTAGCAGCCAGAGCTTCAGGAGGAGCAGCAGCGAGCACAGCATCGCTTTTGCAGCAGCTCCTTCCATGTGCATGTTTTTGGGAGTGGAAAGGCTTGCAGAGTGTTCAAGTAGCTTTTTCTCTCCGCTGGAAAGCTGCACGCTCAGTGCCAGTGTTCTGCAGCTTCTTTCTTCACGTTTCAGCAGCTAGCACGCTCTCCGTGTGCAGGAGAAGCGGCTGAGGCTTCCTTGCCGGAGAAGCGGCACCTTCGCCGGCAGAGAGCCTCCTGCCGGCCGCGGTGCGCTCCGGAGCGGGGGCTTGTGCCGAAAGAGGCCGGGAACAGGCGCTTACCTTCGGACAGCTCCGGATGCCCGTCTAATGCGTCTCTTGTCGCCTACACGGCAGGGAAAAGCTTTTCCACTCTGTCTAGGAAGGAGAAAGTGTGCCAGCACAGCAAATGCCTCCCGGACTTTCCCTGCAATTCAGAAAGTGCTTTGCAGCTTGAAATTGGAAGGAAAGCCTCAGATTTAGCAGCCAGAGCTTCAGGAGGAGCAGCAGCGAGCACAGCATCGCTTTTGCAGCAGCTCCTTCCATGTGCATGTTTTTGGGAGTGGAAAGGCTTGCAGAGTGTTCAAGTAGCTTTTTCTCTCCGCTGGAAAGCTGCACGCTCAGTGCCAGTGTTCTGCAGCTTCTTTCTTCACGTTTCAGCAGCTAGCACGCTCTCCGTGTGCAGGAGAAGCGGCTGAGGCTTCCTTGCCGGAGAAGCGGCACCTTCGCCGGCAGAGAGCCTCCGGCCGGCCGCGGTGCGCTCCGGAGCGGGGGCTTGTGCCGAAAGAGGCCGGCAACAGGCGCTTACCTTCGGACAGCTCCGGATGCCCGTCTAATGCGTCTCTTGTCGCCTACACGGCAGGGAAAAGCTTTTCCACTCTGTCTAGGAAGGAGAAAGTGTGCCAGCACAGCAAATGCCTCCCGGACTTTCCCTGCAATTCAGCAAGTGCTTTGCAGCTTGAAATTGGAAGGAAAGCCTCCGATTTAGCAGCCAGAGCTTCAGGAGGAGCAGCAGCGAGCACAGCATCGCTTTTGCAGCAGCTCCTTCCATGTGCATGTTTTTGGGAGTGGAAAGGCTTGCAGAGTGTTCAAGTAGCTTTTTCTCTCCGCTGGAAAGCTGCACGCTCAGTGCCAGTGTTCTGCAGCTTCTTTCTTCACGTTTCAGCAGCTAGCACGCTCTCCGTGTGCAGGAGAAGCGGCTGAGGCTTCCTTGCCGGAGAAGCGGCACCTTCGCCGGCAGAGAGCCTCCTGCCGGCCGCGGTGCGCTCCGGAGCGGGGGCTTGTGCCGAAAGAGGCCGGCAACAGGCGCTTACCTTCGGACAGCTCCGGATGCCCGTCTAATGCGTCTCTTGTCGCCTACACGGCAGGGAAAAGCTTTTCCACTCTGTCTAGGAAGGAGAAAGTGTGCCAGCACAGCAAATGCCTCCCGGACTTTCCCTGCAATTCAGCAAGTGCTTTGCAGCTTGAAATTGGAAGGAAAGCCTCAGATTTAGCAGCCAGAGCTTCAGGAGGAGCAGCAGCGAGCACAGCATCGCTTTTGCAGCAGCTCCTTCCATGTGCATGTTTTTGGGAGTGGAAAGGCTTGCAGAGTGTTCAAGTAGCTTTTTCTCTCCGCTGGAAAGCTGCACGCTCAGTGCCAGTGTTCTGCAGCTTCTTTCTTCACGTTTCAGCAGCTAGCACGCTCTCCGTGTGCAGGAGAAGCGGCTGAGGCTTCCTTGCCGGAGAAGCGGCACCTTCGCCGGCAGAGAGCATCCTGCCGGCCGCGGTGCGCTCCGGAGCGGGGGCTTGTGCCGAAAGAGGCCGGCAACAGGCGCTTACCTTCGGACAGCTCCGGATGCCCGTCTAATGCGTCTCTTGTCGCCTACACGGCAGGGAAAAGCTTTTCCACTCTGTCTAGGAAGGAGAAAGTGTGCCAGCACAGCAAATGCCTCCCGGACTTTCCCTGCAATTCAGCAAGTGCTTTGCAGCTTGAAATTGGAAGGAAAGCCTCAGATTTAGCAGCCAGAGCTTCAGGAGGAGCAGCAGCGAGCACAGCATCGCTTTTGCAGCAGCTCCTTCCATGTGCATGTTTTTGGGAGTGGAAAGGCTTGCAGAGTGTTCAAGTAGCTTTTCCTCTCCGCTGGAAAGCTGCACGCTCAGTGCCAGTGTTCTGCAGCTTCTTTCTTCACGTTTCAGCAGCTAGCACGCTCTCCGTGTGCAGGAGAAGCGGCTGAGGCTTCCTTGCCGGAGAAGCGGCACCTTCGCCGGCAGAGAGCATCCTGCCGGCCGCGGTGCGCTCCGGAGCGGGGGCTTGTGCCGAAAGAGGCCGGGAACAGGCGCTTACCTTCGGACAGCTCCGGATGCCCGTCTAATGCGTCTCTTGTCGCCTACACGGCAGGGAAAAGCTTTTCCACTCTGTCTAGGAAGGAGAAAGTGTGCCAGCACAGCAAATGCCTCCCGGACTTTCCCTGCAATTCAGCAAGTGCTTTGCAGCTTGAAATTGGAAGGAAAGCCTCAGATTTAGCAGCCAGAGCTTCAGGAGGAGCAGCAGCGAGCACAGCATCGCTTTTGCAGCAGCTCCTTCCATGTGCATGTTTTTGGGAGTGGAAAGGCTTGCAGAGTGTTCAAGTAGCTTTTTCTCTCCGCTGGAAAGCTGCACGCTCAGTGCCAGTGTTCTGCAGCTTCTTTCTTCACGTTTCAGCAGCTAGCACGCTCTCCGTGTGCAAGAGAAGCGGCTGAGGCTTCCTTGCCGGAGAAGCGGCACCTTCGCCGGCAGAGAGCATCCTGCCGGCCGCGGTGCGCTCCGGAGCGGGGGCTTGTGCCGAAAGAGGCCGGCAACAGGCGCTTACCTTCGGACAGCTCCGGATGCCCGTCTAATGCGTCTCTTGTCGCCTACACGGCAGGGAAAAGCTTTTCCACTCTGTCTAGGAAGGAGAAAGTGTGCCAGCACAGCAAATGCCTCCCGGACTTTCCCTGCAATTCAGCAAGTGCTTTGCAGCTTGAAATTGGAAGGAAAGCCTCAGATTTAGCAGCCAGAGCTTCAGGAGGAGCAGCAGCGAGCACAGCATCGCTTTTGCAGCAGCTCCTTCCATGTGCATGTTTTTGGGAGTGGAAAGGCTTGCAGAGTGTTCAAGTAGCTTTTTCTCTCCGCTGGAAAGCTGCACGCTCAGTGCCAGTGTTCTGCAGCTTCTTTCTTCACGTTTCAGCAGCTAGCACGCTCTCCGTGTGCAGGAGAAGCGGCTGAGGCTTCCTTGCCGGAGAAGCGGCACCTTCGCCGGCAGAGAGCATCCTGCCGGCCGCGGTGCGCTCCGGAGCGGGGGCTTGTGCCGAAAGAGGCCGGGAACAGGCGCTTACCTTCGGACAGCTCCGGATGCCCGTCTAATGCGTCTCTTGTCGCCTACACGGCAGGGAAAAGCTTTTCCACTCTGTCTAGCAAGGAGAAAGTGTGCCAGCACAGCAAATGCCTCCCGGACTTTCCCTGCAATTCAGCAAGTGCTTTGCAGCTTGAAATTGGAAGGAAAGCCTCAGATTTAGCAGCCAGAGCTTCAGGAGGAGCAGCAGCGAGCACAGCATCGCTTTTGCAGCAGCTCCTTCCATGTGCATGTTTTTGGGAGTGGAAAGGCTTGCAGAGTGTTCAAGTAGCTTTTTCTCTCCGCTGGAAAGCTGCACGCTCAGTGCCAGTGTTCTGCAGCTTCTTTCTTCACGTTTCAGCAGCTAGCACGCTCTCCGTGTGCAGGAGAAGCGGCTGAGGCTTCCTTGCCGGAGAAGCGGCACCTTCGCCGGCAGAGAGCATCCTGCCGGCCGCGGTGCGCTCCGGAGCGGGGGCTTGTGCCGAAAGAGGCCGGGAACAGGCGCTTACCTTCGGACAGCTCCGGATGCCCGTCTAATGCGTCTCTTGTCGCCTACACGGCAGGGAAAAGCTTTTCCACTCTGTCTAGGAAGGAGAAAGTGTGCCAGCACAGCAAATGCCTCCCGGACTTTCCCTGCAATTCAGCAAGTGCTTTGCAGCTTGAAATTGGAAGGAAAGCCTCAGATTTAGCAGCCAGAGCTTCAGGAGGAGCAGCAGCGAGCACAGCATCGCTTTTGCAGCAGCTCCTTCCATGTGCATGTTTTTGGGAGTGGAAAGGCTTGCAGAGTGTTCAAGTAGCTTTTTCTCTCCGCTGGAAAGCTGCACGCTCAGTGCCAGTGTTCTGCAGCTTCTTTCTTCACGTTTCAGCAGCTAGCACGCTCTCCGTGTGCAGGAGAAGCGGCTGAGGCTTCCTTGCCGGAGAAGCGGCACCTTCGCCGGCAGAGAGCCTCCTGCCGGCCGCGGTGCGCTCCGGAGCGGGGGCTTGTGCCGAAAGAGGCCGGCAACAGGCGCTTACCTTCGGACAGCTCCGGATGCCCGTCTAATGCGTCCCTTGTCGCCTACACGGCAGGGAAAAGCTTTTCCACTCTGTCTAGGAAGGAGAAAGTGTGCCAGCACAGCAAATGCCTCCCGGACTTTCCCTGCAATTCAGCAAGTGCTTTGCAGCTTGAAATTGGAAGGAAAGCCTCAGATTTAGCAGCCAGAGCTTCAGGAGGAGCAGCAGCGAGCACAGCATCGCTTTTGCAGCAGCTCCTTCCATGTGCATGTTTTTGGGAGTGGAAAGGCTTGCAGAGTGTTCAAGTAGCTTTTCCTCTCCGCTGGAAAGCTGCACGCTCAGTGCCAGTGTTCTGCAGCTTCTTTCTTCACGTTTCAGCAGCTAGCACGCTCTCCGTGTGCAGGAGAAGCGGCTGAGGCTTCCTTGCCGGAGAAGCGGCACCTTCGCCGGCAGAGAGCATCCTGCCGGCCGCGGTGCGCTCCGGAGCGGGGGCTTGTGCCGAAAGAGCCCGGCAACAGGCGCTTACCTTCGGACAGCTCCGGATGCCCGTCTAATGCGTCTCTTGTCGCCTACACGGCAGGGAAAAGCTTTTCCACTCTGTCTAGGAAGGAGAAAGTGTGCCAGCACAGCAAATGCCTCCCGGACTTTCCCTGCAATTCAGCAAGTGCTTTGCAGCTTGAAATTGGAAGGAAAGCCTCAGATTTAGCAGCCAGAGCTTCAGGAGGAGCAGCAGCGAGCACAGCATCGCTTTTGCAGCAGCTCCTTCCATGTGCATGTTTTTGGGAGTGGAAAGGCTTGCAGAGTGTTCAAGTAGCTTTTTCTCTCCGCTGGAAAGCTGCACGCTCAGTGCCAGTGTTCTGCAGCTTCTTTCTTCACGTTTCAGCAGCTAGCACGCTCTCCGTGTGCAGGAGAAGCGGCTGAGGCTTCCTTGCCGGAGAAGCGGCACCTTCGCCGGCAGAGAGCCTCCTGCCGGCCGCGGTGCGCTCCGGAGCGGGGGCTTGTGCCGAAAGAGGCCGGCAACAGGCGCTTACCTTCGGACAGCTCCGGATGCCCGTCTAATGCGTCCCTTGTCGCCTACACGGCAGGGAAAAGCTTTTCCACTCTGTCTAGGAAGGAGAAAGTGTGCCAGCACAGCAAATGCCTCCCGGACTTTCCCTGCAATTCAGCAAGTGCTTTGCAGCTTGAAATTGGAAGGAAAGCCTCAGATTTAGCAGCCAGAGCTTCAGGAGCAGCAGCAGCGAGCACAGCATCGCTTTTGCAGCAGCTCCTTCCATGTGCATGTTTTTGGGAGTGGAAAGGCTTGCAGAGTGTTCAAGTAGCTTTTCCTCTCCGCTGGAAAGCTGCACGCTCAGTGCCAGTGTTCTGCAGCTTCTTTCTTCACGTTTCAGCAGCTAGCACGCTCTCCGTGTGCAGGAGAAGCGGCTGAGGCTTCCTTGCCGGAGAAGCGGCACCTTCGCCGGCAGAGAGCATCCTGCCGGCCGCGGTGCGCTCCGGAGCGGGGGCTTGTGCCGAAAGAGCCCGGCAACAGGCGCTTACCTTCGGACAGCTCCGGATGCCCGTCTAATGCGTCTCTTGTCGCCTACACGGCAGGGAAAAGCTTTTCCACTCTGTCTAGGAAGGAGAAAGTGTGCCAGCACAGCAAATGCCTCCCGGACTTTCCCTGCAATTCAGCAAGTGCTTTGCAGCTTGAAATTGGAAGGAAAGCCTCAGATTTAGCAGCCAGAGCTTCAGGAGGAGCAGCAGCGAGCACAGCATCGCTTTTGCAGCAGCTCCTTCCATGTGCATGTTTTTGGGAGTGGAAAGGCTTGCAGAGTGTTCAAGTAGCTTTTTCTCTCCGCTGGAAAGCTGCACGCTCAGTGCCAGTGTTCTGCAGCTTCTTTCTTCACGTTTCAGCAGCTAGCACGCTCTCCGTGTGCAAGAGAAGCGGCTGAGGCTTCTTTGCCGGAGAAGCGGCACCTTCGCCGGCAGAGAGCATCCTGCCGGCCGCGGTGCGCTCCGGAGCGGGGGCTTGTGCCGAAAGAGGCCGGCAACAGGCGCTTACCTTCGGACAGCTCCGGATGCCCGTCTAATGCGTCTCTTGTCGCCTACACGGCAGGGAAAAGCTTTTCCACTCTGTCTAGCAAGGAGAAAGTGTGCCAGCACAGCAAATGCCTCCCGGACTTTCCCTGCAATTCAGCAAGTGCTTTGCAGCTTGAAATTGGAAGGAAAGCCTCAGATTTAGCAGCCAGAGCTTCAGGAGGAGCAGCAGCGAGCACAGCATCGCTTTTGCAGCAGCTCCTTCCATGTGCATGTTTTTGGGAGTGGAAAGGCTTGCAGAGTGTTCAAGTAGCTTTTTCTCTCCGCTGGAAAGCTGCACGCTCAGTGCCAGTGTTCTGCAGCTTCTTTCTTCACGTTTCAGCAGCTAGCACGCTCTCCGTGTGCAGGAGAAGCGGCTGAGGCTTCCTTGCCGGAGAAGCGGCACCTTCGCCGGCAGAGAGCATCCTGCCGGCCGCGGTGCGCTCCGGAGTGGGGGCTTGTGCCGAAAGAGGCCGGCAACAGGCGCTTACCTTCGGACAGCTCCGGATGCCCGTCTAATGCGTCTCTTGTCGCCTACACGGCAGGGAAAAGCTTTTCCACTCTGTCTAGGAAGGAGAAAGTGTGCCAGCACAGCAAATGCCTCCCGGACTTTCCCTGCAATTCAGCAAGTGCTTTGCAGCTTGAAATTGGAAGGAAAGCCTCAGATTTAGCAGCCAGAGCTTCAGGAGGAGCAGCAGCGAGCACAGCATCGCTTTTGCAGCAGCTCCTTCCATGTGCATGTTTTTGGGAGTGGAAAGGCTTGCAGAGTGTTCAAGTAGCTTTTTCTCTCCGCTGGAAAGCTGCACGCTCAGTGCCAGTGTTCTGCAGCTTCTTTCTTCACGTTTCAGCAGCTAGCACGCTCTCCGTGTGCAGGAGAAGCGGCTGAGGCTTCCTTGCCGGAGAAGCGGCACCTTCGCCGGCAGAGAGCATCCTGCCGGCCGCGGTGCGCTCCGGAGCGGGGGCTTGTGCCGAAAGAGGCCGGCAACAGGCGCTTACCTTCGGACAGCTCCGGATGCCCGTCTAATGCGTCTCTTGTCGCCTACACGGCAGGGAAAAGCTTTTCCACTCTGTCTAGGAAGGAGAAAGTGTGCCAGCACAGCAAATGCCTCCCGGACTTTCCCTGCAATTCAGCAAGTGCTTTGCAGCTTGAAATTGGAAGGAAAGCCTCAGATTTAGCAGCCAGAGCTTCAGGAGGAGCAGCAGCGAGCACAGCATCGCTTTTGCAGCAGCTCCTTCCATGTGCATGTTTTTGGGAGTGGAAAGGCTTGCAGAGTGTTCAAGTAGCTTTTTCTCTCCGCTGGAAAGCTGCACGCTCAGTGCCAGTGTTCTGCAGCTTCTTTCTTCACGTTTCAGCAGCTAGCACGCTCTCCGTGTGCAGGAGAAGCGGCTGAGGCTTCCTTGCCGGAGAAGCGGCACCTTCGCCGGCAGAGAGCCTCCTGCCGGCCGCGGTGCGCTCCGGAGCGGGGGCTTGTGCCGAAAGAGGCCGGCAACAGGCGCTTACCTTCGGACAGCTCCGGATGCCCGTCTAATGCGTCCCTTGTCGCCTACACGGCAGGGAAAAGCTTTTCCACTCTGTCTAGCAAGGAGAAAGTGTGCCAGCACAGCAAATGCCTCCCGGACTTTCCCTGCAATTCAGCAAGTGCTTTGCAGCTTGAAATTGGAAGGAAAGCCTCAGATTTAGCAGCCAGAGCTTCAGGAGGAGCAGCAGCGAGCACAGCATCGCTTTTGCAGCAGCTCCTTCCATGTGCATGTTTTTGGGAGTGGAAAGGCTTGCAGAGTGTTCAAGTAGCTTTTTCTCTCCGCTGGAAAGCTGCACGCTCAGTGCCAGTGTTCTGCAGCTTCTTTCTTCACGTTTCAGCAGCTAGCACGCTCTCCGTGTGCAGGAGAAGCGGCTGAGGCTTCCTTGCCGGAGAAGCGGCACCTTCGCCGGCAGAGAGCATCCTGCCGGCCGCGGTGCGCTCCGGAGCGGGGGCTTGTGCCGAAAGAGGCCGGCAACAGGCGCTTACCTTCGGACAGCTCCGGATGCCCGTCTAATGCGTCTCTTGTCGCCTACACGGCAGGGAAAAGCTTTTCCACTCTGTCTAGCAAGGAGAAAGTGTGCCAGCACAGCAAATGCCTCCCGGACTTTCCCTGCAATTCAGCAAGTGCTTTGCAGCTTGAAATTGGAAGGAAAGCCTCAGATTTAGCAGCCAGAGCTTCAGGAGGAGCAGCAGCGAGCACAGCATCGCTTTTGCAGCAGCTCCTTCCATGTGCATGTTTTTGGGAGTTGGAAGGCTTGCAGAGTGTTCAAGTAGCTTTTTCTCTCCGCTGGAAAGCTGCACGCTCAGTGCCAGTGTTCTGCAGCTTCTTCCTTCACGTTTCAGCAGCTAGCACGCTCTCCGTGTGCAGGAGAAGCGGCTGAGGCTTCCTTGCCGGAGAAGCGGCACCTTCGCCGGCAGAGAGCATCCGGCCGGCCGCGGTGCGCTCCGGAGCGGGGGCTTGTGCCAAAAGAGGCCGGGAACAGGCGCTTACCTTCGGACAGCTCCGGATGCCCGTCTAATGCGTCTCTTGTCGCCTACACGGCAGGGAAAAGCTTTTCCACTCTGTCTAGGAAGGAGAAAGTGTGCCAGCACAGCAAATGCCTCCCGGACTTTCCCTGCAATTCAGCAAGTGCTTTGCAGCTTGAAATTGGAAGGAAAGCCTCAGATTTAGCAGCCAGAGCTTCAGGAGGAGCAGCAGCGAGCACAGCATCGCTTTTGCAGCAGCTCCTTCCATGTGCATGTTTTTGGGAGTGGAAAGGCTTGCAGAGTGTTCAAGTAGCTTTTTCTCTCCGCTGGAAAGCTGCACGCTCAGTGCCAGTGTTCTGCAGCTTCTTTCTTCACGTTTCAGCAGCTAGCACGCTCTCCGTGTGCAGGAGAAGCGGCTGAGGCTTCCTTGCCGGAGAAGCGGCACCTTCGCCGGCAGAGAGCATCCTGCCGGCCGCGGTGCGCTCCGGAGCGGGGGCTTGTGCCGAAAGAGGCCGGCAACAGGCGCTTACCTTCGGACAGCTCCGGATGCCCGTCTAATGCGTCTCTTGTCGCCTACACGGCAGGGAAAAGCTTTTCCACTCTGTCTAGCAAGGAGAAAGTGTGCCAGCACAGCAAATGCCTCCCGGACTTTCCCTGCAATTCAGCAAGTGCTTTGCAGCTTGAAATTGGAAGGAAAGCCTCAGATTTAGCAGCCAGAGCTTCAGGAGGAGCAGCAGCGAGCACAGCATCGCTTTTGCAGCAGCTCCTTCCATGTGCATGTTTTTGGGAGTGGAAAGGCTTGCAGAGTGTTCAAGTAGCTTTTTCTCTCCGCTGGAAAGCTGCACGCTCAGTGCCAGTGTTCTGCAGCTTCTTTCTTCACGTTTCAGCAGCTAGCACGCTCTCCGTGTGCAAGAGAAGCGGCTGAGGCTTCTTTGCCGGAGAAGCGGCACCTTCGCCGGCAGAGAGCATCCTGCCGGCCGCGGTGCGCTCCGGAGCGGGGGCTTGTGCCGAAAGAGGCCGGCAACAGGCGCTTACCTTCGGACAGCTCCGGATGCCCGTCTAATGCGTCTCTTGTCGCCTACACGGCAGGGAAAAGCTTTTCCACTCTGTCTAGGAAGGAGAAAGTGTGCCAGCACAGCAAATGCCTCCCGGACTTTCCCTGCAATTCAGCAAGTGCTTTGCAGCTTGAAATTGGAAGGAAAGCCTCAGATTTAGCAGCCAGAGCTTCAGGAGGAGCAGCAGCGAGCACAGCATCGCTTTTGCAGCAGCTCCTTCCATGTGCATGTTTTTGGGAGTGGAAAGGCTTGCAGAGTGTTCAAGTAGCTTTTTCTCTCCGCTGGAAAGCTGCACGCTCAGTGCCAGTGTTCTGCAGCTTCTTTCTTCACGTTTCAGCAGCTAGCACGCTCTCCGTGTGCAGGAGAAGCGGCTGAGGCTTCCTTGCCGGAGAAGCGGCACCTTCGCCGGCAGAGAGCATCCTGCCGGCCGCGGTGCGCTCCGGAGCGGGGGCTTGTGCCGAAAGAGGCCGGCAACAGGCGCTTACCTTCGGACAGCTCCGGATGCCCGTCTAATGCGTCTCTTGTCGCCTACACGGCAGGGAAAAGCTTTTCCACTCTGTCTAGGAAGGAGAAAGTGTGCCAGCACAGCAAATGCCTCCCGGACTTTCCCTGCAATTCAGCAAGTGCTTTGCAGCTTGAAATTGGAAGGAAAGCCTCAGATTTAGCAGCCAGAGCTTCAGGAGGAGCAGCAGCGAGCACAGCATCGCTTTTGCAGCAGCTCCTTCCATGTGCATGTTTTTGGGAGTGGAAAGGCTTGCAGAGTGTTCAAGTAGCTTTTTCTCTCCGCTGGAAAGCTGCACGCTCAGTGCCAGTGTTCTGCAGCTTCTTTCTTCACGTTTCAGCAGCTAGCACGCTCTCCGTGTGCAAGAGAAGCGGCTGAGGCTTCTTTGTCGGAGAAGCGGCACCTTCGCCGGCAGAGAGCATCCTGCCGGCCGCGGTGCGCTCCGGAGCGGGGGCTTGTGTCGAAAGAGGCCGGCAACAGGCGCTTACCTTCGGACAGCTCCGGATGCCCGTCTAATGCGTCTCTTGTCGCCTACACGGCAGGGAAAAGCTTTTCCACTCTGTCTAGGAAGGAGAAAGTGTGCCAGCACAGCAAATGCCTCCCGGACTTTCCCTGCAATTCAGCAAGTGCTTTGCAGCTTGAAATTGGAAGGAAAGCCTCAGATTTAGCAGCCAGAGCTTCAGGAGGAGCAGCAGCGAGCACAGCATCGCTTTTGCAGCAGCTCCTTCCATGTGCATGTTTTTGGGAGTGGAAAGGCTTGCAGAGTGTTCAAGTAGCTTTTTCTCTCCGCTGGAAAGCTGCACGCTCAGTGCCAGTGTTCTGCAGCTTCTTTCTTCACGTTTCAGCAGCTAGCACGCTCTCCGTGTGCAGGAGAAGCGGCTGAGGCTTCCTTGCCGGAGAAGCGGCACCTTCGCCGGCAGAGAGCATCCTGCCGGCCGCGGTGCGCTCCGGAGCGGGGGCTTGTGCCGAAAGAGGCCGGCAACAGGCGCTTACCTTCGGACAGCTCCGGATGCCCGTCTAATGCGTCTCTTGTCGCCTACACGGCAGGGAAAAGCTTTTCCACTCTGTCTAGCAAGGAGAAAGTGTGCCAGCACAGCAAATGCCTCCCGGACTTTCCCTGCAATTCAGCAAGTGCTTTGCAGCTTGAAATTGGAAGGAAAGCCTCAGATTTAGCAGCCAGAGCTTCAGGAGGAGCAGCAGCGAGCACAGCATCGCTTTTGCAGCAGCTCCTTCCATGTGCATGTTTTTGGGAGTGGAAAGGCTTGCAGAGTGTTCAAGTAGCTTTTTCTCTCCGCTGGAAAGCTGCACGCTCAGTGCCAGTGTTCTGCAGCTTCTTTCTTCACGTTTCAGCAGCTAGCACGCTCTCCGTGTGCAGGAGAAGCGGCTGAGGCTTCCTTGCCGGAGAAGCGGCACCTTCGCCGGCAGAGAGCATCCTGCCGGCCGCGGTGCGCTCCGGAGCGGGGGCTTGTGCCGAAAGAGGCCGGCAACAGGCGCTTACCTTCGGACAGCTCCGGATGCCCGTCTAATGCGTCTCTTGTCGCCTACACGGCAGGGAAAAGCTTTTCCACTCTGTCTAGCAAGGAGAAAGTGTGCCAGCACAGCAAATGCCTCCCGGACTTTCCCTGCAATTCAGCAAGTGCTTTGCAGCTTGAAATTGGAAGGAAAGCCTCAGATTTAGCAGCCAGAGCTTCAGGAGGAGCAGCAGCGAGCACAGCATCGCTTTTGCAGCAGCTCCTTCCATGTGCATGTTTTTGGGAGTGGAAAGGCTTGCAGAGTGTTCAAGTAGCTTTTTCTCTCCGCTGGAAAGCTGCACGCTCAGTGCCAGTGTTCTGCAGCTTCTTTCTTCACGTTTCAGCAGCTAGCACGCTCTCCGTGTGCAGGAGAAGCGGCTGAGGCTTCCTTGCCGGAGAAGCGGCACCTTCGCCGGCAGAGAGCCTCCTGCCGGCCGCGGTGCGCTCCGGAGCGGGGGCTTGTGCCGAAAGAGGCCGGCAACAGGCGCTTACCTTCGGACAGCTCCGGATGCCCGTCTAATGCGTCCCTTGTCGCCTACACGGCAGGGAAAAGCTTTTCCACTCTGTCTAGCAAGGAGAAAGTGTGCCAGCACAGCAAATGCCTCCCGGACTTTCCCTGCAATTCAGCAAGTGCTTTGCAGCTTGAAATTGGAAGGAAAGCCTCAGATTTAGCAGCCAGAGCTTCAGGAGGAGCAGCAGCGAGCACAGCATCGCTTTTGCAGCAGCTCCTTCCATGTGCATGTTTTTGGGAGTGGAAAGGCTTGCAGAGTGTTCAAGTAGCTTTTTCTCTCCGCTGGAAAGCTGCACGCTCAGTGCCAGTGTTCTGCAGCTTCTTTCTTCACGTTTCAGCAGCTAGCACGCTCTCCGTGTGCAGGAGAAGCGGCTGAGGCTTCCTTGCCGGAGAAGCGGCACCTTCGCCGGCAGAGAGCCTCCGGCCGGCCGCGGTGCGCTCCGGAGCGGGGGCTTGTGCCGAAAGAGGCCGGCAACAGGCGCTTACCTTCGGACAGCTCCGGATGCCCGTCTAATGCGTCTCTTGTCGCCTACACGGCAGGGAAAAGCTTTTCCACTCTGTCTAGGAAGGAGAAAGTGTGCCAGCACAGCAAATGCCTCCCGGACTTTCCCTGCAATTCAGCAAGTGCTTTGCAGCTTGAAATTGGAAGGAAAGCCTCAGATTTAGCAGCCAGAGCTTCAGGAGGAGCAGCAGCGAGCACAGCATCGCTTTTGCAGCAGCTCCTTCCATGTGCATGTTTTTGGGAGTGGAAAGGCTTGCAGAGTGTTCAAGTAGCTTTTTCTCTCCGCTGGAAAGCTGCACGCTCAGTGCCAGTGTTCTGCAGCTTCTTTCTTCACCTTTCAGCAGCTAGCACGCTCTCCGTGTGCAGGAGAAGCGGCTGAGGCTTCCTTGCCGGAGAAGCGGCACCTTCGCCGGCAGAGAGCATCCTGCCGGCCGCGGTGCGCTCCGGAGCGGGGGCTTGTGCCGAAAGAGGCCGGCAACAGGCGCTTACCTTCGGACAGCTCCGGATGCCCGTCTAATGCGTCTCTTGTCGCCTACACGGCAGGGAAAAGCTTTTCCACTCTGTCTAGCAAGGAGAAAGTGTGCCAGCACAGCAAATGCCTCCCGGACTTTCCCTGCAATTCAGCAAGTGCTTTGCAGCTTGAAATTGGAAGGAAAGCCTCAGATTTAGCAGCCAGAGCTTCAGGAGGAGCAGCAGCGAGCACAGCATCGCTTTTGCAGCAGCTCCTTCCATGTGCATGTTTTTGGGAGTGGAAAGGCTTGCAGAGTGTTCAAGTAGCTTTTTCTCTCCGCTGGAAAGCTGCACGCTCAGTGCCAGTGTTCTGCAGCTTCTTTCTTCACGTTTCAGCAGCTAGCACGCTCTCCGTGTGCAGGAGAAGCGGCTGAGGCTTCCTTGCCGGAGAAGCGGCACCTTCGCCGGCAGAGAGCATCCTGCCGGCCGCGGTGCGCTCCGGAGCGGGGGCTTGTGCCGAAAGAGGCCGGCAACAGGCGCTTACCTTCGGACAGCTCCGGATGCCCGTCTAATGCGTCTCTTGTCGCCTACACGGCAGGGAAAAGCTTTTCCACTCTGTCTAGCAAGGAGAAAGTGTGCCAGCACAGCAAATGCCTCCCGGACTTTCCCTGCAATTCAGCAAGTGCTTTGCAGCTTGAAATTGGAAGGAAAGCCTCAGATTTAGCAGCCAGAGCTTCAGGAGGAGCAGCAGCGAGCACAGCATCGCTTTTGCAGCAGCTCCTTCCATGTGCATGTTTTTGGGAGTGGAAAGGCTTGCAGAGTGTTCAAGTAGCTTTTTCTCTCCGCTGGAAAGCTGCACGCTCAGTGCCAGTGTTCTGCAGCTTCTTTCTTCACGTTTCAGCAGCTAGCACGCTCTCCGTGTGCAGGAGAAGCGGCTGAGGCTTCCTTGCCGGAGAAGCGGCACCTTCGCCGGCAGAGAGCATCCTGCCGGCCGCGGTGCGCTCCGGAGCGGGGGCTTGTGCCGAAAGAGGCCGGCAACAGGCGCTTACCTTCGGACAGCTCCGGATGCCCGTCTAATGCGTCTCTTGTCGCCTACACGGCAGGGAAAAGCTTTTCCACTCTGTCTAGGAAGGAGAAAGTGTGCCAGCACAGCAAATGCCTCCCGGACTTTCCCTGCAATTCAGCAAGTGCTTTGCAGCTTGAAATTGGAAGGAAAGCCTCAGATTTAGCAGCCAGAGCTTCAGGAGGAGCAGCAGCGAGCACAGCATCGCTTTTGCAGCAGCTCCTTCCATGTGCATGTTTTTGGGAGTGGAAAGGCTTGCAGAGTGTTCAAGTAGCTTTTTCTCTCCGCTGGAAAGCTGCACGCTCAGTGCCAGTGTTCTGCAGCTTCTTTCTTCACGTTTCAGCAGCTAGCACGCTCTCCGTGTGCAAGAGAAGCGGCTGAGGCTTCTTTGCCGGAGAAGCGGCACCTTCGCCGGCAGAGAGCATCCTGCCGGCCGCGGTGCGCTCCGGAGCGGGGGCTTGTGCCGAAAGAGGCCGGCAACAGGCGCTTACCTTCGGACAGCTCCGGATGCCCGTCTAATGCGTCTCTTGTCGCCTACACGGCAGGGAAAAGCTTTTCCACTCTGTCTAGGAAGGAGAAAGTGTGCCAGCACAGCAAATGCCTCCCGGACTTTCCCTGCAATTCAGCAAGTGCTTTGCAGCTTGAAATTGGAAGGAAAGCCTCAGATTTAGCAGCCAGAGCTTCAGGAGGAGCAGCAGCGAGCACAGCATCGCTTTTGCAGCAGCTCCTTCCATGTGCATGTTTTTGGGAGTGGAAAGGCTTGCAGAGTGTTCAAGTAGCTTTTTCTCTCCGCTGGAAAGCTGCACGCTCAGTGCCAGTGTTCTGCAGCTTCTTTCTTCACGTTTCAGCAGCTAGCACGCTCTCCGTGTGCAGGAGAAGCGGCTGAGGCTTCCTTGCCGGAGAAGCGGCACCTTCGCCGGCAGAGAGCATCCTGCCGGCCGCGGTGCGCTCCGGAGCGGGGGCTTGTGCCGAAAGAGGCCGGCAACAGGCGCTTACCTTCGGACAGCTCCGGATGCCCGTCTAATGCGTCTCTTGTCGCCTACACGGCAGGGAAAAGCTTTTCCACTCTGTCTAGCAAGGAGAAAGTGTGCCAGCACAGCAAATGCCTCCCGGACTTTCCCTGCAATTCAGCAAGTGCTTTGCAGCTTGAAATTGGAAGGAAAGCCTCAGATTTAGCAGCCAGAGCTTCAGGAGGAGCAGCAGCGAGCACAGCATCGCTTTTGCAGCAGCTCCTTCCATGTGCATGTTTTTGGGAGTGGAAAGGCTTGCAGAGTGTTCAAGTAGCTTTTTCTCTCCGCTGGAAAGCTGCACGCTCAGTGCCAGTGTTCTGCAGCTTCTTTCTTCACGTTTCAGCAGCTAGCACGCTCTCCGTGTGCAGGAGAAGCGGCTGAGGCTTCCTTGCCGGAGAAGCGGCACCTTCGCCGGCAGAGAGCATCCTGCCGGCCGCGGTGCGCTCCGGAGCGGGGGCTTGTGCCGAAAGAGGCCGGCAACAGGCGCTTACCTTCGGACAGCTCCGGATGCCCGTCTAATGCGTCTCTTGTCGCCTACACGGCAGGGAAAAGCTTTTCCACTCTGTCTAGGAAGGAGAAAGTGTGCCAGCACAGCAAATGCCTCCCGGACTTTCCCTGCAATTCAGCAAGTGCTTTGCAGCTTGAAATTGGAAGGAAAGCCTCAGATTTAGCAGCCAGAGCTTCAGGAGGAGCAGCAGCGAGCACAGCATCGCTTTTGCAGCAGCTCCTTCCATGTGCATGTTTTTGGGAGTGGAAAGGCTTGCAGAGTGTTCAAGTAGCTTTTTCTCTCCGCTGGAAAGCTGCACGCTCAGTGCCAGTGTTCTGCAGCTTCTTTCTTCACGTTTCAGCAGCTAGCACGCTCTCCGTGTGCAAGAGAAGCGGCTGAGGCTTCTTTGCCGGAGAAGCGGCACCTTCGCCGGCAGAGAGCATCCTGCCGGCCGCGGTGCGCTCCGGAGCGGGGGCTTGTGCGGAAAGAGGCCGGCAACAGGCGCTTACCTTCGGACAGCTCCGGATGCCCGTCTAATGCGTCTCTTGTCGCCTACACGGCAGGGAAAAGCTTTTCCACTCTGTCTAGGAAGGAGAAAGTGTGCCAGCACAGCAAATGCCTCCCGGACTTTCCCTGCAATTCAGCAAGTGCTTTGCAGCTTGAAATTGGAAGGAAAGCCTCAGATTTAGCAGCCAGAGCTTCAGGAGGAGCAGCAGCGAGCACAGCATCGCTTTTGCAGCAGCTCCTTCCATGTGCATGTTTTTGGGAGTGGAAAGGCTTGCAGAGTGTTCAAGTAGCTTTTTCTCTCCGCTGGAAAGCTGCACGCTCAGTGCCAGTGTTCTGCAGCTTCTTTCTTCACGTTTCAGCAGCTAGCACGCTCTCCGTGTGCAAGAGAAGCGGCTGAGGCTTCTTTGCCGGAGAAGCGGCACCTTCGCCGGCAGAGAGCATCCTGCCGGCCGCGGTGCGCTCCGGAGCGGGGGCTTGTGCCGAAAGAGGCCGGGAACAGGCGCTTACCTTCGGACAGCTCCGGAGGCCCGTCTAATGCGTCTCTTGTCGCCTACACGGCAGGGAAAAGCTTTTCCACTCTGTCTAGGAAGGAGAAAGTGTGCCAGCACAGCAAATGCCTCCCGGACTTTCCCTGCAATTCAGCAAGTGCTTTGCAGCTTGAAATTGGAAGGAAAGCCTCAGATTTAGCAGCCAGAGCTTCAGGAGGAGCAGCAGCGAGCACAGCATCGCTTTTGCAGCAGCTCCTTCCATGTGCATGTTTTTGGGAGTGGAAAGGCTTGCAGAGTGTTCAAGTAGCTTTTCCTCTCCGCTGGAAAGCTGCACGCTCAGTGCCAGTGTTCTGCAGCTTCTTTCTTCACGTTTCAGCAGCTAGCACGCTCTCCGTGTGCAGGAGAAGCGGCTGAGGCTTCCTTGCCGGAGAAGCGGCACCTTCGCCGGCAGAGAGCCTCCTGCCGGCCGCGGTGCGCTCCGGAGCGGGGGCTTGTGCCGAAAGAGGCCGGCAACAGGCGCTTACCTTCGGACAGCTCCGGATGCCCGTCTAATGCGTCCCTTGTCGCCTACACGGCAGGGAAAAGCTTTTCCACTCTGTCTAGCAAGGAGAAAGTGTGCCAGCACAGCAAATGCCTCCCGGACTTTCCCTGCAATTCAGCAAGTGCTTTGCAGCTTGAAATTGGAAGGAAAGCCTCAGATTTAGCAGCCAGAGCTTCAGGAGGAGCAGCAGCGAGCACAGCATCGCTTTTGCAGCAGCTCCTTCCATGTGCATGTTTTTGGGAGTGGAAAGGCTTGCAGAGTGTTCAAGTAGCTTTTTCTCTCCGCTGGAAAGCTGCACGCTCAGTGCCAGTGTTCTGCAGCTTCTTTCTTCACGTTTCAGCAGCTAGCACGCTCTCCGTGTGCAGGAGAAGCGGCTGAGGCTTCCTTGCCGGAGAAGCGGCACCTTCGCCGGCAGAGAGCCTCCGGCCGGCCGCGGTGCGCTCCGGAGCGGGGGCTTGTGCCGAAAGAGGCCGGCAACAGGCGCTTACCTTCGGACAGCTCCGGATGCCCGTCTAATGCGTCTCTTGTCGCCTACACGGCAGGGAAAAGCTTTTCCACTCTGTCTAGGAAGGAGAAAGTGTGCCAGCACAGCAAATGCCTCCCGGACTTTCCCTGCAATTCAGCAAGTGCTTTGCAGCTTGAAATTGGAAGGAAAGCCTCAGATTTAGCAGCCAGAGCTTCAGGAGGAGCAGCAGCGAGCACAGCATCGCTTTTGCAGCAGCTCCTTCCATGTGCATGTTTTTGGGAGTGGAAAGGCTTGCAGAGTGTTCAAGTAGCTTTTTCTCTCCGCTGGAAAGCTGCACGCTCAGTGCCAGTGTTCTGCAGCTTCTTTCTTCACGTTTCAGCAGCTAGCACGCTCTCCGTGTGCAGGAGAAGCGGCTGAGGCTTCCTTGCCGGAGAAGCGGCACCTTCGCCGGCAGAGAGCATCCTGCCGGCCGCGGTGCGCTCCGGAGCGGGGGCTTGTGCCGAAAGAGGCCGGCAACAGGCGCTTACCTTCGGACAGCTCCGGATGCCCGTCTAATGCGTCTCTTGTCGCCTACACGGCAGGGAAAAGCTTTTCCACTCTGTCTAGCAAGGAGAAAGTGTGCCAGCACAGCAAATGCCTCCCGGACTTTCCCTGCAATTCAGCAAGTGCTTTGCAGCTTGAAATTGGAAGGAAAGCCTCAGATTTAGCAGCCAGAGCTTCAGGAGGAGCAGCAGCGAGCACAGCATCGCTTTTGCAGCAGCTCCTTCCATGTGCATGTTTTTGGGAGTGGAAAGGCTTGCAGAGTGTTCAAGTAGCTTTTTCTCTCCGCTGGAAAGCTGCACGCTCAGTGCCAGTGTTCTGCAGCTTCTTTCTTCACGTTTCAGCAGCTAGCACGCTCTCCGTGTGCAGGAGAAGCGGCTGAGGCTTCCTTGCCGGAGAAGCGGCACCTTCGCCGGCAGAGAGCATCCTGCCGGCCGCGGTGCGCTCCGGAGCGGGGGCTTGTGCCGAAAGAGGCCGGCAACAGGCGCTTACCTTCGGACAGCTCCGGATGCCCGTCTAATGCGTCTCTTGTCGCCTACACGGCAGGGAAAAGCTTTTCCACTCTGTCTAGCAAGGAGAAAGTGTGCCAGCACAGCAAATGCCTCCCGGACTTTCCCTGCAATTCAGCAAGTGCTTTGCAGCTTGAAATTGGAAGGAAAGCCTCAGATTTAGCAGCCAGAGCTTCAGGAGGAGCAGCAGCGAGCACAGCATCGCTTTTGCAGCAGCTCCTTCCATGTGCATGTTTTTGGGAGTGGAAAGGCTTGCAGAGTGTTCAAGTAGCTTTTTCTCTCCGCTGGAAAGCTGCACGCTCAGTGCCAGTGTTCTGCAGCTTCTTTCTTCACGTTTCAGCAGCTAGCACGCTCTCCGTGTGCAGGAGAAGCGGCTGAGGCTTCCTTGCCGGAGAAGCGGCACCTTCGCCGGCAGAGAGCATCCTGCCGGCCGCGGTGCGCTCCGGAGCGGGGGCTTGTGCCGAAAGAGGCCGGCAACAGGCGCTTACCTTCGGACAGCTCCGGATGCCCGTCTAATGCGTCTCTTGTCGCCTACACGGCAGGGAAAAGCTTTTCCACTCTGTCTAGGAAGGAGAAAGTGTGCCAGCACAGCAAATGCCTCCCGGACTTTCCCTGCAATTCAGCAAGTGCTTTGCAGCTTGAAATTGGAAGGAAAGCCTCAGATTTAGCAGCCAGAGCTTCAGGAGGAGCAGCAGCGAGCACAGCATCGCTTTTGCAGCAGCTCCTTCCATGTGCATGTTTTTGGGAGTGGAAAGGCTTGCAGAGTGTTCAAGTAGCTTTTTCTCTCCGCTGGAAAGCTGCACGCTCAGTGCCAGTGTTCTGCAGCTTCTTTCTTCACGTTTCAGCAGCTAGCACGCTCTCCGTGTGCAAGAGAAGCGGCTGAGGCTTCTTTGCCGGAGAAGCGGCACCTTCGCCGGCAGAGAGCATCCTGCCGGCCGCGGTGCGCTCCGGAGCGGGGGCTTGTGCCGAAAGAGGCCGGCAACAGGCGCTTACCTTCGGACAGCTCCGGATGCCCGTCTAATGCGTCTCTTGTCGCCTACACGGCAGGGAAAAGCTTTTCCACTCTGTCTAGGAAGGAGAAAGTGTGCCAGCACAGCAAATGCCTCCCGGACTTTCCCTGCAATTCAGCAAGTGCTTTGCAGCTTGAAATTGGAAGGAAAGCCTCAGATTTAGCAGCCAGAGCTTCAGGAGGAGCAGCAGCGAGCACAGCATCGCTTTTGCAGCAGCTCCTTCCATGTGCATGTTTTTGGGAGTGGAAAGGCTTGCAGAGTGTTCAAGTAGCTTTTTCTCTCCGCTGGAAAGCTGCACGCTCAGTGCCAGTGTTCTGCAGCTTCTTTCTTCACGTTTCAGCAGCTAGCACGCTCTCCGTGTGCAGGAGAAGCGGCTGAGGCTTCCTTGCCGGAGAAGCGGCACCTTCGCCGGCAGAGAGCATCCTGCCGGCCGCGGTGCGCTCCGGAGCGGGGGCTTGTGCCGAAAGAGGCCGGCAACAGGCGCTTACCTTCGGACAGCTCCGGATGCCCGTCTAATGCGTCTCTTGTCGCCTACACGGCAGGGAAAAGCTTTTCCACTCTGTCTAGCAAGGAGAAAGTGTGCCAGCACAGCAAATGCCTCCCGGACTTTCCCTGCAATTCAGCAAGTGCTTTGCAGCTTGAAATTGGAAGGAAAGCCTCAGATTTAGCAGCCAGAGCTTCAGGAGGAGCAGCAGCGAGCACAGCATCGCTTTTGCAGCAGCTCCTTCCATGTGCATGTTTTTGGGAGTGGAAAGGCTTGCAGAGTGTTCAAGTAGCTTTTTCTCTCCGCTGGAAAGCTGCACGCTCAGTGCCAGTGTTCTGCAGCTTCTTTCTTCACGTTTCAGCAGCTAGCACGCTCTCCGTGTGCAGGAGAAGCGGCTGAGGCTTCCTTGCCGGAGAAGCGGCACCTTCGCCGGCAGAGAGCATCCTGCCGGCCGCGGTGCGCTCCGGAGCGGGGGCTTGTGCCGAAAGAGGCCGGCAACAGGCGCTTACCTTCGGACAGCTCCGGATGCCCGTCTAATGCGTCTCTTGTCGCCTACACGGCAGGGAAAAGCTTTTCCACTCTGTCTAGGAAGGAGAAAGTGTGCCAGCACAGCAAATGCCTCCCGGACTTTCCCTGCAATTCAGCAAGTGCTTTGCAGCTTGAAATTGGAAGGAAAGCCTCAGATTTAGCAGCCAGAGCTTCAGGAGGAGCAGCAGCGAGCACAGCATCGCTTTTGCAGCAGCTCCTTCCATGTGCATGTTTTTGGGAGTGGAAAGGCTTGCAGAGTGTTCAAGTAGCTTTTTCTCTCCGCTGGAAAGCTGCACGCTCAGTGCCAGTGTTCTGCAGCTTCTTTCTTCACGTTTCAGCAGCTAGCACGCTCTCCGTGTGCAAGAGAAGCGGCTGAGGCTTCTTTGCCGGAGAAGCGGCACCTTCGCCGGCAGAGAGCATCCTGCCGGCCGCGGTGCGCTCCGGAGCGGGGGCTTGTGCGGAAAGAGGCCGGCAACAGGCGCTTACCTTCGGACAGCTCCGGATGCCCGTCTAATGCGTCTCTTGTCGCCTACACGGCAGGGAAAAGCTTTTCCACTCTGTCTAGGAAGGAGAAAGTGTGCCAGCACAGCAAATGCCTCCCGGACTTTCCCTGCAATTCAGCAAGTGCTTTGCAGCTTGAAATTGGAAGGAAAGCCTCAGATTTAGCAGCCAGAGCTTCAGGAGGAGCAGCAGCGAGCACAGCATCGCTTTTGCAGCAGCTCCTTCCATGTGCATGTTTTTGGGAGTGGAAAGGCTTGCAGAGTGTTCAAGTAGCTTTTTCTCTCCGCTGGAAAGCTGCACGCTCAGTGCCAGTGTTCTGCAGCTTCTTTCTTCACGTTTCAGCAGCTAGCACGCTCTCCGTGTGCAAGAGAAGCGGCTGAGGCTTCTTTGCCGGAGAAGCGGCACCTTCGCCGGCAGAGAGCATCCTGCCGGCCGCGGTGCGCTCCGGAGCGGGGGCTTGTGCCGAAAGAGGCCGGGAACAGGCGCTTACCTTCGGACAGCTCCGGAGGCCCGTCTAATGCGTCTCTTGTCGCCTACACGGCAGGGAAAAGCTTTTCCACTCTGTCTAGGAAGGAGAAAGTGTGCCAGCACAGCAAATGCCTCCCGGACTTTCCCTGCAATTCAGCAAGTGCTTTGCAGCTTGAAATTGGAAGGAAAGCCTCAGATTTAGCAGCCAGAGCTTCAGGAGGAGCAGCAGCGAGCACAGCATCGCTTTTGCAGCAGCTCCTTCCATGTGCATGTTTTTGGGAGTGGAAAGGCTTGCAGAGTGTTCAAGTAGCTTTTCCTCTCCGCTGGAAAGCTGCACGCTCAGTGCCAGTGTTCTGCAGCTTCTTTCTTCACGTTTCAGCAGCTAGCACGCTCTCCGTGTGCAGGAGAAGCGGCTGAGGCTTCCTTGCCGGAGAAGCGGCACCTTCGCCGGCAGAGAGCATCCTGCCGGCCGCGGTGCGCTCCGGAGCGGGGGCTTGTGCCGAAAGAGGCCGGCAACAGGCGCTTACCTTCGGACAGCTCCGGATGCCCGTCTAATGCGTCTCTTGTCGCCTACACGGCAGGGAAAAGCTTTTCCACTCTGTCTAGGAAGGAGAAAGTGTGCCAGCACAGCAAATGCCTCCCGGACTTTCCCTGCAATTCAGCAAGTGCTTTGCAGCTTGAAATTGGAAGGAAAGCCTCAGATTTAGCAGCCAGAGCTTCAGGAGGAGCAGCAGCGAGCACAGCATCGCTTTTGCAGCAGCTCCTTCCATGTGCATGTTTTTGGGAGTGGAAAGGCTTGCAGAGTGTTCAAGTAGCTTTTTCTCTCCGCTGGAAAGCTGCACGCTCAGTGCCAGTGTTCTGCAGCTTCTTTCTTCACGTTTCAGCAGCTAGCACGCTCTCCGTGTGCAAGAGAAGCGGCTGAGGCTTCTTTGTCGGAGAAGCGGCACCTTCGCCGGCAGAGAGCATCCTGCCGGCCGCGGTGCGCTCCGGAGCGGGGGCTTGTGTCGAAAGAGGCCGGGAACAGGCGCTTACCTTCGGACAGCTCCGGATGCCCGTCTAATGCGTCTCTTGTCGCCTACACGGCAGGGAAAAGCTTTTCCACTCTGTCTAGGAAGGAGAAAGTGTGCCAGCACAGCAAATGCCTCCCGGACTTTCCCTGCAATTCAGCAAGTGCTTTGCAGCTTGAAATTGGAAGGAAAGCCTCAGATTTAGCAGCCAGAGCTTCAGGAGGAGCAGCAGCGAGCACAGCATCGCTTTTGCAGCAGCTCCTTCCATGTGCATGTTTTTGGGAGTGGAAAGGCTTGCAGAGTGTTCAAGTAGCTTTTTCTCTCCGCTGGAAAGCTGCACGCTCAGTGCCAGTGTTCTGCAGCTTCTTTCTTCACGTTTCAGCAGCTAGCACGCTCTCCGTGTGCAGGAGAAGCGGCTGAGGCTTCCTTGCCGGAGAAGCGGCACCTTCGCCGGCAGAGAGCATCCTGCCGGCCGCGGTGCGCTCCGGAGCGGGGGCTTGTGCCGAAAGAGGCCGGCAACAGGCGCTTACCTTCGGACAGCTCCGGATGCCCGTCTAATGCGTCTCTTGTCGCCTACACGGCAGGGAAAAGCTTTTCCACTCTGTCTAGCAAGGAGAAAGTGTGCCAGCACAGCAAATGCCTCCCGGACTTTCCCTGCAATTCAGCAAGTGCTTTGCAGCTTGAAATTGGAAGGAAAGCCTCAGATTTAGCAGCCAGAGCTTCAGGAGGAGCAGCAGCGAGCACAGCATCGCTTTTGCAGCAGCTCCTTCCATGTGCATGTTTTTGGGAGTGGAAAGGCTTGCAGAGTGTTCAAGTAGCTTTTTCTCTCCGCTGGAAAGCTGCACGCTCAGTGCCAGTGTTCTGCAGCTTCTTTCTTCACGTTTCAGCAGCTAGCACGCTCTCCGTGTGCAGGAGAAGCGGCTGAGGCTTCCTTGCCGGAGAAGCGGCACCTTCGCCGGCAGAGAGCATCCTGCCGGCCGCGGTGCGCTCCGGAGCGGGGGCTTGTGCCGAAAGAGGCCGGCAACAGGCGCTTACCTTCGGACAGCTCCGGATGCCCGTCTAATGCGTCTCTTGTCGCCTACACGGCAGGGAAAAGCTTTTCCACTCTGTCTAGCAAGGAGAAAGTGTGCCAGCACAGCAAATGCCTCCCGGACTTTCCCTGCAATTCAGCAAGTGCTTTGCAGCTTGAAATTGGAAGGAAAGCCTCAGATTTAGCAGCCAGAGCTTCAGGAGGAGCAGCAGCGAGCACAGCATCGCTTTTGCAGCAGCTCCTTCCATGTGCATGTTTTTGGGAGTGGAAAGGCTTGCAGAGTGTTCAAGTAGCTTTTTCTCTCCGCTGGAAAGCTGCACGCTCAGTGCCAGTGTTCTGCAGCTTCTTTCTTCACGTTTCAGCAGCTAGCACGCTCTCCGTGTGCAGGAGAAGCGGCTGAGGCTTCCTTGCCGGAGAAGCGGCACCTTCGCCGGCAGAGAGCATCCTGCCGGCCGCGGTGCGCTCCGGAGCGGGGGCTTGTGCCGAAAGAGGCCGGCAACAGGCGCTTACCTTCGGACAGCTCCGGATGCCCGTCTAATGCGTCTCTTGTCGCCTACACGGCAGGGAAAAGCTTTTCCACTCTGTCTAGGAAGGAGAAAGTGTGCCAGCACAGCAAATGCCTCCCGGACTTTCCCTGCAATTCAGCAAGTGCTTTGCAGCTTGAAATTGGAAGGAAAGCCTCAGATTTAGCAGCCAGAGCTTCAGGAGGAGCAGCAGCGAGCACAGCATCGCTTTTGCAGCAGCTCCTTCCATGTGCATGTTTTTGGGAGTGGAAAGGCTTGCAGAGTGTTCAAGTAGCTTTTTCTCTCCGCTGGAAAGCTGCACGCTCAGTGCCAGTGTTCTGCAGCTTCTTTCTTCACGTTTCAGCAGCTAGCACGCTCTCCGTGTGCAAGAGAAGCGGCTGAGGCTTCTTTGCCGGAGAAGCGGCACCTTCGCCGGCAGAGAGCATCCTGCCGGCCGCGGTGCGCTCCGGAGCGGGGGCTTGTGCCGAAAGAGGCCGGCAACAGGCGCTTACCTTCGGACAGCTCCGGATGCCCGTCTAATGCGTCTCTTGTCGCCTACACGGCAGGGAAAAGCTTTTCCACTCTGTCTAGGAAGGAGAAAGTGTGCCAGCACAGCAAATGCCTCCCGGACTTTCCCTGCAATTCAGCAAGTGCTTTGCAGCTTGAAATTGGAAGGAAAGCCTCAGATTTAGCAGCCAGAGCTTCAGGAGGAGCAGCAGCGAGCACAGCATCGCTTTTGCAGCAGCTCCTTCCATGTGCATGTTTTTGGGAGTGGAAAGGCTTGCAGAGTGTTCAAGTAGCTTTTCCTCTCCGCTGGAAAGCTGCACGCTCAGTGCCAGTGTTCTGCAGCTTCTTTCTTCACGTTTCAGCAGCTAGCACGCTCTCCGTGTGCAGGAGAAGCGGCTGAGGCTTCCTTGCCGGAGAAGCGGCACCTTCGCCGGCAGAGAGCATCCTGCCGGCCGCGGTGCGCTCCGGAGCGGGGGCTTGTGCCGAAAGAGGCCGGCAACAGGCGCTTACCTTCGGACAGCTCCGGATGCCCGTCTAATGCGTCTCTTGTCGCCTACACGGCAGGGAAAAGCTTTTCCACTCTGTCTAGCAAGGAGAAAGTGTGCCAGCACAGCAAATGCCTCCCGGACTTTCCCTGCAATTCAGCAAGTGCTTTGCAGCTTGAAATTGGAAGGAAAGCCTCAGATTTAGCAGCCAGAGCTTCAGGAGGAGCAGCAGCGAGCACAGCATCGCTTTTGCAGCAGCTCCTTCCATGTGCATGTTTTTGGGAGTGGAAAGGCTTGCAGAGTGTTCAAGTAGCTTTTTCTCTCCGCTGGAAAGCTGCACGCTCAGTGCCAGTGTTCTGCAGCTTCTTTCTTCACGTTTCAGCAGCTAGCACGCTCTCCGTGTGCAGGAGAAGCGGCTGAGGCTTCCTTGCCGGAGAAGCGGCACCTTCGCCGGCAGAGAGCATCCTGCCGGCCGCGGTGCGCTCCGGAGCGGGGGCTTGTGCCGAAAGAGGCCGGCAACAGGCGCTTACCTTCGGACAGCTCCGGATGCCCGTCTAATGCGTCTCTTGTCGCCTACACGGCAGGGAAAAGCTTTTCCACTCTGTCTAGGAAGGAGAAAGTGTGCCAGCACAGCAAATGCCTCCCGGACTTTCCCTGCAATTCAGCAAGTGCTTTGCAGCTTGAAATTGGAAGGAAAGCCTCAGATTTAGCAGCCAGAGCTTCAGGAGGAGCAGCAGCGAGCACAGCATCGCTTTTGCAGCAGCTCCTTCCATGTGCATGTTTTTGGGAGTGGAAAGGCTTGCAGAGTGTTCAAGTAGCTTTTTCTCTCCGCTGGAAAGCTGCACGCTCAGTGCCAGTGTTCTGCAGCTTCTTTCTTCACGTTTCAGCAGCTAGCACGCTCTCCGTGTGCAGGAGAAGCGGCTGAGGCTTCCTTGCCGGAGAAGCGGCACCTTCGCCGGCAGAGAGCATCCTGCCGGCCGCGGTGCGCTCCGGAGCGGGGGCTTGTGCCGAAAGAGGCCGGCAACAGGCGCTTACCTTCGGACAGCTCCGGATGCCCGTCTAATGCGTCTCTTGTCGCCTACACGGCAGGGAAAAGCTTTTCCACTCTGTCTAGCAAGGAGAAAGTGTGCCAGCACAGCAAATGCCTCCCGGACTTTCCCTGCAATTCAGCAAGTGCTTTGCAGCTTGAAATTGGAAGGAAAGCCTCAGATTTAGCAGCCAGAGCTTCAGGAGGAGCAGCAGCGAGCACAGCATCGCTTTTGCAGCAGCTCCTTCCATGTGCATGTTTTTGGGAGTGGAAAGGCTTGCAGAGTGTTCAAGTAGCTTTTTCTCTCCGCTGGAAAGCTGCACGCTCAGTGCCAGTGTTCTGCAGCTTCTTTCTTCACGTTTCAGCAGCTAGCACGCTCTCCGTGTGCAGGAGAAGCGGCTGAGGCTTCCTTGCCGGAGAAGCGGCACCTTCGCCGGCAGAGAGCCTCCGGCCGGCCGCGGTGCGCTCCGGAGCGGGGGCTTGTGCCGAAAGAGGCCGGCAACAGGCGCTTACCTTCGGACAGCTCCGGATGCCCGTCTAATGCGTCTCTTGTCGCCTACACGGCAGGGAAAAGCTTTTCCACTCTGTCTAGGAAGGAGAAAGTGTGCCAGCACAGCAAATGCCTCCCGGACTTTCCCTGCAATTCAGCAAGTGCTTTGCAGCTTGAAATTGGAAGGAAAGCCTCAGATTTAGCAGCCAGAGCTTCAGGAGGAGCAGCAGCGAGCACAGCATCGCTTTTGCAGCAGCTCCTTCCATGTGCATGTTTTTGGGAGTGGAAAGGCTTGCAGAGTGTTCAAGTAGCTTTTTCTCTCCGCTGGAAAGCTGCACGCTCAGTGCCAGTGTTCTGCAGCTTCTTTCTTCACGTTTCAGCAGCTAGCACGCTCTCCGTGTGCAGGAGAAGCGGCTGAGGCTTCCTTGCCGGAGAAGCGGCACCTTCGCCGGCAGAGAGCATCCTGCCGGCCGCGGTGCGCTCCGGAGCGGGGGCTTGTGCCGAAAGAGGCCGGGAACAGGCGCTTACCTTCGGACAGCTCCGGATGCCCGTCTAATGCGTCTCTTGTCGCCTACACGGCAGGGAAAAGCTTTTCCACTCTGTCTAGGAAGGAGAAAGTGTGCCAGCACAGCAAATGCCTCCCGGACTTTCCCTGCAATTCAGCAAGTGCTTTGCAGCTTGAAATTGGAAGGAAAGCCTCAGATTTAGCAGCCAGAGCTTCAGGAGGAGCAGCAGCGAGCACAGCATCGCTTTTGCAGCAGCTCCTTCCATGTGCATGTTTTTGGGAGTGGAAAGGCTTGCAGAGTGTTCAAGTAGCTTTTTCTCTCCGCTGGAAAGCTGCACGCTCAGTGCCAGTGTTCTGCAGCTTCTTTCTTCACGTTTCAGCAGCTAGCACGCTCTCCGTGTGCAGGAGAAGCGGCTGAGGCTTCCTTGCCGGAGAAGCGGCACCTTCGCCGGCAGAGAGCATCCTGCCGGCCGCGGTGCGCTCCGGAGCGGGGGCTTGTGCCGAAAGAGGCCGGCAACAGGCGCTTACCTTCGGACAGCTCCGGATGCCCGTCTAATGCGTCTCTTGTCGCCTACACGGCAGGGAAAAGCTTTTCCACTCTGTCTAGCAAGGAGAAAGTGTGCCAGCACAGCAAATGCCTCCCGGACTTTCCCTGCAATTCAGCAAGTGCTTTGCAGCTTGAAATTGGAAGGAAAGCCTCAGATTTAGCAGCCAGAGCTTCAGGAGGAGCAGCAGCGAGCACAGCATCGCTTTTGCAGCAGCTTCTTCCATGTGCATGTTTTTGGGAGTGGAAAGGCTTGCAGAGTGTTCAAGTAGCTTTTTCTCTCCGCTGGAAAGCTGCACGCTCAGTGCCAGTGTTCTGCAGCTTCTTTCTTCACGTTTCAGCAGCTAGCACGCTCTCCGTGTGCAGGAGAAGCGGCTGAGGCTTCCTTGCCGGAGAAGCGGCACCTTCGCCGGCAGAAAGCATCCTGCCGGCCGCGGTGCGCTCCGGAGCGGGGGCTTGTGCCGAAAGAGGCCGGCAACAGGCGCTTACCTTCGGACAGCTCCGGATGCCCGTCTAATGCGTCTCTTGTCGCCTACACGGCAGGGAAAAGCTTTTCCACTCTGTCTAGGAAGGAGAAAGTGTGCCAGCACAGCAAATGCCTCCCGGACTTTCCCTGCAATTCAGCAAGTGCTTTGCAGCTTGAAATTGGAAGGAAAGCCTCAGATTTAGCAGCCAGAGCTTCAGGAGGAGCAGCAGCGAGCACAGCATCGCTTTTGCAGCAGCTCCTTCCATGTGCATGTTTTTGGGAGTGGAAAGGCTTGCAGAGTGTTCAAGTAGCTTTTTCTCTCCGCTGGAAAGCTGCACGCTCAGTGCCAGTGTTCTGCAGCTTCTTTCTTCACGTTTCAGCAGCTAGCACGCTCTCCGTGTGCAAGAGAAGCGGCTGAGGCTTCTTTGCCGGAGAAGCGGCACCTTCGCCGGCAGAGAGCATCCTGCCGGCCGCGGTGCGCTCCGGAGCGGGGGCTTGTGCCGAAAGAGGCCGGCAACAGGCGCTTACCTTCGGACAGCTCCGGATGCCCGTCTAATGCGTCTCTTGTCGCCTACACGGCAGGGAAAAGCTTTTCCACTCTGTCTAGGAAGGAGAAAGTGTGCCAGCACAGCAAATGCCTCCCGGACTTTCCCTGCAATTCAGCAAGTGCTTTGCAGCTTGAAATTGGAAGGAAAGCCTCAGATTTAGCAGCCAGAGCTTCAGGAGGAGCAGCAGCGAGCACAGCATCGCTTTTGCAGCAGCTCCTTCCATGTGCATGTTTTTGGGAGTGGAAAGGCTTGCAGAGTGTTCAAGTAGCTTTTTCTCTCCGCTGGAAAGCTGCACGCTCAGTGCCAGTGTTCTGCAGCTTCTTTCTTCACGTTTCAGCAGCTAGCACGCTCTCCGTGTGCAGGAGAAGCGGCTGAGGCTTCCTTGCCGGAGAAGCGGCACCTTCGCCGGCAGAGAGCCTCCTGCCGGCCGCGGTGCGCTCCGGAGCGGGGGCTTGTGCCGAAAGAGGCCGGCAACAGGCGCTTACCTTCGGACAGCTCCGGATGCCCGTCTAATGCGTCTCTTGTCGCCTACACGGCAGGGAAAAGCTTTTCCACTCTGTCTAGCAAGGAGAAAGTGTGCCAGCACAGCAAATGCCTCCCGGACTTTCCCTGCAATTCAGCAAGTGCTTTGCAGCTTGAAATTGGAAGGAAAGCCTCAGATTTAGCAGCCAGAGCTTCAGGAGGAGCAGCAGCGAGCACAGCATCGCTTTTGCAGCAGCTCCTTCCATGTGCATGTTTTTGGGAGTGGAAAGGCTTGCAGAGTGTTCAAGTAGCTTTTTCTCTCCGCTGGAAAGCTGCACGCTCAGTGCCAGTGTTCTGCAGCTTCTTTCTTCACGTTTCAGCAGCTAGCACGCTCTCCGTGTGCAGGAGAAGCGGCTGAGGCTTCCTTGCCGGAGAAGCGGCACCTTCGCCGGCAGAGAGCATCCTGCCGGCCGCGGTGCGCTCCGGAGCGGGGGCTTGTGCCGAAAGAGGCCGGCAACAGGCGCTTACCTTCGGACAGCTCCGGATGCCCGTCTAATGCGTCTCTTGTCGCCTACACGGCAGGGAAAAGCTTTTCCACTCTGTCTAGGAAGGAGAAAGTGTGCCAGCACAGCAAATGCCTCCCGGACTTTCCCTGCAATTCAGCAAGTGCTTTGCAGCTTGAAATTGGAAGGAAAGCCTCAGATTTAGCAGCCAGAGCTTCAGGAGGAGCAGCAGCGAGCACAGCATCGCTTTTGCAGCAGCTCCTTCCATGTGCATGTTTTTGGGAGTGGAAAGGCTTGCAGAGTGTTCAAGTAGCTTTTTCTCTCCGCTGGAAAGCTGCACGCTCAGTGCCAGTGTTCTGCAGCTTCTTTCTTCACGTTTCAGCAGCTAGCACGCTCTCCGTGTGCAGGAGAAGCGGCTGAGGCTTCCTTGCCGGAGAAGCGGCACCTTCGCCGGCAGAGAGCATCCTGCCGGCCGCGGTGCGCTCCGGAGCGGGGGCTTGTGCGGAAAGAGGCCGGCAACAGGCGCTTACCTTCGGACAGCTCCGGATGCCCGTCTAATGCGTCTCTTGTCGCCTACACGGCAGGGAAAAGCTTTTCCACTCTGTCTAGGAAGGAGAAAGTGTGCCAGCACAGCAAATGCCTCCCGGACTTTCCCTGCAATTCAGCAAGTGCTTTGCAGCTTGAAATTGGAAGGAAAGCCTCAGATTTAGCAGCCAGAGCTTCAGGAGGAGCAGCAGCGAGCACAGCATCGCTTTTGCAGCAGCTCCTTCCATGTGCATGTTTTTGGGAGTGGAAAGGCTTGCAGAGTGTTCAAGTAGCTTTTTCTCTCCGCTGGAAAGCTGCACGCTCAGTGCCAGTGTTCTGCAGCTTCTTTCTTCACGTTTCAGCAGCTAGCACGCTCTCCGTGTGCAAGAGAAGCGGCTGAGGCTTCTTTGCCGGAGAAGCGGCACCTTCGCCGGCAGAGAGCATCCTGCCGGCCGCGGTGCGCTCCGGAGCGGGGGCTTGTGCCGAAAGAGGCCGGCAACAGGCGCTTACCTTCGGACAGCTCCGGATGCCCGTCTAATGCGTCTCTTGTCGCCTACACGGCAGGGAAAAGCTTTTCCACTCTGTCTAGGAAGGAGAAAGTGTGCCAGCACAGCAAATGCCTCCCGGACTTTCCCTGCAATTCAGCAAGTGCTTTGCAGCTTGAAATTGGAAGGAAAGCCTCAGATTTAGCAGCCAGAGCTTCAGGAGGAGCAGCAGCGAGCACAGCATCGCTTTTGCAGCAGCTCCTTCCATGTGCATGTTTTTGGGAGTGGAAAGGCTTGCAGAGTGTTCAAGTAGCTTTTTCTCTCCGCTGGAAAGCTGCACGCTCAGTGCCAGTGTTCTGCAGCTTCTTTCTTCACGTTTCAGCAGCTAGCACGCTCTCCGTGTGCAGGAGAAGCGGCTGAGGCTTCCTTGCCGGAGAAGCGGCACCTTCGCCGGCAGAGAGCATCCTGCCGGCCGCGGTGCGCTCCGGAGCGGGGGCTTGTGCCGAAAGAGGCCGGCAACAGGCGCTTACCTTCGGACAGCTCCGGATGCCCGTCTAATGCGTCTCTTGTCGCCTACACGGCAGGGAAAAGCTTTTCCACTCTGTCTAGCAAGGAGAAAGTGTGCCAGCACAGCAAATGCCTCCCGGACTTTCCCTGCAATTCAGCAAGTGCTTTGCAGCTTGAAATTGGAAGGAAAGCCTCAGATTTAGCAGCCAGAGCTTCAGGAGGAGCAGCAGCGAGCACAGCATCGCTTTTGCAGCAGCTCCTTCCATGTGCATGTTTTTGGGAGTGGAAAGGCTTGCAGAGTGTTCAAGTAGCTTTTTCTCTCCGCTGGAAAGCTGCAGGCTCAGTGCCAGTGTTCTGCAGCTTCTTTCTTCACGTTTCAGCAGCTAGCACGCTCTCCGTGTGCAGGAGAAGCGGCTGAGGCTTCCTTGCCGGAGAAGCGGCACCTTCGCCGGCAGAGAGCATCCTGCCGGCCGCGGTGCGCTCCGGAGCGGGGGCTTGTGCCGAAAGAGGCCGGCAACAGGCGCTTACCTTCGGACAGCTCCGGATGCCCGTCTAATGCGTCTCTTGTCGCCTACACGGCAGGGAAAAGCTTTTCCACTCTGTCTAGCAAGGAGAAAGTGTGCCAGCACAGCAAATGCCTCCCGGACTTTCCCTGCAATTCAGCAAGTGCTTTGCAGCTTGAAATTGGAAGGAAAGCCTCAGATTTAGCAGCCAGAGCTTCAGGAGGAGCAGCAGCGAGCACAGCATCGCTTTTGCAGCAGCTCCTTCCATGTGCATGTTTTTGGGAGTGGAAAGGCTTGCAGAGTGTTCAAGTAGCTTTTTCTCTCCGCTGGAAAGCTGCACGCTCAGTGCCAGTGTTCTGCAGCTTCTTTCTTCACGTTTCAGCAGCTAGCACGCTCTCCGTGTGCAGGAGAAGCGGCTGAGGCTTCCTTGCCGGAGAAGCGGCACCTTCGCCGGCAGAGAGCATCCTGCCGGCCGCGGTGCGCTCCGGAGCGGGGGCTTGTGCCGAAAGAGGCCGGCAACAGGCGCTTACCTTCGGACAGCTCCGGATGCCCGTCTAATGCGTCTCTTGTCGCCTACACGGCAGGGAAAAGCTTTTCCACTCTGTCTAGGAAGGAGAAAGTGTGCCAGCACAGCAAATGCCTCCCGGACTTTCCCTGCAATTCAGCAAGTGCTTTGCAGCTTGAAATTGGAAGGAAAGCCTCAGATTTAGCAGCCAGAGCTTCAGGAGGAGCAGCAGCGAGCACAGCATCGCTTTTGCAGCAGCTCCTTCCATGTGCATGTTTTTGGGAGTGGAAAGGCTTGCAGAGTGTTCAAGTAGCTTTTTCTCTCCGCTGGAAAGCTGCACGCTCAGTGCCAGTGTTCTGCAGCTTCTTTCTTCACGTTTCAGCAGCTAGCACGCTCTCCGTGTGCAGGAGAAGCGGCTGAGGCTTCTTTGCCGGAGAAGCGGCACCTTCGCCGGCAGAGAGCATCCTGCCGGCCGCGGTGCGCTCCGGAGCGGGGGCTTGTGCCGAAAGAGGCCGGCAACAGGCGCTTACCTTCGGACAGCTCCGGATGCCCGTCTAATGCGTCTCTTGTCGCCTACACGGCAGGGAAAAGCTTTTCCACTCTGTCTAGCAAGGAGAAAGTGTGCCAGCACAGCAAATGCCTCCCGGACTTTCCCTGCAATTCAGCAAGTGCTTTGCAGCTTGAAATTGGAAGGAAAGCCTCAGATTTAGCAGCCAGAGCTTCAGGAGGAGCAGCAGCGAGCACAGCATCGCTTTTGCAGCAGCTCCTTCCATGTGCATGTTTTTGGGAGTGGAAAGGCTTGCAGAGTGTTCAAGTAGCTTTTTCTCTCCGCTGGAAAGCTGCACGCTCAGTGCCAGTGTTCTGCAGCTTCTTTCTTCACGTTTCAGCAGCTAGCACGCTCTCCGTGTGCAGGAGAAGCGGCTGAGGCTTCCTTGCCGGAGAAGCGGCACCTTCGCCGGCAGAGAGCATCCTGCCGGCCGCGGTGCGCTCCGGAGCGGGGGCTTGTGCCGAAAGAGGCCGGCAACAGGCGCTTACCTTCGGACAGCTCCGGATGCCCGTCTAATGCGTCTCTTGTCGCCTACACGGCAGGGAAAAGCTTTTCCACTCTGTCTAGCAAGGAGAAAGTGTGCCAGCACAGCAAATGCCTCCCGGACTTTCCCTGCAATTCAGCAAGTGCTTTGCAGCTTGAAATTGGAAGGAAAGCCTCAGATTTAGCAGCCAGAGCTTCAGGAGGAGCAGCAGCGAGCACAGCATCGCTTTTGCAGCAGCTCCTTCCATGTGCATGTTTTTGGGAGTGGAAAGGCTTGCAGAGTGTTCAAGTAGCTTTTTCTCTCCGCTGGAAAGCTGCACGCTCAGTGCCAGTGTTCTGCAGCTTCTTTCTTCACGTTTCAGCAGCTAGCACGCTCTCCGTGTGCAGGAGAAGCGGCTGAGGCTTCCTTGCCGGAGAAGCGGCACCTTCGCCGGCAGAGAGCATCCTGCCGGCCGCGGTGCGCTCCGGAGCGGGGGCTTGTGCCGAAAGAGGCCGGCAACAGGCGCTTACCTTCGGACAGCTCCGGATGCCCGTCTAATGCGTCTCTTGTCGCCTACACGGCAGGGAAAAGCTTTTCCACTCTGTCTAGGAAGGAGAAAGTCTGCCAGCACAGCAAATGCCTCCCGGACTTTCCCTGCAATTCAGCAAGTGCTTTGCAGCTTGAAATTGGAAGGAAAGCCTCAGATTTAGCAGCCAGAGCTTCAGGAGGAGCAGCAGCGAGCACAGCATCGCTTTTGCAGCAGCTCCTTCCATGTGCATGTTTTTGGGAGTGGAAAGGCTTGCAGAGTGTTCAAGTAGCTTTTTCTCTCCGCTGGAAAGCTGCACGCTCAGTGCCAGTGTTCTGCAGCTTCTTTCTTCACGTTTCAGCAGCTAGCACGCTCTCCGTGTGCAAGAGAAGCGGCTGAGGCTTCTTTGCCGGAGAAGCGGCACCTTCGCCGGCAGAGAGCATCCTGCCGGCCGCGGTGCGCTCCGGAGCGGGGGCTTGTGCCGAAAGAGGCCGGCAACAGGCGCTTACCTTCGGACAGCTCCGGATGCCCGTCTAATGCGTCTCTTGTCGCCTACACGGCAGGGAAAAGCTTTTCCACTCTGTCTAGGAAGGAGAAAGTGTGCCAGCACAGCAAATGCCTCCCGGACTTTCCCTGCAATTCAGCAAGTGCTTTGCAGCTTGAAATTGGAAGGAAAGCCTCAGATTTAGCAGCCAGAGCTTCAGGAGGAGCAGCAGCGAGCACAGCATCGCTTTTGCAGCAGCTCCTTCCATGTGCATGTTTTTGGGAGTGGAAAGGCTTGCAGAGTGTTCAAGTAGCTTTTTCTCTCCGCTGGAAAGCTGCACGCTCAGTGCCAGTGTTCTGCAGCTTCTTTCTTCACGTTTCAGCAGCTAGCACGCTCTCCGTGTGCAGGAGAAGCGGCTGAGGCTTCCTTGCCGGAGAAGCGGCACCTTCGCCGGCAGAGAGCATCCTGCCGGCCGCGGTGCGCTCCGGAGCGGGGGCTTGTGCCGAAAGAGGCCGGCAACAGGCGCTTACCTTCGGACAGCTCCGGATGCCCGTCTAATGCGTCTCTTGTCGCCTACACGGCAGGGAAAAGCTTTTCCACTCTGTCTAGCAAGGAGAAAGTGTGCCAGCCCAGCAAATGCCTCCCGGACTTTCCCTGCAATTCAGCAAGTGCTTTGCAGCTTGAAATTGGAAGGAAAGCCTCAGATTTAGCAGCCAGAGCTTCAGGAGGAGCAGCAGCGAGCACAGCATCGCTTTTGCAGCAGCTCCTTCCATGTGCATGTTTTTGGGAGTGGAAAGGCTTGCAGAGTGTTCAAGTAGCTTTTTCTCTCCGCTGGAAAGCTGCACGCTCAGTGCCAGTGTTCTGCAGCTTCTTTCTTCACGTTTCAGCAGCTAGCACGCTCTCCGTGTGCAGGAGAAGCGGCTGAGGCTTCCTTGCCGGAGAAGCGGCACCTTCGCCGGCAGAGAGCATCCTGCCGGCCGCGGTGCGCTCCGGAGCGGGGGCTTGTGCCGAAAGAGGCCGGCAACAGGCGCTTACCTTCGGACAGCTCCGGATGCCCGTCTAATGCGTCTCTTGTCGCCTACACGGCAGGGAAAAGCTTTTCCACTCTGTCTAGCAAGGAGAAAGTGTGCCAGCACAGCAAATGCCTCCCGGACTTTCCCTGCAATTCAGCAAGTGCTTTGCAGCTTGAAATTGGAAGGAAAGCCTCAGATTTAGCAGCCAGAGCTTCAGGAGGAGCAGCAGCGAGCACAGCATCGCTTTTGCAGCAGCTCCTTCCATGTGCATGTTTTTGGGAGTGGAAAGGCTTGCAGAGTGTTCAAGTAGCTTTTTCTCTCCGCTGGAAAGCTGCACGCTCAGTGCCAGTGTTCTGCAGCTTCTTTCTTCACGTTTCAGCAGCTAGCACGCTCTCCGTGTGCAGGAGAAGCGGCTGAGGCTTCCTTGCCGGAGAAGCGGCACCTTCGCCGGCAGAGAGCATCCTGCCGGCCGCGGTGCGCTCCGGAGCGGGGGCTTGTGCCGAAAGAGGCCGGCAACAGGCGCTTACCTTCGGACAGCTCCGGATGCCCGTCTAATGCGTCTCTTGTCGCCTACACGGCAGGGAAAAGCTTTTCCACTCTGTCTAGGAAGGAGAAAGTGTGCCAGCACAGCAAATGCCTCCCGGACTTTCCCTGCAATTCAGCAAGTGCTTTGCAGCTTGAAATTGGAAGGAAAGCCTCAGATTTAGCAGCCAGAGCTTCAGGAGGAGCAGCAGCGAGCACAGCATCGCTTTTGCAGCAGCTCCTTCCATGTGCATGTTTTTGGGAGTGGAAAGGCTTGCAGAGTGTTCAAGTAGCTTTTTCTCTCCGCTGGAAAGCTGCACGCTCAGTGCCAGTGTTCTGCAGCTTCTTTCTTCACGTTTCAGCAGCTAGCACGCTCTCCGTGTGCAGGAGAAGCGGCTGAGGCTTCCTTGCCGGAGAAGCGGCACCTTCGCCGGCAGAGAGCATCCTGCCGGCCGCGGTGCGCTCCGGAGCGGGGGCTTGTGCGGAAAGAGGCCGGCAACAGGCGCTTACCTTCGGACAGCTCCGGATGCCCGTCTAATGCGTCTCTTGTCGCCTACACGGCAGGGAAAAGCTTTTCCACTCTGTCTAGGAAGGAGAAAGTGTGCCAGCACAGCAAATGCCTCCCGGACTTTCCCTGCAATTCAGCAAGTGCTTTGCAGCTTGAAATTGGAAGGAAAGCCTCAGATTTAGCAGCCAGAGCTTCAGGAGGAGCAGCAGCGAGCACAGCATCGCTTTTGCAGCAGCTCCTTCCATGTGCATGTTTTTGGGAGTGGAAAGGCTTGCAGAGTGTTCAAGTAGCTTTTTCTCTCCGCTGGAAAGCTGCACGCTCAGTGCCAGTGTTCTGCAGCTTCTTTCTTCACGTTTCAGCAGCTAGCACGCTCTCCGTGTGCAGGAGAAGCGGCTGAGGCTTCCTTGCCGGAGAAGCGGCACCTTCGCCGGCAGAGAGCATCCTGCCGGCCGCGGTGCGCTCCGGAGCGGGGGCTTGTGCCGAAAGAGGCCGGCAACAGGCGCTTACCTTCGGACAGCTCCGGATGCCCGTCTAATGCGTCTCTTGTCGCCTACACGGCAGGGAAAAGCTTTTCCACTCTGTCTAGCAAGGAGAAAGTGTGCCAGCACAGCAAATGCCTCCCGGACTTTCCCTGCAATTCAGCAAGTGCTTTGCAGCTTGAAATTGGAAGGAAAGCCTCAGATTTAGCAGCCAGAGCTTCAGGAGGAGCAGCAGCGAGCACAGCATCGCTTTTGCAGCAGCTCCTTCCATGTGCATGTTTTTGGGAGTGGAAAGGCTTGCAGAGTGTTCAAGTAGCTTTTTCTCTCCGCTGGAAAGCTGCACGCTCAGTGCCAGTGTTCTGCAGCTTCTTTCTTCACGTTTCAGCAGCTAGCACGCTCTCCGTGTGCAGGAGAAGCGGCTGAGGCTTCCTTGCCGGAGAAGCGGCACCTTCGCCGGCAGAGAGCATCCTGCCGGCCGCGGTGCGCTCCGGAGTGGGGGCTTGTGCCGAAAGAGGCCGGCAACAGGCGCTTACCTTCGGACAGCTCCGGATGCCCGTCTAATGCGTCTCTTGTCGCCTACACGGCAGGGAAAAGCTTTTCCACTCTGTCTAGGAAGGAGAAAGTGTGCCAGCACAGCAAATGCCTCCCGGACTTTCCTTGCAATTCAGCAAGTGCTTTGCAGCTTGAAATTGGAAGGAAAGCCTCAGATTTAGCAGCCAGAGCTTCAGGAGGAGCAGCAGCGAGCACAGCATCGCTTTTGCAGCAGCTCCTTCCATGTGCATGTTTTTGGGAGTGGAAAGGCTTGCAGAGTGTTCAAGTAGCTTTTTCTCTCCGCTGGAAAGCTGCACGCTCAGTGCCAGTGTTCTGCAGCTTCTTTCTTCACGTTTCAGCAGCTAGCACGCTCTCCGTGTGCAGGAGAAGCGGGAGAGGCTTCCTTGCCGGAGAAGCGGCATCTTCGCCGGCAGAGAGCATCCTGCCGGCCGCGGTGCGCTCCGGAGCGGGGGCTTGTGCCGAAAGAGGCCGGCAACAGGCGCTTACCTTCGGACAGCTCCGGATGCCCGTCTAATGCGTCTCTTGTCGCCTACACGGCAGGGAAAAGCTTTTCCACTCTGTCTAGGAAGGAGAAAGTCTGCCAGCACAGCAAATGCCTCCCGGACTTTCCCTGCAATTCAGAAAGTGCTTTGCAGCTTGAAATTGGAAGGAAAGCCTCAGATTTAGCAGCCAGAGCTTCAGGAGGAGCAGCAGCGAGCACAGCATCGCTTTTGCAGCAGCTCCTTCCATGTGCATGTTTTTGGGAGTGGAAAGGCTTGCAGAGTGTTCAAGTAGCTTTTTCTCTCCGCTGGAAAGCTGCACGCTCAGTGCCAGTGTTCTGCAGCTTCTTTCTTCACGTTTCAGCAGCTAGCACGCTCTCCGTGTGCAGGAGAAGCGGCTGAGGCTTCCTTGCCGGAGAAGCGGCACCTTCGCCGGCAGAGAGCATCCTGCCGGCCGCGGTGCGCTCCGGAGCGGGGGCTTGTGCCGAAAGAGGCCGGCAACAGGCGCTTACCTTCGGACAGCTCCGGATGCCCGTCTAATGCGTCTCTTGTCGCCTACACGGCAGGGAAAAGCTTTTCCACTCTGTCTAGGAAGGAGAAAGTGTGCCAGCACAGCAAATGCCTCCCGGACTTTCCCTGCAATTCAGCAAGTGCTTTGCAGCTTGAAATTGGAAGGAAAGCCTCAGATTTAGCAGCCAGAGCTTCAGGAGGAGCAGCAGCGAGCACAGCATCGCTTTTGCAGCAGCTCCTTCCATGTGCATGTTTTTGGGAGTGGAAAGGCTTGCAGAGTGTTCAAGTAGCTTTTTCTCTCCGCTGGAAAGCTGCACGCTCAGTGCCAGTGTTCTGCAGCTTCTTTCTTCACGTTTCAGCAGCTAGCACGCTCTCCGTGTGCAGGAGAAGCGGCTGAGGCTTCCTTGCCGGAGAAGCGGCACCTTCGCCGGCAGAGAGCATCCTGCCGGCCGCGGTGCGCTCCGGAGCGGGGGCTTGTGCCGAAAGAGGCCGGCAACAGGCGCTTACCTTCGGACAGCTCCGGATGCCCGTCTAATGCGTCTCTTGTCGCCTACACGGCAGGGAAAAGCTTTTCCACTCTGTCTAGGAAGGAGAAAGTGTGCCAGCACAGCAAATGCCTCCCGGACTTTCCCTGCAATTCAGCAAGTGCTTTGCAGCTTGAAATTGGAAGGAAAGCCTCAGATTTAGCAGCCAGAGCTTCAGGAGGAGCAGCAGCGAGCACAGCATCGCTTTTGCAGCAGCTCCTTCCATGTGCATGTTTTTGGGAGTGGAAAGGCTTGCAGAGTGTTCAAGTAGCTTTTTCTCTCCGCTGGAAAGCTGCACGCTCAGTGCCAGTGTTCTGCAGCTTCTTTCTTCACGTTTCAGCAGCTAGCACGCTCTCCGTGTGCAGGAGAAGCGGCTGAGGCTTCCTTGCCGGAGAAGCGGCACCTTCGCCGGCAGAGAGCCTCCGGCCGGGCGCGGTGCGCTCCGGAGTGGGGGCTTGTGCCGAAAGAGGCCGGGAACAGGCGCTTACCTTCGGACAGCTCCGGATGCCCGTCTAATGCGTCTCTTGTCGCCTACACGGCAGGGAAAAGCTTTTCCACTCTGTCTAGGAAGGAGAAAGTGTGCCAGCACAGCAAATGCCTCCCGGACTTTCCCTGCAATTCAGCAAGTGCTTTGCAGCTTGAAATTGGAAGGAAAGCCTCAGATTTAGCAGCCAGAGCTTCAGGAGGAGCAGCAGCGAGCACAGCATCGCTTTTGCAGCAGCTCCTTCCATGTGCATGTTTTTGGGAGTGGAAAGGCTTGCAGAGTGTTCAAGTAGCTTTTTCTCTCCGCTGGAAAGCTGCACGCTCAGTGCCAGTGTTCTGCAGCTTCTTTCTTCACGTTTCAGCAGCTAGCACGCTCTCCGTGTGCAGGAGAAGCGGCTGAGGCTTCCTTGCCGGAGAAGCGGCACCTTCGCCGGCAGAGAGCATCCTGCCGGCCGCGGTGCGCTCCGGAGCGGGGGCTTGTGCCGAAAGAGGCCGGCAACAGGCGCTTACCTTCGGACAGCTCCGGATGCCCGTCTAATGCGTCTCTTGTCGCCTACACGGCAGGGAAAAGCTTTTCCACTCTGTCTAGGAAGGAGAAAGTGTGCCAGCACAGCAAATGCCTCCCGGACTTTCCTTGCAATTCAGCAAGTGCTTTGCAGCTTGAAATTGGAAGGAAAGCCTCAGATTTAGCAGCCAGAGCTTCAGGAGGAGCAGCAGCGAGCACAGCATCGCTTTTGCAGCAGCTCCTTCCATGTGCATGTTTTTGGGAGTGGAAAGGCTTGCAGAGTGTTCAAGTAGCTTTTTCTCTCCGCTGGTAAGCTGCACGCTCAGTGCCAGTGTTCTGCAGCTTCTTTCTTCACGTTTCAGCAGCTAGCACGCTCTCCGTGTGCAGGAGAAGCGGCTGAGGCTTCCTTGCCGGAGAAGCGGCACCTTCGCCGGCAGAGAGCATCCTGCCGGCCGCGGTGCGCTCCGGAGCGGGGGCTTGTGCCGAAAGAGGCCGGCAACAGGCGCTTACCTTCGGACAGCTCCGGATGCCCGTCTAATGCGTCTCTTGTCGCCTACACGGCAGGGAAAAGCTTTTCCACTCTGTCTAGGAAGGAGAAAGTCTGCCAGCACAGCAAATGCCTCCCGGACTTTCCTTGCAATTCAGCAAGTGCTTTGCAGCTTGAAATTGGAAGGAAAGCCTCAGATTTAGCAGCCAGAGCTTCAGGAGGAGCAGCAGCGAGCACAGCATCGCTTTTGCAGCAGCTCCTTCCATGTGCATGTTTTTGGGAGTGGAAAGGCTTGCAGAGTGTTCAAGTAGCTTTTTCTCTCCGCTGGAAAGCTGCAGGCTCAGTGCCAGTGTTCTGCAGCTTCTTTCTTCACGTTTCAGCAGCTAGCACGCTCTCCGTGGGCTGGAGAAGCGGCTGAGGCTTCCTTGCCGGAGAAGCGGCACCTTCGCCGGCAGAGAGCATCCTGCCGGCCGCGGTGCGCTCCGGAGCGGGGGCTTGTGCCGAAAGAGGCCGGCAACAGGCGCTTACCTTCGGACAGCTCCGGATGCCCGTCTAATGCGTCTCTTGTCGCCTACACGGCAGGGAAAAGCTTTTCCACTCTGTCTAGGAAGGAGAAAGTGTGCCAGCACAGCAAATGCCTCCCGGACTTTCCCTGCAATTCAGCAAGTGCTTTGCAGCTTGAAATTGGAAGGAAAGCCTCAGATTTAGCAGCCAGAGCTTCAGGAGGAGCAGCAGCGAGCACAGCATCGCTTTTGCAGCAGCTCCTTCCATGTGCATGTTTTTGGGAGTGGAAAGGCTTGCAGAGTGTTCAAGTAGCTTTTTCTCTCCGCTGGAAAGCTGCACGCTCAGTGCCAGTGTTCTGCAGCTTCTTTCTTCACGTTTCAGCAGCTAGCACGCTCTCCGTGTGCAGGAGAAGCGGCTGAGGCTTCCTTGCCGGAGAAGCGGCACCTTCGCCGGCAGAGAGCATCCTGCCGGCCGCGGTGCGCTCCGGAGCGGGGGCTTGTGCCGAAAGAGGCCGGCAACAGGCGCTTACCTTCGGACAGCTCCGGATGCCCGTCTAATGCGTCTCTTGTCGCCTACACGGCAGGGAAAAGCTTTTCCACTCTGTCTAGGAAGGAGAAAGTGTGCCAGCACAGCAAATGCCTCCCGGACTTTCCCTGCAATTCAGCAAGTGCTTTGCAGCTTGAAATTGGAAGGAAAGCCTCAGATTTAGCAGCCAGAGCTTCAGGAGGAGCAGCAGCGAGCACAGCATCGCTTTTGCAGCAGCTCCTTCCATGTGCATGTTTTTGGGAGTGGAAAGGCTTGCAGAGTGTTCAAGTAGCTTTTTCTCTCCGCTGGAAAGCTGCACGCTCAGTGCCAGTGTTCTGCAGCTTCTTTCTTCACGTTTCAGCAGCTAGCACGCTCTCCGTGTGCAGGAGAAGCGGCTGAGGCTTCCTTGCCGGAGAAGCGGCACCTTCGCCGGCAGAGAGCATCCTGCCGGCCGCGGTGCGCTCCGGAGCGGGGGCTTGTGCCGAAAGAGGCCGGCAACAGGCGCTTACCTTCGGACAGCTCCGGATGCCCGTCTAATGCGTCTCTTGTCGCCTACACGGCAGGGAAAAGCTTTTCCACTCTGTCTAGGAAGGAGAAAGTCTGCCAGCACAGCAAATGCCTCCCGGACTTTCCCTGCAATTCAGCAAGTGCTTTGCAGCTTGAAATTGGAAGGAAAGCCTCAGATTTAGCAGCCAGAGCTTCAGGAGGAGCAGCAGCGAGCACAGCATCGCTTTTGCAGCAGCTCCTTCCATGTGCATGTTTTTGGGAGTGGAAAGGCTTGCAGAGTGTTCAAGTAGCTTTTTCTCTCCGCTGGAAAGCTGCAGGCTCAGTGCCAGTGTTCTGCAGCTTCTTTCTTCACGTTTCAGCAGCTAGCACGCTCTCCGTGTGCAGGAGAAGCGGCTGAGGCTTCCTTGCCGGAGAAGCGGCACCTTCGCCGGCAGAGAGCATCCTGCCGGCCGCGGTGCGCTCCGGAGCGGGGGCTTGTGCCGAAAGAGGCCGGCAACAGGCGCTTACCTTCGGACAGCTCCGGATGCCCGTCTAATGCGTCTCTTGTCGCCTACACGGCAGGGAAAAGCTTTTCCACTCTGTCTAGGAAGGAGAAAGTGTGCCAGCACAGCAAATGCCTCCCGGACTTTCCTTGCAATTCAGCAAGTGCTTTGCAGCTTGAAATTGGAAGGAAAGCCTCAGATTTAGCAGCCAGAGCTTCAGGAGGAGCAGCAGCGAGCACAGCATCGCTTTTGCAGCAGCTCCTTCCATGTGCATGTTTTTGGGAGTGGAAAGGCTTGCAGAGTGTTCAAGTAGCTTTTTCTCTCCGCTGGAAAGCTGCACGCTCAGTGCCAGTGTTCTGCAGCTTCTTTCTTCACGTTTCAGCAGCTAGCACGCTCTCCGTGTGCAGGAGAAGCGGCTGAGGCTTCCTTGCCGGAGAAGCGGCACCTTCGCCGGCAGAGAGCATCCTGCCGGCCGCGGTGCGCTCCGGAGCGGGGGCTTGTGCCGAAAGAGGCCGGCAACAGGCGCTTACCTTCGGACAGCTCCGGATGCCCGTCTAATGCGTCTCTTGTCGCCTACACGGCAGGGAAAAGCTTTTCCACTCTGTCTAGGAAGGAGAAAGTGTGCCAGCACAGCAAATGCCTCCCGGACTTTCCTTGCAATTCAGCAAGTGCTTTGCAGCTTGAAATTGGAAGGAAAGCCTCAGATTTAGCAGCCAGAGCTTCAGGAGGAGCAGCAGCGAGCACAGCATCGCTTTTGCAGCAGCTCCTTCCATGTGCATGTTTTTGGGAGTGGAAAGGCTTGCAGAGTGTTCAAGTAGCTTTTTCTCTCCGCTGGAAAGCTGCACGCTCAGTGCCAGTGTTCTGCAGCTTCTTTCTTCACGTTTCAGCAGCTAGCACGCTCTCCGTGGGCTGGAGAAGCGGCTGAGGCTTCCTTGCCGGAGAAGCGGCACCTTCGCCGGCAGAGAGCATCCTGCCGGCCGCGGTGCGCTCCGGAGCGGGGGCTTGTGCCGAAAGAGGCCGGCAACAGGCGCTTACCTTCGGACAGCTCCGGATGCCCGTCTAATGCGTCTCTTGTCGCCTACACGGCAGGGAAAAGCTTTTCCACTCTGTCTAGGAAGGAGAAAGTGTGCCAGCACAGCAAATGCCTCCCGGACTTTCCCTGCAATTCAGCAAGTGCTTTGCAGCTTGAAATTGGAAGGAAAGCCTCAGATTTAGCAGCCAGAGCTTCAGGAGGAGCAGCAGCGAGCACAGCATCGCTTTTGCAGCAGCTCCTTCCATGTGCATGTTTTTGGGAGTGGAAAGGCTTGCAGAGTGTTCAAGTAGCTTTTTCTCTCCGCTGGAAAGCTGCACGCTCAGTGCCAGTGTTCTGCAGCTTCTTTCTTCACGTTTCAGCAGCTAGCACGCTCTCCGTGTGCAGGAGAAGCGGCTGAGGCTTCCTTGCCGGAGAAGCGGCACCTTCGCCGGCAGAGAGCATCCTGCCGGCCGCGGTGCGCTCCGGAGCGGGGGCTTGTGCCGAAAGAGGCCGGCAACAGGCGCTTACCTTCGGACAGCTCCGGATGCCCGTCTAATGCGTCTCTTGTCGCCTACACGGCAGGAAAAAGCTTTTCCACTCTGTCTAGGAAGGAGAAAGTGTGCCAGCACAGCAAATGCCTCCCGGACTTTCCCTGCAATTCAGCAAGTGCTTTGCAGCTTGAAATTGGAAGGAAAGCCTCAGATTTAGCAGCCAGAGCTTCAGGAGGAGCAGCAGCGAGCACAGCATCGCTTTTGCAGCAGCTCCTTCCATGTGCATGTTTTTGGGAGTGGAAAGGCTTGCAGAGTGTTCAAGTAGCTTTTTCTCTCCGCTGGAAAGCTGCAGGCTCAGTGCCAGTGTTCTGCAGCTTCTTTCTTCACGTTTCAGCAGCTAGCACGCTCTCCGTGTGCAGGAGAAGCGGCTGAGGCTTCCTTGCCGGAGAAGCGGCACCTTCGCCGGCAGAGAGCATCCTGCCGGCCGCGGTGCGCTCCGGAGCGGGGGCTTGTGCCGAAAGAGGCCGGCAACAGGCGCTTACCTTCGGACAGCTCCGGATGCCCGTCTAATGCGTCTCTTGTCGCCTACACGGCAGGGAAAAGCTTTTCCACTCTGTCTAGGAAGGAGAAAGTGTGCCAGCACAGCAAATGCCTCCCGGACTTTCCCTGCAATTCAGCAAGTGCTTTGCAGCTTGAAATTGGAAGGAAAGCCTCAGATTTAGCAGCCAGAGCTTCAGGAGGAGCAGCAGCGAGCACAGCATCGCTTTTGCAGCAGCTCCTTCCATGTGCATGTTTTTGGGAGTGGAAAGGCTTGCAGAGTGTTCAAGTAGCTTTTTCTCTCCGCTGGAAAGCTGCACGCTCAGTGCCAGTGTTCTGCAGCTTCTTTCTTCACGTTTCAGCAGCTAGCACGCTCTCCGTGTGCAGGAGAAGCGGCTGAGGCTTCCTTGCCGGAGAAGCGGCACCTTCGCCGGCAGAGAGCATCCTGCCGGCCGCGGTGCGCTCCGGAGCGGGGGCTTGTGCCGAAAGAGGCCGGCAACAGGCGCTTACCTTCGGACAGCTCCGGATGCCCGTCTAATGCGTCTCTTGTCGCCTACACGGCAGGAAAAAGCTTTTCCACTCTGTCTAGGAAGGAGAAAGTGTGCCAGCACAGCAAATGCCTCCCGGACTTTCCCTGCAATTCAGCAAGTGCTTTGCAGCTTGAAATTGGAAGGAAAGCCTCAGATTTAGCAGCCAGAGCTTCAGGAGGAGCAGCAGCGAGCACAGCATCGCTTTTGCAGCAGCTCCTTCCATGTGCATGTTTTTGGGAGTGGAAAGGCTTGCAGAGTGTTCAAGTAGCTTTTTCTCTCCGCTGGAAAGCTGCACGCTCAGTGCCAGTGTTCTGCAGCTTCTTTCTTCACGTTTCAGCAGCTAGCACGCTCTCCGTGTGCAGGAGAAGCGGCTGAGGCTTCCTTGCCGGAGAAGCGGCACCTTCGCCGGCAGAGAGCATCCTGCCGGCCGCGGTGCGCTCCGGAGTGGGGGCTTGTGGCGAAAGAGGCCGGCAACAGGCGCTTACCTTCGGACAGCTCCGGATGCCCGTCTAATGCGTCTCTTGTCGCCTACACGGCAGGGAAAAGCTTTTCCACTCTGTCTAGGAAGGAGAAAATGTGCCAGCACAGCAAATGCCTCCCGGACTTTCCTTGCAATTCAGCAAGTGCTTTGCAGCTTGAAATTGGAAGGAAAGCCTCAGATTTAGCAGCCAGAGCTTCAGGAGGAGCAGCAGCGAGCACAGCATCGCTTTTGCAGCAGCTCCTTCCATGTGCATGTTTTTGGGAGTGGAAAGGCTTGCAGAGTGTTCAAGTAGCTTTTTCTCTCCGCTGGAAAGCTGCAGGCTCAGTGCCAGTGTTCTGCAGCTTCTTTCTTCACGTTTCAGCAGCTAGCACGCTCTCCGTGTGCAGGAGAAGCGGCTGAGGCTTCCTTGCCGGAGAAGCGGCACCTTCGCCGGCAGAGAGCATCCTGCCGGCCGCGGTGCGCTCCGGAGCGGGGGCTTGTGCCGAAAGAGGCCGGCAACAGGCGCTTACCTTCGGACAGCTCCGGATGCCCGTCTAATGCGTCTCTTGTCGCCTACACGGCAGGGAAAAGCTTTTCCACTCTGTCTAGGAAGGAGAAAGTCTGCCAGCACAGCAAATGCCTCCCGGACTTTCCCTGCAATTCAGCAAGTGCTTTGCAGCTTGAAATTGGAAGGAAAGCCTCAGATTTAGCAGCCAGAGCTTCAGGAGGAGCAGCAGCGAGCACAGCATCGCTTTTGCAGCAGCTCCTTCCATGTGCATGTTTTTGGGAGTGGAAAGGCTTGCAGAGTGTTCAAGTAGCTTTTTCTCTCCGCTGGAAAGCTGCAGGCTCAGTGCCAGTGTTCTGCAGCTTCTTTCTTCACGTTTCAGCAGCTAGCACGCTCTCCGTGTGCAGGAGAAGCGGCTGAGGCTTCCTTGCCGGAGAAGCGGCACCTTCGCCGGCAGAGAGCATCCTGCCGGCCGCGGTGCGCTCCGGAGCGGGGGCTTGTGCCGAAAGAGGCCGGCAACAGGCGCTTACCTTCGGACAGCTCCGGATGCCCGTCTAATGCGTCTCTTGTCGCCTACACGGCAGGGAAAAGCTTTTCCACTCTGTCTAGGAAGGAGAAAGTGTGCCAGCACAGCAAATGCCTCCCGGACTTTCCCTGCAATTCAGCAAGTGCTTTGCAGCTTGAAATTGGAAGGAAAGCCTCAGATTTAGCAGCCAGAGCTTCAGGAGGAGCAGCAGCGAGCACAGCATCGCTTTTGCAGCAGCTCCTTCCATGTGCATGTTTTTGGGAGTGGAAAGGCTTGCAGAGTGTTCAAGTAGCTTTTTCTCTCCGCTGGAAAGCTGCACGCTCAGTGCCAGTGTTCTGCAGCTTCTTTCTTCACGTTTCAGCAGCTAGCACGCTCTCCGTGTGCAGGAGAAGCGGCTGAGGCTTCCTTGCCGGAGAAGCGGCACCTTCGCCGGCAGAGAGCATCCTGCCGGCCGCGGTGCGCTCCGGAGCGGGGGCTTGTGCCGAAAGAGGCCGGCAACAGGCGCTTACCTTCGGACAGCTCCGGATGCCCGTCTAATGCGTCTCTTGTCGCCTACACGGCAGGGAAAAGCTTTTCCACTCTGTCTAGCAAGGAGAAAGTGTGCCAGCACAGCAAATGCCTCCCGGACTTTCCCTGCAATTCAGCAAGTGCTTTGCAGCTTGAAATTGGAAGGAAAGCCTCAGATTTAGCAGCCAGAGCTTCAGGAGGAGCAGCAGCGAGCACAGCATCGCTTTTGCAGCAGCTCCTTCCATGTGCATGTTTTTGGGAGTGGAAAGGCTTGCAGAGTGTTCAAGTAGCTTTTTCTCTCCGCTGGAAAGCTGCACGCTCAGTGCCAGTGTTCTGCAGCTTCTTTCTTCACGTTTCAGCAGCTAGCACGCTCTCCGTGTGCAGGAGAAGCGGCTGAGGCTTCCTTGCCGGAGAAGCGGCACCTTCGCCGGCAGAGAGCATCCTGCCGGCCGCGGTGCGCTCCGGAGCGGGGGCTTGTGCCGAAAGAGGCCGGCAACAGGCGCTTACCTTCGGACAGCTCCGGATGCCCGTCTAATGCGTCTCTTGTCGCCTATACGGCAGGGAAAAGCTTTTTTCACTCTGTCTAGGAAGGAGAAAGTGTGCCAGCACAGCAAATGCCTCCCGGACTTTCCCTGCAATTCAGCAAGTGCTTTGCAGCTTGAAATTGGAAGGAAAGCCTCAGATTTAGCAGCCAGAGCTTCAGGAGGAGCAGCAGCGAGCACAGCATCGCTTTTGCAGCAGCTCCTTCCATGTGCATGTTTTTGGGAGTGGAAAGGCTTGCAGAGTGTTCAAGTAGCTTTTTCTCTCCGCTGGAAAGCTGCACGCTCAGTGCCAGTGTTCTGCAGCTTCTTTCTTCACGTTTCAGCAGCTAGCACGCTCTCCGTGTGCAGGAGAAGCGGCTGAGGCTTCCTTGCCGGAGAAGCGGCACCTTCGCCGGCAGAGAGCATCCTGCCGGCCGCGGTGCGCTCCGGAGCGGGGGCTTGTGCCGAAAGAGGCCGGCAACAGGCGCTTACCTTCGGACAGCTCCGGATGCCCGTCTAATGCGTCTCTTGTCGCCTACACGGCAGGGAAAAGCTTTTCCACTCTGTCTAGGAAGGAGAAAGTGTGCCAGCACAGCAAATGCCTCCCGGACTTTCCCTGCAATTCAGCAAGTGCTTTGCAGCTTGAAATTGGAAGGAAAGCCTCAGATTTAGCAGCCAGAGCTTCAGGAGGAGCAGCAGCGAGCACAGCATCGCTTTTGCAGCAGCTCCTTCCATGTGCATGTTTTTGGGAGTGGAAAGGCTTGCAGAGTGTTCAAGTAGCTTTTTCTCTCCGCTGGAAAGCTGCACGCTCAGTGCCAGTGTTCTGCAGCTTCTTTCTTCACGTTTCAGCAGCTAGCACGCTCTCCGTGTGCTGGGGAAGCGGCTGAGGCTTCCTTGCCGGAGAAGCGGCACCTTCGCCGGCAGAGAGCATCCTGCCGGCCGCGGTGCGCTCCGGAGCGGGGGCTTGTGCCGAAAGAGGCCGGCAACAGGCGCTTACCTTCGGACAGCTCCGGATGCCCGTCTAATGCGTCTCTTGTCGCCTACACGGCAGGGAAAAGCTTTTCCACTCTGTCTAGGAAGGAGAAAGTGTGCCAGCACAGCAAATGCCTCCCGGACTTTCCCTGCAATTCAGCAAGTGCTTTGCAGCTTGAAATTGGAAGGAAAGCCTCAGATTTAGCAGCCAGAGCTTCAGGAGGAGCAGCAGCGAGCACAGCATCGCTTTTGCAGCAGCTCCTTCCATGTGCATGTTTTTGGGAGTGGAAAGGCTTGCAGAGTGTTCAAGTAGCTTTTTCTCTCCGCTGGTAAGCTGCACGCTCAGTGCCAGTGTTCTGCAGCTTCTTTCTTCACGTTTCAGCAGCTAGCACGCTCTCCGTGGGCTGGAGAAGCGGCTGAGGCTTCCTTGCCGGAGAAGCGGCACCTTCGCCGGCAGAGAGCATGCTGCCGGCCGCGGTGCGCTCCGGAGCGGGGGCTTGTGCCGAAAGAGGCCGGCAACAGGCGCTTACCTTCGGACAGCTCCGGATGCCCGTCTAATGCGTCTCTTGTCGCCTACACGGCAGGGAAAAGCTTTTCCACTCTGTCTAGGAAGGAGAAAGTGTGCCAGCACAGCAAATGCCTCCCGGACTTTCCCTGCAATTCAGCAAGTGCTTTGCAGCTTGAAATTGGAAGGAAAGCCTCAGATTTAGCAGCCAGAGCTTCAGGAGGAGCAGCAGCGAGCACAGCATCGCTTTTGCAGCAGCTCCTTCCATGTGCATGTTTTTGGGAGTGGAAAGGCTTGCAGAGTGTTCAAGTAGCTTTTTCTCTCCGCTGGAAAGCTGCACGCTCAGTGCCAGTGTTCTGCAGCTTCTTTCTTCACGTTTCAGCAGCTAGCACGCTCTCCGTGTGCAGGAGAAGCGGCTGAGGCTTCCTTGCCGGAGAAGCGGCACCTTCGCCGGCAGAGAGCATCCTGCCGGCCGCGGTGCGCTCCGGAGCGGGGGCTTGTGCCGAAAGAGGCCGGCAACAGGCGCTTACCTTCGGACAGCTCCGGATGCCCGTCTAATGCGTCTCTTGTCGCCTACACGGTAGGGAAAAGCTTTTCCACTCTGTCTAGGAAGGAGAAAGTGTGCCAGCACAGCAAATGCCTCCCGGACTTTCCCTGCAATTCAGCAAGTGCTTTGCAGCTTGAAATTGGAAGGAAAGCCTCAGATTTAGCAGCCAGAGCTTCAGGAGGAGCAGCAGCGAGCACAGCATCGCTTTTGCAGCAGCTCCTTCCATGTGCATGTTTTTGGGAGTGGAAAGGCTTGCAGAGTGTTCAAGTAGCTTTTTCTCTCCGCTGGAAAGCTGCACGCTCAGTGCCAGTGTTCTGCAGCTTCTTTCTTCACGTTTCAGCAGCTAGCACGCTCTCCGTGTGCAGGAGAAGCGGCTGAGGCTTCCTTGCCGGAGAAGCGGCACCTTCGCCGGCAGAGAGCATGCTGCCGGCCGCGGTGCGCTCCGGAGCGGGGGCTTGTGCCGAAAGAGGCCGGCAACAGGCGCTTACCTTCGGACAGCTCCGGATGCCCGTCTAATGCGTCTCTTGTCGCCTACACGGCAGGGAAAAGCTTTTCCACTCTGTCTAGGAAGGAGAAAGTGTGCCAGCACAGCAAATGCCTCCCGGACTTTCCCTGCAATTCAGCAAGTGCTTTGCAGCTTGAAATTGGAAGGAAAGCCTCCGATTTAGCAGCCAGAGCTTCAGGAGGAGCAGCAGCGAGCACAGCATCGCTTTTGCAGCAGCTCCTTCCATGTGCATGTTTTTGGGAGTGGAAAGGCTTGCAGAGTGTTCAAGTAGCTTTTTCTCTCCGCTGGAAAGCTGCACGCTCAGTGCCAGTGTTCTGCAGCTTCTTTCTTCACGTTTCAGCAGCTAGCACGCTCTCCGTGTGCAGGAGAAGCGGCTGAGGCTTCCTTGCCGGAGAAGCGGCACCTTCGCCGGCAGAGAGCATCCTGCCGGCCGCGGTGCGCTCCGGAGCGGGGGCTTGTGCCGAAAGAGGCCGGCAACAGGCGCTTACCTTCGGACAGCTCCGGATGCCCGTCTAATGCGTCTCTTGTCGCCTACACGGCAGGGAAAAGCTTTTCCACTCTGTCTAGGAAGGAGAAAGTGTGCCAGCACAGCAAATGCCTCCCGGACTTTCCCTGCAATTCAGCAAGTGCTTTGCAGCTTGAAATTGGAAGGAAAGCCTCAGATTTAGCAGCCAGAGCTTCAGGAGGAGCAGCAGCGAGCACAGCATCGCTTTTGCAGCAGCTCCTTCCATGTGCATGTTTTTGGGAGTGGAAAGGCTTGCAGAGTGTTCAAGTAGCTTTTTCTCTCCGCTGGAAAGCTGCACGCTCAGTGCCAGTGTTCTGCAGCTTCTTTCTTCACGTTTCAGCAGCTAGCACGCTCTCCGTGTGCAGGAGAAGCGGCTGAGGCTTCCTTGCCGGAGAAGCGGCACCTTCGCCGGCAGAGAGCCTCCGGCCGGGCGCGGTGCGCTCCGGAGCGGGGGCTTGTGCCGAAAGAGGCCGGGAACAGGCGCTTACCTTCGGACAGCTCCGGATGCCCGTCTAATGCGTCTCTTGTCGCCTACACGGCAGGGAAAAGCTTTTCCACTCTGTCTAGGAAGGAGAAAGTGTGCCAGCACAGCAAATGCCTCCCGGACTTTCCCTGCAATTCAGCAAGTGCTTTGCAGCTTGAAATTGGAAGGAAAGCCTCAGATTTAGCAGCCAGAGCTTCAGGAGGAGCAGCAGCGAGCACAGCATCGCTTTTGCAGCAGCTCCTTCCATGTGCATGTTTTTGGGAGTGGAAAGGCTTGCAGAGTGTTCAAGTAGCTTTTTCTCTCCGCTGGAAAGCTGCACGCTCAGTGCCAGTGTTCTGCAGCTTCTTTCTTCACGTTTCAGCAGCTAGCACGCTCTCCGTGTGCAGGAGAAGCGGCTGAGGCTTCCTTGCCGGAGAAGCGGCACCTTCGCCGGCAGAGAGCATCCTGCCGGCCGCGGTGCGCTCCGGAGCGGGGGCTTGTGCCGAAAGAGGCCGGCAACAGGCGCTTACCTTCGGACAGCTCCGGATGCCCGTCTAATGCGTCTCTTGTCGCCTACACGGCAGGGAAAAGCTTTTCCACTCTGTCTAGGAAGGAGAAAGTGTGCCAGCACAGCAAATGCCTCCCGGACTTTCCCTGCAATTCAGCAAGTGCTTTGCAGCTTGAAATTGGAAGGAAAGCCTCCGATTTAGCAGCCAGAGCTTCAGGAGGAGCAGCAGCGAGCACAGCATCGCTTTTGCAGCAGCTCCTTCCATGTGCATGTTTTTGGGAGTGGAAAGGCTTGCAGAGTGTTCAAGTAGCTTTTTCTCTCCGCTGGAAAGCTGCACGCTCAGTGCCAGTGTTCTGCAGCTTCTTTCTTCACGTTTCAGCAGCTAGCACGCTCTCCGTGTGCAGGAGAAGCGGCTGAGGCTTCCTTGCCGGAGAAGCGGCACCTTCGCCGGCAGAGAGCATCCTGCCGGCCGCGGTGCGCTCCGGAGCGGGGGCTTGTGCCAAAAGAGGCCGGGAACAGGCGCTTACCTTCGGACAGCTCCGGATGCCCGTCTAATGCGTCTCTTGTCGCCTACACGGCAGGGAAAAGCTTTTCCACTCTGTCTAGCAAGGAGAAAGTGTGCCAGCACAGCAAATGCCTCCCGGACTTTCCCTGCAATTCAGCAAGTGCTTTGCAGCTTGAAATTGGAAGGAAAGCCTCAGATTTAGCAGCCAGAGCTTCAGGAGGAGCAGCAGCGAGCACAGCATCGCTTTTGCAGCAGCTCCTTCCATGTGCATGTTTTTGGGAGTGGAAAGGCTTGCAGAGTGTTCAAGTAGCTTTTTCTCTCCGCTGGAAAGCTGCACGATCAGTGCCAGTGTTCTGCAGCTTCTTTCTTCACGTTTCAGCAGCTAGCACGCTCTCCGTGTGCAGGAGAAGCGGCTGAGGCTTCCTTGCCGGAGAAGCGGCACCTTCGCCGGCAGAGAGCATCCTGCCGGCCGCGGTGCGCTCCGGAGCGGGGGCTTGTGCCGAAAGAGGCCGGCAACAGGCGCTTACCTTCGGACAGCTCCGGATGCCCGTCTAATGCGTCTCTTGTCGCCTACACGGCAGGGAAAAGCTTTTCCACTCTGTCTAGGAAGGAGAAAGTGTGCCAGCACAGCAAATGCCTCCCGGACTTTCCCTGCAATTCAGCAAGTGCTTTGCAGCTTGAAATTGGAAGGAAAGCCTCCGATTTAGCAGCCAGAGCTTCAGGAGGAGCAGCAGCGAGCACAGCATCGCTTTTGCAGCAGCTCCTTCCATGTGCATGTTTTTGGGAGTGGAAAGGCTTGCAGAGTGTTCAAGTAGCTTTTTCTCTCCGCTGGAAAGCTGCACGCTCAGTGCCAGTGTTCTGCAGCTTCTTTCTTCACGTTTCAGCAGCTAGCACGCTCTCCGTGTGCAGGAGAAGCGGCTGAGGCTTCCTTGCCGGAGAAGCGGCACCTTCGCCGGCAGAGAGCATCCTGCCGGCCGCGGTGCGCTCCGGAGCGGGGGCTTGTGCCAAAAGAGGCCGGGAACAGGCGCTTACCTTCGGACAGCTCCGGATGCCCGTCTAATGCGTCTCTTGTCGCCTACACGGCAGGGAAAAGCTTTTCCACTCTGTCTAGCAAGGAGAAAGTGTGCCAGCACAGCAAATGCCTCCCGGACTTTCCCTGCAATTCAGCAAGTGCTTTGCAGCTTGAAATTGGAAGGAAAGCCTCCGATTTAGCAGCCAGAGCTTCAGGAGGAGCAGCAGCGAGCACAGCATCGCTTTTGCAGCAGCTCCTTCCATGTGCATGTTTTTGGGAGTGGAAAGGCTTGCAGAGTGTTCAAGTAGCTTTTTCTCTCCGCTGGAAAGCTGCACGCTCAGTGCCAGTGTTCTGCAGCTTCTTTCTTCACGTTTCAGCAGCTAGCACGCTCTCCGTGTGCAGGAGAAGCGGCTGAGGCTTCCTTGCCGGAGAAGCGGCACCTTCGCCGGCAGAGAGCATCCTGCCGGCCGCGGTGCGCTCCGGAGCGGGGGCTTGTGCCGAAAGAGGCCGGCAACAGGCGCTTACCTTCGGACAGCTCCGGATGCCCGTCTAATGCGTCTCTTGTCGCCTACACGGCAGGGAAAAGCTTTTCCACTCTGTCTAGGAAGGAGAAAGTGTGCCAGCACAGCAAATGCCTCCCGGACTTTCCCTGCAATTCAGCAAGTGCTTTGCAGCTTGAAATTGGAAGGAAAGCCTCAGATTTAGCAGCCAGAGCTTCAGGAGGAGCAGCAGCGAGCACAGCATCGCTTTTGCAGCAGCTCCTTCCATGTGCATGTTTTTGGGAGTGGAAAGGCTTGCAGAGTGTTCAAGTAGCTTTTTCTCTCCGCTGGAAAGCTGCAGGCTCAGTGCCAGTGTTCTGCAGCTTCTTTCTTCACGTTTCAGCAGCTAGCACGCTCTCCGTGGGCTGGAGAAGCGGCTGAGGCTTCCTTGCCGGAGAAGCGGCACCTTCGCCGGCAGAGAGCATCCTGCCGGCCGCGGTGCGCTCCGGAGCGGGGGCTTGTGCCGAAAGAGGCCGGCAACAGGCGCTTACCTTCGGACAGCTCCGGATGCCCGTCTAATGCGTCTCTTGTCGCCTACACGGCAGGGAAAAGCTTTTCCACTCTGTCTAGGAAGGAGAAAGTGTGCCAGCACAGCAAATGCCTCCCGGACTTTCCCTGCAATTCAGCAAGTGCTTTGCAGCTTGAAATTGGAAGGAAAGCCTCAGATTTAGCAGCCAGAGCTTCAGGAGGAGCAGCAGCGAGCACAGCATCGCTTTTGCAGCAGCTCCTTCCATGTGCATGTTTTTGGGAGTGGAAAGGCTTGCAGAGTGTTCAAGTAGCTTTTTCTCTCCGCTGGAAAGCTGCACGCTCAGTGCCAGTGTTCTGCAGCTTCTTTCTTCACGTTTCAGCAGCTAGCACGCTCTCCGTGTGCAGGAGAAGCGGCTGAGGCTTCCTTGCCGGAGAAGCGGCACCTTCGCCGGCAGAGAGCATCCTGCCGGCCGCGGTGCGCTCCGGAGCGGGGGCTTGTGCCGAAAGAGGCCGGCAACAGGCGCTTACCTTCGGACAGCTCCGGATGCCCGTCTAATGCGTCTCTTGTCGCCTACACGGCAGGGAAAAGCTTTTCCACTCTGTCTAGGAAGGAGAAAGTCTGCCAGCACAGCAAATGCCTCCCGGACTTTCCCTGCAATTCAGCAAGTGCTTTGCAGCTTGAAATTGGAAGGAAAGCCTCAGATTTAGCAGCCAGAGCTTCAGGAGGAGCAGCAGCGAGCACAGCATCGCTTTTGCAGCAGCTCCTTCCATGTGCATGTTTTTGGGAGTGGAAAGGCTTGCAGAGTGTTCAAGTAGCTTTTTCTCTCCGCTGGAAAGCTGCAGGCTCAGTGCCAGTGTTCTGCAGCTTCTTTCTTCACGTTTCAGCAGCTAGCACGCTCTCCGTGTGCAGGAGAAGCGGCTGAGGCTTCCTTGCCGGAGAAGCGGCACCTTCGCCGGCAGAGAGCATCCTGCCGGCCGCGGTGCGCTCCGGAGCGGGGGCTTGTGCCGAAAGAGGCCGGCAACAGGCGCTTACCTTCGGACAGCTCCGGATGCCCGTCTAATGCGTCTCTTGTCGCCTACACGGCAGGGAAAAGCTTTTCCACTCTGTCTAGGAAGGAGAAAGTGTGCCAGCAGAGCAAATGCCTCCCGGACTTTCCTTGCAATTCAGCAAGTGCTTTGCAGCTTGAAATTGGAAGGAAAGCCTCAGATTTAGCAGCCAGAGCTTCAGGAGGAGCAGCAGCGAGCACAGCATCGCTTTTGCAGCAGCTCCTTCCATGTGCATGTTTTTGGGAGTGGAAAGGCTTGCAGAGTGTTCAAGTAGCTTTTTCTCTCCGCTGGAAAGCTGCACGCTCAGTGCCAGTGTTCTGCAGCTTCTTTCTTCACGTTTCAGCAGCTAGCACGCTCTCCGTGTGCAGGAGAAGCGGCTGAGGCTTCCTTGCCGGAGAAGCGGCACCTTCGCCGGCAGAGAGCATCCTGCCGGCCGCGGTGCGCTCCGGAGCGGGGGCTTGTGCCGAAAGAGGCCGGCAACAGGCGCTTACCTTCGGACAGCTCCGGATGCCCGTCTAATGCGTCTCTTGTCGCCTACACGGCAGGGAAAAGCTTTTCCACTCTGTCTAGGAAGGAGAAAGTGTGCCAGCACAGCAAATGCCTCCCGGACTTTCCTTGCAATTCAGCAAGTGCTTTGCAGCTTGAAATTGGAAGGAAAGCCTCAGATTTAGCAGCCAGAGCTTCAGGAGGAGCAGCAGCGAGCACAGCATCGCTTTTGCAGCAGCTCCTTCCATGTGCATGTTTTTGGGAGTGGAAAGGCTTGCAGAGTGTTCAAGTAGCTTTTTCTCTCCGCTGGAAAGCTGCACGCTCAGTGCCAGTGTTCTGCAGCTTCTTTCTTCACGTTTCAGCAGCTAGCACGCTCTCCGTGTGCTGGAGAAGCGGCTGAGGCTTCCTTGCCGGAGAAGCGGCACCTTCGCCGGCAGAGAGCATCCTGCCGGCCGCGGTGCGCTCCGGAGCGGGGGCTTGTGCCGAAAGAGGCCGGCAACAGGCGCTTACCTTCGGACAGCTCCGGATGCCCGTCTAATGCGTCTCTTGTCGCCTACACGGCAGGGAAAAGCTTTTCCACTCTGTCTAGGAAGGAGAAAGTGTGCCAGCACAGCAAATGCCTCCCGGACTTTCCCTGCAATTCAGCAAGTGCTTTGCAGCTTGAAATTGGAAGGAAAGCCTCAGATTTAGCAGCCAGAGCTTCAGGAGGAGCAGCAGCGAGCACAGCATCGCTTTTGCAGCAGCTCCTTCCATGTGCATGTTTTTGGGAGTGGAAAGGCTTGCAGAGTGTTCAAGTAGCTTTTTCTCTCCGCTGGAAAGCTGCACGCTCAGTGCCAGTGTTCTGCAGCTTCTTTCTTCACGTTTCAGCAGCTAGCACGCTCTCCGTGTGCAGGAGAAGCGGCTGAGGCTTCCTTGCCGGAGAAGCGGCACCTTCGCCGGCAGAGAGCATCCTGCCGGCCGCGGTGCGCTCCGGAGCGGGGGCTTGTGCCGAAAGAGGCCGGCAACAGGCGCTTACCTTCGGACAGCTCCGGATGCCCGTCTAATGCGTCTCTTGTCGCCTACACGGCAGGGAAAAGCTTTTCCACTCTGTCTAGGAAGGAGAAAGTGTGCCAGCACAGCAAATGCCTCCCGGACTTTCCCTGCAATTCAGCAAGTGCTTTGCAGCTTGAAATTGGAAGGAAAGCCTCAGATTTAGCAGCCAGAGCTTCAGGAGGAGCAGCAGCGAGCACAGCATCGCTTTTGCAGCAGCTCCTTCCATGTGCATGTTTTTGGGAGTGGAAAGGCTTGCAGAGTGTTCAAGTAGCTTTTTCTCTCCGCTGGAAAGCTGCACGCTCAGTGCCAGTGTTCTGCAGCTTCTTTCTTCACGTTTCAGCAGCTAGCACGCTCTCCGTGTGCAGGAGAAGCGGCTGAGGCTTCCTTGCCGGAGAAGCGGCACCTTCGCCGGCAGAGAGCATCCTGCCGGCCGCGGTGCGCTCCGGAGCGGGGGCTTGTGCCGAAAGAGGCCGGCAACAGGCGCTTACCTTCGGACAGCTCCGGATGCCCGTCTAATGCGTCTCTTGTCGCCTACACGGCAGGAAAAAGCTTTTCCACTCTGTCTAGGAAGGAGAAAGTGTGCCAGCACAGCAAATGCCTCCCGGACTTTCCCTGCAATTCAGCAAGTGCTTTGCAGCTTGAAATTGGAAGGAAAGCCTCAGATTTAGCAGCCAGAGCTTCAGGAGGAGCAGCAGCGAGCACAGCATCGCTTTTGCAGCAGCTCCTTCCATGTGCATGTTTTTGGGAGTGGAAAGGCTTGCAGAGTGTTCAAGTAGCTTTTTCTCTCCGCTGGAAAGCTGCAGGCTCAGTGCCAGTGTTCTGCAGCTTCTTTCTTCACGTTTCAGCAGCTAGCACGCTCTCCGTGTGCAGGAGAAGCGGCTGAGGCTTCCTTGCCGGAGAAGCGGCACCTTCGCCGGCAGAGAGCATCCTGCCGGCCGCGGTGCGCTCCGGAGCGGGGGCTTGTGCCGAAAGAGGCCGGCAACAGGCGCTTACCTTCGGACAGCTCCGGATGCCCGTCTAATGCGTCTCTTGTCGCCTACACGGCAGGGAAAAGCTTTTCCACTCTGTCTAGGAAGGAGAAAGTGTGCCAGCACAGCAAATGCCTCCCGGACTTTCCCTGCAATTCAGCAAGTGCTTTGCAGCTTGAAATTGGAAGGAAAGCCTCAGATTTAGCAGCCAGAGCTTCAGGAGGAGCAGCAGCGAGCACAGCATCGCTTTTGCAGCAGCTCCTTCCATGTGCATGTTTTTGGGAGTGGAAAGGCTTGCAGAGTGTTCAAGTAGCTTTTTCTCTCCGCTGGAAAGCTGCACGCTCAGTGCCAGTGTTCTGCAGCTTCTTTCTTCACGTTTCAGCAGCTAGCACGCTCTCCGTGTGCAGGAGAAGCGGCTGAGGCTTCCTTGCCGGAGAAGCGGCACCTTCGCCGGCAGAGAGCATCCTGCCGGCCGCGGTGCGCTCCGGAGCGGGGGCTTGTGCCGAAAGAGGCCGGCAACAGGCGCTTACCTTCGGACAGCTCCGGATGCCCGTCTAATGCGTCTCTTGTCGCCTACACGGCAGGAAAAAGCTTTTCCACTCTGTCTAGGAAGGAGAAAGTGTGCCAGCACAGCAAATGCCTCCCGGACTTTCCCTGCAATTCAGCAAGTGCTTTGCAGCTTGAAATTGGAAGGAAAGCCTCAGATTTAGCAGCCAGAGCTTCAGGAGGAGCAGCAGCGAGCACAGCATCGCTTTTGCAGCAGCTCCTTCCATGTGCATGTTTTTGGGAGTGGAAAGGCTTGCAGAGTGTTCAAGTAGCTTTTTCTCTCCGCTGGAAAGCTGCACGCTCAGTGCCAGTGTTCTGCAGCTTCTTTCTTCACGTTTCAGCAGCTAGCACGCTCTCCGTGTGCAGGAGAAGCGGCTGAGGCTTCCTTGCCGGAGAAGCGGCACCTTCGCCGGCAGAGAGCATCCTGCCGGCCGCGGTGCGCTCCGGAGTGGGGGCTTGTGGCGAAAGAGGCCGGCAACAGGCGCTTACCTTCGGACAGCTCCGGATGCCCGTCTAATGCGTCTCTTGTCGCCTACACGGCAGGGAAAAGCTTTTCCACTCTGTCTAGGAAGGAGAAAATGTGCCAGCACAGCAAATGCCTCCCGGACTTTCCTTGCAATTCAGCAAGTGCTTTGCAGCTTGAAATTGGAAGGAAAGCCTCAGATTTAGCAGCCAGAGCTTCAGGAGGAGCAGCAGCGAGCACAGCATCGCTTTTGCAGCAGCTCCTTCCATGTGCATGTTTTTGGGAGTGGAAAGGCTTGCAGAGTGTTCAAGTAGCTTTTTCTCTCCGCTGGAAAGCTGCACGCTCAGTGCCAGTGTTCTGCAGCTTCTTTCTTCACGTTTCAGCAGCTAGCACGCTCTCCGTGTGCAGGAGAAGCGGCTGAGGCTTCCTTGCCGGAGAAGCGGCACCTTCGCCGGCAGAGAGCATCCTGCCGGCCGCGGTGCGCTCCGGAGCGGGGGCTTGTGCCGAAAGAGGCCGGCAACAGGCGCTTACCTTCGGACAGCTCCGGATGCCCGTCTAATGCGTCTCTTGTCGCCTACACGGCAGGGAAAAGCTTTTCCACTCTGTCTAGGAAGGAGAAAGTCTGCCAGCACAGCAAATGCCTCCCGGACTTTCCCTGCAATTCAGCAAGTGCTTTGCAGCTTGAAATTGGAAGGAAAGCCTCAGATTTAGCAGCCAGAGCTTCAGGAGGAGCAGCAGCGAGCACAGCATCGCTTTTGCAGCAGCTCCTTCCATGTGCATGTTTTTGGGAGTGGAAAGGCTTGCAGAGTGTTCAAGTAGCTTTTTCTCTCCGCTGGAAAGCTGCAGGCTCAGTGCCAGTGTTCTGCAGCTTCTTTCTTCACGTTTCAGCAGCTAGCACGCTCTCCGTGTGCAGGAGAAGCGGCTGAGGCTTCCTTGCCGGAGAAGCGGCACCTTCGCCGGCAGAGAGCATCCTGCCGGCCGCGGTGCGCTCCGGAGCGGGGGCTTGTGCCGAAAGAGGCCGGCAACAGGCGCTTACCTTCGGACAGCTCCGGATGCCCGTCTAATGCGTCTCTTGTCGCCTACACGGCAGGGAAAAGCTTTTCCACTCTGTCTAGGAAGGAGAAAGTGTGCCAGCACAGCAAATGCCTCCCGGACTTTCCCTGCAATTCAGCAAGTGCTTTGCAGCTTGAAATTGGAAGGAAAGCCTCAGATTTAGCAGCCAGAGCTTCAGGAGGAGCAGCAGCGAGCACAGCATCGCTTTTGCAGCAGCTCCTTCCATGTGCATGTTTTTGGGAGTGGAAAGGCTTGCAGAGTGTTCAAGTAGCTTTTTCTCTCCGCTGGAAAGCTGCACGCTCAGTGCCAGTGTTCTGCAGCTTCTTTCTTCACGTTTCAGCAGCTAGCACGCTCTCCGTGTGCAGGAGAAGCGGCTGAGGCTTCCTTGCCGGAGAAGCGGCACCTTCGCCGGCAGAGAGCATCCTGCCGGCCGCGGTGCGCTCCGGAGCGGGGGCTTGTGCCGAAAGAGGCCGGCAACAGGCGCTTACCTTCGGACAGCTCCGGATGCCCGTCTAATGCGTCTCTTGTCGCCTACACGGCAGGGAAAAGCTTTTCCACTCTGTCTAGGAAGGAGAAAGTGTGCCAGCACAGCAAATGCCTCCCGGACTTTCCCTGCAATTCAGCAAGTGCTTTGCAGCTTGAAATTGGAAGGAAAGCCTCAGATTTAGCAGCCAGAGCTTCAGGAGGAGCAGCAGCGAGCACAGCATCGCTTTTGCAGCAGCTCCTTCCATGTGCATGTTTTTGGGAGTGGAAAGGCTTGCAGAGTGTTCAAGTAGCTTTTTCTCTCCGCTGGAAAGCTGCACGCTCAGTGCCAGTGTTCTGCAGCTTCTTTCTTCACGTTTCAGCAGCTAGCACGCTCTCCGTGTGCAGGAGAAGCGGCTGAGGCTTCCTTGCCGGAGAAGCGGCACCTTCGCCGGCAGAGAGCATCCTGCCGGCCGCGGTGCGCTCCGGAGCGGGGGCTTGTGCCGAAAGAGGCCGGCAACAGGCGCTTACCTTCGGACAGCTCCGGATGCCCGTCTAATGCGTCTCTTGTCGCCTACACGGCAGGGAAAAGCTTTTCCACTCTGTCTAGGAAGGAGAAAGTGTGCCAGCACAGCAAATGCCTCCCGGACTTTCCCTGCAATTCAGCAAGTGCTTTGCAGCTTGAAATTGGAAGGAAAGCCTCAGATTTAGCAGCCAGAGCTTCAGGAGGAGCAGCAGCGAGCACAGCATCGCTTTTGCAGCAGCTCCTTCCATGTGCATGTTTTTGGGAGTGGAAAGGCTTGCAGAGTGTTCAAGTAGCTTTTTCTCTCCGCTGGAAAGCTGCACGCTCAGTGCCAGTGTTCTGCAGCTTCTTTCTTCACGTTTCAGCAGCTAGCACGCTCTCCGTGTGCTGGGGAAGCGGCTGAGGCTTCCTTGCCGGAGAAGCGGCACCTTCGCCGGCAGAGAGCATCCTGCCGGCCGCGGTGCGCTCCGGAGCGGGGGCTTGTGCCGAAAGAGGCCGGCAACAGGCGCTTACCTTCGGACAGCTCCGGATGCCCGTCTAATGCGTCTCTTGTCGCCTACACGGCAGGGAAAAGCTTTTCCACTCTGTCTAGGAAGGAGAAAGTGTGCCAGCACAGCAAATGCCTCCCGGACTTTCCCTGCAATTCAGCAAGTGCTTTGCAGCTTGAAATTGGAAGGAAAGCCTCAGATTTAGCAGCCAGAGCTTCAGGAGGAGCAGCAGCGAGCACAGCATCGCTTTTGCAGCAGCTCCTTCCATGTGCATGTTTTTGGGAGTGGAAAGGCTTGCAGAGTGTTCAAGTAGCTTTTTCTCTCCGCTGGTAAGCTGCACGCTCAGTGCCAGTGTTCTGCAGCTTCTTTCTTCACGTTTCAGCAGCTAGCACGCTCTCCGTGGGCTGGAGAAGCGGCTGAGGCTTCCTTGCCGGAGAAGCGGCACCTTCGCCGGCAGAGAGCATGCTGCCGGCCGCGGTGCGCTCCGGAGCGGGGGCTTGTGCCGAAAGAGGCCGGCAACAGGCGCTTACCTTCGGACAGCTCCGGATGCCCGTCTAATGCGTCTCTTGTCGCCTACACGGCAGGGAAAAGCTTTTCCACTCTGTCTAGGAAGGAGAAAGTGTGCCAGCACAGCAAATGCCTCCCGGACTTTCCCTGCAATTCAGCAAGTGCTTTGCAGCTTGAAATTGGAAGGAAAGCCTCCGATTTAGCAGCCAGAGCTTCAGGAGGAGCAGCAGCGAGCACAGCATCGCTTTTGCAGCAGCTCCTTCCATGTGCATGTTTTTGGGAGTGGAAAGGCTTGCAGAGTGTTCAAGTAGCTTTTTCTCTCCGCTGGAAAGCTGCACGCTCAGTGCCAGTGTTCTGCAGCTTCTTTCTTCACGTTTCAGCAGCTAGCACGCTCTCCGTGTGCAGGAGAAGCGGCTGAGGCTTCCTTGCCGGAGAAGCGGCACCTTCGCCGGCAGAGAGCATCCTGCCGGCCGCGGTGCGCTCCGGAGCGGGGGCTTGTGCCGAAAGAGGCCGGCAACAGGCGCTTACCTTCGGACAGCTCCGGATGCCCGTCTAATGCGTCTCTTGTCGCCTACACGGTAGGGAAAAGCTTTTCCACTCTGTCTAGGAAGGAGAAAGTGTGCCAGCACAGCAAATGCCTCCCGGACTTTCCCTGCAATTCAGCAAGTGCTTTGCAGCTTGAAATTGGAAGGAAAGCCTCAGATTTAGCAGCCAGAGCTTCAGGAGGAGCAGCAGCGAGCACAGCATCGCTTTTGCAGCAGCTCCTTCCATGTGCATGTTTTTGGGAGTGGAAAGGCTTGCAGAGTGTTCAAGTAGCTTTTTCTCTCCGCTGGAAAGCTGCACGCTCAGTGCCAGTGTTCTGCAGCTTCTTTCTTCACGTTTCAGCAGCTAGCACGCTCTCCGTGTGCAGGAGAAGCGGCTGAGGCTTCCTTGCCGGAGAAGCGGCACCTTCGCCGGCAGAGAGCATGCTGCCGGCCGCGGTGCGCTCCGGAGCGGGGGCTTGTGCCGAAAGAGGCCGGCAACAGGCGCTTACCTTCGGACAGCTCCGGATGCCCGTCTAATGCGTCTCTTGTCGCCTACACGGCAGGGAAAAGCTTTTCCACTCTGTCTAGGAAGGAGAAAGTGTGCCAGCACAGCAAATGCCTCCCGGACTTTCCCTGCAATTCAGCAAGTGCTTTGCAGCTTGAAATTGGAAGGAAAGCCTCCGATTTAGCAGCCAGAGCTTCAGGAGGAGCAGCAGCGAGCACAGCATCGCTTTTGCAGCAGCTCCTTCCATGTGCATGTTTTTGGGAGTGGAAAGGCTTGCAGAGTGTTCAAGTAGCTTTTTCTCTCCGCTGGAAAGCTGCACGCTCAGTGCCAGTGTTCTGCAGCTTCTTTCTTCACGTTTCAGCAGCTAGCACGCTCTCCGTGTGCAGGAGAAGCGGCTGAGGCTTCCTTGCCGGAGAAGCGGCACCTTCGCCGGCAGAGAGCATCCTGCCGGCCGCGGTGCGCTCCGGAGCGGGGGCTTGTGCCGAAAGAGGCCGGCAACAGGCGCTTACCTTCGGACAGCTCCGGATGCCCGTCTAATGCGTCTCTTGTCGCCTACACGGCAGGGAAAAGCTTTTCCACTCTGTCTAGGAAGGAGAAAGTGTGCCAGCACAGCAAATGCCTCCCGGACTTTCCCTGCAATTCAGCAAGTGCTTTGCAGCTTGAAATTGGAAGGAAAGCCTCAGATTTAGCAGCCAGAGCTTCAGGAGGAGCAGCAGCGAGCACAGCATCGCTTTTGCAGCAGCTCCTTCCATGTGCATGTTTTTGGGAGTGGAAAGGCTTGCAGAGTGTTCAAGTAGCTTTTTCTCTCCGCTGGAAAGCTGCACGCTCAGTGCCAGTGTTCTGCAGCTTCTTTCTTCACGTTTCAGCAGCTAGCACGCTCTCCGTGTGCAGGAGAAGCGGCTGAGGCTTCCTTGCCGGAGAAGCGGCACCTTCGCCGGCAGAGAGCCTCCGGCCGGGCGCGGTGCGCTCCGGAGCGGGGGCTTGTGCCGAAAGAGGCCGGGAACAGGCGCTTACCTTCGGACAGCTCCGGATGCCCGTCTAATGCGTCTCTTGTCGCCTACACGGCAGGGAAAAGCTTTTCCACTCTGTCTAGGAAGGAGAAAGTGTGCCAGCACAGCAAATGCCTCCCGGACTTTCCCTGCAATTCAGCAAGTGCTTTGCAGCTTGAAATTGGAAGGAAAGCCTCAGATTTAGCAGCCAGAGCTTCAGGAGGAGCAGCAGCGAGCACAGCATCGCTTTTGCAGCAGCTCCTTCCATGTGCATGTTTTTGGGAGTGGAAAGGCTTGCAGAGTGTTCAAGTAGCTTTTTCTCTCCGCTGGAAAGCTGCACGCTCAGTGCCAGTGTTCTGCAGCTTCTTTCTTCACGTTTCAGCAGCTAGCACGCTCTCCGTGTGCAGGAGAAGCGGCTGAGGCTTCCTTGCCGGAGAAGCGGCACCTTCGCCGGCAGAGAGCATCCTGCCGGCCGCGGTGCGCTCCGGAGCGGGGGCTTGTGCCGAAAGAGGCCGGCAACAGGCGCTTACCTTCGGACAGCTCCGGATGCCCGTCTAATGCGTCTCTTGTCGCCTACACGGCAGGGAAAAGCTTTTCCACTCTGTCTAGGAAGGAGAAAGTGTGCCAGCACAGCAAATGCCTCCCGGACTTTCCCTGCAATTCAGCAAGTGCTTTGCAGCTTGAAATTGGAAGGAAAGCCTCCGATTTAGCAGCCAGAGCTTCAGGAGGAGCAGCAGCGAGCACAGCATCGCTTTTGCAGCAGCTCCTTCCATGTGCATGTTTTTGGGAGTGGAAAGGCTTGCAGAGTGTTCAAGTAGCTTTTTCTCTCCGCTGGAAAGCTGCACGCTCAGTGCCAGTGTTCTGCAGCTTCTTTCTTCACGTTTCAGCAGCTAGCACGCTCTCCGTGTGCAGGAGAAGCGGCTGAGGCTTCCTTGCCGGAGAAGCGGCACCTTCGCCGGCAGAGAGCATCCTGCCGGCCGCGGTGCGCTCCGGAGCGGGGGCTTGTGCCAAAAGAGGCCGGGAACAGGCGCTTACCTTCGGACAGCTCCGGATGCCCGTCTAATGCGTCTCTTGTCGCCTACACGGCAGGGAAAAGCTTTTCCACTCTGTCTAGCAAGGAGAAAGTGTGCCAGCACAGCAAATGCCTCCCGGACTTTCCCTGCAATTCAGCAAGTGCTTTGCAGCTTGAAATTGGAAGGAAAGCCTCAGATTTAGCAGCCAGAGCTTCAGGAGGAGCAGCAGCGAGCACAGCATCGCTTTTGCAGCAGCTCCTTCCATGTGCATGTTTTTGGGAGTGGAAAGGCTTGCAGAGTGTTCAAGTAGCTTTTTCTCTCCGCTGGAAAGCTGCACGATCAGTGCCAGTGTTCTGCAGCTTCTTTCTTCACGTTTCAGCAGCTAGCACGCTCTCCGTGTGCAGGAGAAGCGGCTGAGGCTTCCTTGCCGGAGAAGCGGCACCTTCGCCGGCAGAGAGCATCCTGCCGGCCGCGGTGCGCTCCGGAGCGGGGGCTTGTGCCGAAAGAGGCCGGCAACAGGCGCTTACCTTCGGACAGCTCCGGATGCCCGTCTAATGCGTCTCTTGTCGCCTACACGGCAGGGAAAAGCTTTTCCACTCTGTCTAGGAAGGAGAAAGTGTGCCAGCACAGCAAATGCCTCCCGGACTTTCCCTGCAATTCAGCAAGTGCTTTGCAGCTTGAAATTGGAAGGAAAGCCTCCGATTTAGCAGCCAGAGCTTCAGGAGGAGCAGCAGCGAGCACAGCATCGCTTTTGCAGCAGCTCCTTCCATGTGCATGTTTTTGGGAGTGGAAAGGCTTGCAGAGTGTTCAAGTAGCTTTTTCTCTCCGCTGGAAAGCTGCACGCTCAGTGCCAGTGTTCTGCAGCTTCTTTCTTCACGTTTCAGCAGCTAGCACGCTCTCCGTGTGCAGGAGAAGCGGCTGAGGCTTCCTTGCCGGAGAAGCGGCACCTTCGCCGGCAGAGAGCATCCTGCCGGCCGCGGTGCGCTCCGGAGCGGGGGCTTGTGCCAAAAGAGGCCGGGAACAGGCGCTTACCTTCGGACAGCTCCGGATGCCCGTCTAATGCGTCTCTTGTCGCCTACACGGCAGGGAAAAGCTTTTCCACTCTGTCTAGCAAGGAGAAAGTGTGCCAGCACAGCAAATGCCTCCCGGACTTTCCCTGCAATTCAGCAAGTGCTTTGCAGCTTGAAATTGGAAGGAAAGCCTCCGATTTAGCAGCCAGAGCTTCAGGAGGAGCAGCAGCGAGCACAGCATCGCTTTTGCAGCAGCTCCTTCCATGTGCATGTTTTTGGGAGTGGAAAGGCTTGCAGAGTGTTAAAGTAGCTTTTTCTCTCCGCTGGAAAGCTGCACGCTCAGTGCCAGTGTTCTGCAGCTTCTTTCTTCACGTTTCAGCAGCTAGCACGCTCTCCGTGTGCAGGAGAAGCGGCTGAGGCTTCCTTGCCGGAGAAGCGGCACCTTCGCCGGCAGAGAGCATCCTGCCGGCCGCGGTGCGCTCCGGAGCGGGGGCTTGTGCCGAAAGAGGCCGGCAACAGGCGCTTACCTTCGGACAGCTCCGGATGCCCGTCTAATGCGTCTCTTGTCGCCTACACGGCAGGGAAAAGCTTTTCCACTCTGTCTAGGAAGGAGAAAGTGTGCCAGCACAGCAAATGCCTCCCGGACTTTCCCTGCAATTCAGCAAGTGCTTTGCAGCTTGAAATTGGAAGGAAAGCCTCAGATTTAGCAGCCAGAGCTTCAGGAGGAGCAGCAGCGAGCACAGCATCGCTTTTGCAGCAGCTCCTTCCATGTGCATGTTTTTGGGAGTGGAAAGGCTTGCAGAGTGTTCAAGTAGCTTTTTCTCTCCGCTGGTAAGCTGCACGCTCAGTGCCAGTGTTCTGCAGCTTCTTTCTTCACGTTTCAGCAGCTAGCACGCTCTCCGTGTGCTGGAGAAGCGGCTGAGGCTTCCTTGCCGGAGAAGCGGCACCTTCGCCGGCAGAGAGCATCCTGCCGGCCGCGGTGCGCTCCGGAGCGGGGGCTTGTGCCGAAAGAGGCCGGCAACAGGCGCTTACCTTCGGACAGCTCCGGATGCCCGTCTAATGCGTCTCTTGTCGCCTACACGGCAGGGAAAAGCTTTTCCACTCTGTCTAGGAAGGAGAAAGTGTGCCAGCACAGCAAATGCCTCCCGGACTTTCCCTGCAATTCAGCAAGTGCTTTGCAGCTTGAAATTGGAAGGAAAGCCTCAGATTTAGCAGCCAGAGCTTCAGGAGGAGCAGCAGCGAGCACAGCATCGCTTTTGCAGCAGCTCCTTCCATGTGCATGTTTTTGGGAGTGGAAAGGCTTGCAGAGTGTTCAAGTAGCTTTTCCTCTCCGCTGGAAAGCTGCACGCTCAGTGCCAGTGTTCTGCAGCTTCTTTCTTGACGTTTCAGCAGCTAGCACGCTCTCCGTGTGCAGGAGAAGCGGCTGAGGCTTCCTTGCCGGAGAAGCGGCACCTTCGCCGGCAGAGAGCATCCTGCCGGCCGCGGTGCGCTCCGGAGCGGGGGCTTGTGCCGAAAGAGGCCGGCAACAGGCGCTTACCTTCGGACAGCTCCGGATGCCCGTCTAATGCGTCTCTTGTCGCCTACACGGCAGGGAAAAGCTTTTCCACTCTGTCTAGCAAGGAGAAAGTGTGCCAGCACAGCAAATGCCTCCCGGACTTTCCCTGCAATTCAGCAAGTGCTTTGCAGCTTGAAATTGGAAGGAAAGCCTCAGATTTAGCAGCCAGAGCTTCAGGAGGAGCAGCAGCGAGCACAGCATCGCTTTTGCAGCAGCTCCTTCCATGTGCATGTTTTTGGGAGTGGAAAGGCTTGCAGAGTGTTCAAGTAGCTTTTCCTCTCCGCTGGAAAGCTGCACGCTCAGTGCCAGTGTTCTGCAGCTTCTTTCTTCACGTTTCAGCAGCTAGCACGCTCTCCGTGGGCTGGAGAAGCGGCTGAGGCTTCCTTGCCGGAGAAGCGGCACCTTCGCCGGCAGAGAGCATGCTGCCGGCCGCGGTGCGCTCCGGAGCGGGGGCTTGTGCCGAAAGAGGCCGGCAACAGGCGCTTACCTTCGGACAGCTCCGGATGCCCGTCTAATGCGTCTCTTGTCGCCTACACGGCAGGGAAAAGCTTTTCCACTCTGTCTAGGAAGGAGAAAGTGTGCCAGCACAGCAAATGCCTCCCGGACTTTCCCTGCAATTCAGCAAGTGCTTTGCAGCTTGAAATTGGAAGGAAAGCCTCCGATTTAGCAGCCAGAGCTTCAGGAGGAGCAGCAGCGAGCACAGCATCGCTTTTGCAGCAGCTCCTTCCATGTGCATGTTTTTGGGAGTGGAAAGGCTTGCAGAGTGTTCAAGTAGCTTTTTCTCTCCGCTGGAAAGCTGCACGCTCAGTGCCAGTGTTCTGCAGCTTCTTTCTTCACGTTTCAGCAGCTAGCACGCTCTCCGTGTGCAGGAGAAGCGGCTGAGGCTTCCTTGCCGGAGAAGCGGCACCTTCGCCGGCAGAGAGCATCCTGCCGGCCGCGGTGCGCTCCGGAGCGGGGGCTTGTGCCGAAAGAGGCCGGCAACAGGCGCTTACCTTCGGACAGCTCCGGATGCCCGTCTAATGCGTCTCTTGTCGCCTACACGGTAGGGAAAAGCTTTTCCACTCTGTCTAGGAAGGAGAAAGTGTGCCAGCACAGCAAATGCCTCCCGGACTTTCCCTGCAATTCAGCAAGTGCTTTGCAGCTTGAAATTGGAAGGAAAGCCTCAGATTTAGCAGCCAGAGCTTCAGGAGGAGCAGCAGCGAGCACAGCATCGCTTTTGCAGCAGCTCCTTCCATGTGCATGTTTTTGGGAGTGGAAAGGCTTGCAGAGTGTTCAAGTAGCTTTTTCTCTCCGCTGGAAAGCTGCACGCTCAGTGCCAGTGTTCTGCAGCTTCTTTCTTCACGTTTCAGCAGCTAGCACGCTCTCCGTGTGCAGGAGAAGCGGCTGAGGCTTCCTTGCCGGAGAAGCGGCACCTTCGCCGGCAGAGAGCATGCTGCCGGCCGCGGTGCGCTCCGGAGCGGGGGCTTGTGCCGAAAGAGGCCGGCAACAGGCGCTTACCTTCGGACAGCTCCGGATGCCCGTCTAATGCGTCTCTTGTCGCCTACACGGCAGGGAAAAGCTTTTCCACTCTGTCTAGGAAGGAGAAAGTGTGCCAGCACAGCAAATGCCTCCCGGACTTTCCCTGCAATTCAGCAAGTGCTTTGCAGCTTGAAATTGGAAGGAAAGCCTCCGATTTAGCAGCCAGAGCTTCAGGAGGAGCAGCAGCGAGCACAGCATCGCTTTTGCAGCAGCTCCTTCCATGTGCATGTTTTTGGGAGTGGAAAGGCTTGCAGAGTGTTCAAGTAGCTTTTTCTCTCCGCTGGTAAGCTGCACGCTCAGTGCCAGTGTTCTGCAGCTTCTTTCTTCACGTTTCAGCAGCTAGCACGCTCTCCGTGTGCTGGAGAAGCGGCTGAGGCTTCCTTGCCGGAGAAGCGGCACCTTCGCCGGCAGAGAGCATCCTGCCGGCCGCGGTGCGCTCCGGAGCGGGGGCTTGTGCCGAAAGAGGCCGGCAACAGGCGCTTACCTTCGGACAGCTCCGGATGCCCGTCTAATGCGTCTCTTGTCGCCTACACGGCAGGGAAAAGCTTTTCCACTCTGTCTAGGAAGGAGAAAGTGTGCCAGCACAGCAAATGCCTCCCGGACTTTCCCTGCAATTCAGCAAGTGCTTTGCAGCTTGAAATTGGAAGGAAAGCCTCCGATTTAGCAGCCAGAGCTTCAGGAGGAGCAGCAGCGAGCACAGCATCGCTTTTGCAGCAGCTCCTTCCATGTGCATGTTTTTGGGAGTGGAAAGGCTTGCAGAGTGTTCAAGTAGCTTTTTCTCTCCGCTGGAAAGCTGCACGCTCAGTGCCAGTGTTCTGCAGCTTCTTTCTTCACGTTTCAGCAGCTAGCACGCTCTCCGTGTGCAGGAGAAGCGGCTGAGGCTTCCTTGCCGGAGAAGCGGCACCTTCGCCGGCAGAGAGCCTCCGGCCGGGCGCGGTGCGCTCCGGAGCGGGGGCTTGTGCCGAAAGAGGCCGGGAACAGGCGCTTACCTTCGGACAGCTCCGGATGCCCGTCTAATGCGTCTCTTGTCGCCTACACGGCAGGGAAAAGCTTTTCCACTCTGTCTAGGAAGGAGAAAGTGTGCCAGCACAGCAAATGCCTCCCGGACTTTCCCTGCAATTCAGCAAGTGCTTTGCAGCTTGAAATTGGAAGGAAAGCCTCAGATTTAGCAGCCAGAGCTTCAGGAGGAGCAGCAGCGAGCACAGCATCGCTTTTGCAGCAGCTCCTTCCATGTGCATGTTTTTGGGAGTGGAAAGGCTTGCAGAGTGTTCAAGTAGCTTTTTCTCTCCGCTGGAAAGCTGCACGATCAGTGCCAGTGTTCTGCAGCTTCTTTCTTCACGTTTCAGCAGCTAGCACGCTCTCCGTGTGCAGGAGAAGCGGCTGAGGCTTCCTTGCCGGAGAAGCGGCACCTTCGCCGGCAGAGAGCATCCTGCCGGCCGCGGTGCGCTCCGGAGCGGGGGCTTGTGCCGAAAGAGGCCGGCAACAGGCGCTTACCTTCGGACAGCTCCGGATGCCCGTCTAATGCGTCTCTTGTCGCCTACACGGCAGGGAAAAGCTTTTCCACTCTGTCTAGGAAGGAGAAAGTGTGCCAGCACAGCAAATGCCTCCCGGACTTTCCCTGCAATTCAGCAAGTGCTTTGCAGCTTGAAATTGGAAGGAAAGCCTCCGATTTAGCAGCCAGAGCTTCAGGAGGAGCAGCAGCGAGCACAGCATCGCTTTTGCAGCAGCTCCTTCCATGTGCATGTTTTTGGGAGTGGAAAGGCTTGCAGAGTGTTCAAGTAGCTTTTTCTCTCCGCTGGAAAGCTGCACGCTCAGTGCCAGTGTTCTGCAGCTTCTTTCTTCACGTTTCAGCAGCTAGCACGCTCTCCGTGTGCAGGAGAAGCGGCTGAGGCTTCCTTGCCGGAGAAGCGGCACCTTCGCCGGCAGAGAGCATCCTGCCGGCCGCGGTGCGCTCCGGAGCGGGGGCTTGTGCCAAAAGAGGCCGGGAACAGGCGCTTACCTTCGGACAGCTCCGGATGCCCGTCTAATGCGTCTCTTGTCGCCTACACGGCAGGGAAAAGCTTTTCCACTCTGTCTAGCAAGGAGAAAGTGTGCCAGCACAGCAAATGCCTCCCGGACTTTCCCTGCAATTCAGCAAGTGCTTTGCAGCTTGAAATTGGAAGGAAAGCCTCCGATTTAGCAGCCAGAGCTTCAGGAGGAGCAGCAGCGAGCACAGCATCGCTTTTGCAGCAGCTCCTTCCATGTGCATGTTTTTGGGAGTGGAAAGGCTTGCAGAGTGTTCAAGTAGCTTTTTCTCTCCGCTGGAAAGCTGCACGCTCAGTGCCAGTGTTCTGCAGCTTCTTTCTTCACGTTTCAGCAGCTAGCACGCTCTCCGTGTGCAGGAGAAGCGGCTGAGGCTTCCTTGCCGGAGAAGCGGCACCTTCGCCGGCAGAGAGCATCCTGCCGGCCGCGGTGCGCTCCGGAGCGGGGGCTTGTGCCGAAAGAGGCCGGCAACAGGCGCTTACCTTCGGACAGCTCCGGATGCCCGTCTAATGCGTCTCTTGTCGCCTACACGGCAGGGAAAAGCTTTTCCACTCTGTCTAGGAAGGAGAAAGTGTGCCAGCACAGCAAATGCCTCCCGGACTTTCCCTGCAATTCAGCAAGTGCTTTGCAGCTTGAAATTGGAAGGAAAGCCTCAGATTTAGCAGCCAGAGCTTCAGGAGGAGCAGCAGCGAGCACAGCATCGCTTTTGCAGCAGCTCCTTCCATGTGCATGTTTTTGGGAGTGGAAAGGCTTGCAGAGTGTTCAAGTAGCTTTTTCTCTCCGCTGGTAAGCTGCACGCTCAGTGCCAGTGTTCTGCAGCTTCTTTCTTCACGTTTCAGCAGCTAGCACGCTCTCCGTGTGCTGGAGAAGCGGCTGAGGCTTCCTTGCCGGAGAAGCGGCACCTTCGCCGGCAGAGAGCATCCTGCCGGCCGCGGTGCGCTCCGGAGCGGGGGCTTGTGCCGAAAGAGGCCGGCAACAGGCGCTTACCTTCGGACAGCTCCGGATGCCCGTCTAATGCGTCTCTTGTCGCCTACACGGCAGGGAAAAGCTTTTCCACTCTGTCTAGGAAGGAGAAAGTGTGCCAGCACAGCAAATGCCTCCCGGACTTTCCCTGCAATTCAGCAAGTGCTTTGCAGCTTGAAATTGGAAGGAAAGCCTCAGATTTAGCAGCCAGAGCTTCAGGAGGAGCAGCAGCGAGCACAGCATCGCTTTTGCAGCAGCTCCTTCCATGTGCATGTTTTTGGGAGTGGAAAGGCTTGCAGAGTGTTCAAGTAGCTTTTCCTCTCCGCTGGAAAGCTGCACGCTCAGTGCCAGTGTTCTGCAGCTTCTTTCTTGACGTTTCAGCAGCTAGCACGCTCTCCGTGTGCAGGAGAAGCGGCTGAGGCTTCCTTGCCGGAGAAGCGGCACCTTCGCCGGCAGAGAGCATCCTGCCGGCCGCGGTGCGCTCCGGAGCGGGGGCTTGTGCCGAAAGAGGCCGGCAACAGGCGCTTACCTTCGGACAGCTCCGGATGCCCGTCTAATGCGTCTCTTGTCGCCTACACGGCAGGGAAAAGCTTTTCCACTCTGTCTAGCAAGGAGAAAGTGTGCCAGCACAGCAAATGCCTCCCGGACTTTCCCTGCAATTCAGCAAGTGCTTTGCAGCTTGAAATTGGAAGGAAAGCCTCAGATTTAGCAGCCAGAGCTTCAGGAGGAGCAGCAGCGAGCACAGCATCGCTTTTGCAGCAGCTCCTTCCATGTGCATGTTTTTGGGAGTGGAAAGGCTTGCAGAGTGTTCAAGTAGCTTTTCCTCTCCGCTGGAAAGCTGCACGCTCAGTGCCAGTGTTCTGCAGCTTCTTTCTTCACGTTTCAGCAGCTAGCACGCTCTCCGTGGGCTGGAGAAGCGGCTGAGGCTTCCTTGCCGGAGAAGCGGCACCTTCGCCGGCAGAGAGCATGCTGCCGGCCGCGGTGCGCTCCGGAGCGGGGGCTTGTGCCGAAAGAGGCCGGCAACAGGCGCTTACCTTCGGACAGCTCCGGATGCCCGTCTAATGCGTCTCTTGTCGCCTACACGGCAGGGAAAAGCTTTTCCACTCTGTCTAGGAAGGAGAAAGTGTGCCAGCACAGCAAATGCCTCCCGGACTTTCCCTGCAATTCAGCAAGTGCTTTGCAGCTTGAAATTGGAAGGAAAGCCTCCGATTTAGCAGCCAGAGCTTCAGGAGGAGCAGCAGCGAGCACAGCATCGCTTTTGCAGCAGCTCCTTCCATGTGCATGTTTTTGGGAGTGGAAAGGCTTGCAGAGTGTTCAAGTAGCTTTTTCTCTCCGCTGGAAAGCTGCACGCTCAGTGCCAGTGTTCTGCAGCTTCTTTCTTCACGTTTCAGCAGCTAGCACGCTCTCCGTGTGCAGGAGAAGCGGCTGAGGCTTCCTTGCCGGAGAAGCGGCACCTTCGCCGGCAGAGAGCATCCTGCCGGCCGCGGTGCGCTCCGGAGCGGGGGCTTGTGCCGAAAGAGGCCGGCAACAGGCGCTTACCTTCGGACAGCTCCGGATGCCCGTCTAATGCGTCTCTTGTCGCCTACACGGTAGGGAAAAGCTTTTCCACTCTGTCTAGGAAGGAGAAAGTGTGCCAGCACAGCAAATGCCTCCCGGACTTTCCCTGCAATTCAGCAAGTGCTTTGCAGCTTGAAATTGGAAGGAAAGCCTCAGATTTAGCAGCCAGAGCTTCAGGAGGAGCAGCAGCGAGCACAGCATCGCTTTTGCAGCAGCTCCTTCCATGTGCATGTTTTTGGGAGTGGAAAGGCTTGCAGAGTGTTCAAGTAGCTTTTTCTCTCCGCTGGAAAGCTGCACGCTCAGTGCCAGTGTTCTGCAGCTTCTTTCTTCACGTTTCAGCAGCTAGCACGCTCTCCGTGTGCAGGAGAAGCGGCTGAGGCTTCCTTGCCGGAGAAGCGGCACCTTCGCCGGCAGAGAGCATGCTGCCGGCCGCGGTGCGCTCCGGAGCGGGGGCTTGTGCCGAAAGAGGCCGGCAACAGGCGCTTACCTTCGGACAGCTCCGGATGCCCGTCTAATGCGTCTCTTGTCGCCTACACGGCAGGGAAAAGCTTTTCCACTCTGTCTAGGAAGGAGAAAGTGTGCCAGCACAGCAAATGCCTCCCGGACTTTCCCTGCAATTCAGCAAGTGCTTTGCAGCTTGAAATTGGAAGGAAAGCCTCCGATTTAGCAGCCAGAGCTTCAGGAGGAGCAGCAGCGAGCACAGCATCGCTTTTGCAGCAGCTCCTTCCATGTGCATGTTTTTGGGAGTGGAAAGGCTTGCAGAGTGTTCAAGTAGCTTTTTCTCTCCGCTGGTAAGCTGCACGCTCAGTGCCAGTGTTCTGCAGCTTCTTTCTTCACGTTTCAGCAGCTAGCACGCTCTCCGTGTGCTGGAGAAGCGGCTGAGGCTTCCTTGCCGGAGAAGCGGCACCTTCGCCGGCAGAGAGCATCCTGCCGGCCGCGGTGCGCTCCGGAGCGGGGGCTTGTGCCGAAAGAGGCCGGCAACAGGCGCTTACCTTCGGACAGCTCCGGATGCCCGTCTAATGCGTCTCTTGTCGCCTACACGGCAGGGAAAAGCTTTTCCACTCTGTCTAGGAAGGAGAAAGTGTGCCAGCACAGCAAATGCCTCCCGGACTTTCCCTGCAATTCAGCAAGTGCTTTGCAGCTTGAAATTGGAAGGAAAGCCTCCGATTTAGCAGCCAGAGCTTCAGGAGGAGCAGCAGCGAGCACAGCATCGCTTTTGCAGCAGCTCCTTCCATGTGCATGTTTTTGGGAGTGGAAAGGCTTGCAGAGTGTTCAAGTAGCTTTTTCTCTCCGCTGGAAAGCTGCACGCTCAGTGCCAGTGTTCTGCAGCTTCTTTCTTCACGTTTCAGCAGCTAGCACGCTCTCCGTGTGCAGGAGAAGCGGCTGAGGCTTCCTTGCCGGAGAAGCGGCACCTTCGCCGGCAGAGAGCCTCCGGCCGGGCGCGGTGCGCTCCGGAGCGGGGGCTTGTGCCGAAAGAGGCCGGGAACAGGCGCTTACCTTCGGACAGCTCCGGATGCCCGTCTAATGCGTCTCTTGTCGCCTACACGGCAGGGAAAAGCTTTTCCACTCTGTCTAGGAAGGAGAAAGTGTGCCAGCACAGCAAATGCCTCCCGGACTTTCCCTGCAATTCAGCAAGTGCTTTGCAGCTTGAAATTGGAAGGAAAGCCTCCGATTTAGCAGCCAGAGCTTCAGGAGGAGCAGCAGCGAGCACAGCATCGCTTTTGCAGCAGCTCCTTCCATGTGCATGTTTTTGGGAGTGGAAAGGCTTGCAGAGTGTTCAAGTAGCTTTTTCTCTCTGCTGGAAAGCTGCACGCTCAGTGCCAGTGTTCTGCAGCTTCTTTCTTCACGTTTCAGCAGCTAGCACGCTCTCCGTGTGCAGGAGAAGCGGCTGAGGCTTCCTTGCCGGAGAAGCGGCACCTTCGCCGGCAGAGAGCATCCTGCCGGCCGCGGTGCGCTCCGGAGCGGGGGCTTGTGCCGAAAGAGGCCGGCAACAGGCGCTTACCTTCGGACAGCTCCGGATGCCCGTCTAATGCGTCTCTTGTCGCCTACACGGCAGGGAAAAGCTTTTCCACTCTGTCTAGGAAGGAGAAAGTGTGCCAGCACAGCAAATGCCTCCCGGACTTTCCCTGCAATTCAGCAAGTGCTTTGCAGCTTGAAATTGGAAGGAAAGCCTCCGATTTAGCAGCCAGAGCTTCAGGAGGAGCAGCAGCGAGCACAGCATCGCTTTTGCAGCAGCTCCTTCCATGTGCATGTTTTTGGGAGTGGAAAGGCTTGCAGAGTGTTCAAGTAGCTTTTTCTCTCCGCTGGAAAGCTGCACGCTCAGTGCCAGTGTTCTGCAGCTTCTTTCTTCACGTTTCAGCAGCTAGCACGCTCTCCGTGTGCAGGAGAAGCGGCTGAGGCTTCCTTGCCGGAGAAGCGGCACCTTCGCCGGCAGAGAGCATCCTGCCGGCCGCGGTGCGCTCCGGAGCGGGGGCTTGTGCCAAAAGAGGCCGGGAACAGGCGCTTACCTTCGGACAGCTCCGGATGCCCGTCTAATGCGTCTCTTGTCGCCTACACGGCAGGGAAAAGCTTTTCCACTCTGTCTAGCAAGGAGAAAGTGTGCCAGCACAGCAAATGCCTCCCGGACTTTCCCTGCAATTCAGCAAGTGCTTTGCAGCTTGAAATTGGAAGGAAAGCCTCAGATTTAGCAGCCAGAGCTTCAGGAGGAGCAGCAGCGAGCACAGCATCGCTTTTGCAGCAGCTCCTTCCATGTGCATGTTTTTGGGAGTGGAAAGGCTTGCAGAGTGTTCAAGTAGCTTTTTCTCTCCGCTGGAAAGCTGCACGATCAGTGCCAGTGTTCTGCAGCTTCTTTCTTCACGTTTCAGCAGCTAGCACGCTCTCCGTGTGCAGGAGAAGCGGCTGAGGCTTCCTTGCCGGAGAAGCGGCACCTTCGCCGGCAGAGAGCATCCTGCCGGCCGCGGTGCGCTCCGGAGCGGGGGCTTGTGCCGAAAGAGGCCGGCAACAGGCGCTTACCTTCGGACAGCTCCGGATGCCCGTCTAATGCGTCTCTTGTCGCCTACACGGCAGGGAAAAGCTTTTCCACTCTGTCTAGGAAGGAGAAAGTGTGCCAGCACAGCAAATGCCTCCCGGACTTTCCCTGCAATTCAGCAAGTGCTTTGCAGCTTGAAATTGGAAGGAAAGCCTCCGATTTAGCAGCCAGAGCTTCAGGAGGAGCAGCAGCGAGCACAGCATCGCTTTTGCAGCAGCTCCTTCCATGTGCATGTTTTTGGGAGTGGAAAGGCTTGCAGAGTTTTCAAGTAGCTTTTTCTCTCCGCTGGAAAGCTGCACGCTCAGTGCCAGTGTTCTGCAGCTTCTTTCTTCACGTTTCAGCAGCTAGCACGCTCTCCGTGTGCAGGAGAAGCGGCTGAGGCTTCCTTGCCGGAGAAGCGGCACCTTCGCCGGCAGAGAGCATCCTGCCGGCCGCGGTGCGCTCCGGAGCGGGGGCTTGTGCCAAAAGAGGCCGGGAACAGGCGCTTACCTTCGGACAGCTCCGGATGCCCGTCTAATGCGTCTCTTGTCGCCTACACGGCAGGGAAAAGCTTTTCCACTCTGTCTAGCAAGGAGAAAGTGTGCCAGCACAGCAAATGCCTCCCGGACTTTCCCTGCAATTCAGCAAGTGCTTTGCAGCTTGAAATTGGAAGGAAAGCCTCAGATTTAGCAGCCAGAGCTTCAGGAGGAGCAGCAGCGAGCACAGCATCGCTTTTGCAGCAGCTCCTTCCATGTGCATGTTTTTGGGAGTGGAAAGGCTTGCAGAGTGTTCAAGTAGCTTTTTCTCTCCGCTGGAAAGCTGCACGCTCAGTGCCAGTGTTCTGCAGCTTCTTTCTTCACGTTTCAGCAGCTAGCACGCTCTCCGTGTGCAGGAGAAGCGGCTGAGGCTTCCTTGCCGGAGAAGCGGCACCTTCGCCGGCAGAGAGCATCCTGCCGGCCGCGGTGCGCTCCGGAGCGGGGGCTTGTGCCGAAAGAGGCCGGCAACAGGCGCTTACCTTCGGACAGCTCCGGATGCCCGTCTAATGCGTCTCTTGTCGCCTACACGGCAGGGAAAAGCTTTTCCACTCTGTCTAGCAAGGAGAAAGTGTGCCAGCACAGCAAATGCCTCCCGGACTTTCCCTGCAATTCAGCAAGTGCTTTGCAGCTTGAAATTGGAAGGAAAGCCTCCGATTTAGCAGCCAGAGCTTCAGGAGGAGCAGCAGCGAGCACAGCATCGCTTTTGCAGCAGCTCCTTCCATGTGCATGTTTTTGGGAGTGGAAAGGCTTGCAGAGTGTTCAAGTAGCTTTTTCTCTCCGCTGGAAAGCTGCACGCTCAGTGCCAGTGTTCTGCAGCTTCTTTCTTCACGTTTCAGCAGCTAGCACGCTCTCCGTGTGCAGGAGAAGCGGCTGAGGCTTCCTTGCCGGAGAAGCGGCACCTTCGCCGGCAGAGAGCATCCTGCCGGCCGCGGTGCGCTCCGGAGCGGGGGCTTGTGCCAAAAGAGGCCGGGAACAGGCGCTTACCTTCGGACAGCTCCGGATGCCCGTCTAATGCGTCTCTTGTCGCCTACACGGCAGGGAAAAGCTTTTCCACTCTGTCTAGCAAGGAGAAAGTGTGCCAGCACAGCAAATGCCTCCCGGACTTTCCCTGCAATTCAGCAAGTGCTTTGCAGCTTGAAATTGGAAGGAAAGCCTCAGATTTAGCAGCCAGAGCTTCAGGAGGAGCAGCAGCGAGCACAGCATCGCTTTTGCAGCAGCTCCTTCCATGTGCATGTTTTTGGGAGTGGAAAGGCTTGCAGAGTGTTCAAGTAGCTTTTTCTCTCCGCTGGAAAGCTGCACGCTCAGTGCCAGTGTTCTGCAGCTTCTTTCTTCACGTTTCAGCAGCTAGCACGCTCTCCGTGTGCAGGAGAAGCGGCTGAGGCTTCCTTGCCGGAGAAGCGGCACCTTCGCCGGCAGAGAGCATCCTGCCGGCCGCGGTGCGCTCCGGAGCGGGGGCTTGTGCCGAAAGAGGCCGGCAACAGGCGCTTACCTTCGGACAGCTCCGGATGCCCGTCTAATGCGTCTCTTGTCGCCTACACGGCAGGGAAAAGCTTTTCCACTCTGTCTAGGAAGGAGAAAGTGTGCCAGCACAGCAAATGCCTCCCGGACTTTCCCTGCAATTCAGCAAGTGCTTTGCAGCTTGAAATTGGAAGGAAAGCCTCCGATTTAGCAGCCAGAGCTTCAGGAGGAGCAGCAGCGAGCACAGCATCGCTTTTGCAGCAGCTCCTTCCATGTGCATGTTTTTGGGAGTGGAAAGGCTTGCAGAGTGTTCAAGTAGCTTTTTCTCTCCGCTGGAAAGCTGCACGCTCAGTGCCAGTGTTCTGCAGCTTCTTTCTTCACGTTTCAGCAGCTAGCACGCTCTCCGTGTGCAGGAGAAGCGGCTGAGGCTTCCTTGCCGGAGAAGCGGCACCTTCGCCGGCAGAGAGCATCCTGCCGGCCGCGGTGCGCTCCGGAGCGGGGGCTTGTGCCGAAAGAGGCCGGCAACAGGCGCTTACCTTCGGACAGCTCCGGATGCCCGTCTAATGCGTCTCTTGTCGCCTACACGGCAGGGAAAAGCTTTTCCACTCTGTCTAGGAAGGAGAAAGTGTGCCAGCACAGCAAATGCCTCCCGGACTTTCCCTGCAATTCAGCAAGTGCTTTGCAGCTTGAAATTGGAAGGAAAGCCTCCGATTTAGCAGCCAGAGCTTCAGGAGGAGCAGCAGCGAGCACAGCATCGCTTTTGCAGCAGCTCCTTCCATGTGCATGTTTTTGGGAGTGGAAAGGCTTGCAGAGTGTTCAAGTAGCTTTTTCTCTCCGCTGGAAAGCTGCACGCTCAGTGCCAGTGTTCTGCAGCTTCTTTCTTCACGTTTCAGCAGCTAGCACGCTCTCCGTGTGCAGGAGAAGCGGCTGAGGCTTCCTTGCCGGAGAAGCGGCACCTTCGCCGGCAGAGAGCATCCTGCCGGCCGCGGTGCGCTCCGGAGCGGGGGCTTGTGCCAAAAGAGGCCGGGAACAGGCGCTTACCTTCGGACAGCTCCGGATGCCCGTCTAATGCGTCTCTTGTCGCCTACACGGCAGGGAAAAGCTTTTCCACTCTGTCTAGCAAGGAGAAAGTGTGCCAGCACAGCAAATGCCTCCCGGACTTTCCCTGCAATTCAGCAAGTGCTTTGCAGCTTGAAATTGGAAGGAAAGCCTCAGATTTAGCAGCCAGAGCTTCAGGAGGAGCAGCAGCGAGCACAGCATCGCTTTTGCAGCAGCTCCTTCCATGTGCATGTTTTTGGGAGTGGAAAGGCTTGCAGAGTGTTCAAGTAGCTTTTTCTCTCCGCTGGAAAGCTGCACGATCAGTGCCAGTGTTCTGCAGCTTCTTTCTTCACGTTTCAGCAGCTAGCACGCTCTCCGTGTGCAGGAGAAGCGGCTGAGGCTTCCTTGCCGGAGAAGCGGCACCTTCGCCGGCAGAGAGCATCCTGCCGGCCGCGGTGCGCTCCGGAGCGGGGGCTTGTGCCGAAAGAGGCCGGCAACAGGCGCTTACCTTCGGACAGCTCCGGATGCCCGTCTAATGCGTCTCTTGTCGCCTACACGGCAGGGAAAAGCTTTTCCACTCTGTCTAGCAAGGAGAAAGTGTGCCAGCACAGCAAATGCCTCCCGGACTTTCCCTGCAATTCAGCAAGTGCTTTGCAGCTTGAAATTGGAAGGAAAGCCTCCGATTTAGCAGCCAGAGCTTCAGGAGGAGCAGCAGCGAGCACAGCATCGCTTTTGCAGCAGCTCCTTCCATGTGCATGTTTTTGGGAGTGGAAAGGCTTGCAGAGTGTTCAAGTAGCTTTTTCTCTCCGCTGGAAAGCTGCACGCTCAGTGCCAGTGTTCTGCAGCTTCTTTCTTCACGTTTCAGCAGCTAGCACGCTCTCCGTGTGCAGGAGAAGCGGCTGAGGCTTCCTTGCCGGAGAAGCGGCACCTTCGCCGGCAGAGAGCATCCTGCCGGCCGCGGTGCGCTCCGGAGCGGGGGCTTGTGCCAAAAGAGGCCGGGAACAGGCGCTTACCTTCGGACAGCTCCGGATGCCCGTCTAATGCGTCTCTTGTCGCCTACACGGCAGGGAAAAGCTTTTCCACTCTGTCTAGCAAGGAGAAAGTGTGCCAGCACAGCAAATGCCTCCCGGACTTTCCCTGCAATTCAGCAAGTGCTTTGCAGCTTGAAATTGGAAGGAAAGCCTCCGATTTAGCAGCCAGAGCTTCAGGAGGAGCAGCAGCGAGCACAGCATCGCTTTTGCAGCAGCTCCTTCCATGTGCATGTTTTTGGGAGTGGAAAGGCTTGCAGAGTGTTCAAGTAGCTTTTTCTCTCCGCTGGAAAGCTGCACGCTCAGTGCCAGTGTTCTGCAGCTTCTTTCTTCACGTTTCAGCAGCTAGCACGCTCTCCGTGTGCAGGAGAAGCGGCTGAGGCTTCCTTGCCGGAGAAGCGGCACCTTCGCCGGCAGAGAGCATCCTGCCGGCCGCGGTGCGCTCCGGAGCGGGGGCTTGTGCCGAAAGAGGCCGGCAACAGGCGCTTACCTTCGGACAGCTCCGGATGCCCGTCTAATGCGTCTCTTGTCGCCTACACGGCAGGGAAAAGCTTTTCCACTCTGTCTAGGAAGGAGAAAGTGTGCCAGCACAGCAAATGCCTCCCGGACTTTCCCTGCAATTCAGCAAGTGCTTTGCAGCTTGAAATTGGAAGGAAAGCCTCCGATTTAGCAGCCAGAGCTTCAGGAGGAGCAGCAGCGAGCACAGCATCGCTTTTGCAGCAGCTCCTTCCATGTGCATGTTTTTGGGAGTGGAAAGGCTTGCAGAGTGTTCAAGTAGCTTTTTCTCTCCGCTGGAAAGCTGCACGCTCAGTGCCAGTGTTCTGCAGCTTCTTTCTTCACGTTTCAGCAGCTAGCACGCTCTCCGTGTGCAGGAGAAGCGGCTGAGGCTTCCTTGCCGGAGAAGCGGCACCTTCGCCGGCAGAGAGCCTCCGGCCGGGCGCGGTGCGCTCCGGAGCGGGGGCTTGTGCCGAAAGAGGCCGGGAACAGGCGCTTACCTTCGGACAGCTCCGGATGCCCGTCTAATGCGTCTCTTGTCGCCTACACGGCAGGGAAAAGCTTTTCCACTCTGTCTAGGAAGGAGAAAGTGTGCCAGCACAGCAAATGCCTCCCGGACTTTCCCTGCAATTCAGCAAGTGCTTTGCAGCTTGAAATTGGAAGGAAAGCCTCAGATTTAGCAGCCAGAGCTTCAGGAGGAGCAGCAGCGAGCACAGCATCGCTTTTGCAGCAGCTCCTTCCATGTGCATGTTTTTGGGAGTGGAAAGGCTTGCAGAGTGTTCAAGTAGCTTTTTCTCTCCGCTGGAAAGCTGCACGCTCAGTGCCAGTGTTCTGCAGCTTCTTTCTTCACGTTTCAGCAGCTAGCACGCTCTCCGTGTGCAGGAGAAGCGGCTGAGGCTTCCTTGCCGGAGAAGCGGCACCTTCGCCGGCAGAGAGCCTCCTGCCGGCCGCGGTGCGCTCCGGAGCGGGGGCTTGTGCCGAAAGAGGCCGGCAACAGGCGCTTACCTTCGGACAGCTCCGGATGCCCGTCTAATGCGTCTCTTGTCGCCTACACGGCAGGGAAAAGCTTTTCCACTCTGTCTAGGAAGGAGAAAGTGTGCCAGCACAGCAAATGCCTCCCGGACTTTCCCTGCAATTCAGCAAGTGCTTTGCAGCTTGAAATTGGAAGGAAAGCCTCAGATTTAGCAGCCAGAGCTTCAGGAGGAGCAGCAGCGAGCACAGCATCGCTTTTGCAGCAGCTCCTTCCATGTGCATGTTTTTGGGAGTGGAAAGGCTTGCAGAGTGTTCAAGTAGCTTTTTCTCTCCGCTGGAAAGCTGCACGCTCAGTGCCAGTGTTCTGCAGCTTCTTTCTTCACGTTTCAGCAGCTAGCACGCTCTCCGTGTGCAGGAGAAGCGGCTGAGGCTTCCTTGCCGGAGAAGCGGCACCTTCGCCGGCAGAGAGCATCCTGCCGGCCGCGGTGCGCTCCGGAGCGGGGGCTTGTGCCAAAAGAGGCCGGGAACAGGCGCTTACCTTCGGACAGCTCCGGATGCCCGTCTAATGCGTCTCTTGTCGCCTACACGGCAGGGAAAAGCTTTTCCACTCTGTCTAGCAAGGAGAAAGTGTGCCAGCACAGCAAATGCCTCCCGGACTTTCCCTGCAATTCAGCAAGTGCTTTGCAGCTTGAAATTGGAAGGAAAGCCTCAGATTTAGCAGCCAGAGCTTCAGGAGGAGCAGCAGCGAGCACAGCATCGCTTTTGCAGCAGCTCCTTCCATGTGCATGTTTTTGGGAGTGGAAAGGCTTGCAGAGTGTTCAAGTAGCTTTTTCTCTCCGCTGGAAAGCTGCACGCTCAGTGCCAGTGTTCTGCAGCTTCTTTCTTCACGTTTCAGCAGCTAGCACGCTCTCCGTGTGCAGGAGAAGCGGCTGAGGCTTCCTTGCCGGAGAAGCGGCACCTTCGCCGGCAGAGAGCATCCTGCCGGCCGCGGTGCGCTCCGGAGCGGGGGCTTGTGCCGAAAGAGGCCGGCAACAGGCGCTTACCTTCGGACAGCTCCGGATGCCCGTCTAATGCGTCTCTTGTCGCCTACACGGCAGGGAAAAGCTTTTCCACTCTGTCTAGGAAGGAGAAAGTGTGCCAGCACAGCAAATGCCTCCCGGACTTTCCCTGCAATTCAGCAAGTGCTTTGCAGCTTGAAATTGGAAGGAAAGCCTCCGATTTAGCAGCCAGAGCTTCAGGAGGAGCAGCAGCGAGCACAGCATCGCTTTTGCAGCAGCTCCTTCCATGTGCATGTTTTTGGGAGTGGAAAGGCTTGCAGAGTGTTCAAGTAGCTTTTTCTCTCCGCTGGAAAGCTGCACGCTCAGTGCCAGTGTTCTGCAGCTTCTTTCTTCACGTTTCAGCAGCTAGCACGCTCTCCGTGTGCAGGAGAAGCGGCTGAGGCTTCCTTGCCGGAGAAGCGGCACCTTCGCCGGCAGAGAGCCTCCGGCCGGGCGCGGTGCGCTCCGGAGCGGGGGCTTGTGCCGAAAGAGGCCGGCAACAGGCGCTTACCTTCGGACAGCTCCGGATGCCCGTCTAATGCGTCTCTTGTCGCCTACACGGCAGGGAAAAGCTTTTCCACTCTGTCTAGGAAGGAGAAAGTGTGCCAGCACAGCAAATGCCTCCCGGACTTTCCCTGCAATTCAGCAAGTGCTTTGCAGCTTGAAATTGGAAGGAAAGCCTCAGATTTAGCAGCCAGAGCTTCAGGAGGAGCAGCAGCGAGCACAGCATCGCTTTTGCAGCAGCTCCTTCCATGTGCATGTTTTTGGGAGTGGAAAGGCTTGCAGAGTGTTCAAGTAGCTTTTTCTCTCCGCTGGAAAGCTGCACGCTCAGTGCCAGTGTTCTGCAGCTTCTTTCTTCACGTTTCAGCAGCTAGCACGCTCTCCGTGTGCAGGAGAAGCGGCTGAGGCTTCCTTGCCGGAGAAGCGGCACCTTCGCCGGCAGAGAGCATCCTGCCGGCCGCGGTGCGCTCCGGAGCGGGGGCTTGTGCCGAAAGAGGCCGGCAACAGGCGCTTACCTTCGGACAGCTCCGGATGCCCGTCTAATGCGTCTCTTGTCGCCTACACGGCAGGGAAAAGCTTTTCCACTCTGTCTAGCAAGGAGAAAGTGTGCCAGCACAGCAAATGCCTCCCGGACTTTCCCTGCAATTCAGCAAGTGCTTTGCAGCTTGAAATTGGAAGGAAAGCCTCCGATTTAGCAGCCAGAGCTTCAGGAGGAGCAGCAGCGAGCACAGCATCGCTTTTGCAGCAGCTCCTTCCATGTGCATGTTTTTGGGAGTTGGAAGGCTTGCAGAGTGTTCAAGTAGCTTTTTCTCTCCGCTGGAAAGCTGCACGCTCAGTGCCAGTGTTCTGCAGCTTCTTTCTTCACGTTTCAGCAGCTAGCACGCTCTCCGTGTGCAGGAGAAGCGGCTGAGGCTTCCTTGCCGGAGAAGCGGCACCTTCGCCGGCAGAGAGCATCCTGCCGGCCGCGGTGCGCTCCGGAGCGGGGGCTTGTGCCGAAAGAGGCCGGCAACAGGCGCTTACCTTCGGACAGCTCCGGATGCCCGTCTAATGCGTCTCTTGTCGCCTACACGGCAGGGAAAAGCTTTTCCACTCTGTCTAGGAAGGAGAAAGTGTGCCAGCACAGCAAATGCCTCCCGGACTTTCCCTGCAATTCAGCAAGTGCTTTGCAGCTTGAAATTGGAAGGAAAGCCTCAGATTTAGCAGCCAGAGCTTCAGGAGGAGCAGCAGCGAGCACAGCATCGCTTTTGCAGCAGCTCCTTCCATGTGCATGTTTTTGGGAGTGGAAAGGCTTGCAGAGTGTTCAAGTAGCTTTTTCTCTCCGCTGGAAAGCTGCACGCTCAGTGCCAGTGTTCTGCAGCTTCTTTCTTCACGTTTCAGCAGCTAGCACGCTCTCCGTGTGCAGGAGAAGCGGCTGAGGCTTCCTTGCCGGAGAAGCGGCACCTTCGCCGGCAGAGAGCCTCCGGCCGGCCGCGGTGCGCTCCGGAGCGGGGGCTTGTGCCGAAAGAGGCCGGGAACAGGCGCTTACCTTCGGACAGCTCCGGATGCCCGTCTAATGCGTCTCTTGTCGCCTACACGGCAGGGAAAAGCTTTTCCACTCTGTCTAGGAAGGAGAAAGTGTGCCAGCACAGCAAATGCCTCCCGGACTTTCCCTGCAATTCAGCAAGTGCTTTGCAGCTTGAAATTGGAAGGAAAGCCTCAGATTTAGCAGCCAGAGCTTCAGGAGGAGCAGCAGCGAGCACAGCATCGCTTTTGCAGCAGCTCCTTTCATGTGCATGTTTTTGGGAGTGGAAAGGCTTGCAGAGTGTTCAAGTAGCTTTTTCTCTCCGCTGGAAAGCTGCACGCTCAGTGCCAGTGTTCTGCAGCTTCTTTCTTCACCTTTCAGCAGCTAGCACGCTCTCCGTGTGCAGGAGAAGCGGCTGAGGCTTCCTTGCCGGAGAAGCGGCACCTTCGCCGGCAGAGAGCATCCTGCCGGCCGCGGTGCGCTCCGGAGCGGGGGCTTGTGCCGAAAGAGGCCGGCAACAGGCGCTTACCTTCGGACAGCTCCGGATGCCCGTCTAATGCGTCTCTTGTCGCCTACACGGCAGGGAAAAGCTTTTCCACTCTGTCTAGGAAGGAGAAAGTGTGCCAGCACAGCAAATGCCTCCCGGACTTTCCCTGCAATTCAGCAAGTGCTTTGCAGCTTGAAATTGGAAGGAAAGCCTCAGATTTAGCAGCCAGAGCTTCAGGAGGAGCAGCAGCGAGCACAGCATCGCTTTTGCAGCAGCTCCTTCCATGTGCATGTTTTTGGGAGTTGGAAGGCTTGCAGAGTGTTAAAGTAGCTTTTTCTCTCCGCTGGAAAGCTGCACGCTCAGTGCCAGTGTTCTGCAGCTTCTTTCTTCACGTTTCAGCAGCTAGCACGCTCTCCGTGTGCAGGAGAAGCGGCTGAGGCTTCCTTGCCGGAGAAGCGGCACCTTCGCCGGCAGAGAGCATCCTGCCGGCCGCGGTGCGCTCCGGAGCGGGGGCTTGTGCCGAAAGAGGCCGGCAACAGGCGCTTACCTTCGGACAGCTCCGGATGCCCGTCTAATGCGTCTCTTGTCGCCTACACGGCAGGGAAAAGCTTTTCCACTCTGTCTAGGAAGGAGAAAGTGTGCCAGCACAGCAAATGCCTCCCGGACTTTCCCTGCAATTCAGCAAGTGCTTTGCAGCTTGAAATTGGAAGGAAAGCCTCAGATTTAGCAGCCAGAGCTTCAGGAGGAGCAGCAGCGAGCACAGCATCGCTTTTGCAGCAGCTCCTTCCATGTGCATGTTTTTGGGAGTGGAAAGGCTTGCAGAGTGTTCAAGTAGCTTTTTCTCTCCGCTGGAAAGCTGCACGCTCAGTGCCAGTGTTCTGCAGCTTCTTTCTTCACGTTTCAGCAGCTAGCACGCTCTCCGTGTGCAGGAGAAGCGGCTGAGGCTTCCTTGCCGGAGAAGCGGCACCTTCGCCGGCAGAGAGCATCCTGCCGGCCGCGGTGCGCTCCGGAGCGGGGGCTTGTGCCAAAAGAGGCCGGGAACAGGCGCTTACCTTCGGACAGCTCCGGATGCCCGTCTAATGCGTCTCTTGTCGCCTACACGGCAGGGAAAAGCTTTTCCACTCTGTCTAGCAAGGAGAAAGTGTGCCAGCACAGCAAATGCCTCCCGGACTTTCCCTGCAATTCAGCAAGTGCTTTGCAGCTTGAAATTGGAAGGAAAGCCTCAGATTTAGCAGCCAGAGCTTCAGGAGGAGCAGCAGCGAGCACAGCATCGCTTTTGCAGCAGCTCCTTCCATGTGCATGTTTTTGGGAGTGGAAAGGCTTGCAGAGTGTTCAAGTAGCTTTTTCTCTCCGCTGGAAAGCTGCACGCTCAGTGCCAGTGTTCTGCAGCTTCTTTCTTCACGTTTCAGCAGCTAGCACGCTCTCCGTGTGCAGGAGAAGCGGCTGAGGCTTCCTTGCCGGAGAAGCGGCACCTTCGCCGGCAGAGAGCATCCTGCCGGCCGCGGTGCGCTCCGGAGCGGGGGCTTGTGCCGAAAGAGGCCGGCAACAGGCGCTTACCTTCGGACAGCTCCGGATGCCCGTCTAATGCGTCTCTTGTCGCCTACACGGCAGGGAAAAGCTTTTCCACTCTGTCTAGCAAGGAGAAAGTGTGCCAGCACAGCAAATGCCTCCCGGACTTTCCCTGCAATTCAGCAAGTGCTTTGCAGCTTGAAATTGGAAGGAAAGCCTCAGATTTAGCAGCCAGAGCTTCAGGAGGAGCAGCAGCGAGCACAGCATCGCTTTTGCAGCAGCTCCTTCCATGTGCATGTTTTTGGGAGTGGAAAGGCTTGCAGAGTGTTCAAGTAGCTTTTTCTCTCCGCTGGAAAGCTGCAGGCTCAGTGCCAGTGTTCTGCAGCTTCTTTCTTCACGTTTCAGCAGCTAGCACGCTCTCCGTGTGCAGGAGAAGCGGCTGAGGCTTCCTTGCCGGAGAAGCGGCACCTTCGCCGGCAGAGAGCATCCTGCCGGCCGCGGTGCGCTCCGGAGCGGGGGCTTGTGCCAAAAGAGGCCGGGAACAGGCGCTTACCTTCGGACAGCTCCGGATGCCCGTCTAATGCGTCTCTTGTCGCCTACACGGCAGGGAAAAGCTTTTCCACTCTGTCTAGGAAGGAGAAAGTGTGCCAGCACAGCAAATGCCTCCCGGACTTTCCCTGCAATTCAGCAAGTGCTTTGCAGCTTGAAATTGGAAGGAAAGCCTCAGATTTAGCAGCCAGAGCTTCAGGAGGAGCAGCAGCGAGCACAGCATCGCTTTTGCAGCAGCTCCTTCCATGTGCATGTTTTTGGGAGTGGAAAGGCTTGCAGAGTGTTCAAGTAGCTTTTTCTCTCCGCTGGAAAGCTGCACGCTCAGTGCCAGTGTTCTGCAGCTTCTTTCTTCACGTTTCAGCAGCTAGCACGCTCTCCGTGTGCAGGAGAAGCGGCTGAGGCTTCCTTGCCGGAGAAGCGGCACCTTCGCCGGCAGAGAGCCTCCGGCCGGGCGCGGTGCGCTCCGGAGCGGGGGCTTGTGCCGAAAGAGGCCGGGAACAGGCGCTTACCTTCGGACAGCTCCGGATGCCCGTCTAATGCGTCTCTTGTCGCCTACACGGCAGGGAAAAGCTTTTCCACTCTGTCTAGGAAGGAGAAAGTGTGCCAGCACAGCAAATGCCTCCCGGACTTTCCCTGCAATTCAGCAAGTGCTTTGCAGCTTGAAATTGGAAGGAAAGCCTCAGATTTAGCAGCCAGAGCTTCAGGAGGAGCAGCAGCGAGCACAGCATCGCTTTTGCAGCAGCTCCTTCCATGTGCATGTTTTTGGGAGTGGAAAGGCTTGCAGAGTGTTCAAGTAGCTTTTTCTCTCCGCTGGAAAGCTGCACGCTCAGTGCCAGTGTTCTGCAGCTTCTTTCTTCACTTTTCAGCAGCTAGCACGCTCTCCGTGTGCAGGAGAAGCGGCTGAGGCTTCCTTGCCGGAGAAGCGGCACCTTCGCCGGCAGAGAGCATCCTGCCGGCCGCGGTGCGCTCCGGAGCGGGGGCTTGTGCCGAAAGAGGCCGGCAACAGGCGCTTACCTTCGGACAGCTCCGGATGCCCGTCTAATGCGTCTCTTGTCGCCTACACGGCAGGGAAAAGCTTTTCCACTCTGTCTAGGAAGGAGAAAGTGTGCCAGCACAGCAAATGCCTCCCGGACTTTCCCTGCAATTCAGCAAGTGCTTTGCAGCTTGAAATTGGAAGGAAAGCCTCAGATTTAGCAGCCAGAGCTTCAGGAGGAGCAGCAGCGAGCACAGCATCGCTTTTGCAGCAGCTCCTTCCATGTGCATGTTTTTGGGAGTGGAAAGGCTTGCAGAGTGTTCAAGTAGCTTTTTCTCTCCGCTGGAAAGCTGCACGCTCAGTGCCAGTGTTCTGCAGCTTCTTTCTTCACGTTTCAGCAGCTAGCACGCTCTCCGTGTGCAGGAGAAGCGGCTGAGGCTTCCTTGCCGGAGAAGCGGCACCTTCGCCGGCAGAGAGCATCCTGCCGGCCGCGGTGCGCTCCGGAGCGGGGGCTTGTGCCGAAAGAGGCCGGCAACAGGCGCTTACCTTCGGACAGCTCCGGATGCCCGTCTAATGCGTCTCTTGTCGCCTACACGGCAGGGAAAAGCTTTTCCACTCTGTCTAGGAAGGAGAAAGTGTGCCAGCACAGCAAATGCCTCCCGGACTTTCCCTGCAATTCAGCAAGTGCTTTGCAGCTTGAAATTGGAAGGAAAGCCTCAGATTTAGCAGCCAGAGCTTCAGGAGGAGCAGCAGCGAGCACAGCATCGCTTTTGCAGCAGCTCCTTCCATGTGCATGTTTTTGGGAGTGGAAAGGCTTGCAGAGTGTTCAAGTAGCTTTTTCTCTCCGCTGGAAAGCTGCACGCTCAGTGCCAGTGTTCTGCAGCTTCTTTCTTCACGTTTCAGCAGCTAGCACGCTCTCCGTGTGCAGGAGAAGCGGCTGAGGCTTCCTTGCCGGAGAAGCGGCACCTTCGCCGGCAGAGAGCCTCCTGCCGGCCGCGGTGCGCTCCGGAGCGGGGGCTTGTGCCGAAAGAGGCCGGCAACAGGCGCTTACCTTCGGACAGCTCCGGATGCCCGTCTAATGCGTCTCTTGTCGCCTACACGGCAGGGAAAAGCTTTTCCACTCTGTCTAGGAAGGAGAAAGTGTGCCAGCACAGCAAATGCCTCCCGGACTTTCCCTGCAATTCAGCAAGTGCTTTGCAGCTTGAAATTGGAAGGAAAGCCTCAGATTTAGCAGCCAGAGCTTCAGGAGGAGCAGCAGCGAGCACAGCATCGCTTTTGCAGCAGCTCCTTCCATGTGCATGTTTTTGGGAGTGGAAAGGCTTGCAGAGTGTTCAAGTAGCTTTTTCTCTCCGCTGGAAAGCTGCACGCTCAGTGCCAGTGTTCTGCAGCTTCTTTCTTCACGTTTCAGCAGCTAGCACGCTCTCCGTGTGCAGGAGAAGCGGCTGAGGCTTCCTTGCCGGAGAAGCGGCACCTTCGCCGGCAGAGAGCATCCTGCCGGCCGCGGTGCGCTCCGGAGCGGGGGCTTGTGCCGAAAGAGGCCGGCAACAGGCGCTTACCTTCGGACAGCTCCGGATGCCCGTCTAATGCGTCTCTTGTCGCCTACACGGCAGGGAAAAGCTTTTCCACTCTGTCTAGCAAGGAGAAAGTGTGCCAGCACAGCAAATGCCTCCCGGACTTTCCCTGCAATTCAGCAAGTGCTTTGCAGCTTGAAATTGGAAGGAAAGCCTCAGATTTAGCAGCCAGAGCTTCAGGAGGAGCAGCAGCGAGCACAGCATCGCTTTTGCAGCAGCTCCTTCCATGTGCATGTTTTTGGGAGTGGAAAGGCTTGCAGAGTGTTCAAGTAGCTTTTTCTCTCCGCTGGAAAGCTGCACGCTCAGTGCCAGTGTTCTGCAGCTTCTTTCTTCACCTTTCAGCAGCTAGCACGCTCTCCGTGTGCAGGAGAAGCGGCTGAGGCTTCCTTGCCGGAGAAGCGGCACCTTCGCCGGCAGAGAGCCTCCTGCCGGCCGCGGTGCGCTCCGGAGCGGGGGCTTGTGCCGAAAGAGGCCGGGAACAGGCGCTTACCTTCGGACAGCTCCGGATGCCCGTCTAATGCGTCTCTTGTCGCCTACACGGCAGGGAAAAGCTTTTCCACTCTGTCTAGGAAGGAGAAAGTGTGCCAGCACAGCAAATGCCTCCCGGACTTTCCCTGCAATTCAGCAAGTGCTTTGCAGCTTGAAATTGGAAGGAAAGCCTCAGATTTAGCAGCCAGAGCTTCAGGAGGAGCAGCAGCGAGCACAGCATCGCTTTTGCAGCAGCTCCTTCCATGTGCATGTTTTTGGGAGTGGAAAGGCTTGCAGAGTGTTCAAGTAGCTTTTTCTCTCCGCTGGAAAGCTGCACGCTCAGTGCCAGTGTTCTGCAGCTTCTTTCTTCACGTTTCAGCAGCTAGCACGCTCTCCGTGTGCAGGAGAAGCGGCTGAGGCTTCCTTGCCGGAGAAGCGGCACCTTCGCCGGCAGAGAGCATCCTGCCGGCCGCGGTGCGCTCCGGAGCGGGGGCTTGTGCCGAAAGAGGCCGGCAACAGGCGCTTACCTTCGGACAGCTCCGGATGCCCGTCTAATGCGTCTCTTGTCGCCTACACGGCAGGGAAAAGCTTTTCCACTCTGTCTAGCAAGGAGAAAGTATGCCAGCACAGCAAATGCCTCCCGGACTTTCCCTGCAATTCAGCAAGTGCTTTGCAGCTTGAAATTGGAAGGAAAGCCTCAGATTTAGCAGCCAGAGCTTCAGGAGGAGCAGCAGCGAGCACAGCATCGCTTTTGCAGCAGCTCCTTCCATGTGCATGTTTTTGGGAGTGGAAAGGCTTGCAGAGTGTTCAAGTAGCTTTTTCTCTCCGCTGGAAAGCTGCACGCTCAGTGCCAGTGTTCTGCAGCTTCTTTCTTCACGTTTCAGCAGCTAGCACGCTCTCCGTGTGCAGGAGAAGCGGCTGAGGCTTCCTTGCCGGAGAAGCGGCACCTTCGCCGGCAGAGAGCATCCGGCCGGCCGCGGTGCGCTCCGGAGCGGGGGCTTGTGCCGAAAGAGGCCGGGAACAGGCGCTTACCTTCGGACAGCTCCGGATGCCCGTCTAATGCGTCTCTTGTCGCCTACACGGCAGGGAAAAGCTTTTCCACTCTGTCTAGGAAGGAGAAAGTGTGCCAGCACAGCAAATGCCTCCCGGACTTTCCCTGCAATTCAGCAAGTGCTTTGCAGCTTGAAATTGGAAGGAAAGCCTCAGATTTAGCAGCCAGAGCTTCAGGAGGAGCAGCAGCGAGCACAGCATCGCTTTTGCAGCAGCTCCTTCCATGTGCATGTTTTTGGGAGTGGAAAGGCTTGCAGAGTGTTCAAGTAGCTTTTTCTCTCCGCTGGAAAGCTGCAGGCTCAGTGCCAGTGTTCTGCAGCTTCTTTCTTCACGTTTCAGCAGCTAGCACGCTCTCCGTGTGCAGGAGAAGCGGCTGAGGCTTCCTTGCCGGAGAAGCGGCACCTTCGCCGGCAGAGAGCATCCTGCCGGCCGCGGTGCGCTCCGGAGCGGGGGCTTGTGCCGAAAGAGGCCGGCAACAGGCGCTTACCTTCGGACAGCTCCGGATGCCCGTCTAATGCGTCTCTTGTCGCCTACACGGCAGGGAAAAGCTTTTCCACTCTGTCTAGCAAGGAGAAAGTGTGCCAGCACAGCAAATGCCTCCCGGACTTTCCCTGCAATTCAGCAAGTGCTTTGCAGCTTGAAATTGGAAGGAAAGCCTCAGATTTAGCAGCCAGAGCTTCAGGAGGAGCAGCAGCGAGCACAGCATCGCTTTTGCAGCAGCTCCTTCCATGTGCATGTTTTTGGGAGTGGAAAGGCTTGCAGAGTGTTCAAGTAGCTTTTTCTCTCCGCTGGAAAGCTGCACGCTCAGTGCCAGTGTTCTGCAGCTTCTTTCTTCACCTTTCAGCAGCTAGCACGCTCTCCGTGTGCAGGAGAAGCGGCTGAGGCTTCCTTGCCGGAGAAGCGGCACCTTCGCCGGCAGAGAGCATCCTGCCGGCCGCGGTGCGCTCCGGAGCGGGGGCTTGTGCCAAAAGAGGCCGGGAACAGGCGCTTACCTTCGGACAGCTCCGGATGCCCGTCTAATGCGTCTCTTGTCGCCTACACGGCAGGGAAAAGCTTTTCCACTCTGTCTAGGAAGGAGAAAGTGTGCCAGCACAGCAAATGCCTCCCGGACTTTCCCTGCAATTCAGCAAGTGCTTTGCAGCTTGAAATTGGAAGGAAAGCCTCAGATTTAGCAGCCAGAGCTTCAGGAGGAGCAGCAGCGAGCACAGCATCGCTTTTGCAGCAGCTCCTTCCATGTGCATGTTTTTGGGAGTGGAAAGGCTTGCAGAGTGTTCAAGTAGCTTTTTCTCTCCGCTGGAAAGCTGCAGGCTCAGTGCCAGTGTTCTGCAGCTTCTTTCTTCACGTTTCAGCAGCTAGCACGCTCTCCGTGTGCAGGAGAAGCGGCTGAGGCTTCCTTGCCGGAGAAGCGGCACCTTCGCCGGCAGAGAGCATCCGGCCGGCCGCGGTGCGCTCCGGAGCGGGGGCTTGTGCCGAAAGAGGCCGGGAACAGGCGCTTACCTTCGGACAGCTCCGGATGCCCGTCTAATGCGTCTCTTGTCGCCTACACGGCAGGGAAAAGCTTTTCCACTCTGTCTAGGAAGGAGAAAGTGTGCCAGCACAGCAAATGCCTCCCGGACTTTCCCTGCAATTCAGCAAGTGCTTTGCAGCTTGAAATTGGAAGGAAAGCCTCAGATTTAGCAGCCAGAGCTTCAGGAGGAGCAGCAGCGAGCACAGCATCGCTTTTGCAGCAGCTCCTTCCATGTGCATGTTTTTGGGAGTTGGAAGGCTTGCAGAGTGTTCAAGTAGCTTTTTCTCTCCGCTGGAAAGCTGCACGCTCAGTGCCAGTGTTCTGCAGCTTCTTCCTTCACGTTTCAGCAGCTAGCACGCTCTCCGTGTGCAGGAGAAGCGGCTGAGGCTTCCTTGCCGGAGAAGCGGCACCTTCGCCGGCAGAGAGCATCCGGCCGGCCGCGGTGCGCTCCGGAGCGGGGGCTTGTGCCGAAAGAGGCCGGGAACAGGCGCTTACCTTCGGACAGCTCCGGATGCCCGTCTAATGCGTCTCTTGTCGCCTACACGGCAGGGAAAAGCTTTTCCACTCTGTCTAGGAAGGAGAAAGTGTGCCAGCACAGCAAATGCCTCCCGGACTTTCCCTGCAATTCAGCAAGTGCTTTGCAGCTTGAAATTGGAAGGAAAGCCTCAGATTTAGCAGCCAGAGCTTCAGGAGGAGCAGCAGCGAGCACAGCATCGCTTTTGCAGCAGCTCCTTCCATGTGCATGTTTTTGGGAGTGGAAAGGCTTGCAGAGTGTTCAAGTAGCTTTTTCTCTCCGCTGGAAAGCTGCACGCTCAGTGCCAGTGTTCTGCAGCTTCTTTCTTCACGTTTCAGCAGCTAGCACGCTCTCCGTGTGCAGGAGAAGCGGCTGAGGCTTCCTTGCCGGAGAAGCGGCACCTTCGCCGGCAGAGAGCATCCTGCCGGCCGCGGTGCGCTCCGGAGCGGGGGCTTGTGCCAAAAGAGGCCGGGAACAGGCGCTTACCTTCGGACAGCTCCGGATGCCCGTCTAATGCGTCTCTTGTCGCCTACACGGCAGGGAAAAGCTTTTCCACTCTGTCTAGCAAGGAGAAAGTGTGCCAGCACAGCAAATGCCTCCCGGACTTTCCCTGCAATTCAGCAAGTGCTTTGCAGCTTGAAATTGGAAGGAAAGCCTCAGATTTAGCAGCCAGAGCTTCAGGAGGAGCAGCAGCGAGCACAGCATCGCTTTTGCAGCAGCTCCTTCCATGTGCATGTTTTTGGGAGTGGAAAGGCTTGCAGAGTGTTCAAGTAGCTTTTTCTCTCCGCTGGAAAGCTGCACGCTCAGTGCCAGTGTTCTGCAGCTTCTTTCTTCACGTTTCAGCAGCTAGCACGCTCTCCGTGTGCAGGAGAAGCGGCTGAGGCTTCCTTGCCGGAGAAGCGGCACCTTCGCCGGCAGAGAGCCTCCGGCCGGGCGCGGTGCGCTCCGGAGCGGGGGCTTGTGCCGAAAGAGGCCGGGAACAGGCGCTTACCTTCGGACAGCTCCGGATGCCCGTCTAATGCGTCTCTTGTCGCCTACACGGCAGGGAAAAGCTTTTCCACTCTGTCTAGGAAGGAGAAAGTGTGCCAGCACAGCAAATGCCTCCCGGACTTTCCCTGCAATTCAGCAAGTGCTTTGCAGCTTGAAATTGGAAGGAAAGCCTCAGATTTAGCAGCCAGAGCTTCAGGAGGAGCAGCAGCGAGCACAGCATCGCTTTTGCAGCAGCTCCTTCCATGTGCATGTTTTTGGGAGTGGAAAGGCTTGCAGAGTGTTCAAGTAGCTTTTTCTCTCCGCTGGAAAGCTGCAGGCTCAGTGCCAGTGTTCTGCAGCTTCTTTCTTCACGTTTCAGCAGCTAGCACGCTCTCCGTGTGCAGGAGAAGCGGCTGAGGCTTCCTTGCCGGAGAAGCGGCACCTTCGCCGGCAGAGAGCATCCTGCCGGCCGCGGTGCGCTCCGGAGCGGGGGCTTGTGCCGAAAGAGGCCGGCAACAGGCGCTTACCTTCGGACAGCTCCGGATGCCCGTCTAATGCGTCTCTTGTCGCCTACACGGCAGGGAAAAGCTTTTCCACTCTGTCTAGCAAGGAGAAAGTGTGCCAGCACAGCAAATGCCTCCCGGACTTTCCCTGCAATTCAGCAAGTGCTTTGCAGCTTGAAATTGGAAGGAAAGCCTCAGATTTAGCAGCCAGAGCTTCAGGAGGAGCAGCAGCGAGCACAGCATCGCTTTTGCAGCAGCTCCTTCCATGTGCATGTTTTTGGGAGTGGAAAGGCTTGCAGAGTGTTCAAGTAGCTTTTTCTCTCCGCTGGAAAGCTGCACGCTCAGTGCCAGTGTTCTGCAGCTTCTTTCTTCACCTTTCAGCAGCTAGCACGCTCTCCGTGTGCAGGAGAAGCGGCTGAGGCTTCCTTGCCGGAGAAGCGGCACCTTCGCCGGCAGAGAGCATCCTGCCGGCCGCGGTGCGCTCCGGAGCGGGGGCTTGTGCCAAAAGAGGCCGGGAACAGGCGCTTACCTTCGGACAGCTCCGGATGCCCGTCTAATGCGTCTCTTGTCGCCTACACGGCAGGGAAAAGCTTTTCCACTCTGTCTAGGAAGGAGAAAGTGTGCCAGCACAGCAAATGCCTCCCGGACTTTCCCTGCAATTCAGCAAGTGCTTTGCAGCTTGAAATTGGAAGGAAAGCCTCAGATTTAGCAGCCAGAGCTTCAGGAGGAGCAGCAGCGAGCACAGCATCGCTTTTGCAGCAGCTCCTTCCATGTGCATGTTTTTGGGAGTGGAAAGGCTTGCAGAGTGTTCAAGTAGCTTTTTCTCTCCGCTGGAAAGCTGCAGGCTCAGTGCCAGTGTTCTGCAGCTTCTTTCTTCACGTTTCAGCAGCTAGCACGCTCTCCGTGTGCAGGAGAAGCGGCTGAGGCTTCCTTGCCGGAGAAGCGGCACCTTCGCCGGCAGAGAGCATCCGGCCGGCCGCGGTGCGCTCCGGAGCGGGGGCTTGTGCCGAAAGAGGCCGGGAACAGGCGCTTACCTTCGGACAGCTCCGGATGCCCGTCTAATGCGTCTCTTGTCGCCTACACGGCAGGGAAAAGCTTTTCCACTCTGTCTAGGAAGGAGAAAGTGTGCCAGCACAGCAAATGCCTCCCGGACTTTCCCTGCAATTCAGCAAGTGCTTTGCAGCTTGAAATTGGAAGGAAAGCCTCAGATTTAGCAGCCAGAGCTTCAGGAGGAGCAGCAGCGAGCACAGCATCGCTTTTGCAGCAGCTCCTTCCATGTGCATGTTTTTGGGAGTTGGAAGGCTTGCAGAGTGTTCAAGTAGCTTTTTCTCTCCGCTGGAAAGCTGCACGCTCAGTGCCAGTGTTCTGCAGCTTCTTCCTTCACGTTTCAGCAGCTAGCACGCTCTCCGTGTGCAGGAGAAGCGGCTGAGGCTTCCTTGCCGGAGAAGCGGCACCTTCGCCGGCAGAGAGCATCCGGCCGGCCGCGGTGCGCTCCGGAGCGGGGGCTTGTGCCGAAAGAGGCCGGGAACAGGCGCTTACCTTCGGACAGCTCCGGATGCCCGTCTAATGCGTCTCTTGTCGCCTACACGGCAGGGAAAAGCTTTTCCACTCTGTCTAGGAAGGAGAAAGTGTGCCAGCACAGCAAATGCCTCCCGGACTTTCCCTGCAATTCAGCAAGTGCTTTGCAGCTTGAAATTGGAAGGAAAGCCTCAGATTTAGCAGCCAGAGCTTCAGGAGGAGCAGCAGCGAGCACAGCATCGCTTTTGCAGCAGCTCCTTCCATGTGCATGTTTTTGGGAGTTGGAAGGCTTGCAGAGTGTTAAAGTAGCTTTTTCTCTCCGCTGGAAAGCTGCACGCTCAGTGCCAGTGTTCTGCAGCTTCTTTCTTCACGTTTCAGCAGCTAGCACGCTCTCCGTGTGCAGGAGAAGCGGCTGAGGCTTCCTTGCCGGAGAAGCGGCACCTTCGCCGGCAGAGAGCATCCTGCCGGCCGCGGTGCGCTCCGGAGCGGGGGCTTGTGCCGAAAGAGGCCGGCAACAGGCGCTTACCTTCGGACAGCTCCGGATGCCCGTCTAATGCGTCTCTTGTCGCCTACACGGCAGGGAAAAGCTTTTCCACTCTGTCTAGGAAGGAGAAAGTGTGCCAGCACAGCAAATGCCTCCCGGACTTTCCCTGCAATTCAGCAAGTGCTTTGCAGCTTGAAATTGGAAGGAAAGCCTCCGATTTAGCAGCCAGAGCTTCAGGAGGAGCAGCAGCGAGCACAGCATCGCTTTTGCAGCAGCTCCTTCCATGTGCATGTTTTTGGGAGTGGAAAGGCTTGCAGAGTGTTCAAGTAGCTTTTTCTCTCCGCTGGAAAGCTGCACGCTCAGTGCCAGTGTTCTGCAGCTTCTTTCTTCACGTTTCAGCAGCTAGCACGCTCTCCGTGTGCAGGAGAAGCGGCTGAGGCTTCCTTGCCGGAGAAGCGGCACCTTCGCCGGCAGAGAGCATCCTGCCGGCCGCGGTGCGCTCCGGAGCGGGGGCTTGTGCCAAAAGAGGCCGGGAACAGGCGCTTACCTTCGGACAGCTCCGGATGCCCGTCTAATGCGTCTCTTGTCGCCTACACGGCAGGGAAAAGCTTTTCCACTCTGTCTAGCAAGGAGAAAGTGTGCCAGCACAGCAAATGCCTCCCGGACTTTCCCTGCAATTCAGCAAGTGCTTTGCAGCTTGAAATTGGAAGGAAAGCCTCAGATTTAGCAGCCAGAGCTTCAGGAGGAGCAGCAGCGAGCACAGCATCGCTTTTGCAGCAGCTCCTTCCATGTGCATGTTTTTGGGAGTGGAAAGGCTTGCAGAGTGTTCAAGTAGCTTTTTCTCTCCGCTGGAAAGCTGCACGCTCAGTGCCAGTGTTCTGCAGCTTCTTTCTTCACGTTTCAGCAGCTAGCACGCTCTCCGTGTGCAGGAGAAGCGGCTGAGGCTTCCTTGCCGGAGAAGCGGCACCTTCGCCGGCAGAGAGCATCCTGCCGGCCGCGGTGCGCTCCGGAGCGGGGGCTTGTGCCGAAAGAGGCCGGCAACAGGCGCTTACCTTCGGACAGCTCCGGATGCCCGTCTAATGCGTCTCTTGTCGCCTACACGGCAGGGAAAAGCTTTTCCACTCTGTCTAGGAAGGAGAAAGTGTGCCAGCACAGCAAATGCCTCCCGGACTTTCCCTGCAATTCAGCAAGTGCTTTGCAGCTTGAAATTGGAAGGAAAGCCTCAGATTTAGCAGCCAGAGCTTCAGGAGGAGCAGCAGCGAGCACAGCATCGCTTTTGCAGCAGCTCCTTCCATGTGCATGTTTTTGGGAGTGGAAAGGCTTGCAGAGTGTTCAAGTAGCTTTTTCTCTCCGCTGGAAAGCTGCACGCTCAGTGCCAGTGTTCTGCAGCTTCTTTCTTCACGTTTCAGCAGCTAGCACGCTCTCCGTGTGCAGGAGAAGCGGCTGAGGCTTCCTTGCCGGAGAAGCGGCACCTTCGCCGGCAGAGAGCATCCTGCCGGCCGCGGTGCGCTCCGGAGCGGGGGCTTGTGCCAAAAGAGGCCGGGAACAGGCGCTTACCTTCGGACAGCTCCGGATGCCCGTCTAATGCGTCTCTTGTCGCCTACACGGCAGGGAAAAGCTTTTCCACTCTGTCTAGCAAGGAGAAAGTGTGCCAGCACAGCAAATGCCTCCCGGACTTTCCCTGCAATTCAGCAAGTGCTTTGCAGCTTGAAATTGGAAGGAAAGCCTCAGATTTAGCAGCCAGAGCTTCAGGAGGAGCAGCAGCGAGCACAGCATCGCTTTTGCAGCAGCTCCTTCCATGTGCATGTTTTTGGGAGTGGAAAGGCTTGCAGAGTGTTCAAGTAGCTTTTTCTCTCCGCTGGAAAGCTGCACGCTCAGTGCCAGTGTTCTGCAGCTTCTTTCTTCACGTTTCAGCAGCTAGCACGCTCTCCGTGTGCAGGAGAAGCGGCTGAGGCTTCCTTGCCGGAGAAGCGGCACCTTCGCCGGCAGAGAGCCTCCGGCCGGGCGCGGTGCGCTCCGGAGCGGGGGCTTGTGCCGAAAGAGGCCGGGAACAGGCGCTTACCTTCGGACAGCTCCGGATGCCCGTCTAATGCGTCTCTTGTCGCCTACACGGCAGGGAAAAGCTTTTCCACTCTGTCTAGGAAGGAGAAAGTGTGCCAGCACAGCAAATGCCTCCCGGACTTTCCCTGCAATTCAGCAAGTGCTTTGCAGCTTGAAATTGGAAGGAAAGCCTCAGATTTAGCAGCCAGAGCTTCAGGAGGAGCAGCAGCGAGCACAGCATCGCTTTTGCAGCAGCTCCTTCCATGTGCATGTTTTTGGGAGTGGAAAGGCTTGCAGAGTGTTCAAGTAGCTTTTTCTCTCCGCTGGAAAGCTGCACGCTCAGTGCCAGTGTTCTGCAGCTTCTTTCTTCACTTTTCAGCAGCTAGCACGCTCTCCGTGTGCAGGAGAAGCGGCTGAGGCTTCCTTGCCGGAGAAGCGGCACCTTCGCCGGCAGAGAGCATCCTGCCGGCCGCGGTGCGCTCCGGAGCGGGGGCTTGTGCCGAAAGAGGCCGGGAACAGGCGCTTACCTTCGGACAGCTCCGGATGCCCGTCTAATGCGTCTCTTGTCGCCTACACGGCAGGGAAAAGCTTTTCCACTCTGTCTAGCAAGGAGAAAGTGTGCCAGCACAGCAAATGCCTCCCGGACTTTCCCTGCAATTCAGCAAGTGCTTTGCAGCTTGAAATTGGAAGGAAAGCCTCCGATTTAGCAGCCAGAGCTTCAGGAGGAGCAGCAGCGAGCACAGCATCGCTTTTGCAGCAGCTCCTTCCATGTGCATGTTTTTGGGAGTGGAAAGGCTTGCAGAGTGTTCAAGTAGCTTTTTCTCTCCGCTGGAAAGCTGCACGCTCAGTGCCAGTGTTCTGCAGCTTCTTCCTTCACGTTTCAGCAGCTAGCACGCTCTCCGTGTGCAGGAGAAGCGGCTGAGGCTTCCTTGCCGGAGAAGCGGCACCTTCGCCGGCAGAGAGCATCCTGCCGGCCGCGGTGCGCTCCGGAGCGGGGGCTTGTGCCGAAAGAGGCCGGCAACAGGCGCTTACCTTCGGACAGCTCCGGATGCCCGTCTAATGCGTCTCTTGTCGCCTACACGGCAGGGAAAAGCTTTTCCACTCTGTCTAGCAAGGAGAAAGTGTGCCAGCACAGCAAATGCCTCCCGGACTTTCCCTGCAATTCAGCAAGTGCTTTGCAGCTTGAAATTGGAAGGAAAGCCTCAGATTTAGCAGCCAGAGCTTCAGGAGGAGCAGCAGCGAGCACAGCATCGCTTTTGCAGCAGCTCCTTCCATGTGCATGTTTTTGGGAGTGGAAAGGCTTGCAGAGTGTTCAAGTAGCTTTTTCTCTCCGCTGGAAAGCTGCACGCTCAGTGCCAGTGTTCTGCAGCTTCTTTCTTCACGTTTCAGCAGCTAGCACGCTCTCCGTGTGCAGGAGAAGCGGCTGAGGCTTCCTTGCCGGAGAAGCGGCACCTTCGCCGGCAGAGAGCCTCCGGCCGGGCGCGGTGCGCTCCGGAGCGGGGGCTTGTGCCGAAAGAGGCCGGGAACAGGCGCTTACCTTCGGACAGCTCCGGATGCCCGTCTAATGCGTCTCTTGTCGCCTACACGGCAGGGAAAAGCTTTTCCACTCTGTCTAGGAAGGAGAAAGTGTGCCAGCACAGCAAATGCCTCCCGGACTTTCCCTGCAATTCAGCAAGTGCTTTGCAGCTTGAAATTGGAAGGAAAGCCTCAGATTTAGCAGCCAGAGCTTCAGGAGGAGCAGCAGCGAGCACAGCATCGCTTTTGCAGCAGCTCCTTCCATGTGCATGTTTTTGGGAGTGGAAAGGCTTGCAGAGTGTTCAAGTAGCTTTTTCTCTCCGCTGGAAAGCTGCACGCTCAGTGCCAGTGTTCTGCAGCTTCTTTCTTCACTTTTCAGCAGCTAGCACGCTCTCCGTGTGCAGGAGAAGCGGCTGAGGCTTCCTTGCCGGAGAAGCGGCACCTTCGCCGGCAGAGAGCATCCTGCCGGCCGCGGTGCGCTCCGGAGCGGGGGCTTGTGCCGAAAGAGGCCGGCAACAGGCGCTTACCTTCGGACAGCTCCGGATGCCCGTCTAATGCGTCTCTTGTCGCCTACACGGCAGGGAAAAGCTTTTCCACTCTGTCTAGCAAGGAGAAAGTGTGCCAGCACAGCAAATGCCTCCCGGACTTTCCCTGCAATTCAGCAAGTGCTTTGCAGCTTGAAATTGGAAGGAAAGCCTCAGATTTAGCAGCCAGAGCTTCAGGAGGAGCAGCAGCGAGCACAGCATCGCTTTTGCAGCAGCTCCTTCCATGTGCATGTTTTTGGGAGTGGAAAGGCTTGCAGAGTGTTCAAGTAGCTTTTTCTCTCCGCTGGAAAGCTGCACGCTCAGTGCCAGTGTTCTGCAGCTTCTTCCTTCACGTTTCAGCAGCTAGCACGCTCTCCGTGTGCAGGAGAAGCGGCTGAGGCTTCCTTGCCGGAGAAGCGGCACCTTCGCCGGCAGAGAGCATCCTGCCGGCCGCGGTGCGCTCCGGAGCGGGGGCTTGTGCCGAAAGAGGCCGGCAACAGGCGCTTACCTTCGGACAGCTCCGGATGCCCGTCTAATGCGTCTCTTGTCGCCTACACGGCAGGGAAAAGCTTTTCCACTCTGTCTAGGAAGGAGAAAGTGTGCCAGCACAGCAAATGCCTCCCGGACTTTCCCTGCAATTCAGCAAGTGCTTTGCAGCTTGAAATTGGAAGGAAAGCCTCAGATTTAGCAGCCAGAGCTTCAGGAGGAGCAGCAGCGAGCACAGCATCGCTTTTGCAGCAGCTCCTTCCATGTGCATGTTTTTGGGAGTGGAAAGGCTTGCAGAGTGTTCAAGTAGCTTTTTCTCTCCGCTGGAAAGCTGCAGGCTCAGTGCCAGTGTTCTGCAGCTTCTTTCTTCACGTTTCAGCAGCTAGCACGCTCTCCGTGTGCAGGAGAAGCGGCTGAGGCTTCCTTGCCGGAGAAGCGGCACCTTCGCCGGCAGAGAGCCTCCTGCCGGCCGCGGTGCGCTCCGGAGCGGGGGCTTGTGCCGAAAGAGGCCGGGAACAGGCGCTTACCTTCGGACAGCTCCGGATGCCCGTCTAATGCGTCTCTTGTCGCCTACACGGCAGGGAAAAGCTTTTCCACTCTGTCTAGGAAGGAGAAAGTGTGCCAGCACAGCAAATGCCTCCCGGACTTTCCCTGCAATTCAGCAAGTGCTTTGCAGCTTGAAATTGGAAGGAAAGCCTCAGATTTAGCAGCCAGAGCTTCAGGAGGAGCAGCAGCGAGCACAGCATCGCTTTTGCAGCAGCTCCTTCCATGTGCATGTTTTTGGGAGTGGAAAGGCTTGCAGAGTGTTCAAGTAGCTTTTTCTCTCCGCTGGAAAGCTGCACGCTCAGTGCCAGTGTTCTGCAGCTTCTTTCTTCACGTTTCAGCAGCTAGCACGCTCTCCGTGTGCAGGAGAAGCGGCTGAGGCTTCCTTGCCGGAGAAGCGGCACCTTCGCCGGCAGAGAGCATCCTGCCGGCCGCGGTGCGCTCCGGAGCGGGGGCTTGTGCCGAAAGAGGCCGGCAACAGGCGCTTACCTTCGGACAGCTCCGGATGCCCGTCTAATGCGTCTCTTGTCGCCTACACGGCAGGGAAAAGCTTTTCCACTCTGTCTAGCAAGGAGAAAGTGTGCCAGCACAGCAAATGCCTCCCGGACTTTCCCTGCAATTCAGCAAGTGCTTTGCAGCTTGAAATTGGAAGGAAAGCCTCAGATTTAGCAGCCAGAGCTTCAGGAGGAGCAGCAGCGAGCACAGCATCGCTTTTGCAGCAGCTCCTTCCATGTGCATGTTTTTGGGAGTGGAAAGGCTTGCAGAGTGTTCAAGTAGCTTTTTCTCTCCGCTGGAAAGCTGCACGCTCAGTGCCAGTGTTCTGCAGCTTCTTTCTTCACGTTTCAGCAGCTAGCACGCTCTCCGTGTGCAGGAGAAGCGGCTGAGGCTTCCTTGCCGGAGAAGCGGCACCTTCGCCGGCAGAGAGCCTCCTGCCGGCCGCGGTGCGCTCCGGAGCGGGGGCTTGTGCCGAAAGAGGCCGGGAACAGGCGCTTACCTTCGGACAGCTCCGGATGCCCGTCTAATGCGTCTCTTGTCGCCTACACGGCAGGGAAAAGCTTTTCCACTCTGTCTAGGAAGGAGAAAGTGTGCCAGCACAGCAAATGCCTCCCGGACTTTCCCTGCAATTCAGCAAGTGCTTTGCAGCTTGAAATTGGAAGGAAAGCCTCAGATTTAGCAGCCAGAGCTTCAGGAGGAGCAGCAGCGAGCACAGCATCGCTTTTGCAGCAGCTCCTTCCATGTGCATGTTTTTGGGAGTGGAAAGGCTTGCAGAGTGTTCAAGTAGCTTTTTCTCTCCGCTGGAAAGCTGCAGGCTCAGTGCCAGTGTTCTGCAGCTTCTTTCTTCACGTTTCAGCAGCTAGCACGCTCTCCGTGTGCAGGAGAAGCGGCTGAGGCTTCCTTGCCGGAGAAGCGGCACCTTCGCCGGCAGAGAGCATCCTGCCGGCCGCGGTGCGCTCCGGAGCGGGGGCTTGTGCCGAAAGAGGCCGGCAACAGGCGCTTACCTTCGGACAGCTCCGGATGCCCGTCTAATGCGTCTCTTGTCGCCTACACGGCAGGGAAAAGCTTTTCCACTCTGTCTAGCAAGGAGAAAGTGTGCCAGCACAGCAAATGCCTCCCGGACTTTCCCTGCAATTCAGCAAGTGCTTTGCAGCTTGAAATTGGAAGGAAAGCCTCAGATTTAGCAGCCAGAGCTTCAGGAGGAGCAGCAGCGAGCACAGCATCGCTTTTGCAGCAGCTCCTTCCATGTGCATGTTTTTGGGAGTGGAAAGGCTTGCAGAGTGTTCAAGTAGCTTTTTCTCTCCGCTGGAAAGCTGCACGCTCAGTGCCAGTGTTCTGCAGCTTCTTTCTTCACGTTTCAGCAGCTAGCACGCTCTCCGTGTGCAGGAGAAGCGGCTGAGGCTTCCTTGCCGGAGAAGCGGCACCTTCGCCGGCAGAGAGCCTCCTGCCGGCCGCGGTGCGCTCCGGAGCGGGGGCTTGTGCCGAAAGAGGCCGGGAACAGGCGCTTACCTTCGGACAGCTCCGGATGCCCGTCTAATGCGTCTCTTGTCGCCTACACGGCAGGGAAAAGCTTTTCCACTCTGTCTAGGAAGGAGAAAGTGTGCCAGCACAGCAAATGCCTCCCGGACTTTCCCTGCAATTCAGCAAGTGCTTTGCAGCTTGAAATTGGAAGGAAAGCCTCAGATTTAGCAGCCAGAGCTTCAGGAGGAGCAGCAGCGAGCACAGCATCGCTTTTGCAGCAGCTCCTTCCATGTGCATGTTTTTGGGAGTGGAAAGGCTTGCAGAGTGTTCAAGTAGCTTTTTCTCTCCGCTGGAAAGCTGCAGGCTCAGTGCCAGTGTTCTGCAGCTTCTTTCTTCACGTTTCAGCAGCTAGCACGCTCTCCGTGTGCAGGAGAAGCGGCTGAGGCTTCCTTGCCGGAGAAGCGGCACCTTCGCCGGCAGAGAGCATCCTGCCGGCCGCGGTGCGCTCCGGAGCGGGGGCTTGTGCCGAAAGAGGCCGGCAACAGGCGCTTACCTTCGGACAGCTCCGGATGCCCGTCTAATGCGTCTCTTGTCGCCTACACGGCAGGGAAAAGCTTTTCCACTCTGTCTAGCAAGGAGAAAGTGTGCCAGCACAGCAAATGCCTCCCGGACTTTCCCTGCAATTCAGCAAGTGCTTTGCAGCTTGAAATTGGAAGGAAAGCCTCAGATTTAGCAGCCAGAGCTTCAGGAGGAGCAGCAGCGAGCACAGCATCGCTTTTGCAGCAGCTCCTTCCATGTGCATGTTTTTGGGAGTGGAAAGGCTTGCAGAGTGTTCAAGTAGCTTTTTCTCTCCGCTGGAAAGCTGCACGCTCAGTGCCAGTGTTCTGCAGCTTCTTTCTTCACCTTTCAGCAGCTAGCACGCTCTCCGTGTGCAGGAGAAGCGGCTGAGGCTTCCTTGCCGGAGAAGCGGCACCTTCGCCGGCAGAGAGCATCCTGCCGGCCGCGGTGCGCTCCGGAGCGGGGGCTTGTGCCAAAAGAGGCCGGGAACAGGCGCTTACCTTCGGACAGCTCCGGATGCCCGTCTAATGCGTCTCTTGTCGCCTACACGGCAGGGAAAAGCTTTTCCACTCTGTCTAGGAAGGAGAAAGTGTGCCAGCACAGCAAATGCCTCCCGGACTTTCCCTGCAATTCAGCAAGTGCTTTGCAGCTTGAAATTGGAAGGAAAGCCTCAGATTTAGCAGCCAGAGCTTCAGGAGGAGCAGCAGCGAGCACAGCATCGCTTTTGCAGCAGCTCCTTCCATGTGCATGTTTTTGGGAGTGGAAAGGCTTGCAGAGTGTTCAAGTAGCTTTTTCTCTCCGCTGGAAAGCTGCAGGCTCAGTGCCAGTGTTCTGCAGCTTCTTTCTTCACGTTTCAGCAGCTAGCACGCTCTCCGTGTGCAGGAGAAGCGGCTGAGGCTTCCTTGCCGGAGAAGCGGCACCTTCGCCGGCAGAGAGCATCCGGCCGGCCGCGGTGCGCTCCGGAGCGGGGGCTTGTGCCGAAAGAGGCCGGGAACAGGCGCTTACCTTCGGACAGCTCCGGATGCCCGTCTAATGCGTCTCTTGTCGCCTACACGGCAGGGAAAAGCTTTTCCACTCTGTCTAGCAAGGAGAAAGTGTGCCAGCACAGCAAATGCCTCCCGGACTTTCCCTGCAATTCAGCAAGTGCTTTGCAGCTTGAAATTGGAAGGAAAGCCTCAGATTTAGCAGCCAGAGCTTCAGGAGGAGCAGCAGCGAGCACAGCATCGCTTTTGCAGCAGCTCCTTCCATGTGCATGTTTTTGGGAGTTGGAAGGCTTGCAGAGTGTTCAAGTAGCTTTTTCTCTCCGCTGGAAAGCTGCACGCTCAGTGCCAGTGTTCTGCAGCTTCTTCCTTCACGTTTCAGCAGCTAGCACGCTCTCCGTGTGCAGGAGAAGCGGCTGAGGCTTCCTTGCCGGAGAAGCGGCACCTTCGCCGGCAGAGAGCATCCGGCCGGCCGCGGTGCGCTCCGGAGCGGGGGCTTGTGCCGAAAGAGGCCGGGAACAGGCGCTTACCTTCGGACAGCTCCGGATGCCCGTCTAATGCGTCTCTTGTCGCCTACACGGCAGGGAAAAGCTTTTCCACTCTGTCTAGGAAGGAGAAAGTGTGCCAGCACAGCAAATGCCTCCCGGACTTTCCCTGCAATTCAGCAAGTGCTTTGCAGCTTGAAATTGGAAGGAAAGCCTCAGATTTAGCAGCCAGAGCTTCAGGAGGAGCAGCAGCGAGCACAGCATCGCTTTTGCAGCAGCTCCTTCCATGTGCATGTTTTTGGGAGTGGAAAGGCTTGCAGAGTGTTCAAGTAGCTTTTTCTCTCCGCTGGAAAGCTGCAGGCTCAGTGCCAGTGTTCTGCAGCTTCTTTCTTCACGTTTCAGCAGCTAGCACGCTCTCCGTGTGCAGGAGAAGCGGCTGAGGCTTCCTTGCCGGAGAAGCGGCACCTTCGCCGGCAGAGAGCATCCTGCCGGCCGCGGTGCGCTCCGGAGCGGGGGCTTGTGCCGAAAGAGGCCGGCAACAGGCGCTTACCTTCGGACAGCTCCGGATGCCCGTCTAATGCGTCTCTTGTCGCCTACACGGCAGGGAAAAGCTTTTCCACTCTGTCTAGCAAGGAGAAAGTGTGCCAGCACAGCAAATGCCTCCCGGACTTTCCCTGCAATTCAGCAAGTGCTTTGCAGCTTGAAATTGGAAGGAAAGCCTCAGATTTAGCAGCCAGAGCTTCAGGAGGAGCAGCAGCGAGCACAGCATCGCTTTTGCAGCAGCTCCTTCCATGTGCATGTTTTTGGGAGTGGAAAGGCTTGCAGAGTGTTCAAGTAGCTTTTTCTCTCCGCTGGAAAGCTGCACGCTCAGTGCCAGTGTTCTGCAGCTTCTTTCTTCACCTTTCAGCAGCTAGCACGCTCTCCGTGTGCAGGAGAAGCGGCTGAGGCTTCCTTGCCGGAGAAGCGGCACCTTCGCCGGCAGAGAGCATCCTGCCGGCCGCGGTGCGCTCCGGAGCGGGGGCTTGTGCCAAAAGAGGCCGGGAACAGGCGCTTACCTTCGGACAGCTCCGGATGCCCGTCTAATGCGTCTCTTGTCGCCTACACGGCAGGGAAAAGCTTTTCCACTCTGTCTAGGAAGGAGAAAGTGTGCCAGCACAGCAAATGCCTCCCGGACTTTCCCTGCAATTCAGCAAGTGCTTTGCAGCTTGAAATTGGAAGGAAAGCCTCAGATTTAGCAGCCAGAGCTTCAGGAGGAGCAGCAGCGAGCACAGCATCGCTTTTGCAGCAGCTCCTTCCATGTGCATGTTTTTGGGAGTGGAAAGGCTTGCAGAGTGTTCAAGTAGCTTTTTCTCTCCGCTGGAAAGCTGCAGGCTCAGTGCCAGTGTTCTGCAGCTTCTTTCTTCACGTTTCAGCAGCTAGCACGCTCTCCGTGTGCAGGAGAAGCGGCTGAGGCTTCCTTGCCGGAGAAGCGGCACCTTCGCCGGCAGAGAGCATCCGGCCGGCCGCGGTGCGCTCCGGAGCGGGGGCTTGTGCCGAAAGAGGCCGGGAACAGGCGCTTACCTTCGGACAGCTCCGGATGCCCGTCTAATGCGTCTCTTGTCGCCTACACGGCAGGGAAAAGCTTTTCCACTCTGTCTAGGAAGGAGAAAGTGTGCCAGCACAGCAAATGCCTCCCGGACTTTCCCTGCAATTCAGCAAGTGCTTTGCAGCTTGAAATTGGAAGGAAAGCCTCAGATTTAGCAGCCAGAGCTTCAGGAGGAGCAGCAGCGAGCACAGCATCGCTTTTGCAGCAGCTCCTTCCATGTGCATGTTTTTGGGAGTTGGAAGGCTTGCAGAGTGTTCAAGTAGCTTTTTCTCTCCGCTGGAAAGCTGCACGCTCAGTGCCAGTGTTCTGCAGCTTCTTCCTTCACGTTTCAGCAGCTAGCACGCTCTCCGTGTGCAGGAGAAGCGGCTGAGGCTTCCTTGCCGGAGAAGCGGCACCTTCGCCGGCAGAGAGCATCCTGCCGGCCGCGGTGCGCTCCGGAGCGGGGGCTTGTGCCGAAAGAGGCCGGGAACAGGCGCTTACCTTCGGACAGCTCCGGATGCCCGTCTAATGCGTCTCTTGTCGCCTACACGGCAGGGAAAAGCTTTTCCACTCTGTCTAGGAAGGAGAAAGTGTGCCAGCACAGCAAATGCCTCCCGGACTTTCCCTGCAATTCAGCAAGTGCTTTGCAGCTTGAAATTGGAAGGAAAGCCTCAGATTTAGCAGCCAGAGCTTCAGGAGGAGCAGCAGCGAGCACAGCATCGCTTTTGCAGCAGCTCCTTCCATGTGCATGTTTTTGGGAGTTGGAAGGCTTGCAGAGTGTTAAAGTAGCTTTTTCTCTCCGCTGGAAAGCTGCACGCTCAGTGCCAGTGTTCTGCAGCTTCTTCCTTCACGTTTCAGCAGCTAGCACGCTCTCCGTGTGCAGGAGAAGCGGCTGAGGCTTCCTTGCCGGAGAAGCGGCACCTTCGCCGGCAGAGAGCATCCTGCCGGCCGCGGTGCGCTCCGGAGCGGGGGCTTGTGCCGAAAGAGGCCGGCAACAGGCGCTTACCTTCGGACAGCTCCGGATGCCCGTCTAATGCGTCTCTTGTCGCCTACACGGCAGGGAAAAGCTTTTCCACTCTGTCTAGGAAGGAGAAAGTGTGCCAGCACAGCAAATGCCTCCCGGACTTTCCCTGCAATTCAGCAAGTGCTTTGCAGCTTGAAATTGGAAGGAAAGCCTCCGATTTAGCAGCCAGAGCTTCAGGAGGAGCAGCAGCGAGCACAGCATCGCTTTTGCAGCAGCTCCTTCCATGTGCATGTTTTTGGGAGTGGAAAGGCTTGCAGAGTGTTCAAGTAGCTTTTTCTCTCCGCTGGAAAGCTGCACGCTCAGTGCCAGTGTTCTGCAGCTTCTTCCTTCACGTTTCAGCAGCTAGCACGCTCTCCGTGTGCAGGAGAAGCGGCTGAGGCTTCCTTGCCGGAGAAGCGGCACCTTCGCCGGCAGAGAGCATCCGGCCGGCCGCGGTGCGCTCCGGAGCGGGGGCTTGTGCCGAAAGAGGCCGGCAACAGGCGCTTACCTTCGGACAGCTCCGGATGCCCGTCTAATGCGTCTCTTGTCGCCTACACGGCAGGGAAAAGCTTTTCCACTCTGTCTAGGAAGGAGAAAGTGTGCCAGCACAGCAAATGCCTCCCGGACTTTCCCTGCAATTCAGCAAGTGCTTTGCAGCTTGAAATTGGAAGGAAAGCCTCCGATTTAGCAGCCAGAGCTTCAGGAGGAGCAGCAGCGAGCACAGCATCGCTTTTGCAGCAGCTCCTTCCATGTGCATGTTTTTGGGAGTGGAAAGGCTTGCAGAGTGTTCAAGTAGCTTTTTCTCTCCGCTGGAAAGCTGCACGCTCAGTGCCAGTGTTCTGCAGCTTCTTTCTTCACGTTTCAGCAGCTAGCACGCTCTCCGTGTGCAGGAGAAGCGGCTGAGGCTTCCTTGCCGGAGAAGCGGCACCTTCGCCGGCAGAGAGCATCCTGCCGGCCGCGGTGCGCTCCGGAGCGGGGGCTTGTGCCGAAAGAGGCCGGCAACAGGCGCTTACCTTCGGACAGCTCCGGATGCCCGTCTAATGTGTCTCTTGTCGCCTACACGGCAGGGAAAAGCTTTTCCACTCTGTCTAGGAAGGAGAAAGTGTGCCAGCACAGCAAATGCCTCCCGGACTTTCCCTGCAATTCAGCAAGTGCTTTGCAGCTTGAAATTGGAAGGAAAGCCTCAGATTTAGCAGCCAGAGCTTCAGGAGGAGCAGCAGCGAGCACAGCATCGCTTTTGCAGCAGCTCCTTCCATGTGCATGTTTTTGGGAGTTGGAAGGCTTGCAGAGTGTTAAAGTAGCTTTTTCTCTCCGCTGGAAAGCTGCACGCTCAGTGCCAGTGTTCTGCAGCTTCTTTCTTCACGTTTCAGCAGCTAGCACGCTCTCCGTGTGCAGGAGAAGCGGCTGAGGCTTCCTTGCCGGAGAAGCGGCACCTTCGCCGGCAGAGAGCATCCTGCCGGCCGCGGTGCGCTCCGGAGCGGGGGCTTGTGCCGAAAGAGGCCGGCAACAGGCGCTTACCTTCGGACAGCTCCGGATGCCCGTCTAATGCGTCTCTTGTCGCCTACACGGCAGGGAAAAGCTTTTCCACTCTGTCTAGGAAGGAGAAAGTGTGCCAGCACAGCAAATGCCTCCCGGACTTTCCCTGCAATTCAGCAAGTGCTTTGCAGCTTGAAATTGGAAGGAAAGCCTCCGATTTAGCAGCCAGAGCTTCAGGAGGAGCAGCAGCGAGCACAGCATCGCTTTTGCAGCAGCTCCTTCCATTTGCATGTTTTTGGGAGTGGAAAGGCTTGCAGAGTGTTCAAGTAGCTTTTTCTCTCCGCTGGAAAGCTGCACGCTCAGTGCCAGTGTTCTGCAGCTTCTTCCTTCACGTTTCAGCAGCTAGCACGCTCTCCGTGTGCAGGAGAAGCGGCTGAGGCTTCCTTGCCGGAGAAGCGGCACCTTCGCCGGCAGAGAGCATCCGGCCGGCCGCGGTGCGCTCCGGAGCGGGGGCTTGTGCCGAAAGAGGCCGGCAACAGGCGCTTACCTTCGGACAGCTCCGGATGCCCGTCTAATGCGTCTCTTGTCGCCTACACGGCAGGGAAAAGCTTTTCCACTCTGTCTAGGAAGGAGAAAGTGTGCCAGCACAGCAAATGCCTCCCGGACTTTCCCTGCAATTCAGCAAGTGCTTTGCAGCTTGAAATTGGAAGGAAAGCCTCAGATTTAGCAGCCAGAGCTTCAGGAGGAGCAGCAGCGAGCACAGCATCGCTTTTGCAGCAGCTCCTTCCATGTGCATGTTTTTGGGAGTGGAAAGGCTTGCAGAGTGTTCAAGTAGCTTTTTCTCTCCGCTGGAAAGCTGCACGCTCAGTGCCAGTGTTCTGCAGCTTCTTTCTTCACGTTTCAGCAGCTAGCACGCTCTCCGTGTGCAGGAGAAGCGGCTGAGGCTTCCTTGCCGGAGAAGCGGCACCTTCGCCGGCAGAGAGCATCCTGCCGGCCGCGGTGCGCTCCGGAGCGGGGGCTTGTGCCGAAAGAGGCCGGCAACAGGCGCTTACCTTCGGACAGCTCCGGATGCCCGTCTAATGCGTCTCTTGTCGCCTACACGGCAGGGAAAAGCTTTTCCACTCTGTCTAGCAAGGAGAAAGTGTGCCAGCACAGCAAATGCCTCCCGGACTTTCCCTGCAATTCAGCAAGTGCTTTGCAGCTTGAAATTGGAAGGAAAGCCTCCGATTTAGCAGCCAGAGCTTCAGGAGGAGCAGCAGCGAGCACAGCATCGCTTTTGCAGCAGCTCCTTCCATGTGCATGTTTTTGGGAGTGGAAAGGCTTGCAGAGTGTTCAAGTAGCTTTTTCTCTCCGCTGGAAAGCTGCACGCTCAGTGCCAGTGTTCTGCAGCTTCTTTCTTCACCTTTCAGCAGCTAGCACGCTCTCCGTGTGCAGGAGAAGCGGCTGAGGCTTCCTTGCCGGAGAAGCGGCACCTTCGCCGGCAGAGAGCATCCTGCCGGCCGCGGTGCGCTCCGGAGCGGGGGCTTGTGCCAAAAGAGGCCGGGAACAGGCGCTTACCTTCGGACAGCTCCGGATGCCCGTCTAATGCGTCTCTTGTCGCCTACACGGCAGGGAAAAGCTTTTCCACTCTGTCTAGGAAGGAGAAAGTGTGCCAGCACAGCAAATGCCTCCCGGACTTTCCCTGCAATTCAGCAAGTGCTTTGCAGCTTGAAATTGGAAGGAAAGCCTCAGATTTAGCAGCCAGAGCTTCAGGAGGAGCAGCAGCGAGCACAGCATCGCTTTTGCAGCAGCTCCTTCCATGTGCATGTTTTTGGGAGTGGAAAGGCTTGCAGAGTGTTCAAGTAGCTTTTTCTCTCCGCTGGAAAGCTGCACGCTCAGTGCCAGTGTTCTGCAGCTTCTTTCTTCACGTTTCAGCAGCTAGCACGCTCTCCGTGTGCAGGAGAAGCGGCTGAGGCTTCCTTGCCGGAGAAGCGGCACCTTCGCCGGCAGAGAGCATCCTGCCGGCCGCGGTGCGCTCCGGAGCGGGGGCTTGTGCCGAAAGAGGCCGGCAACAGGCGCTTACCTTCGGACAGCTCCGGATGCCCGTCTAATGCGTCTCTTGTCGCCTACACGGCAGGGAAAAGCTTTTCCACTCTGTCTAGCAAGGAGAAAGTGTGCCAGCACAGCAAATGCCTCCCGGACTTTCCCTGCAATTCAGCAAGTGCTTTGCAGCTTGAAATTGGAAGGAAAGCCTCCGATTTAGCAGCCAGAGCTTCAGGAGGAGCAGCAGCGAGCACAGCATCGCTTTTGCAGCAGCTCCTTCCATGTGCATGTTTTTGGGAGTGGAAAGGCTTGCAGAGTGTTCAAGTAGCTTTTTCTCTCCGCTGGAAAGCTGCACGCTCAGTGCCAGTGTTCTGCAGCTTCTTTCTTCACCTTTCAGCAGCTAGCACGCTCTCCGTGTGCAGGAGAAGCGGCTGAGGCTTCCTTGCCGGAGAAGCGGCACCTTCGCCGGCAGAGAGCATCCTGCCGGCCGCGGTGCGCTCCGGAGCGGGGGCTTGTGCGGAAAGAGGCCGGCAACAGGCGCTTACCTTCGGACAGCTCCGGATGCCCGTCTAATGCGTCTCTTGTCGCCTACACGGCAGGGAAAAGCTTTTCCACTCTGTCTAGGAAGGAGAAAGTGTGCCAGCACAGCAAATGCCTCCCGGACTTTCCCTGCAATTCAGCAAGTGCTTTGCAGCTTGAAATTGGAAGGAAAGCCTCAGATTTAGCAGCCAGAGCTTCAGGAGGAGCAGCAGCGAGCACAGCATCGCTTTTGCAGCAGCTCCTTCCATGTGCATGTTTTTGGGAGTGGAAAGGCTTGCAGAGTGTTCAAGTAGCTTTTTCTCTCCGCTGGAAAGCTGCACGCTCAGTGCCAGTGTTCTGCAGCTTCTTTCTTCACGTTTCAGCAGCTAGCACGCTCTCCGTGTGCAGGAGAAGCGGCTGAGGCTTCCTTGCCGGAGAAGCGGCACCTTCGCCGGCAGAGAGCATCCTGCCGGCCGCGGTGCGCTCCGGAGCGGGGGCTTGTGCCGAAAGAGGCCGGCAACAGGCGCTTACCTTCGGACAGCTCCGGATGCCCGTCTAATGCGTCTCTTGTCGCCTACACGGCAGGGAAAAGCTTTTCCACTCTGTCTAGCAAGGAGAAAGTGTGCCAGCACAGCAAATGCCTCCCGGACTTTCCCTGCAATTCAGCAAGTGCTTTGCAGCTTGAAATTGGAAGGAAAGCCTCCGATTTAGCAGCCAGAGCTTCAGGAGGAGCAGCAGCGAGCACAGCATCGCTTTTGCAGCAGCTCCTTCCATGTGCATGTTTTTGGGAGTGGAAAGGCTTGCAGAGTGTTCAAGTAGCTTTTTCTCTCCGCTGGAAAGCTGCACGCTCAGTGCCAGTGTTCTGCAGCTTCTTTCTTCACGTTTCAGCAGCTAGCACGCTCTCCGTGTGCAGGAGAAGCGGCTGAGGCTTCCTTGCCGGAGAAGCGGCACCTTCGCCGGCAGAGAGCATCCTGCCGGCCGCGGTGCGCTCCGGAGCGGGGGCTTGTGCCGAAAGAGGCCGGGAACAGGCGCTTACCTTCGGACAGCTCCGGATGCCCGTCTAATGCGTCTCTTGTCGCCTACACGGCAGGGAAAAGCTTTTCCATTCTGTCTAGCAAGGAGAAAGTGTGCCAGCACAGCAAATGCCTCCCGGACTTTCTCTGCAATTCAGCAAGTGCTTTGCAGCTTGAAATTGGAAGGAAAGCCTCAGATTTAGAATTTAGAATTTAGAATTCCGCCTCACACAGGATGCCTCCCAGATGCAAGGTGGCAGCAGTGCCAACTTGGTCTGGTTTGAGAGTGCCTAGTGGGTCCTGCAAACTGACACCCAGAACAGTGTTTTTTGAGTTTTGTTTCCCAGGGAAAAGGCCTGTAGAGTGGTTCAGGGTCCTGCGGCCTTATATTGCCGGGTGTCTCCTAGAATTCTGCCTCACACAGGATGCCTCCCAGATGCAAGGTGGCTGCAGTGCCAACTTGTTCTGGTTTGGGAGTGCCTAGTGGGTCCTGAAAACTGACAACCAGAACAGTGGTTTGTGAGTTTTGTTTCCTTGGGAAAAAGCCTGTAGAATGGTTCAGGAGCCTGCGGCCTTAAATATCCGGGTGACTCCTAGTATTTGGCCTCTCGCAGGATGCCTTGCAGACGCAAGGTGGCTCCAGTGCAAACTTGGTCTGATTTGAGAGTGCCAAGTGCGTCCTTAAAACTGACACCCAGAACAGTGGCTTCTGAATTTTGTTTCCCAGGGAAAAAGCCTGTATATTGGTTCAGAGTCCTGAGGCCTTGCATTTCAGGGTGCCTACTGGAATTCCGCCTCACGCAGGATGCCTCTAAGACGCAAGGTGGCACCGGTGCCCACTAAGTCTGTTTTCAGAGTGCCAAGTAGGTGCTGCAAACTGACACCCAGAACAGTGGCTTCTGAGGTTTGTTTCCCAGGGAAAAAGCCTGTACAATGGTTCAGGGTGCGGAGGCCTTAAATAGCCAGTTGCCTCCTGGAATTCAGCCTCCTGCATGATGCCTCCCAGACGAAGGCTGGCAGCAGTGCCAACTTTCGCTGGTTTAAGAGTTCCTAGTCGGTCCTGAAAACTGACACCCAGAACAGTGGCTTCTAAATTGTGTTTCCCAGGGAAAAAACCTGTGCATTGGTTCAGGGTCCTGCGGCATTAAATTGCCGGGTGCCTCCTGGAGATCCGTCTCTTGCAAGAGTTTTCTCAGACGCTAAGTGGCACCATTGCCCACTCAGACTGGTTTGAGAGTGTCAAGTGTGTCCTGGAAACTGACACCCAGAACAGTGGCTTTTGAGTTTTGTTTCCCAGGGAAAAGGCCTGTAGAGTGGTTCAGGGTCCTGAGGCCTTAAATTGCTGGGTCCCTCTTGGAATTCGGCCCCTTGCAGGATGCCTTCCAGACGCAAAGTGGCACCCGTGCCAACTTGGTCTGGTTTAAGAGTGCAAGCGGGTCCTGGAAACTGACACCCAGAACAGTGGCTTGTGAGTTTTCTTTCTCTGGGCAATAGCCTGTATAGTGGTTCAGGGTCCTGAGGCCTTAAATTTCAGGGTCCCTCCTGGAGATCCACCTCTCGCAGGATGTTCCCCAGACGCTTAGCGGCACCAGTGCCAACCCTGTCTGGTTTGAGAGTGCCTAGTGGGTCCTGCAAACTGACACCAAGAACAGTCGCTGCTGAGATTTGTTTCCCAGGGAAAAAGCCTGTACAATGGTTCAGGGTCCTGAGGCCTTAAATGGCCAGGTGCCTCCTGGAATTCCGTGTCTCGCAGGATGCGTTTCAGACGAAGGGCGGCAGCAGTGCCAACTTGGTCTTGTTTGAGAGTGCCAAGTGGGTCCTGAAAACTGACACCCAGAACAGTGGCTTGTGAGTTTTGTCTCCCAGGGAAAAAGCCTCTAGAATGTTTCAGGGGCCTGAGGCCTTAAATGGCCGGGTGATTCCTGGAATTCCGCCTCTCGAAGGATGCCTCTCAGACGCAAGGTGGCTGCAGTGCCAACTTGGGCTGGTTTGAGAGTGCCAAGTGGGTTCTGCAAACTGACACCCAGAACAGTGGCTTCTGAGTTTTGTTTCCCAGGGAAAAAGCCTGTACAGTGGTTCAGGGTCTTGAGGCCTTAAATTTCAGGGTGCCTCCTGGAATTCTGCCTCTCGCGGGATGCCTCCCAGACGCAATGTGGCACAAGTGCCGACTTGGTCTGGTTTGGGAGTGTCAAGTGGGTCCTGAAAACTGACACCCAGAACTGTGGTTTCTGAGTTTTGGCTCCCAGGGAAAAAGCCTGTACAATTGTTCGGGGTCCTGCGGCCTTAAATTGCCGGGTGCCTCCTGGAGATCCGCCTCTTGCAGGATTTTTCCCAGATGCTATGCGGCACCATTGCCCACTTAGTCTGGTTTGAGAGTGTCAAGTGGGTCCTGAAAACTGACACCCAGAACAGTGGCTTCTGAGTTTTGTTTCCCAGGGAAAAAGCCTGTACAATGGTTCAGGGTCCTGCGGCCTTAAATTGCCGGGTGCCTCCTAGAATTCCGCCTCACACAGGATGCCTCCCAGATGCAAGGTGGCACCCGTGCCAACTTGGTCTGGTTTGAGAGTGCAAAGCGGGTCCTGAAAACTGACACCCAGAACAATGGCTTCTGAGTTTTTTCTCCCTGGAAAATAGCCTGTACAGTGGTTCAGGGTCCTGAGGCCTTAAATTTCAGGGTCCCTCCTGGAGATCCGCCTCTCGCAGGATGTTTCCCAGACGCTTAGCGGCACCGGTGCCCACTTAGTCTGGTTTGAGAGTGCCAAGTGGGTGCTGAAAACTGACACCCAGAACAGTGGTTTGTGAGTTTTGTTTCCCAGGGAAAAAGCCTGTACGGTGGTTCAGGATCCTGAGGCCTTAAATTTCAGGGTGCCTAGGTGAATTCCGCCTCTCGCAGGATGCCTCCCAAACACAAGCTGGCACCAATGCATTCTTGGTCTGGTTTGACAGTGCAGAGTGGGTCCTGCAAACTGACACCCAGAACAGTGGCTTCTGAGTGTTTTTTCCCAGGGAAAAAGCCTGTACAATGGTTCAGGGTCCTGAGGCCTTAAATGGCCAGGTGCCTCCTGGTATTCCGCGTCTCGCAGGATGCGTTTCAGACGAAGGGTGGCAGCAGTGCCAACTTGGTCTTGTTTGAGAGTGCCAAGTGTGTCCTGAAAATTGAAACCCAGAACAGTGGCTTGTGAGTTTTGTTTCCCAGGGAAAAGGCCTGTACAGTGGTTCAGGGGCCTGAAACTTTAAATGGCCAGGTGCCTTCTTGAATTCGGCCACTCGCAGGATGCCTCCCAGACGCAAGGTGACACCAGTGCCAACTTGGTCTTGTTTGAGAGTGCCTAGTGGGTCCTGAAAACTGACACCCAGAACAGTGGCTTGTGAGTTTTGTTTCCCAGGGAAAAAGCCTGTACAATGGTTCAGGGTCCTGCGGCCTTATATTGCCGGGTGTCTCCTAGAATTCTGCCTCACACAGGATGCCTCCCAGATGCAAGGTGGCTGCAGGGCCAACTTCGTCTGGTTTGAGAATGCCAAGTGGGTCCTGCAAACTGACACCAAGAACAGTGGCTTCAGAGTTTTGTTTCCCAGGGAAAAAGCCTGTAGAATGGTTCAGGGTCCTGCGGCGTTAAATTGCCGGGTGCCTCCTAGAATTCCGCCTCACACAGGATGCCTTCCAGATGCAAGGTGGCTGCAGTGCCAGCTTGGTCTGGTTTGAGAGTGCCTAGTGGGTCCTGAAAACTGACACCCAGAACAGTGGCTTGTGAGTTTTTTTTCCCAGGGAAAAGGCCTGTACAGTGGTTCAGGGTCCTGAGGCCTTAAATTGCCGGGTCCCTCTTGGAATTCGGCCCCTTGCAGGATGCCTTCCAGTCGCAAAGTGGCACCCGTGCCAACTTGGTCTGGTTTAAGAGTGCAAGCGGATCCTGGAAACTGACACCCAGAACAGTGGCTTGTGAGTTTTCTTTCTCTGGGCAATAGCCTGTACAGTGGTTCAGGGTCCTGAGGCCTTAAATTTCAGGGTCCCTCCTGGAGATCCACCTCTCGCAGGATGTTCCCCAGATGCTTAGCGGCACCAGTGCCAACCCTGTCTGGTTTGAGAGTGCCTAGTGGGTCCTGCAAACTGACACCAAGAACAGTCGCTGCTGAGATTTGTTTCCCAGGGAAAAAGCCTGTACAATGGTTCAGGGTCCTGAGGCCTTAAATGGCCAGGTGCCTCCTGGAATTCCGCGTCTCGCAGGATGCGTTTCAGACGAAGGGCGGCAGCAGTGCCAACTTGGTCTTGTTTGAGAGTGCCAAGTGGGTCCTGAAAATTGACACCCAGAACAGTGGCTTGTGAGTTTTGTCTCCCAGGGAAAAAGCCTCTAGAATGTTTCAGGGGCCTGAGGCCTTAAATGGCCGGGTGATTCCTGGAATTCCGCCTCTCGAAGGATGCCTCTCAGACGCAAGGTGGCTGCAGTGCCAACTTGGGCTGGTTTGAGAGTGCCAAGTGGGTTCTGCAAACTGACACCCAGAACAGTGGCTTCTGAGTTTTGTTTCCCAGGGAAAAAGCCTGTACAGTGGTTCAGGGTCTTGAGGCCTTAAATTTCAGGGTGCCTCCTGGAATTCTGCCTCTCGCGGGATGCCTCCCAGACGCAATGTGGCACAAGTGCCGACTTGGTCTGGTTTGGGAGTGTCAAGTGGGTCCTGAAAACTGACACCCAGAACTGTGGTTTCTGAGTTTTGGCTCCCAGGGAAAAAGCCTGTACAATTGTTCGGGGTCCTGCGGCCTTAAATTGCCGGGTGCCTCCTGGAGATCCGCCTCTTGCAGGATTTTTCCCAGATGCTATGCGGCACCATTGCCCACTTAGTCTGGTTTGAGAGTGTCAAGTGGGTCCTGAAAACTGACACCCAGAACAGTGGCTTCTGAGTTTTGTTTCCCAGGGAAAAAGCCTGTACAATGGTTCAGGGTCCTGCGGCCTTAAATTGCCGGGTGCCTCCTAGAATTCCGCCTCACACAGGATGCCTCCCAGATGCAAGGTGGCACCCGTGCCAACTTGGTCTGGTTTGAGAGTGCAAAGCGGGTCCTGAAAACTGACACCCAGAACAATGGCTTCTGAGTTTTTTCTCCCTGGAAAATAGCCTGTACAGTGGTTCAGGGTCCTGAGGCCTTAAATTTCAGGGTCCCTCCTGGAGATCCGCCTCTCGCAGGATGTTTCCCAGACGCTTAGCGGCACCGGTGCCCACTTAGTCTGGTTTGAGAGTGCCAAGTGGGTGCTGAAAACTGACACCCAGAACAGTGGTTTGTGAGTTTTGTTTCCCAGGGAAAAAGCCTGTACGGTGGTTCAGGATCCTGAGGCCTTAAATTTCAGGGTGCCTAGGTGAATTCCGCCTCTCGCAGGATGCCTCCCAAACACAAGCTGGCACCAATGCATTCTTGGTCTGGTTTGACAGTGCAGAGTGGGTCCTGCAAACTGACACCCAGAACAGTGGCTTCTGAGTGTTTTTTCCCAGGGAAAAAGCCTGTACAATGGTTCAGGGTCCTGAGGCCTTAAATGGCCAGGTGCCTCCTGGTATTCCGCGTCTCGCAGGATGCGTTTCAGACGAAGGGTGGCAGCAGTGCCAACTTGGTCTTGTTTGAGAGTGCCAAGTGTGTCCTGAAAATTGACACCCAGAACAGTGGCTTGTGAGTTTTGTTTCCCAGGGAAAAGGCCTGTACAGTGGTTCAGGGGCCTGAAACTTTAAATGGCCAGGTGCCTTCTTGAATTCGGCCACTCGCAGGATGCCTCCCAGACGCAATGTGACACCAGTGCCAACTTGGTCTTGTTTGAGAGTGCCTAGTGGGTCCTGAAAACTGACACCCAGAACAGTGGCTTGTGAGTTTTGTTTCCCAGGGAAAAAGCCTGTACAATGGTTCAGGGTCCTGCGGCCTTATATTGCCGGGTGTCTCCTAGAATTCTGCCTCACACAGGATGCCTCCCAGATGCAAGGTGGCTGCAGGGCCAACTTCGTCTGGTTTGAGAATGCCAAGTGGGTCCTGCAAACTGACACCAAGAACAGTGGCTTCAGAGTTTTGTTTCCCAGGGAAAAAGCCTGTACAATGGTTCAGGGTCCTGCGGCGTTAAATTGCCGGGTGCCTCCTAGAATTCCGCCTCACACAGGATGCCTTCCAGATGCAAGGTGGCTGCAGTGCCAGCTTGGTCTGGTTTGAGAGTGCCTAGTGGGTCCTGAAAACTGACACCCAGAACAGTGGCTTGTGAGTTTTTTTTCCCAGGGAAAAGGCCTGTACAGTGGTTCAGGGTCCTGAGGCCTTAAATTGCCGGGTCCCTCTTGGAATTCGGCCCCTTGCAGGATGCCTTCCAGTCGCAAAGTGGCACCCGTGCCAACTTGGTCTGGTTTAAGAGTGCAAGCGGATCCTGGAAACTGACACCCAGAACAGTGGCTTGTGAGTTTTCTTTCTCTGGGCAATAGCCTGTACAGTGGTTCAGGGTCCTGAGGCCTTAAATTTCAGGGTCCCTCCTGGAGATCCACCTCTCGCAGGATGTTCCCCAGATGCTTAGCGGCACCAGTGCCAACCCTGTCTGGTTTGAGAGTGCCTAGTGGGTCCTGCAAACTGACACCAAGAACAGTCGCTGCTGAGATTTGTTTCCCAGGGAAAAAGCCTGTACAATGGTTCAGGGTCCTGAGGCCTTAAATGGCCAGGTGCCTCCTGGAATTCCGCGTCTCGCAGGATGCGTTTCAGACGAAGGGCGGCAGCAGTGCCAACTTGGTCTTGTTTGAGAGTGCCAAGTGGGTCCTGAAAATTGACACCCAGAACAGTGGCTTGTGAGTTTTGTCTCCCAGGGAAAAAGCCTCTAGAATGTTTCAGGGGCCTGAGGCCTTAAATGGCCGGGTGATTCCTGGAATTCCGCCTCTCGAAGGATGCCTCTCAGACGCAAGGTGGCTGCAGTGCCAACTTGGGCTGGTTTGAGAGTGCCAAGTGGGTTCTGCAAACTGACACCCAGAACAGTGGCTTCTGAGTTTTGTTTCCCAGGGAAAAAGCCTGTACAGTGGTTCAGGGTCTTGAGGCCTTAAATTTCAGGGTGCCTCCTGGAATTCTGCCTCTCGCGGGATGCCTCCCAGACGCAATGTGGCACAAGTGCCGACTTGGTCTGGTTTGGGAGTGTCAAGTGGGTCCTGAAAACTGACACCCAGAACTGTGGTTTCTGAGTTTTGGCTCCCAGGGAAAAAGCCTGTACAATTGTTCGGGGTCCTGCGGCCTTAAATTGCCGGGTGCCTCCTGGAGATCCGCCTCTTGCAGGATTTTTCCCAGATGCTATGCGGCACCATTGCCCACTTAGTCTGGTTTGAGAGTGTCAAGTGGGTCCTGAAAACTGACACCCAGAACAGTGGCTTCTGAGTTTTGTTTCCCAGGGAAAAAGCCTGTACAATGGTTCAGGGTCCTGCGGCCTTAAATTGCCGGGTGCCTCCTAGAATTCCGCCTCACACAGGATGCCTCCCAGATGCAAGGTGGCACCCGTGCCAACTTGGTCTGGTTTGAGAGTGCAAAGCGGGTCCTGAAAACTGACACCCAGAACAATGGCTTCTGAGTTTTTTCTCCCTGGAAAATAGCCTGTACAGTGGTTCAGGGTCCTGAGGCCTTAAATTTCAGGGTCCCTCCTGGAGATCCGCCTCTCGCAGGATGTTTCCCAGACGCTTAGCGGCACCGGTGCCCACTTAGTCTGGTTTGAGAGTGCCAAGTGGGTGCTGAAAACTGACACCCAGAACAGTGGTTTGTGAGTTTTGTTTCCCAGGGAAAAAGCCTGTACGGTGGTTCAGGATCCTGAGGCCTTAAATTTCAGGGTGCCTAGGTGAATTCCGCCTCTCGCAGGATGCCTCCCAAACACAAGCTGGCACCAATGCATTCTTGGTCTGGTTTGACAGTGCAGAGTGGGTCCTGCAAACTGACACCCAGAACAGTGGCTTCTGAGTGTTTTTTCCCAGGGAAAAAGCCTGTACAATGGTTCAGGGTCCTGAGGCCTTAAATGGCCAGGTGCCTCCTGGTATTCCGCGTCTCGCAGGATGCGTTTCAGACGAAGGGTGGCAGCAGTGCCAACTTGGTCTTGTTTGAGAGTGCCAAGTGTGTCCTGAAAATTGACACCCAGAACAGTGGCTTGTGAGTTTTGTTTCCCAGGGAAAAGGCCTGTACAGTGGTTCAGGGGCCTGAAACTTTAAATGGCCAGGTGCCTTCTTGAATTCGGCCACTCGCAGGATGCCTCCCAGACGCAATGTGACACCAGTGCCAACTTGGTCTTGTTTGAGAGTGCCTAGTGGGTCCTGAAAACTGACACCCAGAACAGTGGCTTGTGAGTTTTGTTTCCCAGGGAAAAAGCCTGTACAATGGTTCAGGGTCCTGCGGCCTTATATTGCCGGGTGTCTCCTAGAATTCTGCCTCACACAGGATGCCTCCCAGATGCAAGGTGGCTGCAGGGCCAACTTCGTCTGGTTTGAGAATGCCAAGTGGGTCCTGCAAACTGACACCAAGAACAGTGGCTTCAGAGTTTTGTTTCCCAGGGAAAAAGCCTGTACAATGGTTCAGGGTCCTGCGGCGTTAAATTGCCGGGTGCCTCCTAGAATTCCGCCTCACACAGGATGCCTTCCAGATGCAAGGTGGCTGCAGTGCCAGCTTGGTCTGGTTTGAGAGTGCCTAGTGGGTCCTGAAAACTGACACCCAGAACAGTGGCTTGTGAGTTTTTTTTCCCAGGGAAAAGGCCTGTACAGTGGTTCAGGGTCCTGAGGCCTTAAATTGCCGGGTCCCTCTTGGAATTCGGCCCCTTGCAGGATGCCTTCCAGTCGCAAAGTGGCACCCGTGCCAACTTGGTCTGGTTTAAGAGTGCAAGCGGATCCTGGAAACTGACACCCAGAACAGTGGCTTGTGAGTTTTCTTTCTCTGGGCAATAGCCTGTACAGTGGTTCAGGGTCCTGAGGCCTTAAATTTCAGGGTCCCTTCTGGAGATCCACCTCTCGCAGGATGTTCCCCAGATGCTTAGCAGCACCAGTGCCAACTTGGTCTGGTTTGAGAGTGCCAAGTGTGTCCTGCAAACTGACACCAAGAACAGTGGCTGCTGAGATTTGTCTCCCAGGGAAAAAGCCTCTAGAATGTTTCAGGGGCCTGAGGCCTTAAATGGCCGGGTGATTCCTGGAATTCCGCCTCTCAAAGGATGCCTCTCAGACGCAAGGTGGCTGCAGTGCCAACTTGGGCTGGTTTGAGAGTGCCAAGTGGGTTCTGCAAACTGACACCCAGAACTGCGGCTTCTGAGTTTTGGCTCCCAGGGAAAAAGCCTGTACAATGGTTCGGGGTCCTGCAGCCTTAAATTGCCGGGTGCCTCCTGGAATTCCGCCTCTTGCAGGATTTTTCCCAGATGCTATGCGGCACCATTGCCCATTTAGTCTGGTTTGAGAGTGTCAAGTGGGTCCTTAAAACTGACACCAAGAACATTGCCTTCTGAGTTTTGTTTCCCAGGGAAAAAGCCTGTAAAGTTGTTGAGGGTCCTGAGGCGTTAAATGGCCAAGTTCCTCCTGGAATTTGGCCTCTCGCAGGATGCCTCCCAGAATCTAAGTGGCACCAGTGCCAACTTCGTCTCGTTTGACTATGCCAAGTGGGTCCTGCAAACTGACACCCAGAACAGTGGCTTGTGAGATTTGTTTCCCAGGGAAAAACACTGTACAGTGGTTCAGGGTCCTGAGGCCTTAAATGGCCAGGTGCCTCGTCGAATTCCGCCTTTCTCAGGATGCCTCCCAGACGCAAGGTGGCACCCGTGCCAACTTGGTCTGGTTTGAGAGTGCCTTGTGGGTCCTGCAAACTGACACTAAGAACAGTGGCTTCTGAGTTTTGTTTCCCAGGGAAAAAGCCTGTACAATGGTTCAGGGTCCTGCGGCCTTAAATTTCCGGGTGCCTCCTAGAATTCCGCCTCACACAGGATGCCTCCCAGATGCAAGGTGGCTGCAGTGCCAACTTGGTCTGGTTTGAGAGTGCCAAGTGGGTGCTGAAAACTGACACCCAGAACAGTGGTTTGTGAGTTTTGTTTCCCAGGGAAAAAGCCTGTACAATCGTTCGGGGTCCTGCGGCCTTAAATTGCCGGGTGCCTCCTGGAGATCCGCCTCTTGCAGGATTTTTCCCAGATGCTATGCGGCACCATTGCCCACTTAGTCTGGTTTGAGAATGCCTAGTGGATCCTGCAAACTGACACCAAGAACAGTCGCTGCTGAGTTTTGTTTCCCAGGAAAAAAGCCTGTACAATGGTTCAGGGTCCTGAGGCCTTAAATGGCCAGGTGCCTCGTCGAATTCCGCCTCTCGCAGGATGCCTTTCAGACGAAGGGTGGCAGCAGTGCCAACATGGTCTCGTTTGAGAGTGCCAAGTGGGTCCTGAAAACTGACACCCAGAACAGTGTTTTGTGAGTTTTGTTTCCCAGGGAAAAACACTGTACAGTGGTTCAGGTTCCTGAGGCCTTAAATTTCAGGGTGCCTCCTGGAATTCCGCCTCTCGCGGGATGCCTCCCAGACGCAATGTGGCACCCGTGCCAACTTGGTCTGGTTTGAGAGTGCCAAGTGGGTCCTGAAAACTGACACTAAGAACAGTGGCTTCTGAGTTTTGTTTCCCAGGGAAATACCCTGTAGAGTGGTTCAGGGTCCTGCCGCGTTAAATTTCAGGGTGCCTCCTGGAATTCGGCCTCTCGCAGAATGCCTCCCAGACGCAAGCTGTCACAAGTGCCCACATGGTCTCGTTTGAGAGTGCCAAGTGGGTCCTGAAAACTGACACCCAGAACAGTAGCTTCTGAGTTTTGTTTCCCAGGGAAAAACACTGTACAGTGGTTCAGGGTCCTGAGGCCTTAAATGGCCAGGTGCCTCGTCGAATTCCGCCTTTCTCAGGATGCCTCCCAGACGCAAGGTGGCACCCGTGCCAACTTGGTCTGGTTTGAGAGTGCCTAGTGGGTCCTGAAAACTGACACCCAGAACAGTGGCTTTTGAGTTTTGTTTCCCAGGGAAAAGGCCTGTACAATGGTTCAGGGTCCTGCGGCCTTATATTGCCGGGTGTCTCCTAGAATTCTGCCTCACACAGGATGCCTCCCAGATGCAAGGTGGCTGCAGTGCCAACTTGGTCTGGTTTGAGAGTGCCAAGTGGGTGCTGAAAACTGACACCCAGAACAGTGGCTTCTGAGTTTTGTTTCCCAGGGAAAAAGCCTGTACAGTGGTTCAGGGTCCTGAGGCCTTAAATTTCAGGGTGCCTCCTGGTATTCCGCCCCTCGCGGGATGCCTCCCAGACGCAATGTGGCACCCGTGCCAACTTGGTCTGGTTTGGTAGTGCCAAGTGGGTCCTGAAAACTGACAACCAGAACAGTGGTTTGTGAGTTTTGTTTCCCAGGGAAAAAGCCTGTACAATCGTTCGGGGTCCTGCGGCCTTAAATTGCCGGGTGCCTCCTGGAGATCCGCCTCTTGCAGGATTTTTCCCAGATGCTATGCGGCACCATTGCCCACTTAGTCTGGTTTGAGAATGCCTAGTGGATCCTGCAAACTGACACCAAGAACAGTCGCTGCTGAGATTTGTTTCCCAGGAAAAAAGCCTGTACAATGGTTCAGGGACCTGAGGCCTTAAATGGCCAGGTGCCTCGTCGAATTCCGCCTCTCGCAGGATGCCTTTCAGACGAAGGGTGGCAGCAGTGCCAACATGGTCTCGTTTGAGAGTGCCAAGTGGGTCCTGAAAACTGACACCCAGAACAGTGTTTTGTGAGTTTTGTTTCCCAGGGAAAAACACTGTACAGTGGTTCAGGGTCCTGCGGCCTTAAATTGCCAGGTGCCTCATCGAATTCCGCCTTTCTCAGGATGCCTCCCAGACGCAAGGTGGCACCCGTGCCAACTTGGTCTGGTTTGAGAGTGCCTAGTGGGTCCTGCAAACTGACACTAAGAACAGTGGCTTCTGAGTTTTGTTTCCCAGGGAAAAAGCCTGTACAATGGTTCAGGGTCCTGCGGCCTTAAATTTCCGGGTGCCTCCTTGAATTCCGCCTCACACAGGATGCCTCCCAGATGCAAGGTGGCACCAGTGCCAACTTGGTCTGGTTTGAGAGTGCCTAGTGGGTCCTGAAAACTGACACCCAGAACAGTGGCTTTTGAGTTTTGTTTCCCAGGGAAAAGGCCTGTAGAGTGGTTCAGGGTCCTGCGGCCTTATATTGCCGGGTGTCTCCTAGAATTCTGCCTCACACAGGATGCCTCCCAGATGCAAGGTGGCTGCAGTGCCAACTTGGTCTGGTTTGAGAGTGCCAAGTGGGTGCTGAAAACTGACACCCAGAACAGTGGCTTCTGAGTTTTGTTTCCCAGGGAAAAAGCCTGTACAGTGGTTCAGGGTCCTGAGGCCTTAAATTTCCGGGTGCCTCCTGGAATTCCGCCTCTCGCGGGATGCCTCCCAGACGCAATGTGGCACCCGTGCCAACTTGGTCTGGTTTGGTAGTGCCAAGTGGGTCCTGAAAACTGACACCCAGAACAGTGGTTTGTGAGTTTTGTTTCCCAGGGAAAAAGCCTGTACAATGGTTCGGGGTCCTGCGGCCTTAAATTGCCGGGTGCCTCCTGGAGATCCGCCTCTTGCAGGATTTTTCCCAGATGCTATGCGGCACCATTGCCCACTTAGTCTGGTTTGAGAATGCCTAGTGGATCCTGCAAACTGACACCAAGAACAGTCGCTGCTGAGATTTGTTTCCCAGGAAAAACGCCTGTACAATGGTTCAGGGTCCTGAGGCCTTAAATGGCCAGGTGCCTCGTCGAATTCCGCCTCTCGCAGGATGCCTTTCAGACGAAGGGTGGCAGCAGTGCCAACATGGTCTCGTTTGAGAGTGCCAAGTGGGTCCTGAAAACTGACACCCAGAACAGTGTTTTGTGAGTTTTGTTTCCCAGGGAAAAACACTGTACAGTGGTTCAGGGTCCTGCGGCCTTAAATGGCCAGGTGCCTCATCGAATTCCGCCTTTCTCAGGATGCCTCCCAGACGCAAGGTGGCACCCGTGCCAACTTGGTCTGGTTTGAGAGTGCCTAGTGGGTCCTGCAAACTGACACTAAGAACAGTGGCTTCTGAGTTTTGTTTCCCAGGGAAAAAGCCGGTACAATGGTTCAGGGTCCTGCGGCCTTATATTGCCGGGTGTCTCCTAGAATTCTGCCTCACACAGGATGCCTCCCAGATGCAAGGTGGCTGCAGTGCCAACTTGGTCTGGTTTGAGAGTGCCAGGTGGGTGCTGAAAACTGACACCCAGAACAGTGGCTTTTGAGTTTTGTTTCCCAGGGAAAAGGCCTGTAGAGTGGTTCAGGGTCCTGCGGCCTTATATTGCCGGGTGTCTCCTAGAATTCTGCCTCACACAGGATGCCTCCCAGATGCAAGGTGGCTGCAGTGCCAACTTGGTCTGGTTTGAGAGTGCCAAGTGGGTGCTGAAAACTGACACCCAGAACAGTGGTTTGTGAGTTTTGTTTCCCAGGGAAAAAGCCTGTACAATCGTTCGGGGTCCTGCGGCCTTAAATTGCCGGGTGCCTCCTGGAGATCCGCCTCTTGCAGGATTTTTCCCAGATGCTATGCGGCACCATTGCCCACTCTAGTCTGGTTTGAGAGTGTCAAGTGGGTCCTCCAAACTGACACCCAGAACAGTGGCTTCTGAGTTTTGTTTCCCAGGGAAAAAGCCTGTACAATGGTTCAGGGTCCTGCGGCCTTAAATTTCCGGGTGCCTCCTTGAATTCCGCCTCACACAGGATGCCTCCCAGATGCAAGGTGGCACCAGTGCCAACTTGGTCTGGTTTGAGAGTGCCTAGTGGGTCCTGAAAACTGACACCCAGAACAGTGGCTTTTGAGTTTTGTTTCCCAGGGAAAAGGCCTGTAGAGTGGTTCAGGGTCCAGTGGCCTTATATTGCCGGGTGTCTCCTAGAATTCTGCCTCACACAGGATGCCTCCCAGATGCAAGGTGGCTGCAGTGCCAACTTGGTTTGGTTTGAGAGTGCCAAGTGGGTGCTGAAAACTGACACCCAGAACAGTGGCTTTTGAGTTTTGTTTCGCAGAGAAAAGGCCTGTAGAGTGGTTCAGGGTCCTGCGGCCTTATATTGCCGGGTGTCTCCTAGAATTCTGCCTCACACAGGATGCCTCCCAGATGCAAGGTGGCTGCAGTGCCAACTTGGTCTGGTTTGAGAGTGCCAAGTGGGTGCTGAAAACTGACACCCAGAACAGTGGTTTGTGAGTTTTGTTTCCCAGGGAAAAAGCCTGTACAATCGTTCGGGGTCCTGCGGCCTTAAATTGCCGGGTGCCTCCTGGAGATCCGCCTCTTGCAGGATTTTTCCCAGATGCTATGCGGCACCATTGCCCTCTTAGTCTGGTTTGAGAATGCCTAGTGGGTCCTGCAAACTGACACCAAGAACAGTCGCTGCTGAGATTTGTTTCCCAGGAAAAAAGCCTGTACAATGGTTCAGGGTCCTGAGGCCTTAAATGGCCAGGTGCCTCGTCGAATTCCGCCTCTCGCAGGATGCCTCCCAGACGCAATGTGGCACCCGTGCCAACTTGGTCTGGTTTGGTAGTGCCAAGTGGGTCCTGAAAACTGACACCCAGAACAGTGGTTTGTGAGTTTTGTTTCCCAGGGAAAAAGCCTGTACAATCGTTCGGGGTCCTGCGGCCTTAAATTGCCGGGTGCCTCCTGGAGATCCGCCTCTTGCAGGATTTTTCCCAGATGCTATGCGGCACCATTGCCCACTTAGTCTGGTTTGAGAGTGTCAAGTGGGTCCTCCAAACTGACACCCAGAACAGTGGCTTCTGAGTTTTGTTTCCCAGGGAAATACCCTGTAGAGTGGTTCAGGGTCCTGCCGCGTTAAATTTCAGGGTGCCTCCTGGAATTCGGCCTCTCGCAGAATGCCTCCCAGACGCAAGCTGTCACAAGTGCCAACATGGTCTCGTTTGAGAGTGCCAAGTGGGTCCTGAAAACTGACACCCAGAACAGTGGCTTCTGAGTTTTGTTTCCCAGGGAAAAACACTGTACAGTGGTTCAGGGTCCTGAGGCCTTAAATGGCCAGGTGCCTCGTCGAATTCCGCCTTTCTCAGGATGCCTCCCAGACGCAAGGTGGCACCCGTGCCAACTTGGTCTGGTTTGAGAGTGCCTAGTGGGTCCTGCAAACTGACACTAAGAACAGTGGCTTCTGAGTTTTGTTTCCCAGGGAAAAAGCCTGTACAATGGTTCAGGGTCCTGCGGCCTTAAATTTCCGGGTGCCTCCTTGAATTCCGCCTCACCAAGGATGCCTCCCAGATGCAAGGTGGCACCAGTGCCAACTTGGTCTGGTTTGAGAGTGCCTAGTGGGTCCTGAAAACTGACACCCAGAACAGTGGCTTTTGAGTTTTGTTTCCCAGGGAAAAGGCCTGTAGAGTGGTTCAGGGTCCTGCGGCCTTATATTGCCGGGTGTCTCCTAGAATTCTGCCTCACACAGGATGCCTCCCAGATGCAAGGTGGCTGCAGTGCCAACTTGGTCTGGTTTGAGAGTGCCAAGTGGGTGCTGAAAACTGACACCCAGAACAGTGGCTTCTGAGTTTTGTTTCCCAGGGAAAAAGCCTGTACAGTGGTTCAGGGTCCTGAGGCCTTAAATTTCAGGGTGCCTCCTGGAATTCCACCTCTCGCGGGATGCCTCCCAGACGCAATGTGGCACCCGTGCCAACTTGGTCTGGTTTGGTAGTGCCAAGTGGGTCCTGAAAACTGACACCCAGAACAGTGGTTTGTGAGTTTTGTTTCCCAGGGAAAAAGCCTGTACAATCGTTCGGGGTCCTGCGGCCTTAAATTGCCGGGTGCCTCCTGGAGATCCGCCTCTTGCAGGATTTTTCCCAGATGCTATGCGGCACCATTGCCCTCTTAGTCTGGTTTGAGAATGCCTAGTGGGTCCTGCAAACTGACACCAAGAACAGTCGCTGCTGAGATTTGTTTCCCAGGAAAAAAGCCTGTACAATGGTTCAGGGTCCTGAGGCCTTAAATGGCCAGGTGCCTCGTCGAATTCCGCCTCTCGCAGGATGCCTCCCAGACGCAATGTGGCACCCGTGCCAACTTGGTCTGGTTTGGTAGTGCCAAGTGGGTCCTGAAAACTGACACCCAGAACAGTGGTTTGTGAGTTTTGTTTCCCAGGGAAAAAGCCTGTACAATCGTTCGGGGTCCTGCGGCCTTAAATTGCCGGGTGCCTCCTGGAGATCCGCCTCTTGCAGGATTTTTCCCAGATGCTATGCGGCACCATTGCCCACTTAGTCTGGTTTGAGAGTGTCAAGTGGGTCCTCCAAACTGACACCCAGAACAGTGGCTTCTGAGTTTTGTTTCCCAGGGAAATACCCTGTAGAGTGGTTCAGGGTCCTGCCGCGTTAAATTTCAGGGTGCCTCCTGGAATTCGGCCTCTCGCAGAATGCCTCCCAGACGCAAGCTGTCACAAGTGCCAACATGGTCTCGTTTGAGAGTGCCAAGTGGGTCCTGAAAACTGACACCCAGAACAGTGGCTTCTGAGTTTTGTTTCCCAGGGAAAAACACTGTACAGTGGTTCAGGGTCCTGAGGCCTTAAATGGCCAGGTGCCTCGTCGAATTCCGCCTTTCTCAGGATGCCTCCCAGACGCAAGGTGGCACCCGTGCCAACTTGGTCTGGTTTGAGAGTGCCTAGTGGGTCCTGCAAACTGACACTAAGAACAGTGGCTTCTGAGTTTTGTTTCCCAGGGAAAAAGCCTGTACAATGGTTCAGGGTCCTGCGGCCTTAAATTTCCGGGTGCCTCCTTGAATTCCGCCTCACCAAGGATGCCTCCCAGATGCAAGGTGGCACCAGTGCCAACTTGGTCTGGTTTGAGAGTGCCTAGTGGGTCCTGAAAACTGACACCCAGAACAGTGGCTTTTGAGTTTTGTTTCCCAGGGAAAAGGCCTGTAGAGTGGTTCAGGGTCCTGCGGCCTTATATTGCCGGGTGTCTCCTAGAATTCTGCCTCACACAGGATGCCTCCCAGATGCAAGGTGGCTGCAGTGCCAACTTGGTCTGGTTTGAGAGTGCCAAGTGGGTGCTGAAAACTGACACCCAGAACAGTGGCTTCTGAGTTTTGTTTCCCAGGGAAAAAGCCTGTACAGTGGTTCAGGGTCCTGAGGCCTTAAATTTCAGGGTGCCTCCTGGAATTCCACCTCTCGCGGGATGCCTCCCAGACGCAATGTGGCACCCGTGCCAACTTGGTCTGGTTTGGTAGTGCCAAGTGGGTCCTGAAAACTGACACCCAGAACAGTGGCTTCTGAGTTTTGTTTCCCAGGGAAATACCCTGTAGAGTGGTTCAGGGTCCTGCCGCGTTAAATTTCAGGGTGCCTCCTGGAATTCGGCCTCTCGCAGAATGCCTCCCAGACGCAAGCTGTCACAAGTGCCAACATGGTCTGGTTTGAGAGTGCCAAGTGGGTGCTGAAAACTGACACCCAGAACAGTGGCTTCTGAGTTTTGTTTCCCAGGGAAAAACACTGGACAGTGGTTCAGGGTCCTGAGGCCTTAAATTTCAGGGTGCCTCCTGGAATTCCGCCTCTCGCGAGATGCCTCCCAGACGCAATGTGGCACCCGTGCCAACTTGGTCTGGTTTGGTAGTGCCAAGTGGGTCCTGAAAACTGACACCCAGAACAGTGGTTTGTGAGTTTTGTTTCCCAGGGAAAAAGCCTGTACAATCGTTCGGGGTCCTGCGGCCTTAAATTGCCGGGTGCCTCCTGGAGATCCGCCTCTTGCAGGATTTTTCCCAGATGCTATGCGGCACCATTGCCCACTTAGTCTGGTTTGAGAGTGTCAAGTGGGTCCTCCAAACTGACACCCAGAACAGTGGCTTCTGAGTTTTGTTTCCCAGGGAAATACCCTGTAGAGTGGTTCAGGGTCCTGCCGCGTTAAATTTCAGGGTGCCTCCTGGAATTCGGCCTCTCGCAGAATGCCTCCCAGACGCAAGCTGTCACAAGTGCCAACTTGGTCTGGTTTGAGAGTGCCAAGTGGGTGCTGAAAACTGACACCCAGAACAGTGGCTTCTGAGTTTTGTTTCCCAGGGAAAAAGCCTGTACAATGGTTCAGGGTCCTGAGGCCTTAAATTTCAGGGTGCCTCCTGGAATTCCGCCTCTCGCGAGATGCCTCCCAGACGCAATGTGGCACCCGTGCCAACTTGGTCTGGTTTGGTAGTGCCAAGTGGGTCCTGAAAACTGACACCCAGAACAGTGGTTTGTGAGTTTTGTTTCCCAGGGAAAAAGCCTGTACAATCGTTCGGGGTCCTGCGGCCTTAAATTGCCGGGTGCCTCCTGGAGATCCGCCTCTCGCGGGATGCCTCCCAGACGCAATGTGGCACCCGTGCCAACTTGTTCTGGTTTGGTAGTGCCAAGTGGGTCCTGAAAACTGACACCCAGAACAGTGGCTTCTGAGTTTTGTTTCCCAGGGAAATACCCTGTAGAGTGGTTCAGGGTCCTGCCGCGTTAAATTTCAGGGTGCCTCCTGGAATTCGGCCTCTCGCAGAATGCCTCCCAGACGCAAGCTGTCACAAGTGCCAACATGGTCTCGTTTGAGAGTGCCAAGTGGGTCCTGAAAACTGACACCCAGAACAGTGGCTTCTGAGTTTTGTTTCCCAGGGAAAAACACTGTACAGTGGTTCAGGGTCCTGAGGCCTTAAATGGCCAGGTGCCTCATCGAATTCCGCCTTTCTCAGGATGCCTCCCAGACGCAAGGTGGCACCCGTGCCAACTTGGTCTGGTTTGAGAGTGCCTAGTGGGTCCTGCAAACTGACACTAAGAACAGTGGCTTCTGAGTTTTGTTTCCCAGGGAAAAAGCCTGTACAATGGTTCAGGGTCCTGCGGCCTTAAATTTCCGGGTGCCTCCTTGAATTCCGCCTCACACAGGATGCCTCCCAGATGCAAGGTGGCACCAGTGCCAACTTGGTCTGGTTTGAGAGTGCCTAGTGGGTCCTGAAAACTGACACCCAGAACAGTGGCTTTTGAGTTTTGTTTCCCAGGGAAAAGGCCTGTAGAGTGGTTCAGGGTCCTGCGGCCTTATATTGCCGGGTGTCTCCTAGAATTCTGCCTCACACAGGATGCCTCCCAGATGCAAGGTGGCTGCAGTGCCAACTTGGTCTGGTTTGGTAGTGCCAAGTGGGTGCTGAAAACTGACACCCAGAACAGTGGTTTGTGAGTTTTGTTTCCCAGGGAAAAAGCCTGTACAATCGTTCGGGGTCCTGCGGCCTTAAATTGCCGGGTGCCTCCTGGAGATCCGCCTCTTGCAGGATTTTTCCCAGATGCTATGCGGCACCATTGCCCACTTAGTCTGGTTTGAGAATGCCTAGTGGATCCTGCAAACTGACACCAAGAACAGTCGCTGCTGAGTTTTGTTTCCCAGGAAAAAAGCCTGTACAATGGTTCAGGGTCCTGAGGCCTTAAATGGCCAGGTGCCTCGTCGAATTCCGCCTCTCGCAGGATGCCTTTCAGACGAAGGGTGGCAGCAGTGCCAACATGGTCTCGTTTGAGAGTGCCAAGTGGGTCCTGAAAACTGACACCCAGAACAGTGTTTTGTGAGTTTTGTTTCCCAGGGAAAAACACTGTACAGTGGTTCAGGTTCCTGAGGCCTTAAATTTCAGGGTGCCTCCTGGAATTCCGCCTCTCGCGGGATGCCTCCCAGACGCAATGTGGCACCCGTGCCAACTTGGTCTGGTTTGGTAGTGCCAAGTGGGTCCTGAAAACTGACACTAAGAACAGTGGCTTTGAGTTTTGTTTCCCAGGGAAATACCCTGTAGAGTGGTTCAGGGTCCTGCCGCGTTAAATTTCAGGGTGCCTCCTGGAATTCGGCCTCTCGCAGAATGCCTCCCAGACGCAAGCTGTCACAAGTGCCAACATGGTCTCGTTTGAGAGTGCCAAGTGGGTCCTGAAAACTGACACCCAGAACAGTGGCTTCTGAGTTTTGTTTCCCAGGGAAAAAGCCTGTACAGTGGTTCAGGGTCCTGAGGCCTTAAATGGCCAGGTGCCTCATCGAATTCCGCCTTTCTCAGGATGCCTCCCAGACGCAAGGTGGCACCCGTGCCAACTTGGTCTGGTTTGAGAGTGCCTAGTGGGTCCTGCAAACTGACACTAAGAACAGTGGCTTCTGAGTTTTGTTTCCCAGGGAAAAAGCCTGTACAATGGTTCAGGGTCCTGCGGCCTTAAATTTCCGGGTGCCTCCTTGAATTCCGCCTCACCAAGGATGCCTCCCAGATGCAAGGTGGCACCAGTGCCAACTTGGTCTGGTTTGAGAGTGCCTAGTGGGTCCTGAAAACTGACACCCAGAACAGTGGCTTTTGAGTTTTGTTTCCCAGGGAAAAAGCCTGTACAATGGTTCAGGGTCCTGCGGCCTTATATTGCCGGGTGTCTCCTAGAATTCTGCCTCACACAGGATGCCTCCCAGATGCAAGGTGGCTGCAGTGCCAACTTGGGCTGGTTTGAGAAAGCCAAGTGGGTGCTGAAAACTGACACCCAGAACAGTGGCTTCTGAGTTTTGTTTCCCAGGGAAAAAGCCTGTAGAGTGGTTCAGGGTCCTGAAGCCTTAAATTTCAGGGTGCCTCCTGGAATTCTGCCTCTCGCGGGATGCCTCCCAGACGCAATGTGGCACCCGTGCCAACTTGGTCTGGTTTGGTAGTGCCAAGTGGGTCCTGAAAACTGACACCCAGAACAGTGGTTTGTGAGTTTTGTTTCCCAGGGAAAAACACTGTACAATGGTTCAGGGTCCTGCGGCCTTAAATTGCCGGGTGCCTCCTGGAGATCCGCCTCTTGCAGGATTTTTCCCAGATGCTATGCGGCACCATTGCCCACTTAGTCTGGTTTGAGAATGCCTAGTGGGTCCTGCAAACTGACACCAAGAACAGTCGCTGCTGAGATTTGTTTCCCAGGAAAAAAGCCTGTACAATGGTTCAGGGTCCTGAGGCCTTAAATGGCCAGGTGCCTCGTCGAATTCCGCCTCTCGCAGGATGCCTTTCAGACGACGGGTGGCAGCAGTGCCAACTTGGTCTGGTTTGAGAGTGCCAAGTGGGTCCTGAAAACTGACACCCAGAACAGTGTTTTGTGAGTTTTGTTTCCCAGGGAAAAAGCCTGTACAATGGTTCAGGGTCCTGCGGCCTTATATTGCCGGGTGTCTCCTAGAATTCTGCCTCACACAGGATGCCTCCCAGATGCAAGGTGGCTGCAGTGCCAACTTGGTCTGGTTTGAGAGTGCCAAGTGGGTGCTGAAAACTGACACCCAGAACAGTGGCTTCTGAGTTTTGTTTCCCAGGGAAAAAGCCTGTACAGTGGTTCAGGGTCCTGAGGCCTTAAATTTCAGGGTGCCTCCTGGAATTCCGCCTCTCGCGAGATGCCTCCCAGACGCAATGTGGCACCCGTGCCAACTTGGTCTGGTTTGGTAGTGCCAAGTGGGTCCTGAAAACTGACACCCAGAACAGTGGTTTGTGAGTTTTGTTTCCCAGGGAAAAAGCCTGTACAATCGTTCGGGGTCCTGCGGCCTTAAATTGCCGGGTGCCTCCTGGAGATCCGCCTCTTGCAGGATTTTTCCCAGATGCTATGCGGCACCATTGCCCACTTAGTCTGGTTTGAGAGTGTCAAGTGGGTCCTCCAAACTGACACCCAGAACAGTGGCTTCTGAGTTTTGTTTCCCAGGGAAATACCCTGTAGAGTGGTTCAGGGTCCTGCCGCGTTAAATTTCAGGGTGCCTCCTGGAATTCGGCCTCTCGCAGAATGCCTCCCAGACGCAAGCTGTCACAAGTGCCAACATGGTCTCGTTTGAGAGTGCCAAGTGGGTCCTGAAAACTGACACCCAGAACAGTGGCTTCTGAGTTTTGTTTCCCAGGGAAAAACACTGGACAGTGGTTCAGGGTCCTGAGGCCTTAAATGGCCAGGTGCCTCGTCGAATTCCGCCTTTCTCAGGATGCCTCCCAGACGCAAGGTGGCACCCGTGCCAACTTGGTCTGGTTTGAGAGTGCCTAGTGGGTCCTGCAAACTGACACTAAGAACAGTGGCTTCTGAGTTTTGTTTCCCAGGGAAAAAGCCTGTACAATGGTTCAGGGTCCTGCGGCCTTAAATTTCCGGGTGCCTCCTTGAATTCCGCCTCACACAGGATGCCTCCCAGATGCAAGGTGGCACCAGTGCCAACTTGGTCTGGTTTGAGAGTGCCTAGTGGGTCCTGAAAACTGACACCCAGAACAGTGGCTTTTGAGTTTTGTTTCCCAGGGAAAAGGCCTGTAGAGTGGTTCAGGGTCCTGCGGCCTTATATTGCCGGGTGTCTCCTAGAATTCTGCCTCACACAGGATGCCTCCCAGATGCAAGGTGGCTGCAGTGCCAACTTGGTCTGGTTTGAGAGTGCCAAGTGGGTGCTGAAAACTGACACCCAGAACAGTGGTTTGTGAGTTTTGTTTCCCAGGGAAAAAGCCTGTACAGTGGTTCAGGGTCCTGAGGCCTTAAATTTCAGGGTGCCTCCTGGAATTCCACCTCTCGCGGGATGCCTCCCAGACGCAATGTGGCACCCGTGCCAACTTGGTCTGGTTTGAGAGTGCCAAGTGGGTCCTGAAAACTGACACCCAGAACAGTGGTTTGTGAGTTTTGTTTCCCAGGGAAAAAGCCTGTACAATCGTTCGGGGTCCTGCAGCCTTAAATTGCCGGGTGCCTCCTGGAGATCCGCCTCTTGCAGGATTTTTCCCACATGCTATGCGGCACCATTGCCCACTTAGTCTGGTTTGAGAGTGCCAAGTGGGTCCTGAAAACTGACACCCAGAACAGTGTTTTGTGAGTTTTGTTTCCCAGGGAAAAAGCCTGTACAGTGGTTCAGGGTCCTGAGGCCTTAAATGGCCAGGTGCCTCATCGAATTCCGCCTTTCTCAGGATGCCTCCCAGACGCAAGGTGGCACCCGTGCCAACTTGGTCTGGTTTGAGAGTGCCTAGTGGGTCCTGCAAACTGACACTAAGAACAGTGGCTTCTGAGTTTTGTTTCCCAGGGAAAAAGCCTGTACAATGGTTCAGGGTCCTGCGGCCTTAAATTTCCGGGTGCCTCCTGGAATTCCGCCTCACACAGGATGCCTCCCAGATGCAAGGTGGCACCAGTGCCAACTTGGTCTGGTTTGGTAGTGCCAAGTGGGTCCTGAAAACTGACACCCAGAACAGTGGTTTGTGAGTTTTGTTTCCCAGGGAAAAAGCCTGTACAATCGTTCGGGGTCCTGCGGCCTTAAATTGCCGGGTGCCTCCTGGAGATCCGCCTCTTGCAGGATTTTTCCCAGATGCTATGCGGCACCATTGCCCACTTAGTCTGGTTTGAGAATGCCTAGTGGATCCTGCAAACTGACACCAAGAACAGTCGCTGCTGAGTTTTGTTTCCCAGGAAAAAAGCCTGTACAATGGTTCAGGGTCCTGAGGCCTTAAATGGCCAGGTGCCTCGTCGAATTCCGCCTCTCGCAGGATGCCTTTCAGACGAAGGGTGGCAGCAGTGCCAACATGGTCTCGTTTGAGAGTGCCAAGTGGGTCCTGAAAACTGACACCCAAAACAGTGTTTTGTGAGTTTTGTTTCCCAGGGAAAAAGCCTGTACAGTGGTTCAGGGTCCTGAGGCCTTAAATGGCCAGGTGCCTCATCGAATTCCGCCTTTCTCAGGATGCCTCCCAGACGCAAGGTGGCACCCGTGCCAACTTGGTCTGGTTTGAGAGTGCCTAGTGGGTCCTGCAAACTGACACCCAGAACAGTGGCTTCTGAGTTTTGTTTCCCAGGGAAAAAGCCTGTACAATCGTTCGGGGTCCTGCGGCCTTAAATTGCCGGGTGCCTCCTGGAGATCCGCCTCTTGCAGGATTTTTCCCAGATGCTATGCGGCACCATTGCCCACTTGGTCTGGTTTGGTAGTGTCAAGTGGGTCCTCCAAACTGACACCCAGAACAGTGGCTTCTGAGTTTTGTTTCCCAGGGAAATACCCTGTAGAGTGGTTCAGGGTCCTGCCGCGTTAAATTTCAGGGTGCCTCCTGGAATTCGGCCTCTCGCAGAATGCCTCCCAGACGCAAGCTGTCACAAGTGCCAACATGGTCTGGTTTGAGAGTGCCAAGTGGGTGCTGAAAACTGACACCCAGAACAGTGGCTTCTGAGTTTTGTTTCCCAGGGAAAAACACTGGACAGTGGTTCAGGGTCCTGAGGCCTTAAATTTCAGGGTGCCTCCTGGAATTCCGCCTCTCGCGAGATGCCTCCCAGACGCAATGTGGCACCCGTGCCAACTTGGTCTGGTTTGGTAGTGCCAAGTGGGTCCTGAAAACTGACACCCAGAACAGTGGTTTGTGAGTTTTGTTTCCCAGGGAAAAAGCCTGTACAATCGTTCGGGGTCCTGCGGCCTTAAATTGCCGGGTGCCTCCTGGAGATCCGCCTCTTGCAGGATTTTTCCCAGATGCTATGCGGCACCATTGCCCACTTAGTCTGGTTTGAGAGTGTCAAGTGGGTCCTCCAAACTGACACCCAGAACAGTGGCTTCTGAGTTTTGTTTCCCAGGGAAATACCCTGTAGAGTGGTTCAGGGTCCTGCCGCGTTAAATTTCAGGGTGCCTCCTGGAATTCGGCCTCTCGCAGAATGCCTCCCAGACGCAAGCTGTCACAAGTGCCAACATGGTCTCGTTTGAGAGTGCCAAGTGGGTCCTGAAAACTGACACCCAGAACAGTGGCTTCTGAGTTTTGTTTCCCAGGGAAAAACACTGTACAGTGGTTCAGGGTCCTGAGGCCTTAAATGGCCAGGTGCCTCATCGAATTCCGCCTTTCTCAGGATGCCTCCCAGATGCAAGGTGGCTGCAGTGCCAACTTGGTCTGGTTTGAGAGTGCCAAGTGGGTGCTGAAAACTGACACCCAGAACAGTGGCTTCTGAGTTTTGTTTCCCAGGGAAAAAGCCTGTACAGTGGTTCAGGGTCCTGCGGCCTTAAATTTCCGGGTGCCTCCTTGAATTCCGCCTCACACAGGATGCCTCCCAGATGCAAGGTGGCACCAGTGCCAACTTGGTCTGGTTTGAGAGTGCCTAGTGGGTCCTGAAAACTGACACCCAGAACAGTGGCTTTTGAGTTTTGTTTCCCAGGGAAAAGGCCTGTAGAGTGGTTCAGGGTCCTGCGGCCTTATATTACCGGGTGTCTCCTAGAATTCTGCCTCACACAGGATGCCTCCCAGATGCAAGGTGGCTGCAGTGCCAACTTGGTCTGGTTTGGTAGTGCCAAGTGGGTGCTGAAAACTGACACCCAGAACAGTGGTTTGTGAGTTTTGTTTCCCAGGGAAAAAGCCTGTACAATCGTTCGGGGTCCTGCGGCCTTAAATTGCCGGGTGCCTCCTGGAGATCCGCCTCTTGCAGGATTTTTCCCAGATGCTATGCGGCACCATTGCCCACTTAGTCTGGTTTGAGAATGCCTAGTGGATCCTGCAAACTGACACCAAGAACAGTCGCTGCTGAGTTTTGTTTCCCAGGAAAAAAGCCTGTACAATGGTTCAGGGTCCTGAGGCCTTAAATGGCCAGGTGCCTCGTCGAATTCCGCCTCTCGCAGGATGCCTTTCAGACGAAGGGTGGCAGCAGTGCCAACATGGTCTCGTTTGAGAGTGCCAAGTGGGTCCTGAAAACTGACACCCAGAACAGTGTTTTGTGAGTTTTGTTTCCCAGGGAAAAACACTGTACAGTGGTTCAGGTTCCTGAGGCCTTAAATTTCAGGGTGCCTCCTGGAATTCCGCCTCTCGCGGGATGCCTCCCAGACGCAATGTGGCACCCGTGCCAACTTGGTCTGGTTTGGTAGTGCCAAGTGGGTCCTGAAAACTGACACTAAGAACAGTGGCTTCTGAGTTTTGTTTCCCAGGGAAATACCCTGTAGAGTGGTTCAGGGTCCTGCCGCGTTAAATTTCAGGGTGCCTCCTGGAATTCGGCCTCTCGCAGAATGCCTCCCAGACGCAAGCTGTCACAAGTGCCAACATGGTCTCGTTTGAGAGTGCCAAGTGGGTCCTGAAAACTGACACCCAGAACAGTGGCTTCTGAGTTTTGTTTCCCAGGGAAAAACACTGTACAGTGGTTCAGGGTCCTGAGGCCTTAAATGGCCAGGTGCCTCGTCGAATTCCGCCTTTCTCAGGATGCCTCCCAGACGCAAGGTGGCACCCGTGCCAACTTGGTCTGGTTTGAGAGTGCCTAGTGGGTCCTGCAAACTGACACTAAGAACAGTGGCTTCTGAGTTTTGTTTCCCAGGGAAAAAGCCTGTACAATGGTTCAGGGTCCTGCGGCCTTAAATTGCCGGGTGCCTCCTTGAATTCCGCCTCACACAGGATGCCTCCCAGATGCAAGGTGGCACCAGTGCCAACTTGGTCTGGTTTGAGAGTGCCTAGTGGGTCCTGAAAACTGACACCCAGAACAGTGGCTTTTGAGTTTTGTTTCCCAGGGAAAAGGCCTGTAGAGTGGTTCAGGGTCCTGCGGCCTTATATTGCCGGGTGTCTCCTAGAATTCTGCCTCACACAGGATGCCTCCCAGATGCAAGGTGGCTGCAGTGCCAACTTGGTCTGGTTTGAGAGTGCCAAGTGGGTGCTGAAAACTGACACCCAGAACAGTGGCTTCTGAGTTTTGTTTCCCAGGGAAAAAGCCTGTACAGTGGTTCAGGGTCCTGAGGCCTTAAATTTCAGGGTGCCTCCTGGAATTCCGCCTCTCGCGGGATGCCTCCCAGACGCAATGTGGCACCCGTGCCAACTTGGTCTGGTTTGGTAGTGCCAAGTGGGTCCTGAAAACTGACAACCAGAACAGTGGTTTGTGAGTTTTGTTTCCCAGGGAAAAAGCCTGTACAATCGTTCGGGGTCCTGAGGCCTTAAATTTCAGGGTGCCTCCTGGAATTCCGCCTCTCGCGGGATGCCTCCCAGACGCAATGTGGCACCCGTGCCAACTTGGTCTGGTTTGGTAGTGCCAAGTGGGTCCTGAAAACTGACACCCAGAACAGTGGTTTGTGAGTTTTGTTTCCCAGGGAAAAAGCCTGTACAATCGTTCGGGGTCCTGCGGCCTTAAATTGCCGGGTGCCTCCTGGAGATCCGCCTCTTGCAGGATTTTTCCCAGATGCTATGCGGCACCATTGCCCACTTAGTCTGGTTTGAGAGTGTCAAGTGGGTCCTCCAAACTGACACCCAGAACAGTGGCTTCTGAGTTTTGTTTCCCAGGGAAAAACACTGTACAGTGGTTCAGGGTCCTGAGGCCTTAAATGGCCAGGTGCCTCATCGAATTCCGCCTTTCTCAGGATGCCTCCCAGACGCAAGGTGGCAGCCGTGCCAACTTGGTCTGGTTTGGTAGTGCCAAGTGGGTCCTGCAAACTGACACTAAGAACAGTGGCTTCTGAGTTTTGTTTCCCAGGGAAAAAGCCTGTACAATGGTTCAGGGTCCTGCGGCCTTAAATTTCCGGGTGCCTCCTTGAATTCCGCCTCACACAGGATGCCTCCCAGATGCAAGGTGGCACCAGTGCCAACTTGGTCTGGTTTGAGAGTGCCTAGTGGGTCCTGAAAACTGACACCCAGAACAGTGGCTTTTGAGTTTTGTTTCCCAGGGAAAAGGCCTGTAGAGTGGTTCAGGGTCCTGCGGCCTTATATTGCCGGGTGTCTCCTAGAATTCTGCCTCACACAGGATGCCTCCCAGATGCAAGGTGGCTGCAGTGCCAACTTGGTCTGGTTTGAGAGTGCCAAGTGGGTGCTGAAAACTGACACCCAGAACAGTGGCTTCTGAGTTTTGTTTCCCAGGGAAAAAGCCTGTACAGTGGTTCAGGGTCCTGAGGCCTTAAATTTCAGGGTGCCTCCTGGAATTCCGCCTCTCGCGGGATGCCTCCCAGATGCAATGTGGCACCCGTGCCAACTTGGTCTGGTTTGGTAGTGCCAAGTGGGTCCTGAAAACTGACACCCAGAACAGTGGTTTGTGAGTTTTGTTTCCCAGGGAAAAAGCCTGTACAATCGTTCGGGGTCCTGCGGCCTTAAATTGCCGGGTGCCTCCTGGAGATCCGCCTCTTGCAGGATTTTTCCCAGATGCTATGCGGCACCATTGCCCACTTAGTCTGGTTTGAGAGTGTCAAGTGGGTCCTCCAAACTGACACCCAGAACAGTGGCTTCTGAGTTTTGTTTCCCAGGGAAAAACACTGTACAGTGGTTCATGGTCCTGCGGCCTTAAATGGCCAGGTGCCTCATCGAATTCCGCCTTTCTCAGGATGCCTCCCAGACGCAAGGTGGCAGCCGTGCCAACTTGGTCTGGTTTGAGAGTGCCTAGTGGGTCCTGCAAACTGACACTAAGAACAGTGGCTTCTGAGTTTTGTTTCCCAGGGAAAAAGCCTGTACAATGGTTCAGGGTCCTGCGGCCTTAAATTTCCGGGTGCCTCCTTGAATTCCGCCTCACACAGGATGCCTCCCAGATGCAAGGTGGCACCAGTGCCAACTTGGTCTGGTTTGAGAGTGCCTAGTGGGTCCTGAAAACTGACACCCAGAACAGTGGCTTTTGAGTTTTGTTTCCCAGGGAAAAGGCCTGTAGAGTGGTTCAGGGTCCTGCGGCCTTATATTGCCGGGTGTCTCCTAGAATTCCGCCTTTCTCAGGATGCCTCCCAGACGCAAGGTGGCTGCAGTGCCAACTTGGTCTGGTTTGAGAGTGCCTAGTGGGTCCTGCAAACTGACACTAAGAACAGTGGCTTCTGAGTTTTGTTTCCCAGGGAAAAACACTGTACAGTGGTTCAGGGTCCTGAGGCCTTAAATGGCCAGGTGCCTCATCGAATTCCGCCTTTCTCAGGATGCCTCCCAGACGCAAGGTGGCAGCCGTGCCAACTTGGTCTGGTTTGAGAGTGCCTAGTGGGTCCTGCAAACTGACACTAAGAACAGTGGCTTCTGAGTTTTGTTTCCCAGGGAAAAAGCCTGTACAGTGGTTCAGGGTCCTGAGGCCTTAAATTTCAGGGTGCCTCCTGGAATTCCGCCTCTCGCGGGATGCCTCCCAGACGCAATGTGGCACCCGTGCCAACTTGGTCTGGTTTGGTAGTGCCAAGTGGGTCCTGAAAACTGACACCAAGAACAGTCGCTGCTGAGATTTGTTTCCCAGGAAAAAAGCCTGTACAATGGTTCAGGGACCTGAGGCCTTAAATGGCCAGGTGCCTCGTCGAATTCCGCCTCTCGCAGGATGCCTTTCAGACGAAGGGTGGCAGCAGTGCCAACATGGTCTCGTTTGAGAGTGCCAAGTGGGTCCTGAAAACTGACACCCAGAACAGTGTTTTGTGAGTTTTGTTTCCCAGGGAAAAACACTGTACAGTGGTTCAGGGTCCTGCGGCCTTAAATGGCCAGGTGCCTCATCGAATTCCGCCTTTCTCAGGATGCCTCCCAGACGCAAGGTGGCACCCGTGCCAACTTGGTCTGGTTTGAGAGTGCCTAGTGGGTCCTGCAAACTGACACTAAGAACAGTGGCTTCTGAGTTTTGTTTCCCAGGGAAAAAGCCTGTACAATGGTTCAGGGTCCTGCGGCCTTAAATTTCCGGGTGCCTCCTTGAATTCCGCCTCACACAGGATGCCTCCCAGATGCAAGGTGGCACCAGTGCCAACTTGGTCTGGTTTGAGAGTGCCTAGTGGGTCCTGAAAACTGACACCCAGAACAGTGGCTTTTGAGTTTTGTTTCCCAGGGAAAAGGCCTGTAGAGTGGTTCAGGGTCCTGCGGCCTTATATTGCCGGGTGTCTCCTAGAATTCTGCCTCACACAGGATGCCTCCCAGATGCAAGGTGGCTGCAGTGCCAACTTGGTCTGGTTTGAGAGTGCCAAGTGGGTGCTGAAAACTGACACCCAGAACAGTGGCTTCTGAGTTTTGTTTCCCAGGGAAAAAGCCTGTACAGTGGTTCAGGGTCCTGAGGCCTTAAATTTCAGGGTGCCTCCTGGAATTCCGCCTCTCGCGGGATGCCTCCCAGACGCAATGTGGCACCCGTGCCAACTTGGTCTGGTTTGGTAGTGCCAAGTGGGTCCTGAAAACTGACACCCAGAACAGTGGTTTGTGAGTTTTGTTTCCCAGGGAAAAAGCCTGTACAATCGTTCGGGGTCCTGCGGCCTTAAATTGCCGGGTGCCTCCTGGAGATCCGCCTCTTGCAGGATTTTTCCCAGATGCTATGCGGCACCATTGCCCACTTAGTCTGGTTTGAGAGTGTCAAGTGGGTCCTCCAAACTGACACCCAGAACAGTGGCTTCTGAGTTTTGTTTCCCAGGGAAAAACACTGTACAGTGGTTCAGGGTCCTGAGGCCTTAAATGGCCAGGTGCCTCATCGAATTCCGCCTTTCTCAGGATGCCTCCCAGACGCAAGGTGGCAGCCGTGCCAACTTGGTCTGGTTTGAGAGTGCCTAGTGGGTCCTGCAAACTGACACTAAAAACAGTGGCTTCTGAGTTTTGTTTCCCAGGGAAAAAGCCTGTACAATGGTTCAGGGTCCTGCGGCCTTAAATTTCCGGGTGCCTCCTAGAATTCTGCCTCACACAGGATGCCTCCCAGATGCAAGGTGGCTGCAGAGCCAACTTGGTCTGGTTTGAGAGTGCCAAGTGGGTGCTGAAAACTGACACCCAGAACAGTGGCTTCTGAGTTTTGTTTCCCAGGGAAAAACACTGTACAGTGGTTCAGGGTCCTGAGGCCTTAAATTTCAGGGTGCCTCCTGGAATTCCGCCTCTCGCGGGATGCCTCCCAGACGCAATGTGGCACCCGTGCCAACTTGGTCTGGTTTGGTAGTGCCAAGTGGGTCCTGAAAACTGACACTAAGAACAGTGGCTTCTGAGTTTTGTTTCCCAGGGAAATACACTGTAGAGTTGGTTCAGGGTCCTGCCGCGTTAAATTTCAGGGTGCCTCCTGGAATTCGGCCTCTCGCAGAATGCCTCCCAGACGCAAGCTGTCACAAGTGCCAACATGGTCTCGTTTGAGAGTGCCAAGTGGGTCCTGAAAACTGACACCCAGAACAGTGGCTTCTGAGTTTTGTTTCCCAGGGAAAAACACTGTACAGTGGTTCAGGGTCCTGAGGCCTTAAATGGCCAGGTGCCTCGTCGAATTCCGCCTTTCTCAGGATGCCTCCCAGACGCAAGGTGGCACCCGTGCCAACTTGGTCTGGTTTGAGAGTGCCTAGTGGGTGCTGAAAACTGACACCCAGAACAGTGGCTTCTGAGTTTTGTTTCCCAGGGAAAAAGCCTGTACAGTGGTTCAGGGTCCTGAGGCCTTAAATTTCAGGGTGCCTCCTGGAATTCCACCTCTCGCGGGATGCCTCCCAGACGCAATGTGGCACCCGTGCCAACTTGGTCTGGTTTGGTAGTGCCAAGTGGGTCCTGAAAACTGACACTAAGAACAGTGGCTTCTGAGTTTTGTTTCCCAGGGAAATACACTGTAGAGTTGGTTCAGGGTCCTGCCGCGTTAAATTTCAGGGTGCCTCCTGGAATTCGGCCTCTCGCAGAATGCCTCCCAGACGCAAGCTGTCACAAGTGCCAACATGGTCTCGTTTGAGAGTGCCAAGTGGGTCCTGAAAACTGACACCCAGAACAGTGGCTTCTGAGTTTTGTTTCCCAGGGAAAAACACTGTACAGTGGTTCAGGGTCCTGAGGCCTTAAATGGCCAGGTGCCTCGACGAATTCCGCCTTTCTCAGGATGCCTCCCAGACGCAAGGTGGCACCCGTGCCAACTTGGTCTGGTTTGAGAGTGCCTAGTGGGTGCTGAAAACTGACACCCAGAACAGTGGCTTCTGAGTTTTGTTTCCCAGGGAAAAAGCCTGTACAGTGGTTCAGGGTCCTGAGGCCTTAAATTTCAGGGTGCCTCCTGGAATTCCACCTCTCGCGGGATGCCTCCCAGACGCAATGTGGCACCCGTGCCAACTTGGTCTGGTTTGGTAGTGCCAAGTGGGTCCTGAAAACTGACACCCAGAACAGTGGTTTGTGAGTTTTGTTTCCCAGGGAAAAAGCCTGTACAATCGTTCGGGGTCCTGCGGCCTTAAATTGCCGGGTGCCTCCTGGAGATCCGCCTCTTGCAGGATTTTTCCCAGATGCTATGCGGCACCATTGCCCACTTAGTCTGGTTTGAGAGTGTCAAGTGGGTCCTCCAAACTGACACCCAGAACAGTGGCTTCTGAGTTTTGTTTCCCAGGGAAAAACACTGTACAGTGGTTCAGGGTCCTGAGGCCTTAAATGGCCAGGTGCCTCATCGAATTCCGCCTTTCTCAGGATGCCTCCCAGACGCAAGGTGGCAGCCGTGCCAACTTGGTCTGGTTTGAGAGTGCCTAGTGGGTCCTGCAAACTGACACTAAGAACAGTGGCTTCTGAGTTTTGTTTCCCAGGGAAAAAGCCTGTACAATGGTTCAGGGTCCTGCGGCCTTAAATTTCCGGGTGCCTCCTTGAATTCCGCCTCACACAGGATGCCTCCCAGATGCAAGGTGGCACCAGTGCCAACTTGGTCTGGTTTGAGAGTGCCTAGTGGGTCCTGAAAACTGACACCCAGAACAGTGGCTTTTGAGTTTTGTTTCCCAGGGAAAAGGCCTGTAGAGTGGTTCAGGGTCCTGCGGCCTTATATTGCCGGGTGTCTCCTAGAATTCTGCCTCACACAGGATGCCTCCCAGATGCAAGGTGGCTGCAGTGCCAACTTGGTCTGGTTTGAGAGTGCCAAGTGGGTGCTGAAAACTGACACCCAGAACAGTGGCTTCTGAGTTTTGTTTCCCAGGGAAAAAGCCTGTACAGTGGTTCAGGGTCCTGAGGCCTTAAATTTCAGGGTGCCTCCTGGAATTCCGCCTCTCGCGGGATGCCTCCCAGACGCAATGTGGCACCCGTGCCAACTTGGTCTGGTTTGGTAGTGCCAAGTGGGTCCTGAAAACTGACAACCAGAACAGTGGTTTGTGAGTTTTGTTTCCCAGGGTAAAAGCCTGTACAATCGTTCGGGGTCCTGCGGCCTTAAATTGCCGGGTGCCTCCTGGAGATCCGCCTCTTGCAGGATTTTTCCCAGATGCTATGCGGCACCATTGCCCACTTAGTCTGGTTTGAGAATGCCTAGTGGATCCTGCAAACTGACACCAAGAACAGTCGCTGCTGAGATTTGTTTCCCAGGAAAAAAGCCTGTACAATGGTTCAGGGACCTGAGGCCTTAAATGGCCAGGTGCCTCGTCGAATTCCGCCTCTCGCAGGATGCCTTTCAGACGAAGGGTGGCAGCAGTGCCAACATGGTCTCGTTTGAGAGTGCCAAGTGGGTCCTGAAAACTGACACCCAGAACAGTGTTTTGTGAGTTTTGTTTCCCAGGGAAAAACACTGTACAGTGGTTCAGGGTCCTGCGGCCTTAAATGGCCAGGTGCCTCATCGAATTCCGCCTTTCTCAGGATGCCTCCCAGACGCAAGGTGGCACCCGTGCCAACTTGGTCTGGTTTGAGAGTGCCTAGTGGGTCCTGCAAACTGACACTAAGAACAGTGGCTTCTGAGTTTTGTTTCCCAGGGAAAAAGCCTGTACAATGGTTCAGGGTCCTGCGGCCTTAAATTTCCGGGTGCCTCCTTGAATTCCGCCTCACACAGGATGCCTCCCAGATGCAAGGTGGCACCCGTGCCAACTTGGTCTGGTTTGGTAGTGCCAAGTGGGTCCTGAAAACTTACACTAAGAACAGTGGCTTCTGAGTTTTGTTTCCCAGGGAAATACACTGTAGAGTTGGTTCAGTGTCCTACCGCGTTAAATTTCAGGGTGCCTCCTGGAATTCGGCCTCTCGCAGAATGCCTCCCAGACGCAAGCTGTCACAAGTGCCAACATGGTCTCGTTTGAGAGTGCCAAGTGGGTCCTGAAAACTGACACCCAGAACAGTGGCTTCTGAGTTTTGTTTCCCAGGGAAAAACACTGTACAGTGGTTCAGGGTCCTGAGGCCTTAAATGGCCAGGTGCCTCGTCGAATTCCGCCTTTCTCAGGATGCCTCCCAGACGCAAGGTGGCACCCGTGCCAACTTGGTCTGGTTTGAGAGTGCCTAGTGGGTCCTGCAAACTGACACTAAGAACAGTGGCTTCTGAGTTTTGTTTCCCAGGGAAAAAGCCTGTACAATGGTTCAGGGTCCTGCGGCCTTAAATTTCCGGGTGCCTCCTTGAATTCCGCCTCACACAGGATGCCTCCCAGATGCAAGGTGGCACCAGTGCCAACTTGGTCTGGTTTGAGAGTGCCTAGTGGGTCCTGAAAACTGACACCCAGAACAGTGGATTTTGAGTTTTGTTTCCCAGGGAAAAGGCCTGTAGAGTGGTTCAGGGTCCTGCGGCCTTATATTGCCGGGTGTCTCCTAGAATTCTGCCTCACACAGGATGCCTCCCAGTTGCAAGGTGGCTGCAGTGCCAACTTGGTCTGGTTTGAGAGTGCCAAGTGGGTGCTGAAAACTGACACCCAGAACAGTGGCTTCTGAGTTTTGTTTCCCAGGGAAAAAGCCTGTACAGTGGTTCAGGGTCCTGAGGCCTTAAATTTCAGGGTGCCTCCTGGAATTCCGCCTCTCGCGGGATGCCTCCCAGACGCAATGTGGCACCCGTGCCAACTTGGTCTGGTTTGGTAGTGCCAAGTGGGTCCTGAAAACTGACACCCAGAACAGTGGTTTGTGAGTTTTGTTTCCCAGGGAAAAAGCCTGTACAATCGTTCGGGGTCCTGCGGCCTTAAATTGCCGGGTGCCTCCTGGAGATCCGCCTCTTGCAGGATTTTTCCCAGATGCTATGCGGCACCATTGCCCACTTAGTCTGGTTTGAGAGTGTCAAGTGTGTCCTCCAAACTGACACCCAGAACAGTGGCTTCTGAGTTTTGTTTCCCAGGGAAATACCCTGTAGAGTGGTTCAGGGTCCTGCCGCGTTAAATTTCAGGGTGCCTCCTGGAATTCGGCCTCTCGCAGAATGCCTCCCAGACGCAAGCTGTCACAAGTGCCAACATGGTCTCGTTTGAGAGTGCCAAGTGGGTCCTGAAAACTGACACCCAGAACAGTGGCTTCTGAGTTTTGTTTCCCAGGGAAAAACACTGTACAGTGGTTCAGGGTCCTGAGGCCTTAAATGGCCGGGTGACTCCTGGAATTCCGCCTTTCTCAGGATGCCTCCCAGACGCAAGGTGGCACCCGTGCCAACTTGGTCTGGTTTGAGAGTGCCTAGTGGGTCCTGCAAACTGACACTAAGAACAGTGGCTTCTGAGTTTTGTTTCCCAGGGAAAAAGCCTGTACAATGGTTCAGGGTCCTGCGGCCTTAAATTTCCGGGTGCCTCCTTGAATTCCGCCTCACACAGGATGCCTCCCAGATGCAAGGTGGCACCAGTGCCAACTTGGTCTGGTTTGAGAGTGCCTAGTGGGTCCTGAAAACTGACACCCAGAACAGTGGCTTTTGAGTTTTGTTTCCCAGGGAAAAGGCCTGTAGAGTGGATCAGGGTCCTGCGGCCTTATATTGCCGGGTGTCTCCTAGAATTCTGCCTCACACAGGATGCCTCCCAGATGCTATGCGGCACCATTGCCCACTTAGTCTGGTTTGAGAGTGTCAAGTGGTTCCTCCAAACTGACACCCAGAACAGTGGCTTCTGAGTTTTGTTTCCCAGGGAAATACCCTGTAGAGTGGTTCAGGGTCCTGCCGCGTTAAATTTCAGGGTGCCTCCTGGAATTCGGCCTCTCGCAGAATGCCTCCAAGACGCAAGCTGTCACAAGTGCCAACATGGTCTCGTTTGAGAGTGCCAAGTGGGTCCTGAAAACTGACACCCAGAACAGTGGCTTCTGAGTTTTGTTTCCTAGGGAAAAACACTGTACAGTGGTTCAGGGTCCTGCGGCCTTAAATGGCCAGGTGCCTCGTCGAGTTCCGCCTTTCTCAGGTTGCCTCCCAGACGCAAGGTGGCACCCGTGCCAACTTGGTCTGGTTTGAGAGTGCCTAGTGGGTCCTGCAAACTGACACTAAGAACAGTGGCTTCTGTGTTTTGTTTCCCAGGGAAAAGGCCTGTAGAGTGGTTCAGGGTCCTGCGGCCTTATATTGCCGGGTGTCTCCTAGAATTCCGACTCACACAGGATGTTTCCCAGATGCAAGGTGGCTGCAGTGCCACCTTGGTCTGGTTTGAGAGTGCCTAGTGGGTCCTGAAAACTGACACCCAGAACAGTGGCTTTTGAGTTTTGTTTCCCAGGGAAAAGGCCTGTAGAGTGGTTCAGGGTCCTGCGGCCTTATATTGCCGGGTGTCTCCTAGAATTCTGCCTCACACAGGATGCCTCCCAGATGCAAGGTGGCTGCAGTGCCAACTTGGTCTGGTTTGAGAGTGCCAAGTGGGTGCTGAAAACTGACACCCAGAACAGTGGCTTCTGAGTTTTGTTTCCCAGGGAAAAACACTGTACAGTGGTTCAGGGTCCTGAGGCCTTAAATTTCAGGGTGCCTCCTGGAATTCCGCCTCTCGCGGGATGCCTCCCAGACGCAATGTGGCACCCGTGCCAACTTGGTCTGGTTTGGTAGTGCCAAGTGGGTCCTGAAAACTGACACCCAGAACAGTGGTTTGTGAGTTTTGTTTCCCAGGGAAAAAGCCTGTACAATCGTTCCGGGTCCTGCGGCCTTAAATTGCCGGGTGCCTCCTGGAGATCCGCCTCTTGCAGGATTTTTCCCAGATGCTATGCGGCACCATTGCCCACTTAGTCTGGTTTGAGAATGCCTAGTGGATCCTGCAAACTGACACCAAGAACAGTCGCTGCTGAGATTTGTTTCCCAGGAAAAAAGCCTGTACAATGGTTCAGGGACCTGAGGCCTTAAATGGCCAGGTGCCTCCTGGAATTCCGCCTCTCGCAGGATGCCTTTCAGACGAAGGGTGGCAGCAGTGCCAACATGGTCTCGTTTGAGAGTGCCAAGTGGGTCCTGAAAACTGACACCCAGAACAGTGGCTTCTGAGTTTTGTTTCCCAGGGAAAAACACTGTAGAGTGGTTCAGGGTCCTGCCGCGTTAAATTTCAGGGTGCCTCCTGGAATTCGGCCTCTCGCAGAATGCCTCCCAGACGCAAGCTGTCACAAGTGCCAACATGGTCTCGTTTGAGAGTGCCAAGTGGGTCCTGAAAACTGACACCCAGAACAGTGGCTTCTGAGTTTTGTTTCCCAGGGAAAAACACTGCACAGTGGTTCAGGGTCCTGAGGCCTTAAATGGCCAGGTGCCTCGTCGAATTCCGCCTTTCTCAGGATGCCTCCCAGACGCAAGGTGGCAGCCGTGCCAACTTGGTCTGGTTTGAGAGTGCCTAGTGGGTCCTGCAAACTGACACTAAGAACAGTGGCTTCTGAGTTTTGTTTCCCAGGGAAAAAGCCTGTACAATGGTTCAGGGTCCTGCGGCCTTAAATTTCCGGGTGCCTCCTTGAATTCCGCCTCACACAGGATGCCTCCCAGATGCAAGGTGGCACCAGTGCCAACTTGGTCTGGTTTGAGAGTGCCTAGTGGGTCCTGAAAACTGACACCCAGAACAGTGGCTTCTGAGTTTTGTTTCCCAGGGAAAAGGCCTGTAGAGTGGTTCAGGGTCCTGCGGCCTTATATTGCCGGGTGTCTCCTAGAATTCTGCCTCACACAGGATGCCTCCCAGATGCAAGGTGGCTGCAGTGCCAACTTGGTCTGGTTTGAGAGTGCCAAGTGGGTGCTGAAAACTGACACCCAGAACAGTGGCTTCTGAGTTTTGTTTCCCAGGGAAAAAGCCTGTACAGTGGTTCAGGGTCCTGAGGCCTTAAATTTCAGGGTGCCTCCTGGAATTCCGCCTCTCGCGGGATGCCTCCCAGACGCAATGTGGCACCCGTGCCAACTTGGTCTGGTTTGGTAGTGCCAAGTGGGTCCTGAAAACTGACACCCAGAACAGTGGTTTGTGAGTTTTGTTTCCCAGGGAAAAAGCCTGTACAATGGTTCGGGGTCCTGCAGCCTTAAATAGCCGGGTGCCTCCTGGAGATCCGCCTCTTGCAGGATTTTTCCCAGATGCTATGCGGCACCATTGCCCACTTAGTCTGGTTTGAGAATGCCTAGTGGATCCTGCAAACTGACACCAAGAACAGTCGCTGCTGAGATTTGTTTCCCAGGAAAAAAGCCTGTACAATGGTTCAGGGTCCTGAGGCCTTAAATGGCCAGGTGCCTCGTCGAATTCCGCCTCTCGCAGGATGCCTTTCAGACGAAGGGTGGCAGCAGTGCCAACATGGTCTCGTTTGAGAGTGCCAAGTGGGTCCTGAAAACTGACACCCAGAACAGTGTTTTGTGAGTTTTGTTTCCCAGGGAAAAACACTGTACAGTGGTTCAGGGTCCTGCGGCCTTAAATGGCCAGGTGCCTCGTCGAATTCCGCCTTTCTCAGGATGCCTCCCAGACGCAAGGTGGCACCCGTGCCAACTTGGTCTGGTTTGAGAGTGCCTAGTGGGTCCTGCAAACTGACACTAAGAACAGTGGCTTCTGAGTTTTGTTTCCCAGGGAAAAAGTCTGTACAATGGTTCAGGGTCCTGCGGCCTTAAATTGCCGGGTGTCTCCTAGAATTCTGCCTCACACAGGATGCCTCCCAGATGCAAGGTGGCTGCAGTGCCAACTTGGTCTGGTTTGAGAGTGCCAAGTGGGTGCTGAAAACTGACACCCAGAACAGTGGCTTTTGAGTTTTGTTTCCCAGGGAAAGGCCTGTAGAGTGGTTCAGGGTCCTGCGGCCTTATATTGCCGGGTGTCTCCTAGAATTCTGCCTCACACAGGATGCCTCCCAGATGCAAGGTGGCTGCAGTGCCAACTTGGTCTGGTTTGAGAGTGCCAAGTGGGTGCTGAAAACTGACACCCAGAACAGTGGTTTGTGAGTTTTGTTTCCCAGGGAAAAAGCCTGTACAATCGTTCGGGGTCCTGCGGCCTTAAATTTCAGGGTGCCTCCTGGAGATCCGCCTCTTGCAGGATTTTTCCCAGATGCTATGCGGCACCATTGCCCACTCTAGTCTGGTTTGAGAGTGTCAAGTGGGTCCTCCAAACTGACACCCAGAACAGTGGCTTCTGAGTTTTGTTTCCCAGGGAAATACCCTGTAGAGTGGTTCAGGGTCCTTCCGCGTTAAATTTCAGGGTGCCTCCTGGAATTCGGCCTCTCGCAGAATGCCTCCCAGACGCAAGCTGTCACAAGTGCCAACATGGTCTCGTTTGAGAGTGCCAAGTGAGTCCTGAAAACTGACAACCAGAACAGTGGCTTCTGAGTTTTTTTTCCCAGGGAAAAACACTGTACAGTGGTTCAGGGTCCTGAGGCCTTAAATGGCCAGGTGCCTCGTCGAATTCCGCCTTTCTCAGGATGCCTCCCAGACGCAAGGTGGCACCCGTGCCAACTTGGTCTGGTTTGAGAGTGCCTAGTGGGTCCTGCAAACTGACACTAAGAACAGTGGCTTCTGAGTTTTGTTTCCCAGGGAAAAAGCCTGTACAATGGTTCAGGGTCCTGCGGCCTTAAATTTCCGGGTGCCTCCTTGAATTCCGCCTCACACAGGATGCCTCCCAGATGCAAGGTGGCACCAGTGCCAACTAGGTCTGGTTTGAGAGTGCCAAGTGGGTCCTGAAAACTGACACCCAGAACAGTGGCTTTTGAGTTTTGTTTCCCAGGGAAAAGGCCTGTAGAGTGGTTCAGGGTCCTGCGGCCTTATATTGCCGGGTGTCTCCTAGAATTCTGCCTCACACAGGATGCCTCCCAGATGCAAGGTGGCTGCAGTGCCAACTTGGTCTGGTTTGAGAAAGCCAAGTGGGTGCTGAAAACTGACACCCAGAACAGTGGCTTCTGAGTTTTGTTTCCCAGGGAAAAAGCCTGTACAGTGGTTCAGGGTCCTGAGGCCTTAAATTTCCGGGTGCCTCCTGGAATTCCGCCTCTCGCGGGATGCCTCCCAGACGCAATGTGGCACCCGTGCCAACTTGGTCTGGTTTGGTAGTGCCAAGTGGGTCCTGAAAACTGACACCCAGAACAGTGGTTTGTGAGTTTTGTTTCCCAGGGAAAAAGCCTGTACAATGGTTCGGGGTCCTGCGGCCTTAAATTGCCGGGTGCCTCCTGGAGATCCGCCTCTTGCAGGATTTTTCCCAGATGCTATGCGGCACCATTGCCCACTTAGTCTGGTTTGAGAATGCCTAGTGGATCCTGCAAACTGACACCAAGAACAGTCGCTGCTGAGATTTGTTTCCCAGGAAAAACGCCTGTACAATGGTTCAGGGTCCTGAGGCCTTAAATGGCCAGGTGCCTCGTCGAATTCCGCCTCTCGCAGGATGCCTTTCAGACGAAGGGTGGCAGCAGTGCCAACATGGTCTCGTTTGAGAGTGCCAAGTGGGTCCTGAAAACTGACACCCAGAACAGTGTTTTGTGAGTTTTGTTTCCCAGGGAAAAACACTGTACAGTGGTTCAGGGTCCTGCGGCCTTAAATGGCCAGGTGCCTCATCGAATTCCGCCTTTCTCAGGATGCCTCCCAGACGCAAGGTGGCACCCGTGCCAACTTGGTCTGGTTTGAGAGTGCCTAGTGGGTCCTGCAAACTGACACTAAGAACAGTGGCTTCTGAGTTTTGTTTCCCAGGGAAAAAGCCTGTACAATGGTTCAGGGTCCTGCGGCCTTATATTGCCGGGTGTCTCCTAGAATTCTGCCTCACACAGGATGCCTCCCAGATGCAAGGTGGCTGCAGTGCCAACTTGGTCTGGTTTGAGAGTGCCAAGTGGGTGCTGAAAACTGACACCCAGAACAGTGGCTTTTGAGTTTTGTTTCCCAGGGAAAAGGCCTGTAGAGTGGTTCAGGGTCCTGCGGCCTTATATTGCCGGGTGTCTCCTAGAATTCTGCCTCACACAGGATGCCTCCCAGATGCAAGGTGGCTGCAGTGCCAACTTGGTCTGGTTTGAGAGTGCCAAGTGGGTGCTGAAAACTGACACCCAGAACAGTGGTTTGTGAGTTTTGTTTCCCAGGGAAAAAGCCTGTACAATCGTTCGGGGTCCTGCGGCCTTAAATTGCCGGGTGCCTCCTGGAGATCCGCCTCTTGCAGGATTTTTCCCAGATGCTATGCGGCACCATTGCCCACTCTAGTCTGGTTTGAGAGTGTCAAGTGGGTCCTCCAAACTGACACCCAGAACAGTGGCTTCTGAGTTTTGTTTCCCAGGGAAAAAGCCTGTACAATGGTTCAGGGTCCTGCGGCCTTAAATTTCCGGGTGCCTCCTTGAATTCCGCCTCACACAGGATGCCTCCCAGATGCAAGGTGGCACCAGTGCCAACATGGTCTGGTTTGAGAGTGCCTAGTGGGTCCTGAAAACTGACACCCAGAACAGTGGCTTTTGAGTTTTGTTTCCCAGGGAAAAGGCCTGTACAATGGTTCAGGGTCCAGTGGCCTTATATTGCCGGGTGTCTCCTAGAATTCTGCCTCACACAGGATGCCTCCCAGATGCAAGGTGGCTGCAGTGCCAACTTGGTCTGGTTTGAGAGTGCCAAGTGGGTGCTGAAAACTGACACCCAGAACAGTGGCTTTTGAGTTTTGTTTCGCAGAGAAAAGGCCTGTACAATGGTTCAGGGTCCTGCGGCCTTAAATTTCAGGGTGCCTCCTGGAATTCCGCCTCTCGCGGGATGCCTCCCAGACGCAATGTGGCACCCGTGCCAACTTGGTCTGGTTTGGTAGTGCCAAGTGGGTCCTGAAAACTGACACCCAGAACAGTGGTTTGTGAGTTTTGTTTCCCAGGGAAAAAGCCTGTACAATCGTTCGGGGTCCTGCGGCCTTAAATTGCCGGGTGCCTCCTGGAGATCCGCCTCTTGCAGGATTTTTCCCAGATGCTATGCGGCACCATTGCCCACTTAGTCTGGTTTGAGAATGCCTAGTGGGTCCTGCAAACTGACACCAAGAACAGTCGCTGCTGAGATTTGTTTCCCAGGAAAAAAGCCTGTACAATGGTTCAGGGTCCTGAGGCCTTAAATGGCCAGGTGCCTCGTCGAATTCCGCCTCTCGCAGGATGCCTTTCAGACGAAGGGTGGCAGCAGTGCCAACTTGGTCTGGTTTGAGAGTGCCAAGTGGGTCCTGAAAACTGACACCCAGAACAGTGTTTTGTGAGTTTTGTTTCCCAGGGAAAAAGCCTGTACAATGGTTCAGGGTCCTGCGGCCTTATATTGCCGGGTGTCTCCTAGAATTCTGCCTCACACAGGATGCCTCCCAGATGCAAGGTGGCTGCAGTGCCAACTTGGTCTGGTTTGAGAGTGCCAAGTGGGTGCTGAAAACTGACACCCAGAACAGTGGCTTCTGAGTTTTGTTTCCCAGGGAAAAAGCCTGTACAGTGGTTCAGGGTCCTGAGGCCTTAAATTTCAGGGTGCCTCCTGGAATTCCGCCTCTCGCGGGATGCCTCCCAGACGCAATGTGGCACCCGTGCCAACTTGGTCTGGTTTGGTAGTGCCAAGTGGGTCCTGAAAACTGACACCCAGAACAGTGGTTTGTGAGTTTTGTTTCCCAGGGAAAAAGCCTGTACAATCGTTCCGGGTCCTGCGGCCTTAAATTGCCGGGTGCCTCCTGGAGATCCGCCTCTTGCAGGATTTTTCCCAGATGCTATGCGGCACCATTGCCCACTTAGTCTGGTTTGAGAGTGTCAAGTGGGTCCTCCAAACTGACACCCAGAACAGTGGCTTCTGAGTTTTGTTTCCCAGGGAAATACCCTGTAGAGTGGTTCAGGGTCCTGCCGCGTTAAATTTCAGGGTGCCTCCTGGAATTCGGCCTCTCGCAGAATGCCTCCCAGACGCAAGCTGTCACAAGTGCCAACATGGTCTGGTTTGAGAGTGCCAAGTGGGTCCTGAAAACTGACACCCAGAACAGTGGCTTCTGAGATTTGTTTCCCAGGAAAAAAGCCTGTACAATGGTTCAGGGTCCTGAGGCCTTAAATGGCCAGGTGCCTCGTCGAATTCCGCCTCTCGCAGGATGCCTTTCAGACGAAGGGTGGCAGCAGTGCCAACATGGTCTCGTTTGAGAGTGCCAAGTGGGTCCTGAAAACTGACACCCAGAACAGTGTTTTGTGAGTTTTGTTTCCCAGGGAAAAACACTGTAGAGTGGTTCAGGGTCCTGCGGCCTTAAATGGCCAGGTGCCTCATCGAATTCCGCCTTTCTCAGGATGCCTCCCAGACCAAGGTGGCACCCGTGCCAACTTGGTCTGGTTTGAGAGTGCCTAGTGGGTCCTGCAAACTGACACTAAGAACAGTGGCTTCTGAGTTTTGTTTCCCAGGGAAAAAGCCTGTACAATGGTTCAGGGTCCTGCGGCCTTAAATTTCCGGGTGCCTCCTTGAATTCCGCCTCACACAGGATGCCTCCCAGATGCAAGGTGCACAAGTGCCAACATGGTCTGGTTTGAGAGTGCCAAGTGGGTGCTGAAAACTGACACCCAGAACAGTGGCTTTTGAGTTTTGTTTCCCAGGGAAAAGGCCTGTAGAGTGGTTCAGGGTCCTCTGGCCTTATATTGCTGGGTGTCTCCTAGAATTCTGCCTCACACAGGATGCCTCCCAGATGCAAGGTGGCTGCAGTGCCAACTTGGTCTGGTTTGAGAGTGCCAAGTGGGTGCTGAAAACTGACACCCAGAACAGTGGCTTCTGAGTTTTGTTTCCCAGGGAAAAAGCCTGTACAGTGGTTCAGGGTCCTGAGGCCTTAAATTTCAGGGTGCCTCCTGGAATTCCGCCTCTCGCGGGATGCCTCCCAGACGCAATGTGGCACCCGTGCCAACTTGGTCTGGTTTGGTAGTGCCAAGTGGGTCCTGAAAACTGACACCCAGAACAGTGGTTTGTGAGTTTTGTTTCCCAGGGAAAAAGCCTGTACAATCGTTCGGGGTCCTGCGGCCTTAAATTGCCGGGTGCCTCCTGGAGATCCGCCTCTTGCAGGATTTTTCCCAGATGCTATGCGGCATCATTGCCCACTTAGTCTGGTTTGAGAGTGTCAAGTGGGTCCTCCAAACTGACACCCAGAACAGTGGCTTCTGAGTTTTGTTTCCCAGGGAAATACCCTGTAGAGTGGTTCAGGGTCCTGCCGCGTTAAATTTCAGGGTGCCTCCTGGAATTCGGCCTCTCGCAGAATGCCTCCCAGACGCAAGCTGTCACAAGTGCCAACATGGTCTCGTTTGAGAGTGCCAAGTGGGTCCTTTAAACTGACACCCAGAACAGTGGCTTCTGAGTTTTGTTTCCCAGGGAAAAACACTGTACAGTGGTTCAGGGTCCTGAGGCCTTAAATGGCCAGGTGCCTCGTCGAATTCCGCCTTTCTCAGGATGCCTCCCAGACGCAAGGTGGCACCCGTGCCAACTTGGTCTGGTTTGAGAGTGCCTAGTGGGTCCTGCAAACTGACACTAAGAACAGTGGCTTCTGAGTTTTGTTTCCCAGGGAAAAAGCCTGTACAATGGTTCAGGGTCCTGCGGCCTTAAATTTCCAGGTGACTCCTTGAATTCCGCCTCACACAGGATGCCTCCCAGATGCAAGGTGGCACCAGTGCCAACATGGTCTCGTTTGAGAGTGCCAAGTGGGTCCTGAAAACTGACACCCAGAACAGTGTTTTGTGAGTTTTGTTTCCTTGGGAAAAACACTGTACAGTGGTTCAGGGTCCTGAGGCCTTAAATGGCCAGGTGCCTCATCGAATTCCGCCTTTCTCAGGATGCCTCCCAGACGCAAGGTGGCACCCGTGCCAACTTGGTCTGGTTTGAGAGTGCCTAGTGGGTCCTGCAAACTGACACTAAGAACAGTGGCTTCTGAGTTTTGTTTCCCAGGGAAAAAGCCTGTAGAGTGGTTCAGGGTCCTGCGGCCTTAAATTGCCGGGTGTCTCCTAGAATTCTGCCTCACACAGGATGCCTCCCAGATGCAAGGTGGCTGCAGTGCCAACTTGGTCTGGTTTGAGAGTGCCAAGTGGGTGCTGAAAACTGACACCCAGAACAGTGGCTTTTGAGTTTTGTTTCCCAGGGAAAAGGCCTGTAGAGTGGTTCAGGGTCCTGCGGCCTTATATTGCCGGGTGTCTCCTAGAATTCTGCCTCACACAGGATGCCTCCCAGATGCAAGGTGGCTGCAGTGCCAACTTGGTCTGGTTTGGTAGTGCCAAGTGGGTCCTGAAAACTGACACCCAGAACAGTGGTTTGTGAGTTTTGTTTCCCAGGGAAAAAGCCTGTACAATCGTTCGGGGTCCTGCGGCCTTAAATTTCCGGGTGCCTCCTGGAGATCCGCCTCTTGCAGGATTTTTCCCAGATGCTATGCGGCACCATTGCCCACTCTAGTCTGGTTTGAGAGTGTCAAGTGGGTCCTGCAAACTGACACCCAGAACAGTGGCTTCTGAGTTTTGTTTCCCAGGGAAATACCCTGTAGAGTGGTTCAGGGTCCTGCGGCGTTAAATTTCAGGGTGCCTCCTGGAATTCGGCCTCTCGCAGAATGCCTCCCAGACGCAAGCTGTCACAAGTGCCAACATGGTCTGGTTTGAGAGTGCCAAGTGGGTGCTGAAAACTGACACTAAGAACAGTGGCTTCTGAGTTTTGTTTCCCAGGGAAAAACACTGTACAGTGGTTCAGGGTCCTGAGGCCTTAAATGGCCGGGTGCCTCCTGGAATTCCGCCTTTCTCAGGATGCCTCCCAGACGCAAGGTGGCACCCGTGCCAACTTGGTCTGGTTTGAGAGTGCCTAGTGGGTCCTGCAAACTGACACCCAGAACAGTGGCTTTTGAGTTTTGTTTCCCAGGGAAAAGGCCTGTAGAGTGGTTCTGGGTCCTGAGGCCTTAAATGGCCGGGTGTCTCCTAGAATTCTGTCTCACACAGGATGCCTCCCAGATGCAAGGTGGCTGCAGTGCCAACTTGGTCTGGTTTGAGAGTGCCAAGTGGGTGCTGAAAACTGACACCCAGAACAGTGGCTTCTGAGTTTTGTTTCCCAGGGAAAAAGCCTGTACAGTGGTTCAGGGTCCTGAGGCCTTAAATTTCAGGGTGCCTCCTGGAATTCCGCCTCTCGCGGGATGCCTCCCAGACGCAATGTGGCACCCGTGCCAACTTGGTCTGGTTTGGTAGTGCCAAGTGGGTCCTGAAAACTGACACCCAGAACAGTGGTTTGTGAGTTTTGTTTCCCAGGGAAAAAGCCTGTACAATCGTTCGGGGTCCTGCGGCCTTAAATTGCCGGGTGCCTCCTGGAGATCCGCCTCTTGCAGGATTTTTCCCAGATGCTATGCGGCACCATTGCCCACTTAGTCTGGTTTGAGAGTGTCAAGTGGGTCCTCCAAACTGACACCCAGAACAGTGGCTTCTGAGTTTTGTTTCCCAGGGAAATACCCTGTAGAGTGGTTCAGGGTCCTGAGGCCTTAAATGGCCAGGTGCCTCGTCGAATTCCGCCTTTCGCAGAATGCCTCCCAGACGAAAGCTGTCACAAGTGCCAACATGGTCTCGTTTGAGAGTGCCAAGTGGGTGCTGAAAACTGACACCCAGAACAGTGGCTTCTGAGTTTTGTTTCCCAGGGAAAAACACTGTACAGTGGTTCAGGGTCCTGAGGCCTTAAATGGCCAGGTGCCTCGTAGAATTCCGCCTTTCTCAGGATGCCTCCCAGACGCAAGGTGGCACCCGTGCCAACTTGGTCTGGTTTGAGAGTGCCTAGTGGGTCCTGCAAACTGACACTAAGAACAGTGGCTCCTGAGTTTTGTTTCCCAGGGAAAAAGCCTGTACAATGGTTCAGGGTCCTGCGGCCTTAAATTTCCGGGTGCCTCCTGGAATTCCGCCTCTCGCGGGATGCCTCCCAGACGCAATGTGGCACCCGTGCCAACATGGTCTGGTTTGGTAGTGCCAAGTGGGTCCTTAAAACTGACACCCAGAACAGTGGTTTGTGAGTTTTGTTTCCCAGGGAAAAAGCCTGTACAATCGTTCGGGGTCCTGCGGCCTTAAATTGCCGGGTGCCTCCTGGAGATCTGCCTCTTGCAGGATTTTTCCCAGACGCAATGCGGCACCATTGCCCACTTAGTCTGGTTTGAGAATGCCTAGTGGGTCCTGCAAACTGACACCAAGAACAGTCGCTGCTGAGATTTGTTTCCCAGGAAAAAGCCTGTACAATGGTTCAGGGTCCTGAGGCCTTAAATGGCCAGGTGCCTCGTCGAATTCCGCCTCTCGCAGGATGCCTTTCAGACGAAGGGTGGCAGCAGTGCCAACATGGTCTCGTTTGAGAGTGCCAAGTGGGTCCTGAAAACTGACACCCAGAACAGTGGCTTCTGAGTTTTGTTTCCCAGGGAAAAACACTGTACAGTGGTTCAGGGTCCTGAGGCCTTAAATGGCCAGGTGCCTCGTCGAATTCCGCCTCTCGCGGGATGCCTCCCAGACGCAAGGTGGCACCCGTGCCAACTTGGTCTGGTTTGAGAGTGCCTAGTGGGTCCTGCAAACTGACACTAAGAACAGTGGCTTCTGAGTTTTGTTTCCCAGGGAAAAGGCCTGTACAGTGGTTCAGGGTCCTGCGGCCTTATATTGCCGGGTGTCTCCTAGAATTCTGCCTCACACAGGATGCCTCCCAGATGCAAGGTGGCTGCAGTGCCAACTTGGTCTGGTTTGAGAGTGCCAAGTGGGTGCTGAAAACTGACACCCAGAACAGTGGCTTCTGAGTATTGTTTCCCTGGGAAAAAGCCTGTACAGTGGTTCAGGGTCCTGAGGCCTTAAATTTCAGGGTGCCTCCTGGAATTCCGCCTCTCGCGGGATGCCTCCCAGACGCAATGTGGCACCGGTGCCAACTTGGTCTGGTTTGGTAGTGCCAAGTGGGTCCTGAAAACTGACACCCAGAACAGTGGTTTGTGAGTTTTGTTTCCCAGGGAAAAAGCCTGTACAATCGTTCGGGGTCCTGCGGCCTTAAATTGCCGGGTGCCTCCTGGAGATCCGCCTCTTGCAGGATTTTTCCCAGATGCTATGCGGCACCATTGCCCACTTAGTCTGCTTTGAGAATGCCTAGTGGGTCCTGCAAACTGACACCAAGAACAGTCGCTGCTGAGATTTGTTTCCCAGGAAAAAAGCCTGTACAATGGTTCAGGGTCCTGAGGCCTTAAATGGCCAGGTGCCTCGTCGAATTCCGCCTCTCGCAGGATGCCTTTCAGACGAAGGGTGGCAGCAGTGCCAACTTGGTCTTGTTTGAGAGTGCCAAGTGGGTCCTGAAAACTGACACCCAGAACAGTGTTTTGTGAGTTTTGTTTCCCAGGGAAAAAGCCTGTACAATGGTTCAGGGTCCTGCGGCCTTATATTGCCGGGTGTCTCCTAGAATTCTGCCTCACACAGGATGCCTCCCAGATGCAAGGTGGCTGCAGTGCCAACTTGGTCTGGTTTGAGAGTGCCTAGTGGGTCCTGCAAACTGACACTAAGAACAGTGGCTTCTGAGTTTTGTTTCCCAGGGAAAAAGCCTGTACAATCGTTCGGGGTCCTGCGGCCTTAAATTGCCGGGTGCCTCCTGGAGATCCGCCTCTTGCAGGATTTTTCCCAGATGCTATGCGGCACCATTGCCCACTTAGTCTGGTTTGAGAATGCCTAGTGGGTCCTGCAAACTGACACCAAGAACAGTAGCTGCTGAGATTTGTTTCCCAGGAAAAAAGCCTGTACAATGGTTCAGGGTCCTGAGGCCTTAAATGGCCAGGTGCCTCGTCGAATTCCGCCTCTCGCAGGATGCCTTTCAGACGAAGGGTGGCAGCAGTGCCAACTTGGTCTGGTTTGAGAGTGCCTAGTGGGTCCTGAAAACTGACACCCAGAACAGTGTTTTGTGAGTTTTGTTTCCCAGGGAAAAACACTGTACAGTGGTTCAGGGTCCTGCGGCCTTAAATGGCCAGGTGCCTCATCGAATTCCGCCTTTCTCAGGATGCCTCCCAGACGCAAGGTGGCACCCGTGCCAACTTGGTCTGGTTTGAGAGTGCCTAGTGGGTCCTGCAAACTGACACTAAGAACAGTGGCTTCTGAGTTTTGTTTCCCAGGGAAAAAGCCTGTAGAGTGGTTCAGGGTCCTGCGGCCTTAAATTGCCGGGTGTCTCCTAGAATTCTGCCTCACACAGGATGCCTCCCAGATGCAAGGTGGCACCAGTGCCAACTTGGTCTGGTTTGAGAGTGCCTAGTGGGTCCTGAAAACTGACACCCAGAACAGTGGCTTTTGAGTTTTGTTTCCCAGGGAAAAGGCCTGTAGAGTGGTTCAGGGTCCTGCGGCCTTATATTGCCGGGTGTCTCCTAGAATTCTGCCTCACACAGGATGCCTCCCAGATGCAAGGTGGCTGCAGTGCCAACTTGGTCTGGTTTGAGAGTGCCAAGTGGGTGCTGAAAACTGACACCCAGAACAGTGGCTTCTGAGTTTTGTTTCCCAGGGAAAAAGCCTGTACAGTGGTTCAGGGTCCTGAGGCCTTAAATTTCAGGGTGCCTCCTGGAATTCCGCCTCTCGCGGGATGCCTCCCAGACGCAATGTGGCACCCGTGCCAACTTGGTCTGGTTTGGTAGTGCCAAGTGGGTCCTGAAAACTGACACCCAGAACAGTGGTTTGTGAGTTTTGTTTCCCAGGGAAAAAGCCTGTACAATCGTTCGGGGTCCTGCGGCTTTAAATTGCCGGGTGCCTCCTGGAGATCCGCCTCTTGCAGGATTTTTCCCAGATGCTATGCGGCACCATTGCCCACTTAGTCTGGTTTGAGAGTGTCAAGTGGGTCCTCCAAACTGACACCCAGAACAGTGGCTTCTGAGTTTTGTTTCCCAGGGAAATACCCTGTAGAGTGGTTCAGGGTCCTGCCGCGTTAAATTTCAGGGTGCCTCCTGGAATTCGGCCTCTCGCAGAATGCCTCCCAGACGCAAGCTGTCACAAGTGCCAACATGGTCTCGTTTGAGAGTGCCAAGTGGGTCCTTTAAACTGACACCCAGAACAGTGGCTTCTGAGTTTTGTTTCCCAGGGAAAAACACTGTACAGTGGTTCAGGGTCCTGAGGCCTTAAATGGCCAGGTGCCTCGTCGAATTCCGCCTTTCTCAGGATGCCTCCCAGACGCAAGGTGGCACCCGTGCCAACTTGGTCTGGTTTGAGAGTGCCTAGTGGGTCCTGCAAACTGACACTAAGAACAGTGGCTTCTGAGTTTTGTTTCCCAGGGAAAAGGCCTGTACAATGGTTCAGGGTCCTGCGGCCTTATATTGCCGGGTGTCTCCTAGAATTCTGCCTCACACAGGATGCCTCCCAGATGCAAGGTGGCTGCAGTGCCAACTTGGTCTGGTTTGAGAGTGCCAAGTGGGTGCTGAAAACTGACACCCAGAACAGTGGCTTCTGAGTATTGTTTCCCTGGGAAAAAGCCTGTACAGTGGTTCAGGGTCCTGAGGCCTTAAATTTCAGGGTGCCTCCTGGAATTCCGCCTCTCGCGGGATGCCTCCCAGACGCAATGTGGCACCCGTGCCAACTTGGTCTGGTTTGGCAGTGCCAAGTGGGTCCTGAAAACTGACACCCAGAACAGTGGTTTGTGAGTTTTGTTTCCCAGGGAAAAAGCCTGTACAATCGTTCGGGGTCCTGCGGCCTTAAATTGCCGGGTGCCTCCTGGAGATCCGCCTCTTGCAGGATTTTTCCCAGATGCTATGCGGCACCATTGCCCACTTAGTCTGGTTTGAGAATGCCTAGTGGGTCCTGCAAACTGACACCAAGAACAGTCGCTGCTGAGATTTGTTTCCCAGGAAAAAAGCCTGTACAATGGTTCAGGGTCCTGAGGCCTTAAATGGCCAGGTGCCTCGTCGAATTCCGCCTCTCGCAGGATGCCTTTCAGACGAAGGGTGGCAGCAGTGCCAACTTGGTCTGGTTTGAGAGTGCCAAGTGGGTCCTGAAAACTGACACCCAGAACAGTGTTTTGTGAGTTTTGTTTCCCAGGGAAAAAGCCTGTACAATGGTTCAGGGTCCTGCGGCCTTATATTGCCGGGTGTCTCCTAGAATTCTGCCTCACACAGGATGCCTCCCAGATGCAAGGTGGCTGCAGTGCCAACTTGGTCTGGTTTGAGAGTGCCAAGTGGGTGCTGAAAACTGACACCCAGAACAGTGGCTTCTGAGTTTTGTTTCCCAGGGAAAAACACTGTACAGTGGTTCAGGGTCCTGAGGCCTTAAATTTCAGGGTGCCTCCTGGAATTCCGCCTCTCGCGGGATGCCTCCCAGACGCAATGTGGCACCCGTGCCAACTTGGTCTGGTTTGGTAGTGCCAAGTGGGTCCTGAAAACTGACACCCAGAACAGTGGTTTGTGAGTTTTGTTTCCCAGGGAAAAAGCCTGTACAATCGTTCGGGGTCCTGCGGCCTTAAATTGCCGGGTGCCTCCTGGAGATCCGCCTCACACAGGATGCCTCCCAGACGCAAGGTAGAACCAGTGCCAACTTAGTCTGGTTTGAGAGTGCCTAGTGGGTCCTGCAAACTGACACTAAGAACAGTGGCTTCTGAGTTTTGTTTCCCAGGGAAAAAGCCTGTACAATGGTTCAGGGTCCTGCGGCCTTAAATTTCCGGGTGCCTCCTTGAATTCCGCCTCACACAGGATGCCTCCCAGATGCAAGGTGGCTGCAGTGCCAACTTGGTCTGGTTTGAGAGTGCCAAGTGGGTGCTGAAAACTGACACCCAGAACAGTGGTTTGTGAGTTTTGTTTCCCAGGGAAAAAGCCTGTACAATCGTTCGGGGTCCTGCGGCCTTAAATTGCCGGGTGCCTCCTGGAGATCCGCCTCTTGCAGGATTTTTCCCAGATGCTATGCGGCACCATTGCCCACTTAGTCTGGTTTGAGAATGCCTAGTGGGTCCTGCAAACTGACACCCAGAACAGTGGCTTCTGAGTTTTGTTTCCCAGGGAAATACCCTGTAGAGTGGTTCAGGGTCCTGCCGCGTTAAATTTCAGGGTGCCTCCTGGAATTCGGCCTCTCGCAGAATGCCTCCCAGACGCAAGCTGTCACAAGTGCCAACATGGTCTTGTTTGAGAGTGCCAAGTGGGTCCTGAAAACTGACACCCAGAACAGTGGCTTCTGAGTTTTTTTTCCCAGGGAAAAACACTGTAAAGTGGTTCAGGGTCCTGAGGCCTTAAATGGCCAGGTGCCTCGTCGAATTCCGCCTTTCTCAGGATGCCTCCCAGACGCAAGGTGGCACCCGTGCCAACTTGGTCTGGTTTGAGAGTGCCTAGTGGGTCCTGCAAACTGACACTAAGAACAGTGGCTTCTGAGTTTTGTTTCCCAGGGAAAAAGCCTGTACAATCGTTCGGGGTCCTGCGGCCTTAAATTGCCGGGTGCCTCCTGGAGATCCGCCTCTTGCAGGATTTTTCCCAGATGCTATGCGGCACCATTGCCCACTTAGTCTGGTTTGAGAATGCCTAGTGGGTCCTGCAAACTGACACCAAGAACAGTAGCTGCTGAGATTTGTTTCCCAGGAAAAAAGCCTGTACAATGGTTCAGGGTCCTGAGGCCTTAAATGGCCAGGTGCCTCGTCGAATTCCGCCTCTCGCAGGATGCCTTTCAGACGAAGGGTGGCAGCAGTGCCAACTTGGTCTGGTTTGAGAGTGCCTAGTGGGTCCTGAAAACTGACACCCAGAACAGTGTTTTGTGAGTTTTGTTTCCCAGGGAAAAACACTGTACAGTGGTTCAGGGTCCTGCGGCCTTAAATGGCCAGGTGCCTCATCGAATTCCGCCTTTCTCAGGATGCCTCCCAGACGCAAGGTGGCACCCGTGCCAACTTGGTCTGGTTTGAGAGTGCCTAGTGGGTCCTGCAAACTGACACTAAGAACAGTGGCTTCTGAGTTTTGTTTCCCAGGGAAAAAGCCTGTAGAGTGGTTCAGGGTCCTGCGGCCTTAAATTGCCGGGTGTCTCCTAGAATTCTGCCTCACACAGGATGCCTCCCAGATGCAAGGTGGCACCAGTGCCAACTTGGTCTGGTTTGAGAGTGCCTAGTGGGTCCTGAAAACTGACACCCAGAACAGTGGCTTTTGAGTTTTGTTTCCCAGGGAAAAGGCCTGTAGAGTGGTTCAGGGTCCTGCGGCCTTATATTGCCGGGTGTCTCCTAGAATTCTGCCTCACACAGGATGCCTCCCAGATGCAAGGTGGCTGCAGTGCCAACTTGGTCTGGTTTGAGAGTGCCAAGTGGGTGCTGAAAACTGACACCCAGAACAGTGGCTTCTGAGTTTTGTTTCCCAGGGAAAAAGCCTGTACAGTGGTTCAGGGTCCTGAGGCCTTAAATTTCAGGGTGCCTCCTGGAATTCCGCCTCTCGCGGGATGCCTCCCAGACGCAATGTGGCACCCGTGCCAACTTGGTCTGGTTTGGTAGTGCCAAGTGGGTCCTGAAAACTGACACCCAGAACAGTGGTTTGTGAGTTTTGTTTCCCAGGGAAAAAGCCTGTACAATCGTTCGGGGTCCTGCGGCTTTAAATTGCCGGGTGCCTCCTGGAGATCCGCCTCTTGCAGGATTTTTCCCAGATGCTATGCGGCACCATTGCCCACTTAGTCTGGTTTGAGAATGCCTAGTGGGTCCTGCAAACTGACACCAAGAACAGTCGCTGCTGAGATTTGTTTCCCAGGAAAAAAGCCTGTACAATGGTTCAGGGTCCTGAGGCCTTAAATGGCCAGGTGCCTCGTCGAATTCCGCCTCTCGCAGGATGCCTTTCAGACGAAGGGTGGCAGCAGTGCCAACTTGGTCTGGTTTGAGAGTGCCAAGTGGGTCCTGAAAACTGACACCCAGAACAGTGTTTTGTGAGTTTTGTTTCCCAGGGAAAAAGCCTGTACAATGGTTCAGGGTCCTGCGGCCTTATATTGCCGGGTGTCTCCTAGAATTCTGCCTCACACAGGATGCCTCCCAGATGCAAGGTGGCTGCAGTGCCAACTTGGTCTGGTTTGAGAGTGCCAAGTGGGTGCTGAAAACTGACACCCAGAACAGTGGCTTCTGAGTTTTGTTTCCCAGGGAAAAAGCCTGTACAGTGGTTCAGGGTCCTGAGGCCTTAAATTTCAGGGTGCCTCCTGGAATTCCGCCTCTCGCGGGATGCCTCCCAGACGCAATGTGGCACCCGTGCCAACTTGGTCTGGTTTGGTAGTGCCAAGTGGGTCCTGAAAACTGACACCCAGAACAGTGGTTTGTGAGTTTTGTTTCCCAGGGAAAAAGCCTGTACAATCGTTCGGGGTCCTGCGGCCTTAAATTGCCGGGTGCCTCCTGGAGATCCGCCTCTTGCAGGATTTTTCCCAGATGCTATGCGGCACCATTGCCCACTTAGTCTGGTTTGAGAATGCCTAGTGGGTCCTGCAAACTGACACCAAGAACAGTCGCTGCTGAGATTTGTTTCCCAGGAAAAAAGCCTGTACAATGGTTCAGGGTCCTGAGGCCTTAAATGGCCAGGTGCCTCGTCGAATTCCGCCTCTCGCAGGATGCCTTTCAGACGAAGGGTGGCAGCAGTGCCAACATGGTCTGGTTTGAGAGTGCCAAGTGGGTCCTGAAAACTGACACCCAGAACAGTGGCTTCTGAGTTTTGTTTCCCAGGGAAAAACACTGTACAGTGGTTCAGGGCCCAGAGGCCTTAAATGGCCAGGTGCCTCGTCGAATTCCGCCTTTCTCAGGATGCCTCCCAGACGCAAGGTGGCACCCGTGCCAACTTGGTCTGGTTTGAGAGTGCCAAGTGGGTCCTGCAAACTGACACTAAGAACAGTGGCTTCTGAGTTTTGTTTCCCAGGGAAAAAGCCTGTACAATGGTTCAGGGTCCTGCGGCCTTAAATTTCCGGGTGCCTCCTTGAATTCCGCCTCAGACAGGATGCCTCCCAGACGCAAGGTAGAACCAGTGCCAACTTAGTCTGGTTTGAGAGTGTCAAGTGGGTCCTGCAAACTGACACTAAGAACAGTGGCTTCTGAGTTTTGTTTCCCAGGGAAAAAGCCTGTACAATGGTTCAGGGTCCTGCGGCCTTAAATTTCCGGGTGCCTCCTTGAATTCCGCCTCACACAGGATGCCTCCCAGATGCAAGGTGGCTGCAGTGCCAACTTGGTCTGGTTTGAGAGTGCCAAGTGGGTGCTGAAAACTGACACCCAGAACAGTGGTTTGTGAGTTTTGTTTCCCAGGGAAAAAGCCTGTACAATCGTTCGGGGTCCTGCGGCCTTAAATTGCCGGGTGCCTCCTGGAGATCCGCCTCTTGCAGGATTTTTCCCAGATGCTATGCGGCACCATTGCCCACTTAGTCTGGTTTGAGAGTGTCAAGTGGGTCCTCCAAACTGACACCCAGAACAGTGGCTTCTGAGTTTTGTTTCCCAGGGAAATACCCTGTAGAGTGGTTCAGGGTCCTGCCGCGTTAAATTTCAGTGTGCCTCCTGGAATTCGGCCTCTCGCAGAATGCCTCCCAGACGCAAGCTGTCACAAGTGCCAACTTGGTCTGGTTTGAGAGTGCCAAGTGGGTGCTGAAAACTGACACCCAGAACAGTGGCTTCTGAGTATTGTTTCCCTGGGAAAAAGCCTGTACAGTGGTTCAGGGTCCTGAGGCCTTAAATTTCAGGGTGGCTCCTGGAATTCCGCCTCTCGCGGGATGCCTCCCAGACGCAATGTGGCACCCGTGCCAACTTGGTCTGGTTTGGTAGTGCCAAGTGGGTCCTGCAAACTGACACCCAGAACAGTGTCTTTTGAGTTTTGTTTCCCAGGGAAAAGGCCTGTAGAGTGGTTCAGGGTCCTGCGGCCTTATATTGCCGGGTGTCTCCTAGAATTCTGCCTCACACAGGATGCCTCCCAGATGCAAGGTGGCTGCAGTGCCAACTTGGTCTGGTTTGAGAGTGCCAAGTGGGTGCTGAAAACTGACACCCAGAACAGTGGCTTCTGAGTTTTGTTTCCCAGGGAAAAACACTGTACAGTGGTTCAGGGTCCTGAGGCCTTAAATGGCCAGGTTCCTCGTCGAATTCCGCCTTTCTCAGGATGCCTCCCAGACGCAAGGTGGCACCCGTGCCAACTTGGTCTGGTTTGAGAGTGCCTAGTGGGTCCTGCAAACTGACACTAAGAACAGTGGCTTCTGAGTTTTGTTTCCCAGGGAAAAAGCCTGTACAATGGTTCAGGGTCCTGCGGCCTTAAATTTCCGGGTGACTCCTTGAATTCCGCCTCACACAGGATGCCTCCCAGATGCAAGGTGGCACCAGTGCCAACTTGGTCTGGTTTGAGAGTGCCTAGTGGGTCCTGAAAACTGACACCCAGAACAGTGGCTTTTGAGTTTTGTTTCCCAGGGAAAAGGCCTGTAGAGTGGTTCAGGGTCCAGCGGCCTTATATTGCCGGGTGTCTCCTAGAATTCTGCCTCACACAGGATGCCTCCCAGATGCAAGGTGGCTGCAGTGCCAACTTGGTCTGGTTTGAGAGTGCCAAGTGGGTGCTGAAAACTGACACCCAGAACAGTGGCTTCTGAGTTTTGTTTCCCAGGGAAAAAGCCTGTACAGTGGTTCAGGGTCCTGAGGCCTTAAATTGCAGGGTGCCTCCTGGAATTCCGCCTCTCGCGGGATGCCTCCCAGATGCAATGTGGCACCCGTGCCAACTTGGTCTGGTTTGGTAGTGCCAAGTGGGTCCTGAAAACTGACACCCAGAACAGTGGTTTGTGAGTTTTGTTTCCCAGGGAAAAAGCCTGTAAAATCGTTCGGGGTCCTGCGGCCTTAAATTGCCGGGTGCCTCCTGGAGATCTGCCTCTTGCAGGATTTTTCCCAGATGCTATGCGGCACCATTGCCCACTTAGTCTGGTTTGAGAATGCCTAGTGGGTCCTGCAAACTGACACCAAGAACAGTAGCTGCTGAGATTTGTTTCCCAGGAAAAAAGCCTGTACAATGGTTCAGGGTCCTGAGGCCTTAAATGGCCAGGTGCCTCGTCGAATTCCGCCTCTCGCAGGATGCCTTTCAGACGAAGGGTGGCAGCAGTGCCAACATGGTCTCGTTTGAGAGTGCCAAGTGGGTCCTGAAAACTGACACCCAGAACAGTGTTTTGTGAGTTTTGTTTCCCAGGGAAAAACACTGTACAGTGGTTCAGGGTCCCGCGGCCTTAAATGGCCAGGTGCCTCATCGAATTCCGCCTTTCACAGGATGCCTCCCAGACGCAAGGTGGCACCCGTGCCAACTTGGTCTGGTTTGAGAGTGCCTAGTGGGTCCTGCAAACTGACACTAAGAACAGTGGCTTCTGAGTTTTGTTTCCCAGGGAAAAAGCCTGTACAATGGTTCAGGGTCCTGCGGCCTTAAATTTCCGGGTGCCTCCTTGAATTCCGCCTCACACAGGATGCCTCCCAGATGCAAGGTGGCACCAGTGCCAACTTGGTCTGGTTTGAGAGTGCCTAGTGGGTCCTGAAAACTGACACCCAGAACAGTGGCTTTTGAGTTTTGTTTCCCAGGGAAAAGGCCTGTAGAGTGGTTCAGGGTCCTGCGGCCTTATATTGCCGGGTGTCTCCTAGAATTCTGCCTCACACAGGATGCCTCCCAGATGCAAGGTGGCTGCAGTGCCAACTTGGTCTGGTTTGAGAGTGCCAAGTGGGTGCTGAAAACTGACACCCAGAACAGTGGCTTCTGAGTTTTGTTTCCCAGGGAAAAAGCCTGTACAGTGGTTCAGGGTCCTGAGGCCTTAAATTTCAGGGTGCCTCCTGGAATTCCGCCTCTCGCGGGATGCCTCCCAGACGCAATGTGGCACCCGTGCCAACTTGGTCTGGTTTGGTAGTGCCAAGTGGGTCCTGAAAACTGACACCCAGAACAGTGGTTTGTGAGTTTTGTTTCCCAGGGAAAAAGCCTGTACAATCGTTCGGGGTCCTGCGGCCTTAAATTGCCGGGTGCCTCCTGGAGATCCGCCTCTTGCAGGATTTTTCCCAGATGCTATGCGGCACCATTGCCCACTTAGTCTGGTTTGAGAGTGTCAAGTGGGTCCTCCAAACTGACACCCAGAACAGTGGCTTCTGAGTTTTGTTTCCCAGGGAAATACCCTGTAGAGTGGTTCAGGGTCCTGCCGCGTTAAATTTCAGGGTGCCTCCTGGAATTCGGCCTCTCGCAGAATGCCTCCCAGACGCAAGCTGTCACAAGTGCCAACATGGTCTTGTTTGAGAGTGCCAAGTGGGTCCTTTAAACTGACACCCAGAACAGTGGCTTCTGAGTTTTGTTTCCCAGGGAAAAACACTGTACAGTGGTTCAGGGTCCTGAGGCCTTAAATGGCCAGGTGCCTCGTCGAATTCCGCCTTTCTCAGGATGCCTCCCAGACGCAAGGTGGCACCCGTGCCAACTTGGTCTGGTTTGAGAGTGCCTAGTGGGTCCTGCAAACTGACACTAAGAACAGTGGCTTCTGAGTTTTGTTTCCCAGGGAAAAGGCCTGTACAATGGTTCAGGGTCCTGCGGCCTTATATTGCCGGGTGTCTCCTAGAATTCTTCCTCACACAGGATGCCTCCCAGATGCAAGGTGGCTGCAGTGCCAACTTGGTCTGGTTTGAGAGTGCCAAGTGGGTGCTGAAAACTGACACCCAGAACAGTGGCTTCTGAGTATTGTTTCCCTGGGAAAAAGCCTGTACAGTGGTTCAGGGTCCTGAGGCCTTAAATTTCCGGGTGCCTCCTGGAATTCCGCCTCTCGCGGGATGCCTCCCAGACGCAATGTGGCACCGGTGCCAACTTGGTCTGGTTTGGTAGTGCCAAGTGGGTCCTGAAAACTGACACCCAGAACAGTGGTTTGTGAGTTTTGTTTCCCAGGGAAAAAGCCTGTACAATGGTTCAGGGTCCTGAGGCCTTAAATGGCCAGGTGCCTCGTCGAATTCTGCCTCACACAGGATGCCTCCCAGATGCAAGGTGGCTGCAGTGACAACTTGGTCTCGTTTGAGAGTGCCAAGTGGGTGCTGAAAACTGACACCCAGAACAGTGGCTTCTGAGTTTTGTTTCCCAGGGAAAAACACTGTACAGTGGTTCAGGGTCCTGATGCCTTAAATTTCAGGGTGCCTCCTGGAATTCCGCCTCTCGCGGGATGCCTCCCAGACGCAATGTGGCACCCGTGCCAACTTGGTCTGGTTTGGTAGTGCCAAGTGGGTCCTGAAAACTGACACCCAGAACAGTGGTTTGTGAGTTTTGTTTCCCAGGGAAAAAGCCTGTACAATCGTTCGGGGTCCTGCGGCCTTAAATTGCCGGGTGCCTCCTGGAGATCCGCCTCTTGCAGGATTTTTCCCAGATGCTATGCGGCACCATTGCCCACTTAGTCTGGTTTGAGAATGCCTAGTGGGTCCTGCAAACTGACACCAAGAACAGTCGCTGCTGAGATTTGTTTCCCAGGAAAAAAGCCTGTACAATGGTTCAGGGTCCTGAGGCCTTAAATGGCCAGGTGCCTCGTCGAATTCCGCCTCTCGCAGGATGCCTTTCAGACGAAGGGTGGCAGCAGTGCCAACTTGGTCTGGTTTGAGAGTGCCAAGTGGGTCCTGAAAACTGACACCCAGAACAGTGTTTTGTGAGTTTTGTTTCCCAGGGAAAAAGCCTGTACAATGGTTCAGGGTCCTGCGGCCTTATATTGCCGGGTGGCTCCTGGAATTCCGCCTCTCGCGGGATGCCTCCCAGACGCAATGTGGCACCCGTGCCAACTTGGTCTGGTTTGGTAGTGCCAAGTGGGTCCTGCAAACTGACACCCAGAACAGTGTCTTTTGAGTTTTGTTTCCCAGGGAAAAGGCCTGTAGAGTGGTTCAGGGTCCTGCGGCCTTATATTGCCGGGTGTCTCCTAGAATTCTGCCTCACACAGGATGCCTCCCAGATGCAAGGTGGCTGCAGTGCCAACTTGGTCTGGTTTGAGAGTGCCAAGTGGGTGCTGAAAACTGACACCCAGAACAGTGGCTTCTGAGTTTTGTTTCCCAGGGAAAAACACTGTACAGTGGTTCAGGGTCCTGAGGCCTTAAATTTCAGGGTGCCTCCTGGAATTCCGCCTCTCGCGGGATGCCTCCCAGACGCAATGTGGCACCCGTGCCAACTTGGTCTGGTTTGAGAGTGCCAAGTGGGTCCTGCAAACTGACACCCAGAACAGTGGCTTCTGAGTTTTGTTTCCCAGGGAAAAAGCCTGTACAGTGGTTCAGGGTCCTGAGGCCTTAAATTTCAGGGTGCCTCCTGGAATTCCGCCTCTCGCGGGATGCCTCCCAGACGCAATGTGGCACCCGTGCCAACTTGGTCTGGTTTGGTAGTGCCAAGTGGGTCCTGAAAACTGACACCCAGAACAGTGGTTTGTGAGTTTTGTTTCCCAGGGAAAAAGCCTGTACAATCGTTCGGGGTCCTGCGGCCTTAAATTGCCGGGTGCCTCCTGGAGATCCGCCTCTTGCAGGATTTTTCCCAGATGCTATGCGGCACCATTGCCCACTTAGTCTGGTTTGAGAGTGTCAAGTGGGTCCTCCAAACTGACACCCAGAACAGTGGCTTCTGAGTTTTGTTTCCCAGGGAAATACCCTGTAGAGTGGTTCAGGGTCCTGCCGCGTTAAATTTCAGGGTGCCTCCTGGAATTCGGCCTCTCGCAGAATGCCTCCCAGACGCAAGCTGTCACAAGTGCCAACATGGTCTTGTTTGAGAGTGCCAAGTGGGTCCTTTAAACTGACACCCAGAACAGTGGCTTCTGAGTTTTGTTTCCCAGGGAAAAACACTGTACAGTGGTTCAGGGTCCTGAGGCCTTAAATGGCCAGGTGCCTCGTCGAATTCCGCCTTTCTCAGGATGCCTCCCAGACGCAAGGTGGCACCCGTGCCAACTTGGTCTGGTTTGAGAGTGCCTAGTGGGTCCTGCAAACTGACACTAAGAACAGTGGCTTCTGAGTTTTGTTTCCCAGGGAAAAGGCCTGTACAATGGTTCAGGGTCCTGCGGCCTTATATTGCCGGGTGTCTCCTAGAATTCTGCCTCACACAGGATGCCTCCCAGATGCAAGGTGGCTGCAGTGCCAACTTGGTCTGGTTTGAGAGTGCCAAGTGGGTGCTGAAAACTGACACCCAGAACAGTGGCTTCTGAGTATTGTTTCCCTGGGAAAAAGCCTGTACAGTGGTTCAGGGTCCTGAGGCCTTAAATTTCCGGGTGCCTCCTGGAATTCCGCCTCTCGCGGGATGCCTCCCAGACGCAATGTGGCACCGGTGCCAACTTGGTCTGGTTTGGTAGTGCCAAGTGGGTCCTGAAAACTGACACCCAGAACAGTGGTTTGTGAGTTTTGTTTCCCAGGGAAAAAGCCTGTACAATGGTTCAGGGTCCTGAGGCCTTAAATGGCCAGGTGCCTCGTCGAATTCTGCCTCACACAGGATGCCTCCCAGATGCAAGGTGGCTGCAGTGACAACTTGGTCTCGTTTGAGAGTGCCAAGTGGGTGCTGAAAACTGACACCCAGAACAGTGGCTTCTGAGTTTTGTTTCCCAGGGAAAAACACTGTACAGTGGTTCAGGGTCCTGATGCCTTAAATTTCAGGGTGCCTCCTGGAATTCCGCCTCTCGCGGGATGCCTCCCAGACGCAATGTGGCACCCGTGCCAACTTGGTCTGGTTTGGTAGTGCCAAGTGGGTCCTGAAAACTGACACCCAGAACAGTGGTTTGTGAGTTTTGTTTCCCAGGGAAAAAGCCTGTACAATCGTTCGGGGTCCTGCGGCCTTAAATTGCCGGGTGCCTCCTGGAGATCCGCCTCTTGCAGGATTTTTCCCAGATGCTATGCGGCACCATTGCCCACTTAGTCTGGTTTGAGAATGCCTAGTGGGTCCTGCAAACTGACACCAAGAACAGTCGCTGCTGAGATTTGTTTCCCAGGAAAAAAGCCTGTACAATGGTTCAGGGTCCTGAGGCCTTAAATGGCCAGGTGCCTCGTCGAATTCCGCCTCTCGCAGGATGCCTTTCAGACGAAGGGTGGCAGCAGTGCCAACTTGGTCTGGTTTGAGAGTGCCAAGTGGGTCCTGAAAACTGACACCCAGAACAGTGTTTTGTGAGTTTTGTTTCCCAGGGAAAAAGCCTGTACAATGGTTCAGGGTCCTGCGGCCTTATATTGCCGGGTGGCTCCTGGAATTCCGCCTCTCGCGGGATGCCTCCCAGACGCAATGTGGCACCCGTGCCAACTTGGTCTGGTTTGGTAGTGCCAAGTGGGTCCTGCAAACTGACACCCAGAACAGTGTCTTTTGAGTTTTGTTTCCCAGGGAAAAGGCCTGTAGAGTGGTTCAGGGTCCTGCGGCCTTATATTGCCGGGTGTCTCCTAGAATTCTGCCTCACACAGGATGCCTCCCAGATGCAAGGTGGCTGCAGTGCCAACTTGGTCTGGTTTGAGAGTGCCAAGTGGGTGCTGAAAACTGACACCCAGAACAGTGGCTTCTGAGTTTTGTTTCCCAGGGAAAAACACTGTACAGTGGTTCAGGGTCCTGAGGCCTTAAATTTCAGGGTGCCTCCTGGAATTCCGCCTCTCGCGGGATGCCTCCCAGACGCAATGTGGCACCCGTGCCAACTTGGTCTGGTTTGAGAGTGCCAAGTGGGTCCTGCAAACTGACACCCAGAACAGTGGCTTCTGAGTTTTGTTTCCCAGGGAAAAAGCCTGTACAATGGTTCAGGGTCCTGCGGCCTTAAATTTCCGGGTGCCTCCTTGAATTCCGCCTCACACAGGATGCCTCCCAGACGCAAGGTAGAACCAGTGCCAACTTAGTCTGGTTTGAGAGTGCCTAGTGGGTCCTGCAAACTGACACTAAGAACAGTGGCTTCTGAGTTTTGTTTCCCAGGGAAAAAGCCTGTACAATGGTTCAGGGTCCTGCGGCCTTAAATTTCCGGGTGCCTCCTTGAATTCCGCCTCACACAGGATGCCTCCCAGATGCAAGGTGGCACCCGTGCCAACTTGGTCTGGTTTGAGAGTGCCAAGTGGGTGCTGAAAACTGACACCCAGAACAGTGGTTTGTGAGTTTTGTTTCCCAGGGAAAAAGCCTGTACAATCGTTCGGGGTCCTGCGGCCTTAAATTGCCGGGTGCCTCCTGGAGATCCGCCTCTTGCAGGATTTTTCCCAGATGCTATGCGGCACCATTGCCCACTTAGTCTGGTTTGAGAATGCCTAGTGGGTCCTGCAAACTGACACCAAGAACAGTCGCTGCTGAGATTTGTTTCCCAGGAAAAAAGCCTGTACAATGGTTCAGGGTCCTGAGGCCTTAAATGGCCAGGTGCCTCGTCGAATTCCGCCTCTCGCAGGATGCCTTTCAGACGAAGGGTGGCAGCAGTGCCAACATGGTCTCGTTTGAGAGTGCCAAGTGGGTCCTGAAAACTGACACCCAGAACAGTGTTTTGTGAGTTTTGTTTCCCAGGGAAAAACACTGTACAGTGGTTCAGGGTCCTGCGGCCTTAAATGGCCAGGTGCCTCATCGAATTCCGCCTTTCTCAGGATGCCTCCCAGACGCAAGGTGGCACCCGTGCCAACTTGGTCTGGTTTGAGAGTGCCTAGTGGGTCCTGCAAACTGACACTAAGAACAGTGGCTTCTGAGTTTTGTTTCCCAGGGAAAAAGGCTGTACAATGGTTCAGGGTCCTGCGGCCTTAAATTTCCGGGTGCCTCCTTGAATTCCGCCTCACACAGGATGCCTCCCAGATGCAAGGTGGCACCAGTGCCAACTTGGTCTGGTTTGAGAGTGCCTAGTGGGTCCTGAAAACTGACACCCAGAACAGTGGCTTTTGAGTTTTGTTTCCCAGGGAAAAGGCCTGTAGAGTGGTTCAGGGTCCTCTGGCCTTATATTGCCGGGTGTCTCCTAGAATTCTGCCTCACACAGGATGCCTCCCAGATGCAAGGTGGCTGCAGTGCCAACTTGGTCTGGTTTGAGAGTGCCAAGTGGGTGCTGAAAACTGACACCCAGAACAGTGGTTTCTGAGTTTTGTTTCCCAGGGAAAAAGCCTGTACAGTGGTTCAGGGTCCTGAGGCCTTAAATTTCAGGGTGCCTCCTGGAATTCCGCCTCTCGCGGGATGCCTCCCAGACGCAATGTGGCACCCGTGCCAACTTGGTCTGGTTTGGTAGTGCCAAGTGGGTCCTGAAAACTGACACCCAGAACAGTGGTTTGTGAGTTTTGTTTCCCAGGGAAAAAGCCTGTACAATCGTTCGGGGTCCTGCGGCCTTAAATTGCCGGGTGCCTCCTGGAGATCCGCCTCTTGCAGGATTTTTCCCAGATGCTATGCGGCACCATTGCCCACTTAGTCTGGTTTGAGAGTGTCAAGTGGGTCCTCCAAACTGACACCCAGAACAGTGGCTTCTTAGTTTTGTTTCCCAGGGAAATACCCTGTAGAGTGGTTCAGGGTCCTGCCGCGTTAAATTTCAGGGTGCCTCCTGGAATTCGGCCTCTCGCAGAATGCCTCCCAGACGCAAGCTGTCACAAGTGCCAACATGGTCTCGTTTGAGAGTGCCAAGTGGGTCCTGAAAACTGACACCCAGAACAGTGGCTTCTGAGTTTTGTTTCCCAGGGAAAAACACTGTACAGTGGTTCAGGGTCCTGAGGCCTTAAATGGCCAGGTGCCTCGTCGAATTCCGCCTTTCTCAGGATGCCTCCCAGACGCAAGGTGGCACCCGTGCCAACTTGGTCTGGTTTGAGAGTGCCTAGTGGGTCCTGCAAACTGACACTAAGAACAGTGGCTTCTGAGTTTTGTTTCCCAGGGAAAAAGCCTGTACAATGGTTCAGGGTCCTGCGGCCTTAAATTTCCGGGTGCCTCCTTGAATTCCGCCTCACACAGGATGCCTCCCAGACGCAAGGTAGAACCAGTGCCAACTTAGTCTGGTTTGAGAGTGCCTAGTGGGTCCTGCAAACTGACACTAAGAACAGTGGCTTCTGAGTTTTGTTTCCCAGGGAAAAAGTCTGTACAATGGTTCAGGGTCCTGCGGCCTTAAATTTCCGGGTGCCTCCTTGAATTCCGCCTCACACAGGATGCCTCCCAGATGCAAGGTGGCTGCAGTGCCAACTTGGTCTGGTTTGAGAGTGCCAAGTGGGTGCTGAAAACTGACACCCAGAACAGTGGTTTGTGAGTTTTGTTTCCCAGGGAAAAAGCCTGTACAATCGTTCGGGGTCCTGCGGCCTTAAATTGCCGGGTGCCTCCTGGAGATCCGCCTCTTGCAGGATTTTTCCCAGATGCTATGCGGCACCATTGCCCACTTAGTCTGGTTTGAGAATGCCTAGTGGGTCCTGCAAACTGACACCAAGAACAGTCGCTGCTGAGATTTGTTTCCCAGGAAAAAAGCCTGTACAATGGTTCAGGGTCCTGAGGCCTTAAATGGCCAGGTGCCTCGTCGAATTCCGCCTCTCGCAGGATGCCTTTCAGACGAAGGGTGGCAGCAGTGCCAACATGGTCTCGTTTGAGAGTGCCAAGTGGGTCCTGAAAACTGACACCCAGAACAGTGTTTTGTGAGTTTTGTTTCCCAGGGAAAAACACTGTACAGTGGTTCAGGGTCCTGCGGCCTTAAATGGCCAGGTGCCTCATCGAATTCCGCCTTTCTCAGGATGCCTCCCAGACGCAAGGTGGCACCCGTGCCAACTTGGTCTGGTTTGAGAGTGCCTAGTGGGTCCTGCAAACTGACACTAAGAACAGTGGCTTCTGAGTTTTGTTTCCCAGGGAAAAAGCCTGTACAATGGTTCAGGGTCCTGCGGCCTTAAATTTCCGGGTGCCTCCTTGAATTCCGCCTCACACAGGATGCCTCCCAGATGCAAGGTGGCACCAGTGCCAACTTGGTCTGGTTTGAGAGTGCCTAGTGGGTCCTGAAAACTGACACCCAGAACAGTGGCTTTTGAGTTTTGTTTCCCAGGGAAAAGGCCTGTAGAGTGGTTCAGGGTCCTCTGGCCTTATATTGCCGGGTGTCTCCTAGAATTCTGCCTCACACAGGATGCCTCCCAGATGCAAGGTGGCTGCAGTGCCAACTTGGTCTGGTTTGAGAGTGCCAAGTGGGTGCTGAAAACTGACACCCAGAACAGTGGCTTCTGAGTTTTGTTTCCCAGGGAAAAAGCCTGTACAGTGGTTCAGGGTCCTGAGGCCTTAAATTTCAGGGTGCCTCCTGGAATTCCGCCTCTCGCGGGATGCCTCCCAGACGCAATGTGGCACCCGTGCCAACTTGGTCTGGTTTGGTAGTGCCAAGTGGGTCCTGAAAACTGACACCCAGAACAGTGGTTTGTGAGTTTTGTTTCCCAGGGAAAAAGCCTGTAAAATCGTTCGGGGTCCTGCGGCCTTAAATTGCCGGGTGCCTCCTGGAGATCCGCCTCTTGCAGGATTTTTCCCAGATGCTATGCGGCACCATTGCCCACTTAGTCTGGTTTGAGAGTGTCAAGTGGGTCCTCCAAACTGACACCCAGAACAGTGGCTTCTTAGTTTTGTTTCCCAGGGAAATACCCTGTAGAGTGGTTCAGGGTCCTGCCGCGTTAAATTTCAGGGTGCCTCCTGGAATTCGGCCTCTCGCAGAATGCCTCCCAGACGCAAGCTGTCACAAGTGCCAACATGGTCTCGTTTGAGAGTGCCAAGTGGGTCCTGAAAACTGACACCCAGAACAGTGGCTTCTGAGTTTTGTTTCCCAGGGAAAAACACTGTACAGTGGTTCAGGGTCCTGAGGCCTTAAATGGCCAGGTGCCTCGTCGAATTCCGCCTTTCTCAGGATGCCTCCCAGACGCAAGGTGGCACCCGTGCCAACTTGGTCTGGTTTGAGAGTGCCTAGTGGGTCCTGCAAACTGACACTAAGAACAGTGGCTTCTGAGTTTTGTTTCCCAGGGAAAAAGCCTGTACAATGGTTCAGGGTCCTGCGGCCTTAAATTTCCGGGTGCCTCCTGGAATTCCGCCTCACACAGGATGCCTCCCAGACGCAAGGTAGAACCAGTGCCAACTTAGTCTGGTTTGAGAGTGCCTAGTGGGTCCTGCAAACTGACACTAAGAACAGTGGCTTCTGAGTTTTGTTTCCCAGGGAAAAAGCCTGTACAGTGGTTCAGGGTCCTGAGGCCTTAAATTTCCGGGTGCCTCCTTGAATTCCGCCTCACACAGGATGCCTCCCAGATGCAAGGTGGCTGCAGTGCCAACTTGGTCTGGTTTGAGAGTGCCAAGTGGGTGCTGAAAACTGACACCCAGAACAGTGGTTTGTGAGTTTTGTTTCCCAGGGAAAAAGCCTGTACAATCGTTCGGGGTCCTGCGGCCTTAAATTGCCGGGTGCCTCCTGGAGATCCGCCTCTTGCAGGATTTTTCCCAGATGCTATGCGGCACCATTGCCCACTTAGTCTGGTTTGAGAATGCCTAGTGGGTCCTGCAAACTGACACCAAGAACAGTAGCTGCTGAGATTTGTTTCCCAGGAAAAAAGACTGTACAATGGTTCAGGGTCCTGAGGCCTTAAATGGCCAGGTGCCTCGTCGAATTCCGCCTCTCGCAGGATGCCTTTCAGACGAAGGGTGGCAGCAGTGCCAACATGGTCTCGTTTGAGAGTGCCAAGTGGGTCCTGAAAACTGACACCCAGAACAGTGTTTTGTGAGTTTTGTTTCCCAGGGAAAAACACTGTACAGTGGTTCAGGGTCCTGCGGCCTTAAATGGCCAGGTGCCTCATCGAATTCCGCCTTTCTCAGGATGCCTCCCAGACACAAGGTGGCACCCGTGCCAACTTGGTCTGGTTTGAGAGTGCCTAGTGGGTCCTGCAAACTGACACTAAGAACAGTGGCTTCTGAGTTTTGTTTCCCAGGGAAAAAGCCTGTACAATGGTTCAGGGTCCTGCGGCCTTAAATTTCCGGGTGCCTCCTTGAATTCCGCCTCACACAGGATGCCTCCCAGATGCAAGGTGGCACCAGTGCCAACTTGGTCTGGTTTGAGAGTGCCTAGTGGGTCCTGAAAACTGACACCCAGAACAGTGGCTTTTGAGTTTTGTTTCCCAGGGAAAAGGCCTGTAGAGTGGTTCAGGGTCCTGCGGCCTTATATTGCCGGGTGTCTCCTAGAATTCTGCCTCACACAGGATGCCTCCCAGATGCAAGGTGGCTGCAGTGCCAACTTGGTCTGGTTTGAGAGTGCCAAGTGGGTGCTGAAAACTGACACCCAGAACAGTGGCTTCTGAGTTTTGTTTCCCAGGGAAAAAGCCTGTACAGTGGTTCAGGGTCCTGAGGCCTTAAATTTCAGGGTGCCTCCTGGAATTCCGCCTCTCGCGGGATGCCTCCCAGACGCAATGTGGCACCCGTGCCAACTTGGTCTGGTTTGGTAGTGCCAAGTGGGTCCTGAAAACTGACACCCAGAACAGTGGTTTGTGAGTTTTGTTTCCCAGGGAAAAAGCCTGTACAATCGTTCGGGGTCCTGCGGCCTTAAATTGCCGGGTGCCTCCTGGAGATCCGCCTCTTGCAGGATTTTTCCCAGATGCTATGCGGCACCATTGCCCACTTAGTCTGGTTTGAGAGTGTCAAGTGGGTCCTCCAAACTGACACCCAGAACAGTGGCTTCTGAGTTTTGTTTCCCAGGGAAATACCCTGTAGAGTGGTTCAGGGTCCTGCCGCGTTAAATTTCAGGGTGCCTCCTGGAATTCGGCCTCTCGCAGAATGCCTCCCAGACGCAAGCTGTCACAAGTGCCAACATGGTCTTGTTTGAGAGTGCCAAGTGGGTCCTTTAAACTGACACCCAGAACAGTGTTTTGTGAGTTTTGTTTCCCAGGGAAAAACACTGTACAGTGGTTCAGGGTCCTGAGGCCTTAAATGGCCAGGTGCCTCGTCGAATTCCGCCTTTCTCAGGATGCCTCCCAGACGCAAGGTGGCACCCGTGCCAACTTGGTCTGGTTTGAGAGTGCCTAGTGGGTCCTGCAAACTGACACTAAGAACAGTGGCTTCTGAGTTTTGTTTCCCAGGGAAAAGGCCTGTACAATGGTTCAGGGTCCTGCGGCCTTATATTGCCGGGTGTCTCCTAGAATTCTTCCTCACACAGGATGCCTCCCAGATGCAAGGTGGCTGCAGTGCCAACTTGGTCTGGTTTGAGAGTGCCAAGTGGGTGCTGAAAACTGACACCCAGAACAGTGGCTTCTGAGTATTGTTTCCCTGGGAAAAAGCCTGTACAGTGGTTCAGGGTCCTGAGGCCTTAAATTTCCGGGTGCCTCCTGGAATTCCGCCTCTCGCGGGATGCCTCCCAGACGCAATGTGGCACCGGTGCCAACTTGGTCTGGTTTGGTAGTGCCAAGTGGGTCCTGAAAACTGACACCCAGAACAGTGGTTTGTGAGTTTTGTTTCCCAGGGAAAAAGCCTGTACAATGGTTCAGGGTCCTGAGGCCTTAAATGGCCAGGTGCCTCGTCGAATTCTGCCTCACACAGGATGCCTCCCAGATGCAAGGTGGCTGCAGTGACAACTTGGTCTCGTTTGAGAGTGCCAAGTGGGTGCTGAAAACTGACACCCAGAACAGTGGCTTCTGAGTTTTGTTTCCCAGGGAAAAACACTGTACAGTGGTTCAGGGTCCTGATGCCTTAAATTTCAGGGTGCCTCCTGGAATTCCGCCTCTCGCGGGATGCCTCCCAGACGCAATGTGGCACCCGTGCCAACTTGGTCTGGTTTGGTAGTGCCAAGTGGGTCCTGAAAACTGACACCCAGAACAGTGGTTTGTGAGTTTTGTTTCCCAGGGAAAAAGCCTGTACAATCGTTCGGGGTCCTGCGGCCTTAAATTGCCGGGTGCCTCCTGGAGATCCGCCTCTTGCAGGATTTTTCCCAGATGCTATGCGGCACCATTGCCCACTTAGTCTGGTTTGAGAATGCCTAGTGGGTCCTGCAAACTGACACCAAGAACAGTCGCTGCTGAGATTTGTTTCCCAGGAAAAAAGCCTGTACAATGGTTCAGGGTCCTGAGGCCTTAAATGGCCAGGTGCCTCGTCGAATTCCGCCTCTCGCAGGATGCCTTTCAGACGAAGGGTGGCAGCAGTGCCAACTTGGTCTGGTTTGAGAGTGCCAAGTGGGTCCTGAAAACTGACACCCAGAACAGTGTTTTGTGAGTTTTGTTTCCCAGGGAAAAAGCCTGTACAATGGTTCAGGGTCCTGCGGCCTTATATTGCCGGGTGGCTCCTGGAATTCCGCCTCTCGCGGGATGCCTCCCAGACGCAATGTGGCACCCGTGCCAACTTGGTCTGGTTTGGTAGTGCCAAGTGGGTCCTGCAAACTGACACCCAGAACAGTGTCTTTTGAGTTTTGTTTCCCAGGGAAAAGGCCTGTAGAGTGGTTCAGGGTCCTGCGGCCTTATATTGCCGGGTGCCTCCTTGAATTCCGCCTCACACAGGATGCCTCCCAGATGCAAGGTGGCTGCAGTGCCAACTTGGTCTGGTTTGAGAGTGCCAAGTGGGTGCTGAAAACTGACACCCAGAACAGTGGCTTCTGAGTTTTGTTTCCCAGGGAAAAACACTGTACAGTGGTTCAGGGTCCTGAGGCCTTAAATTTCAGGGTGCCTCCTGGAATTCCGCCTCTCGCGGGATGCCTCCCAGACGCAATGTGGCACCCGTGCCAACTTGGTCTGGTTTGAGAGTGCCAAGTGGGTCCTGCAAACTGACACCCAGAACAGTGGCTTCTGAGTTTTGTTTCCCAGGGAAAAAGCCTGTACAATGGTTCAGGGTCCTGCGGCCTTAAATTTCCGGGTGCCTCCTTGAATTCCGCCTCACACAGGATGCCTCCCAGACGCAAGGTAGAACCAGTGCCAACTTAGTCTGGTTTGAGAGTGCCTAGTGGGTCCTGCAAACTGACACTAAGAACAGTGGCTTCTGAGTTTTGTTTCCCAGGGAAAAAGCCTGTACAATGGTTCAGGGTCCTGCGGCCTTAAATTTCCGGGTGCCTCCTTGAATTCCGCCTCACACAGGATGCCTCCCAGATGCAAGGTGGCACCCGTGCCAACTTGGTCTGGTTTGAGAGTGCCAAGTGGGTGCTGAAAACTGACACCCAGAACAGTGGTTTGTGAGTTTTGTTTCCCAGGGAAAAAGCCTGTACAATCGTTCGGGGTCCTGCGGCCTTAAATTGCCGGGTGCCTCCTGGAGATCCGCCTCTTGCAGGATTTTTCCCAGATGCTATGCGGCACCATTGCCCACTTAGTCTGGTTTGAGAATGCCTAGTGGGTCCTGCAAACTGACACCAAGAACAGTCGCTGCTGAGATTTGTTTCCCAGGAAAAAAGCCTGTACAATGGTTCAGGGTCCTGAGGCCTTAAATGGCCAGGTGCCTCGTCGAATTCCGCCTCTCGCAGGATGCCTTTCAGACGAAGGGTGGCAGCAGTGCCAACATGGTCTCGTTTGAGAGTGCCAAGTGGGTCCTGAAAACTGACACCCAGAACAGTGTTTTGTGAGTTTTGTTTCCCAGGGAAAAACACTGTACAGTGGTTCAGGGTCCTGCGGCCTTAAATGGCCAGGTGCCTCATCGAATTCCGCCTTTCTCAGGATGCCTCCCAGACGCAAGGTGGCAGCCGTGCCAACTTGGTCTGGTTTGAGAGTGCCTAGTGGGTCCTGCAAACTGACACTAAGAACAGTGGCTTCTGAGTTTTGTTTCCCAGGGAAAAAGGCTGTACAATGGTTCAGGGTCCTGCGGCCTTAAATTTCCGGGTGCCTCCTTGAATTCCGCCTCACACAGGATGCCTCCCAGATGCAAGGTGGCACCAGTGCCAACTTGGTCTGGTTTGAGAGTGCCTAGTGGGTCCTGAAAACTGACACCCAGAACAGTGGCTTTTGAGTTTTGTTTCCCAGGGAAAAGGCCTGTAGAGTGGTTCAGGGTCCTCTGGCCTTATATTGCCGGGTGTCTCCTAGAATTCTGCCTCACACAGGATGCCTCCCAGATGCAAGGTGGCTGCAGTGCCAACTTGGTCTGGTTTGAGAGTGCCAAGTGGGTGCTGAAAACTGACACCCAGAACAGTGGTTTCTGAGTTTTGTTTCCCAGGGAAAAAGCCTGTACAGTGGTTCAGGGTCCTGAGGCCTTAAATTTCAGGGTGCCTCCTGGAATTCCGCCTCTCGCGGGATGCCTCCCAGACGCAATGTGGCACCCGTGCCAACTTGGTCTGGTTTGGTAGTGCCAAGTGGGTCCTGAAAACTGACACCCAGAACAGTGGTTTGTGAGTTTTGTTTCCCAGGGAAAAAGCCTGTACAATCGTTCGGGGTCCTGCGGCCTTAAATTGCCGGGTGCCTCCTGGAGATCCGCCTCTTGCAGGATTTTTCCCAGATGCTATGCGGCACCATTGCCCACTTAGTCTGGTTTGAGAGTGTCAAGTGGGTCCTCCAAACTGACACCCAGAACAGTGGCTTCTTAGTTTTGTTTCCCAGGGAAATACCCTGTAGAGTGGTTCAGGGTCCTGCCGCGTTAAATTTCAGGGTGCCTCCTGGAATTCGGCCTCTCGCAGAATGCCTCCCAGACGCAAGCTGTCACAAGTGCCAACATGGTCTCGTTTGAGAGTGCCAAGTGGGTCCTGAAAACTGACACCCAGAACAGTGGCTTCTGAGTTTTGTTTCCCAGGGAAAAACACTGTACAGTGGTTCAGGGTCCTGAGGCCTTAAATGGCCAGGTGCCTCGTCGAATTCCGCCTTTCTCAGGATGCCTCCCAGACGCAAGGTGGCACCCGTGCCAACTTGGTCTGGTTTGAGAGTGCCTAGTGGGTCCTGCAAACTGACACTAAGAACAGTGGCTTCTGAGTTTTGTTTCCCAGGGAAAAAGCCTGTACAATGGTTCAGGGTCCTGCGGCCTTAAATTTCCGGGTGCCTCCTTGAATTCCGCCTCACACAGGATGCCTCCCAGACGCAAGGTAGAACCAGTGCCAACTTAGTCTGGTTTGAGAGTGCCTAGTGGGTCCTGCAAACTGACACTAAGAACAGTGGCTTCTGAGTTTTGTTTCCCAGGGAAAAAGCCTGTACAGTGGTTCAGGGTCCTGAGGCCTTAAATTTCCGGGTGCCTCCTTGAATTCCGCCTCACACAGGATGCCTCCCAGATGCAAGGTGGCTGCAGTGCCAACTTGGTCTGGTTTGAGAGTGCCAAGTGGGTGCTGAAAACTGACACCCAGAACAGTGGTTTGTGAGTTTTGTTTCCCAGGGAAAAAGCCTGTACAATCGTTCGGGGTCCTGCGGCCTTAAATTGCCGGGTGCCTCCTGGAGATCCGCCTCTTGCAGGATTTTTCCCAGATGCTATGCGGCACCATTGCCCACTTAGTCTGGTTTGAGAATGCCTAGTGGGTCCTGCAAACTGACACCAAGAACAGTAGCTGCTGAGATTTGTTTCCCAGGAAAAAAGCCTGTACAATGGTTCAGGGTCCTGAGGCCTTAAATGGCCAGGTGCCTCGTCGAATTCCGCCTCTCGCAGGATGCCTTTCAGACGAAGGGTGGCAGCAGTGCCAACATGGTCTCGTTTGAGAGTGCCAAGTGGGTCCTGAAAACTGACACCCAGAACAGTGTTTTGTGAGTTTTGTTTCCCAGGGAAAAACACTGTACAGTGGTTCAGGGTCCTGCGGCCTTAAATGGCCAGGTGCCTCATCGAATTCCGCCTTTCTCAGGATGCCTCCCAGACGCAAGGTGGCACCCGTGCCAACTTGGTCTGGTTTGAGAGTGCCTAGTGGGTCCTGCAAACTGACACTAAGAACAGTGGCTTCTGAGTTTTGTTTCCCAGGGAAAAAGCCTGTACAATGGTTCAGGGTCCTGCGGCCTTAAATTTCCGGGTGCCTCCTTGAATTCCGCCTCACACAGGATGCCTCCCAGATGCAAGGTGGCACCCGTGCCAACTTGGTCTGGTTTGAGAGTGCCAAGTGGGTGCTGAAAACTGACACCCAGAACAGTGGTTTGTGAGTTTTGTTTCCCAGGGAAAAAGCCTGTACAATCGTTCGGGGTCCTGCGGCCTTAAATTGCCGGGTGCCTCCTGGAGATCCGCCTCTTGCAGGATTTTTCCCAGATGCTATGCGGCACCATTGCCCACTTAGTCTGGTTTGAGAATGCCTAGTGGGTCCTGCAAACTGACACCAAGAACAGTCGCTGCTGAGATTTGTTTCCCAGGAAAAAAGCCTGTACAATGGTTCAGGGTCCTGAGGCCTTAAATGGCCAGGTGCCTCGTCGAATTCCGCCTCTCGCAGGATGCCTTTCAGACGAAGGGTGGCAGCAGTGCCAACATGGTCTCGTTTGAGAGTGCCAAGTGGGTCCTGAAAACTGACACCCAGAACAGTGTTTTGTGAGTTTTGTTTCCCAGGGAAAAACACTGTACAGTGGTTCAGGGTCCTGCGGCCTTAAATGGCCAGGTGCCTCATCGAATTCCGCCTTTCTCAGGATGCCTCCCAGACGCAAGGTGGCAGCCGTGCCAACTTGGTCTGGTTTGAGAGTGCCTAGTGGGTCCTGCAAACTGACACTAAGAACAGTGGCTTCTGAGTTTTGTTTCCCAGGGAAAAAGGCTGTACAATGGTTCAGGGTCCTGCGGCCTTAAATTTCCGGGTGCCTCCTTGAATTCCGCCTCACACAGGATGCCTCCCAGATGCAAGGTGGCACCAGTGCCAACTTGGTCTGGTTTGAGAGTGCCTAGTGGGTCCTGAAAACTGACACCCAGAACAGTGGCTTTTGAGTTTTGTTTCCCAGGGAAAAGGCCTGTAGAGTGGTTCAGGGTCCTCTGGCCTTATATTGCCGGGTGTCTCCTAGAATTCTGCCTCACACAGGATGCCTCCCAGATGCAAGGTGGCTGCAGTGCCAACTTGGTCTGGTTTGAGAGTGCCAAGTGGGTGCTGAAAACTGACACCCAGAACAGTGGTTTCTGAGTTTTGTTTCCCAGGGAAAAAGCCTGTACAGTGGTTCAGGGTCCTGAGGCCTTAAATTTCAGGGTGCCTCCTGGAATTCCACCTCTCGCGGGATGCCTCCCAGACGCAATGTGGCACCCGTGCCAACTTGGTCTGGTTTGGTAGTGCCAAGTGGGTCCTGAAAACTGACACCCAGAACAGTGGTTTGTGAGTTTTGTTTCCCAGGGAAAAAGCCTGTACAATCGTTCGGGGTCCTGCGGCCTTAAATTGCCGGGTGCCTCCTGGAGATCCGCCTCTTGCAGGATTTTTCCCAGATGCTATGCGGCACCATTGCCCACTTAGTCTGGTTTGAGAGTGTCAAGTGGGTCCTCCAAACTGACACCCAGAACAGTGGCTTCTTAGTTTTGTTTCCCAGGGAAATACCCTGTAGAGTGGTTCAGGGTCCTGCCGCGTTAAATTTCAGGGTGCCTCCTGGAATTCGGCCTCTCGCAGAATGCCTCCCAGACGCAAGCTGTCACAAGTGCCAACATGGTCTCGTTTGAGAGTGCCAAGTGGGTCCTGAAAACTGACACCCAGAACAGTGGCTTCTGAGTTTTGTTTCCCAGGGAAAAACACTGTACAGTGGTTCAGGGTCCTGAGGCCTTAAATGGCCAGGTGCCTCGTCGAATTCCGCCTTTCTCAGGATGCCTCCCAGACGCAAGGTGGCACCCGTGCCAACTTGGTCTGGTTTGAGAGTGCCTAGTGGGTCCTGCAAACTGACACTAAGAACAGTGGCTTCTGAGTTTTGTTTCCCAGGGAAAAAGCCTGTACAATGGTTCAGGGTCCTGCGGCCTTAAATTTCCGGGTGCCTCCTTGAATTCCGCCTCACACAGGATGCCTCCCAGACGCAAGGTAGAACCAGTGCCAACTTAGTCTGGTTTGAGAGTGCCTAGTGGGTCCTGCAAACTGACACTAAGAACAGTGGCTTCTGAGTTTTGTTTCCCAGGGAAAAAGCCTGTACAGTGGTTCAGGGTCCTGAGGCCTTAAATTTCCGGGTGCCTCCTTGAATTCCGCCTCACACAGGATGCCTCCCAGATGCAAGGTGGCTGCAGTGCCAACTTGGTCTGGTTTGAGAGTGCCAAGTGGGTGCTGAAAACTGACACCCAGAACAGTGGTTTGTGAGTTTTGTTTCCCAGGGAAAAAGCCTGTACAATCGTTCGGGGTCCTGCGGCCTTAAATTGCCGGGTGCCTCCTGGAGATCCGCCTCTTGCAGGATTTTTCCCAGATGCTATGCGGCACCATTGCCCACTTAGTCTGGTTTGAGAATGCCTAGTGGGTCCTGCAAACTGACACCAAGAACAGTAGCTGCTGAGATTTGTTTCCCAGGAAAAAAGCCTGTACAATGGTTCAGGGTCCTGAGGCCTTAAATGGCCAGGTGCCTCGTCGAATTCCGCCTCTCGCAGGATGCCTTTCAGACGAAGGGTGGCAGCAGTGCCAACATGGTCTCGTTTGAGAGTGCCAAGTGGGTCCTGAAAACTGACACCCAGAACAGTGTTTTGTGAGTTTTGTTTCCCAGGGAAAAACACTGTACAGTGGTTCAGGGTCCTGCGGCCTTAAATGGCCAGGTGCCTCATCGAATTCCGCCTTTCTCAGGATGCCTCCCAGACGCAAGGTGGCACCCGTGCCAACTTGGTCTGGTTTGAGAGTGCCTAGTGGGTCCTGCAAACTGACACTAAGAACAGTGGCTTCTGAGTTTTGTTTCCCAGGGAAAAAGGCTGTACAATGGTTCAGGGTCCTGCGGCCTTAAATTTCCGGGTGCCTCCTTGAATTCCGCCTCACACAGGATGCCTCCCAGATGCAAGGTGGCACCAGTGCCAACTTGGTCTGGTTTGAGAGTGCCTAGTGGGTCCTGAAAACTGACACCCAGAACAGTGGCTTTTGAGTTTTGTTTCCCAGGGAAAAGGCCTGTAGAGTGGTTCAGGGTCCTGCGGCCTTATATTGCCGGGTGTCTCCTAGAATTCTGCCTCACACAGGATGCCTCCCAGATGCAAGGTGGCTGCAGTGCCAACTTGGTCTGGTTTGAGAGTGCCAAGTGGGTGCTGAAAACTGACACCCAGAACAGTGGCTTCTGAGTTTTGTTTCCCAGGGAAAAAGCCTGTACAGTGGTTCAGGGTCCTGAGGCCTTAAATTTCAGGGTGCCTCCTGGAATTCCGCCTCTCGCGGGATGCCTCCCAGACGCAATGTGGCACCCGTGCCAACTTGGTCTGGTTTGGTAGTGCCAAGTGGGTCCTGAAAACTGACACCCAGAACAGTGGTTTGTGAGTTTTGTTTCCCAGGGAAAAAGCCTGTACAATCGTTCGGGGTCCTGCGGCCTTAAATTGCCGGGTGCCTCCTGGAGATCCGCCTCTTGCAGGATTTTTCCCAGATGCTATGCGGCACCATTGCCCACTTAGTCTGGTTTGAGAGTGTCAAGTGGGTCCTCCAAACTGACACCCAGAACAGTGGCTTCTGAGTTTTGTTTCCCAGGGAAATACCCTGTAGAGTGGTTCAGGGTCCTGCCGCGTTAAATTTCAGGGTGCCTCCTGGAATTCGGCCTCTCGCAGAATGCCTCCCAGACGCAAGCTGTCACAAGTGCCAACATGGTCTTGTTTGAGAGTGCCAAGTGGGTCCTTTAAACTGACACCCAGAACAGTGGCTTCTGAGTTTTGTTTCCCAGGGAAAAACACTGTACAGTGGTTCAGGGTCCTGAGGCCTTAAATGGCCAGGTGCCTCGTCGAATTCCGCCTTTCTCAGGATGCCTCCCAGACGCAAGGTGGCACCCGTGCCAACTTGGTCTGGTTTGAGAGTGCCTAGTGGGTCCTGCAAACTGACACTAAGAACAGTGGCTTCTGAGTTTTGTTTCCCAGGGAAAAGGCCTGTACAATGGTTCAGGGTCCTGCGGCCTTATATTGCCGGGTGTCTCCTAGAATTCTGCCTCACACAGGATGCCTCCCAGATGCAAGGTGGCTGCAGTGCCAACTTGGTCTGGTTTGAGAGTGCCAAGTGGGTGCTGAAAACTGACACCCAGAACAGTGGCTTCTGAGTATTGTTTCCCAGGGAAAAAGCCTGTACAGTGGTTCAGGGTCCTGAGGCCTTAAATTTCAGGGTGCCTCCTGGAATTCCGCCTCTCGCGGGATGCCTCCCAGACGCAATGTGGCACCGGTGCCAACTTGGTCTGGTTTGGTAGTGCCAAGTGGGTCCTGAAAACTGACACCCAGAACAGTGGTTTGTGAGTTTTGTTTCCCAGGGAAAAAGCCTGTACAATGGTTCAGGGTCCTGAGGCCTTATATTGCCGGGTGTCTCCTAGAATTCTGCCTCACACAGGATGCCTCCCAGATGCAAGGTGGCTGCAGTGCCAACTTGGTCTGGTTTGAGAGTGCCAAGTGGGTGCTGAAAACTGACACCCAGAACAGTGGCTTCTGAGTTTTGTTTCCCAGGGAAAAACACTGTACAGTGGTTCAGGGTCCTGAGGCCTTAAATTTCAGGGTGCCTCCTGGAATTCCGCCTCTCGCGGGATGCCTCCCAGACGCAATGTGGCACCCGTGCCAACTAGGTCTGGTTTGGTAGTGCCAAGTGGGTCCTGAAAACTGACACCCAGAACAGTGGTTTGTGAGTTTTGTTTCCCAGGGAAAAAGCCTGTACAATGGTTCGGGGTCCTGCGGCCTTAAATTGCCGGGTGCCTCCTGGAGATCCGCCTCTTGCAGGATTTTTCCCAGATGCTATGCGGCACCATTGCCCACTTAGTCTGGTTTGAGAATGCCTAGTGGGTCCTGCAAACTGACACCAAGAACAGTCGCTGCTGAGATTTGTTTCCCAGGAAAAAAGCCTGTACAATGGTTCAGGGTCCTGAGGCCTTAAATGGCCAGGTGCCTCGTCGAATTCCGCCTCTCGCAGGATGCCTTTCAGACGAAGGGTGGCAGCAGTGCCAACATGGTCTGGTTTGAGAGTGCCAAGTGGGTCCTGAAAACTGACACCCAGAACAGTGGCTTCTGAGTTTTGTTTCCCAGGGAAAAACACTGTACAGTGGTTCAGGGTCCAGAGGCCTTAAATGGCCAGGTGCCTCGTCGAATTCCGCCTTTCTCAGGATGCCTCCCAGACGCAAGGTGGCACCCGTGCCAACTTGGTCTGGTTTGAGAGTGCCAAGTGGGTCCTGCAAACTGACACCCAGAACAGTGGCTTCTGAGTTTTGTTTCCCAGGGAAAAAGCCTGTACAATGGTTCAGGGTCCTGCGGCCTTAAATTTCAGGGTGCCTCCTTGAATTCCGCCTCACACAGGATGCCTCCCAGACGCAAGGTAGAACCACTGCCAACTTAGTCTGGTTTGAGAGTGCCTAGTGGGTCCTGCAAACTGACACTAAGAACAGTGGCTTCTGAGTTTTGTTTCCCAGGGAAAAAGCCTGTACAATGGTTCAGGGTCCTGCGGCCTTAAATTTCCGGGTGCCTCCTTGAATTCCGCCTCACACAGGATGCCTCCCAGATGCAAGGTGGCTGCAGTGCCAACTTGGTCTGGTTTGAGAGTGCCAAGTGGGTGCTGAAAACTGACACCCAGAACAGTGGTTTGTGAGTTTTGTTTCCCAGGGAAAAAGCCTGTACAATCGTTCGGGGTCCTGCGGCCTTAAATTGCCGGGTGCCTCCTGGAGATCCGCCTCTTGCAGGATTTTTCCCAGATGCTATGCGGCACCATTGCCCACTTAGTCTGGTTTGAGAGTGTCAAGTGGGTCCTCCAAACTGACACCCAGAACAGTGGCTTCTGAGTTTTGTTTCCCAGGGAAATACCCTGTAGAGTGGTTCAGGGTCCTGCCGCGTTAAATTTCAGGGTGCCTCCTGGAATTCGGCCTCTCGCAGAATGCCTCCCAGACGCAAGCTGTCACAAGTGCCAACATGGTCTTGTTTGAGAGTGCCAAGTGGGTCCTGAAAACTGACACCCAGAACAGTGGCTTCTGAGTTTTGTTTCCCAGGGAAAAACACTGTACAGTGGTTCAGGGTCCTGAGGCCTTAAATTTCAGGGTGCCTCCTGGAATTCCGCCTCTCGCGGGATGCCTCCCAGACGCAATGTTGCACCCGTGCCAACTTGGTCTGGTTTGGTAGTGCCAAGTGGGTCCTGAAAACTGACACCCAGAACAGTGGTTTGTGAGTTTTGTTTCCCAGGGAAAAAGCCTGTACAATCGTTCGGGGTCCTGCGGCCTTAAATTGCCGGGTGCCTCCTGGAGATCCGCCTCTTGCAGGATTTTTCCCAGATGCTATGCGGCACCATTGCCCACTTAGTCTGGTTTGAGAATGCCTAGTGGGTCCTGCAAACTGACACCAAGAACAGTCGCTGCTGAGATTTGTTTCCCAGGAAAAAAGCCTGTACAATGGTTCAGGGTCCTGAGGCCTTAAATGGCCAGGTGCCTCGTCGAATTCCGCCTCTCGCAGGATGCCTTTCAGACGAAGGGTGGCAGCAGTGCCAACATGGTCTGGTTTGAGAGTGCCAAGTGGGTCCTGAAAACTGACACCCAGAACAGTGTTTTGTGAGTTTTGTTTCCCAGGGAAAAACACTGTACAGTGGTTCAGGGCCCAGAGGCCTTAAATGGCCAGGTGCCTCGTCGAATTCCGCCTTTCTCAGGATGCCTCCCAGACGCAAGGTGGCACCCGTGCCAACTTGGTCTGGTTTGAGAGTGCCAAGTGGGTCCTGCAAACTGACACCCAGAACAGTGGCTTCTGAGTTTTGTTTCCCAGGGAAAAAGCCTGTACAATGGTTCAGGGTCCTGCGGCCTTAAATTTCCGGGTGCCTCCTTGAATTCCGCCTCAGACAGGATGCCTCCCAGACGCAAGGTAGAACCAGTGCCAACTTAGTCTGGTTTGAGAGTGTCAAGTGGGTCCTGCAAACTGACACTAAGAACAGTGGCTTCTGAGTTTTGTTTCCCAGGGAAAAGGCCTGTACAATGGTTCAGGGTCCTGCGGCCTTATATTGCCGGGTGTCTCCTAGAATTCTGCCTCACACAGGATGCCTCCCAGATGCAAGGTGGCTGCAGTGCCAACTTGGTCTGGTTTGAGAGTGCCAAGTGGGTGCTGAAAACTGACACCCAGAACAGTGGCTTCTGAGTTTTGTTTCCCAGGGAAAAAGCCTGTACAGTGGTTCAGGGTCCTGAGGCCTTAAATTTCAGGGTGCCTCCTGGAATTCCGCCTCTCGCGGGATGCCTCCCAGACGCAATGTGGCACCCGTGCCAACTTGGTCTGGTTTGGTAGTGCCAAGTGGGTCGTGAAAACTGACACCCAGAACAGTGGTTTGTGAGTTTTGTTTCCCAGGGAAAAAGCCTGTACAATCGTTCGGGGTCCTGCGGCCTTAAATTGCCGGGTGCCTCCTGGAGATCCGCCTCTTGCAGGATTTTTCCCAGATGCTATGCGGCACCATTGCCCACTTAGTCTGGTTTGAGAGTGTCAAGTGGGTCCTCCAAACTGACACCCAGAACAGTGGCTTCTGAGTTTTGTTTCCCAGGGAAATACCCTGTAGAGTGGTTCAGGGTCCTGCCGCGTTAAATTTCAGGGTGCCTCCTGGAATTCGGCCTCTCGCAGAATGCCTCCCAGACGCAAGCTGTCACAAGTGCCAACATGGTCTTGTTTGAGAGTGCCAAGTGGGTCCTTTAAACTGACACCCAGAACAGTGGCTTCTGAGTTTTGTTTCCCAGGGAAAAACACTGTACAGTGGTTCAGGGTCCTGAGGCCTTCAATGGCCAGGTGCCTCGTCGAATTCCGCCTTTCTCAGGATGCCTCCCAGACGCAAGGTGGCACCCGTGCCAACTTGGTCTGGTTTGAGAGTGCCTAGTGGGTCCTGCAAACTGACACTAAGAACAGTGGCTTCTGAGTTTTGTTTCCCAGGGAAAAGGCCTGTACAATGGTTCAGGGTCCTGCGGCCTTATATTGCCGGGTGTCTCCTAGAATTCTGCCTCACACAGGATGCCTCCCAGATGCAAGGTGGCTGCAGTGCCAACTTGGTCTGGTTTGAGAGTGCCAAGTGGGTGCTGAAAACTGACACCCAGAACAGTGGCTTCTGAGTATTGTTTCCCTGGGAAAAAGCCTGTACAGTGGTTCAGGGTCCTGAGGCCTTAAATGGCCAGGTGCCTCGTCGAATTCTGCCTCACACAGGATGCCTCCCAGATGCAAGGTGGCTGCAGTGACAACTTGGTCTCGTTTGAGAGTGCCAAGTGGGTGCTGAAAACTGACACCCAGAACAGTGGCTTCTGAGTTTTGTTTCCCAGGGAAAAACACTGTACAGTGGTTCAGGGTCCTGATGCCTTAAATTTCAGGGTGCCTCCTGGAATTCCGCCTCTCGCGGGATGCCTCCCAGACGCAATGTGGCACCCGTGCCAACTTGGTCTGGTTTGGTAGTGCCAAGTGGGTCCTGAAAACTGACACCCAGAACAGTGGTTTGTGAGTTTTGTTTCCCAGGGAAAAAGCCTGTACAATGGTTCGGGGTCCTGCGGCCTTAAATTGCCGGGTGCCTCCTGGAGATCCGCCTCTTGCAGGATTTTTCCCAGATGCTATGCGGCACCATTGCCCACTTAGTCTGGTTTGAGAATGCCTAGTGGGTCCTGCAAACTGACACCAAGAACAGTCGCTGCTGAGATTTGTTTCCCAGGAAAAAAGCCTGTACAATGGTTCAGGGTCCTGAGGCCTTAAATGGCCAGGTGCCTCGTCGAATTCCGCCTCTCGCAGGATGCCTTTCAGACGAAGGGTGGCAGCAGTGCCAACTTGGTCTGGTTTGAGAGTGCCAAGTGGGTCCTGAAAACTGACACCCAGAACAGTGGTTTGTGAGTTTTGTTTCCCAGGGAAAAAGCCTGTACAATGGTTCAGGGTCCTGAGGCCTTATATTGCCGGGTGTCTCCTAGAATTCTGCCTCACACAGGATGCCTCCCAGATGCAAGGTGGCTGCAGTGCCAACTTGGTCTGGTTTGAGAGTGCCAAGTGGGTGCTGAAAACTGACACCCAGAACAGTGGCTTCTGAGTTTTGTTTCCCAGGGAAAAACACTGTACAGTGGTTCAGGGTCCTGAGGCCTTAAATTTCAGGGTGCCTCCTGGAATTCCGCCTCTCGCGGGATGCCTCCCAGACGCAATGTGGCACCCGTGCCAACTTGGTCTGGTTTGAGAGTGCCAAGTGGGTCCTGCAAACTGACACCCAGAACAGTGGCTTCTGAGTTTTGTTTCCCAGGGAAAAAGCCTGTACAATGGTTCAGGGTCCTGCGGCCTTAAATTTCCGGGTGCCTCCTTGAATTCCGCCTCACACAGGATGCCTCCCAGACGCAAGGTAGAACCAGTGCCAACTTAGTCTGGTTTGAGAGTGCCTAGTGGGTCCTGCAAACTGACACTAAGAACAGTGGCTTCTGAGTTTTGTTTCCCAGGGAAAAAGCCTGTACAATGGTTCAGGGTCCTGCGGCCTTAAATTTCCGGGTGCCTCCTTGAATTCCGCCTCACACAGGATGCCTCCCAGATGCAAGGTGGCTGCAGTGCCAACTTGGTCTGGTTTGAGAGTGCCAAGTGGGTGCTGAAAACTGACACCCAGAACAGTGGTTTGTGAGTTTTGTTTCCCAGGGAAAAAGCCTGTACAATCGTTCGGGGTCCTGCGGCCTTAAATTGCCGGGTGCCTCCTGGAGATCCGCCTCTTGCAGGATTTTTCCCAGATGCTATGCGGCACCATTGCCCACTTAGTCTGGTTTGAGAATGCCTAGTGGGTCCTGCAAACTGACACCAAGAACAGTCGCTGCTGAGATTTGTTTCCCAGGAAAAAAGCCTGTACAATGGTTCAGGGTCCTGAGGCCTTAAATGGCCAGGTGCCTCGTCGAATTCCGCCTCTCGCAGGATGCCTTTCAGACGAAGGGTGGCAGCAGTGCCAACATGGTCTGGTTTGAGAGTGCCAAGTGGGTCCTGAAAACTGACACCCAGAACAGTGTTTTGTGAGTTTTGTTTCCCAGGGAAAAACACTGTACAGTGGTTCAGGGTCCTGCGGCCTTAAATGGCCAGGTGCCTCATCGAATTCCGCCTTTCTCAGGATGCCTCCCAGACGCAAGGTGGCACCCGTGCCAACTTGGTCTGGTTTGAGAGTGCCTAGTGGGTCCTAAAAACTGACACCCAGAACAGTGGCTTCTGAGTTTTGTTTCCCAGGGAAAAAGCCTGTACAATGGTTCAGGGTCCTGCGGCCTTAAATTTCCGGGTGCCTCCTTGAATTCCGCCTCACACAGGATGCCTCCCAGATGCAAGGTGGCACCAGTGCCAACTTGGTCTGGTTTGAGAGTGCCTAGTGGGTCCTGAAAACTGACACCCAGAACAGTGGCTTTTGAGTTTTGTTTCCCAGGGAAAAGGCCTGTAGAGTGGTTCAGGGTCCTCTGGCCTTATATTGCCGGGTGTCTCCTAGAATTCTGCCTCACACAGGATGCCTCCCAGATGCAAGGTGGCTGCAGTGCCAACTTGGTCTGGTTTGAGAGTGCCAAGTGGGTGCTGAAAACTGACACCCAGAACAGTGGCTTCTGAGTTTTGTTTCCCAAGGAAAAAGCCTGTACAGTGGTTCAGGGTCCTGAGGCCTTAAATTTCAGGGTGCCTCCTGGAATTCCGCCTCTCGCGGGATGCCTCCCAGACGCAATGTGGCACCCGTGCCAACTTGGTCTGGTTTGGTAGTGCCAAGTGGGTCCTGAAAACTGACACCCAGAACAGTGGTTTGTGAGTTTTGTTTCCCAGGGAAAAAGCCTGTACAATCGTTCGGGGTCCTGCGGCCTTAAATTGCCGGGTGCCTCCTGGAGATCCGCCTCTTGCAGGATTTTTCCCAGATGCTATGCGGCACCATTGCCCACTTAGTCTGGTTTGAGAGTGTCAAGTGGGTCCTCCAAACTGACACCCAGAACAGTGGCTTCTTAGTTTTGTTTCCCAGTGAAATACCCTGTAGAGTGGTTCAGGGTCCTGCCGCGTTAAATTTCAGGGTGCCTCCTGGAATTCGGCCTCTCGCAGAATGCCTCCCAGACGCAAGCTGTCACAAGTGCCAACATGGTCTCGTTTGAGAGTGCCAAGTGGGTCCTGAAAACTGACACCCAGAACAGTGGCTTCTGAGTTTTGTTTCCCAGGGAAAAACACTGTACAGTGGTTCAGGGTCCTGAGGCCTTAAATGGCCAGGTGCCTCGTCGAATTCCGCCTTTCTCAGGATGCCTCCCAGACGCAAGGTGGCACCCGTGCCAACTTGGTCTGGTTTGAGAGTGCCTAGTGGGTCCTGCAAACTGACACTAAGAACAGTGGCTTCTGAGTTTTGTTTCCCAGGGAAAAAGCCTGTACAATGGTTCAGGGTCCTGCGGCCTTAAATTTCCGGGTGCCTCCTTGAATTCCGCCTCACACAGGATGCCTCCCAGACGCAAGGTAAAACCAGTGCCAACTTAGTCTGGTTTGAGAGTGCCTAGTGGGTCCTGCAAACTGACACTAAGAACAGTGGCTTCTGAGTTTTGTTTCCCAGGGAAAAAGCCTGTACAATGGTTCAGGGTCCTGCGGCCTTAAATTTCCGGGTGCCTCCTTGAATTCCGCCTCACACAGGATGCCTCCCAGATGCAAGGTGGCTGCAGTGCCAACTTGGTCTGGTTTGAGAGTGCCAAGTGGGTGCTGAAAACTGACACCCAGAACAGTGGTTTGTGAGTTTTGTTTCCCAGGGAAAAAGCCTGTACAATCGTTCGGGGTCCTGCGGCCTTAAATTGCCGGGTGCCTCCTGGAGATCCGCCTCTTGCAGGATTTTTCCCAGATGCTATGCGGCACCATTGCCTACTTAGTCTGGTTTGAGAATGCCTAGTGGGTCCTGCAAACTGACACCAAGAACAGTCGCTGCTGAGATTTGTTTCCCAGGAAAAAAGCCTGTACAATGGTTCAGGGTCCTGAGGCCTTAAATGGCCAGGTGCCTCGTCGAATTCCGCCTCTCGCAGGATGCCTTTCAGACGAAGGGTGGCAGCAGTGCCAACATGGTCTCGTTTGAGAGTGCCAAGTGGGTCCTGAAAACTGACACCCAGAACAGTGTTTTGTGAGTTTTGTTTCCCAGGGAAAAACACTGTACAGTGGTTCAGGGTCCTGCGGCCTTAAATGGCCAGGTGCCTCATCGAATTCCGCCTTTCTCAGGATGCCTCCCAGACGCAAGGTGGCACCCGTGCCAACTTGGTCTGGTTTGAGAGTGCCTAGTGGGTCCTGCAAACTGACACTAAGAACAGTGGCTTCTGAGTTTTGTTTCCCAGGGAAAAAGCCTGTACAATGGTTCAGGGTCCTGCGGCCTTAAATTTCCGGGTGCCTCCTTGAATTCCGCCACACACAGGATGCCTCCCAGATGCAAGGTGGCACCAGTGCCAACTTGGTCTGGTTTGAGAGTGCCTAGTGGGTCCTGAAAACTGACACCCAGAACAGTGGTTTGTGAGTTTTGTTTCCCAGGGAAAAAGCCTGTACAATCGTTCGGGGTCCTGCGGCCTTAAATTGCCGGGTGCCTCCTGGAGATCCGCCTCTTGCAGGATTTTTCCCAGATGCTATGCGGCACCATTGCCCACTTAGTCTGGTTTGAGAATGCCTAGTGGGTCCTGCAAACTGACACCAAGAACAGTCGCTGCTGAGATTTGTTTCCCAGGAAAAAAGCCTGTACAATGGTTCAGGGTCCTGAGGCCTTAAATGGCCAGGTGCCTCGTCGAATTCCGCCTCTCGCAGGATGCCTTTCAGACGAAGGGTGGCAGCAGTGCCAACATGGTCTGGTTTGAGAGTGCCAAGTGGGTCCTGAAAACTGACACCCAGAACAGTGTTTTGTGAGTTTTGTTTCCCAGGGAAAAACACTGTACAGTGGTTCAGGGTCCTGCGGCCTTAAATGGCCAGGTGCCTCATCGAATTCCGCCTTTCTCAGGATGCCTCCCAGACGCAAGGTGGCACCCGTGCCAACTTGGTCTGGTTTGAGAGTGCCTAGTGGGTCCTGCAAACTGACACTAAGAACAGTGGCTTCTGAGTTTTGTTTCCCAGGGAAAAAGCCTGTACAATGGTTCAGGGTCCTGCGGCCTTAAATTTCCGGGTGCCTCCTTGAATTCCGCCTCACACAGGATGCCTCCCAGATGCAAGGTGGCACCAGTGCCAACTTGGTCTGGTTTGAGAGTGCCTAGTGGGTCCTGAAAACTGACACCCAGAACAGTGGCTTTTGAGTTTTGTTTCCCAGGGAAAAGGCCTGTAGAGTGGTTCAGGGTCCTCTGGCCTTATATTGCCGGGTGTCTCCTAGAATTCTGCCTCACACAGGATGCCTCCCAGATGCAAGGTGGCTGCAGTGCCAACTTGGTCTGGTTTGAGAGTGCCAAGTGGGTGCTGAAAACTGACACCCAGAACAGTGGCTTCTGAGTTTTGTTTCCCAAGGAAAAAGCCTGTACAGTGGTTCAGGGTCCTGAGGCCTTAAATTTCAGGGTGCCTCCTGGAATTCCGCCTCTCGCGGGATGCCTCCCAGACGCAATGTGGCACCCGTGCCAACTTGGTCTGGTTTGGTAGTGCCAAGTGGGTCCTGAAAACTGACACCCAGAACAGTGGTTTGTGAGTTTTGTTTCCCAGGGAAAAAGCCTGTACAATCGTTCGGGGTCCTGCGGCCTTAAATTGCCGGGTGCCTCCTGGAGATCCGCCTCTTGCAGGATTTTTCCCAGATGCTATGCGGCACCATTGCCCACTTAGTCTGGTTTGAGAGTGTCAAGTGGGTCCTCCAAACTGACACCCAGAACAGTGGCTTCTTAGTTTTGTTTCCCAGTGAAATACCCTGTAGAGTGGTTCAGGGTCCTGCCGCGTTAAATTTCAGGGTGCCTCCTGGAATTCGGCCTCTCGCAGAATGCCTCCCAGACGCAAGCTGTCACAAGTGCCAACATGGTCTCGTTTGAGAGTGCCAAGTGGGTCCTGAAAACTGACACCCAGAACAGTGGCTTCTGAGTTTTGTTTCCCAGGGAAAAACACTGTACAGTGGTTCAGGGTCCTGAGGCCTTAAATGGCCAGGTGCCTCGTCGAATTCCGCCTTTCTCAGGATGCCTCCCAGACGCAAGGTGGCACCCGTGCCAACTTGGTCTGGTTTGAGAGTGCCTAGTGGGTCCTGCAAACTGACACTAAGAACAGTGGCTTCTGAGTTTTGTTTCCCAGGGAAAAAGCCTGTACAATGGTTCAGGGTCCTGCGGCCTTAAATTTCCGGGTGCCTCCTTGAATTCCGCCTCACACAGGATGCCTCCCAGACGCAAGGTGGCACCCGTGCCAACTTAGTCTGGTTTGAGAGTGCCTAGTGGGTCCTGCAAACTGACACTAAGAACAGTGGCTTCTGAGTTTTGTTTCCCAGGGAAAAAGCCTGTACAATGGTTCAGGGTCCTGCGGCCTTAAATTTCCGGGTGCCTCCTTGAATTCCGCCTCACACAGGATGCCTCCCAGATGCAAGGTGGCTGCAGTGCCAACTTGGTCTGGTTTGAGAGTGCCAAGTGGGTGCTGAAAACTGACACCCAGAACAGTGGTTTGTGAGTTTTGTTTCCCAGGGAAAAAGCCTGTACAATCGTTCGGGGTCCTGCGGCCTTAAATTGCCGGGTGCCTCCTGGAGATCCGCCTCTTGCAGGATTTTTCCCAGATGCTATGCGGCACCATTGCCTACTTAGTCTGGTTTGAGAATGCCTAGTGGGTCCTGCAAACTGACACCAAGAACAGTCGCTGCTGAGATTTGTTTCCCAGGAAAAAAGCCTGTACAATGGTTCAGGGTCCTGAGGCCTTAAATGGCCAGGTGCCTCGTCGAATTCCGCCTCTCGCAGGATGCCTTTCAGACGAAGGGTGGCAGCAGTGCCAACATGGTCTCGTTTGAGAGTGCCAAGTGGGTCCTGAAAACTGACACCCAGAACAGTGTTTTGTGAGTTTTGTTTCCCAGGGAAAAACACTGTACAGTGGTTCAGGGTCCTGCGGCCTTAAATGGCCAGGTGCCTCATCGAATTCCGCCTTTCTCAGGATGCCTCCCAGACGCAAGGTGGCACCCGTGCCAACTTGGTCTGGTTTGAGAGTGCCTAGTGGGTCCTGCAAACTGACACTAAGAACAGTGGCTTCTGAGTTTTGTTTCCCAGGGAAAAAGCCTGTACAATGGTTCAGGGTCCTGCGGCCTTAAATTTCCGGGTGCCTCCTTGAATTCCGCCACACACAGGATGCCTCCCAGATGCAAGGTGGCACCAGTGCCAACTTGGTCTGGTTTGAGAGTGCCTAGTGGGTCCTGAAAACTGACACCCAGAACAGTGGCTTTTGAGTTTTGTTTCCCAGGGAAAAGGCCTGTAGAGTGGTTCAGGGTCCTCTGGCCTTATATTGCCGGGTGTCTCCTAGAATTCTGCCTCACACAGGATGCCTCCCAGATGCAAGGTGGCTGCAGTGCCAACTTGGTCTGGTTTGAGAGTGCCAAGTGGGTGCTGAAAACTGACACCCAGAACAGTGGCTTCTGAGTTTTGTTTCCCAGGGAAAAAGCCTGTACAGTGGTTCAGGGTCCTGAGGCCTTAAATTTCAGGGTGCCTCCTGGAATTCCGCCTCTCGCGGGATGCCTCCCAGACGCAATGTGGCACCCGTGCCAACTTGGTCTGGTTTGGTAGTGCCAAGTGGGTCCTGAAAACTGACACCCAGAACAGTGGTTTGTGAGTTTTGTTTCCCAGGGAAAAAGCCTGTACAATCGTTCGGGGTCCTGCGGCCTTAAATTGCCGGGTGCCTCCTTGAATTCCGCCTCTTGCAGGATTTTTCCCAGATGCTATGCGGCACCATTGCCCACTTAGTCTGGTTTGAGAGTGTCAAGTGGGTCCTCCAAACTGACACCCAGAACAGTGGCTTCTTAGTTTTGTTTCCCAGGGAAATACCCTGTAGAGTGGTTCAGGGTCCTGCCGCGTTAAATTTCAGGGTGCCTCCTGGAATTCGGCCTCTCGCAGAATGCCTCCCAGACGCAAGCTGTCACAAGTGCCAACATGGTCTCGTTTGAGAGTGCCAAGTGGGTCCTGAAAACTGACACCCAGAACAGTGGCTTCTGAGTTTTGTTTCCCAGGGAAAAACACTGTACAGTGGTTCAGGGTCCTGAGGCCTTAAATGGCCAGGTGCCTCGTCAAATTCCGCCTTTCTCAGGATGCCTCCCAGACGCAAGGTGGCACCCGTGCCAACTTGGTCTGGTTTGAGAGTGCCTAGTGGGTCCTGCAAACTGACACTAAGAACAGTGGCTTCTGAGTTTTGTTTCCCAGGGAAAAAGCCTGTGCAATGGTTCAGGGTCCTGCGGCCTTAAATTTCCGGGTGCCTCCTTGAATTCCGCCTCACACAGGATGCCTCCCAGACGCAAGGTAGAACCAGTGCCAACTTAGTCTGGTTTGAGAGTGCCTAGTGGGTCCTGCAAACTGACACTAAGAACAGTGGCTTCTGAGTTTTGTTTCCCAGGGAAAAAGCCTGTACAATGGTTCAGGGTCCTGCGGCCTTAAATTTCCGGGTGCCTCCTTGAATTCCGCCTCACACAGGATGCCTCCCAGATGCAAGGTGGCTGCAGTGCCAACTTGGTCTGGTTTGAGAGTGCCAAGTGGGTGCTGAAAACTGACACCCAGAACAGTGGTTTGTGAGTTTTGTTTCCCAGGGAAAAAGCCTGTACAATCGTTCGGGGTCCTGCGGCCTTAAATTGCCGGGTGCCTCCTGGAGATCCGCCTCTTGCAGGATTTTTCCCAGATGCTATGCGGCACCATTGCCCACTTAGTCTGGTTTGAGAATGCCTAGTGGGTCCTGCAAACTGACACCAAGAACAGTAGCTGCTGAGATTTGTTTCCCAGGAAAAAAGCCTGTACAATGGTTCAGGGTCCTGAGGCCTTAAATGGCCAGGTGCCTCGTCGAATTCCGCCTCTCGCAGGATGCCTTTCAGACGAAGGGTGGCAGCAGTGCCAACATGGTCTCGTTTGAGAGTGCCAAGTGGGTCCTGAAAACTGACACCCAGAACAGTGTTTTGTGAGTTTTGTTTCCCAGGGAAAAACACTGTACAGTGGTTCAGGGTCCTGCGGCCTTAAATGGCCAGGTGCCTCATCGAATTCCGCCTTTCTCAGGATGCCTCCCAGACGCAAGGTGGCACCCGTGCCAACTTGGTCTGGTTTGAGAGTGCCTAGTGGGTCCTGCAAACTGACACTAAGAACAGTGGCTTCTGAGTTTTGTTTCCCAGGGAAAAAGCCTGTACAATGGTTCAGGGTCCTGCGGCCTTAAATTTCCGGGTGCCTCCTTGAATTCCGCCTCACACAGGATGCCTCCCAGATGCAAGGTGGCACCAGTGCCAACTTGGTCTGGTTTGAGAGTGCCTAGTGGGTCCTGAAAACTGACACCCAGAACAGTGGCTTTTGAGTTTTGTTTCCCAGGGAAAAGGCCTGTAGAGTGGTTCAGGGTCCTGCGGCCTTATATTGCCGGGTGTCTCCTAGAATTCTGCCTCACACAGGATGCCTCCCAGATGCAAGGTGGCTGCAGTGCCAACTTGGTCTGGTTTGAGAGTGCCAAGTGGGTGCTGAAAACTGACACCCAGAACAGTGGCTTCTGAGTTTTGTTTCCCAGGGAAAAAGCCTGTACAGTGGTTCAGGGTCCTGAGGCCTTAAATTTCAGGGTGCCTCCTGGAATTCCGCCTCTCGCGGGATGCCTCCCAGACGCAATGTGGCACCCGTGCCAACTTGGTCTGGTTTGGTAGTGCCAAGTGGGTCCTGAAAACTGACACCCAGAACAGTGGTTTGTGAGTTTTGTTTCCCAGGGAAAAAGCCTGTACAATCGTTCGGGGTCCTGCGGCCTTAAATTGCCGGGTGCCTCCTGGAGATCCGCCTCTTGCAGGATTTTTCCCAGATGCTATGCGGCACCATTGCCCACTTAGTCTGGTTTGAGAGTGTCAAGTGGGTCCTCCAAACTGACACCCAGAACAGTGGCTTCTGAGTTTTGTTTCCCAGGGAAATACCCTGTAGAGTGGTTCAGGGTCCTGCCGCGTTAAATTTCAGGGTGCCTCCTGGAATTCGGCCTCTCGCAGAATGCCTCCCAGACGCAAGCTGTCACAAGTGCCAACATGGTCTTGTTTGAGAGTGCCAAGTGGGTCCTTTAAACTGACACCCAGAACAGTGGCTTCTGAGTTTTGTTTCCCAGGGAAAAACACTGTACAGTGGTTCAGGGTCCTGAGGCCTTAAATGGCCAGGTGCCTCGTCAAATTCCGCCTTTCTCAGGATGCCTCCCAGACGCAAGGTGGCACCCGTGCCAACTTGGTCTGGTTTGAGAGTGCCTAGTGGGTCCTGCAAACTGACACTAAGAACAGTGGCTTCTGAGTTTTGTTTCCCAGGGAAAAGGCCTGTACAATGGTTCAGGGTCCTGCGGCCTTATATTGCCGGGTGTCTCCTAGAATTCTGCCTCACACAGGATGCCTCCCAGATGCAAGGTGGCTGCAGTGCCAACTTGGTCTGGTTTGAGAGTGCCAAGTGGGTGCTGAAAACTGACACCCAGAACAGTGGCTTCTGAGTATTGTTTCCCAGGGAAAAAGCCTGTACAGTGGTTCAGGGTCCTGAGGCCTTAAATTTCAGGGTGCCTCCTGGAATTCCGCCTCTCGCGGGATGCCTCCCAGACGCAATGTGGCACCGGTGCCAACTTGGTCTGGTTTGGTAGTGCCAAGTGGGTCCTGAAAACTGACACCCAGAACAGTGGTTTGTGAGTTTTGTTTCCCAGGGAAAAAGCCTGTACAATGGTTCAGGGTCCTGAGGCCTTAAATGGCCAGGTGCCTCGTCGAATTCTGCCTCACACAGGATGCCTCCCAGATGCAAGGTGGCTGCAGTGCCAACTTGGTCTGGTTTGAGAGTGCCAAGTGGGTGCTGAAAACTGACACCCAGAACAGTGGCTTCTGAGTTTTGTTTCCCAGGGAAAAAGCCTGTACAGTGGTTCAGGGTCCTGAGGCCTTAAATTTCAGGGTGCCTCCTGGAATTCCGCCTCTCGCGGGATGCCTCCCAGACGCAATGTGGCACCCGTGCCAACTTGGTCTGGTTTGGAAGTGCCAAGTGGGTCCTGAAAACTGACACCCAGAACAGTGGTTTGTGAGTTTTTTTTCCCAGGGAAAAAGCCTGTACAATGGTTCGGGGTCCTGCGGCCTTAAATTGCCGGGTGCCTCCTGGAGATCCGCCTCTTGCAGGATTTTTCCCAGATGCTATGCGGCACCATTGCCCACTTAGTCTGGTTTGAGAATGCCTAGTGGGTCCTGCAAACTGACACCAAGAACAGTCGCTGCTGAGATTTGTTTCCCAGGAAAAAAGCCTGTACAATGGTTCAGGGTCCTGAGGCCTTAAATGGCCAGGTGCCTCGTCGAATTCCGCCTCTCGCAGGATGCCTTTCAGACGAAGGGTGGCAGCAGTGCCAACTTGGTCTGGTTTGAGAGTGCCAAGTGGGTGCTGAAAACTGACACCCAGAACAGTGGCTTCTGAGTTTTGTTTCCCAGGGAAAAACACTGTACAGTGGTTCAGGGTCCAGAGGCCTTAAATGGCCAGGTGCCTCGTCGAATTCCGCCTTTCTCAGGATGCCTCCCAGACGCAAGGTGGCACCCGTGCCAACTTGGTCTGGTTTGAGAGTGCCAAGTCGGTCCTGCAAACTGACACCCAGAACAGTGGCTTCTGAGTTTTGTTTCCCAGGGAAAAAGCCTGTACAATGGTTCAGGGTCCTGCGGCCTTAAATTTCCGGGTGCCTCCTTGAATTCCGCCTCACACAGGATGCCTCCCAGACGCAAGGTAGAACCAGTGCCAACTTAGTCTGGTTTGAGAGTGCCTAGTGGGTCCTGCAAACTGACACTAAGAACAGTGGCTTCTGAGTTTTGTTTCCCAGGGAAAAAGCCTGTACAATGGTTCAGGGTCCTGCGGCCTTAAATTTCCGGGTGCCTCCTTGAATTCCGCCTCACACAGGATGCCTCCCAGATGCAAGGTGGCTGCAGTGCCAACTTGGTCTGGTTTGAGAGTGCCAAGTGGGTGCTGAAAACTGACACCCAGAACAGTGGTTTGTGAGTTTTGTTTCCCAGGGAAAAAGCCTGTACAATCGTTCGGGGTCCTGCGGCCTTAAATTGCCGGGTGCCTCCTGGAGATCCGCCTCTTGCAGGATTTTTCCCAGATGCTATGCGGCACCATTGCCCACTTAGTCTGGTTTGAGAGTGTCAAGTGGGTCCTCCAAACTGACACCCAGAACAGTGGCTTCTGAGTTTTGTTTCCCAGGGAAATACCCTGTAGAGTGGTTCAGGGTCCTGCCGCGTTAAATTTCAGGGTGCCTCCTGGAATTCGGCCTCTCGCAGAATGCCTCCCAGACGCAAGCTGTCACAAGTGCCAACATGGTCTTGTTTGAGAGTGCCAAGTGGGTCCTGAAAACTGACACCCAGAACAGTGGCTTCTGAGTTTTGTTTCCCAGGGAAAAACACTGTACAGTGGTTCAGGGTCCTGAGGCCTTAAATTTCAGGGTGCCTCCTGGAATTCCGCCTCTCGCGGGATGCCTCCCAGACGCAATGTTGCACCCGTGCCAACTTGGTCTGGTTTGGTAGTGCCAAGTGGGTCCTGAAAACTGACACCCAGAACAGTGGCTTCTGAGTTTTGTTTCCCAGGGAAAAAGCCTGTACAATCGTTCGGGGTCCTGCGGCCTTAAATTGCCGGGTGCCTCCTGGAGATCCGCCTCTTGCAGGATTTTTCCCAGATGCTATGCGGCACCATTGCCCACTTAGTCTGGTTTGAGAATGCCTAGTGGGTCCTGCAAACTGACACCAAGAACAGTCGCTGCTGAGATTTGTTTCCCAGGAAAAAAGCCTGTACAATGGTTCAGGGTCCTGAGGCCTTAAATGGCCAGGTGCCTCGTCGAATTCCGCCTCTCGCAGGATGCCTTTCAGACGAAGGGTGGCAGCAGTGCCAACATGGTCTCGTTTGAGAGTGCCAAGTGGGTCCTGAAAACTGACACCCAGAACAGTGTTTTGTGAGTTTTGTTTCCCAGGGAAAAACACTGTACAGTGGTTCAGGGCCCAGAGGCCTTAAATGGCCAGGTGCCTCGTCGAATTCCGCCTTTCTCAGGATGCCTCCCAGACGCAAGGTGGCACCCGTGCCAACTTGGTCTGGTTTGAGAGTGCCAAGTGGGTCCTGCAAACTGACACCCAGAACAGTGGCTTCTGAGTTTTGTTTCCCAGGGAAAAAGCCTGTACAATGGTTCAGGGTCCTGCGGCCTTAAATTTCCGGGTGCCTCCTTGAATTCCGCCTCACACAGGATGCCTCCCAGACGCAAGGTAGAACCAGTGCCAACTTAGTCTGGTTTGAGAGTGTCAAGTGGGTCCTGCAAACTGACACTAAGAACAGTGGCTTCTGAGTTTTGTTTCCCAGGGAAAAAGCCTGTACAATGGTTCAGGGTCCTGCGGCCTTAAATTTCCGGGTGCCTCCTTGAATTCCGCCTCACACAGGATGCCTCCCAGATGCAAGGTGGCTGCAGTGCCAACTTGGTCTGGTTTGAGAGTGCCAAGTGGGTGCTGAAAACTGACACCCAGAACAGTGGTTTGTGAGTTTTGTTTCCCAGGGAAAAAGCCTGTACAATCGTTCGGGGTCCTGCGGCCTTAAATTGCCGGGTGCCTCCTGGAGATCCGCCTCTTGCAGGATTTTTCCCAGATGCTATGCGGCACCATTGCCCACTTAGTCTGGTTTGAGAGTGTCAAGTGGGTCCTCCAAACTGACACCCAGAACAGTGGCTTCTGAGTTTTGTTTCCCAGGGAAATACCCTGTAGAGTGGTTCAGGGTCCTGCCGCGTTAAATTTCAGGGTGCCTCCTGGAATTCGGCCTCTCGCAGAATGCCTCCCAGACGCAAGCTGTCACAAGTGCCAACATGGTCTTGTTTGAGAGTGCCAAGTGGGTCCTGAAAACTGACACCCAGAACAGTGGCTTCTGAGTTTTGTTTCCCTGGGAAAAAGCCTGTACAGTGGTTCAGGGTCCTGAGGCCTTAAATGGCCAGGTGCCTCGTCGCATTCCGCCTTTCTCAGGATGCCTCCCAGACGCAAGGTGGCACCCGTGCCAACTTGGTCTGGTTTGAGAGTGCCATGTGGGTCCTGCAAACTGACACTAAGAACAGTGGCTTCTGAGTTTTGTTTCCCAGGGAAAAGGCCTGTACAATGGTTCAGGGTCCTGCGGCCTTATATTGCCGGGTGTCTCCTAGAATTCTGCCTCACACAGGATGCCTCCCAGATGCAAGGTGGCTGCAGTGCCAACTTGGTCTGGTTTGAGAGTGCCAAGTGGGTGCTGAAAACTGACACCCAGAACAGTGGCTTCTGAGTATTGTTTCCCTGGGAAAAAGCCTGTACAGTGGTTCAGGGTCCTGAGGCCTTAAATTTCAGGGTGGCTCCTGGAATTCCGCCTCTCGCGGGATGCCTCCCAGACGCAATGTGGCACCCGTGCCAACTTGGTCTGGTTTGGTAGTGCCAAGTGGGTCCTGCAAACTGACACCCAGAACAGTGGCTTTTGAGTTTTGTTTCCCAGGGAAAAGGCCTGTAGAGTGGTTCAGGGTCCTGCGGCCTTATATTGCCGGGTGTCTCCTAGAATTCTGCCTCACACAGGATGCCTCCCAGATGCAAGGTGGCTGCAGTGCCAACTTGGTCTGGTTTGAGAGTGCCAAGTGGGTGCTGAAAACTGACACCCAGAACAGTGGCTTCTGAGTTTTGTTTCCCAGGGAAAAACACTGTACAGTGGTTCAGGGTCCTGAGGCCTTAAATGGCCAGGTGCCTCGTCGAATTCCGCCTTTCTCAGGATGCCTCCCAGACGCAAGGTGGCACCCGTGCCAACTTGGTCTGGTTTGAGAGTGCCTAGTGGGTCCTGCAAACTGACACTAAGAACAGTGGCTTCTGAGTTTTGTTTCCCAGGGAAAAAGCCTGTACAATGGTTCAGGGTCCTGAGGCCTTAAATTTCCGGGTGACTCCTTGAATTCCGCCTCACACAGGATGCCTCCCAGATGCAAGGTGGCACCAGTGCCAACTTGGTCTGGTTTGAGAGTGCCTAGTAGGTCCTGAAAACTGACACCCAGAACAGTGGCTTTTGAGTTTTGTTTCCCAGGGAAAAGGCCTGTAGAGTGGTTCAGGGTCCAGCGGCCTTATATTGCCGGGTGTCTCCTAGAATTCTGCCTCACACAGGATGCCTCCCAGATGCAAGGTGGCTGCAGTGCCAACTTGGTCTGGTTTGAGAGTGCCAAGTGGGTGCTGAAAACTGACACCCAGAACAGTGGCTTCTGAGTTTTGTTTCCCAGGGAAAAAGCCTGTACAGTGGTTCAGGGTCCTGAGGCCTTAAATTGCAGGGTGCCTCCTGGAATTCCGCCTCTCGCGGGATGCCTCCCAGACGCAATGTGGCACCCGTGCCAACTTGGTCTGGTTTGGTAGTGCCAAGTGGGTCCTGAAAACTGACATCCAGAACAGTGGTTTGTGAGTTTTGTTTCCCAGGGAAAAAGCCTGTACAATCGTTCGGGGTCCTGCGGCCTTAAATTGCCGGGTGCCTCCTGGAGATCTGCCTCTTGCAGGATTTTTCCCAGATGCTATGCGGCACCATTGCCCACTTAGTCTGGTTTGAGAATGCCTAGTGGGTCCTGCAAACTGACACCAAGAACAGTAGCTGCTGAGATTTGTTTCCCAGGAAAAAAGCCTGTACAATGGTTCAGGGTCCTGAGGCCTTAAATGGCCAGGTGCCTCGTCGAATTCCGCCTCTCGCAGGATGCCTTTCAGACGAAGGGTGGCAGCAGTGCCAACATGGTCTCGTTTGAGAGTGCCAAGTGGGTCCTGAAAACTGACACCCAGAACAGTGTTTTGTGAGTTTTGTTTCCCAGGGAAAAACACTGTACAGTGGTTCAGGGTCCTGCGGCCTTAAATGGCCAGGTGCCTCATCGAATTCCGCCTTTCTCAGGATGCCTTTCAGACGCAAGGTGGCACCCGTGCCAACTTGGTCTGGTTTGAGAGTGCCTAGTGGGTCCTGCAAACTGACACTAAGAACAGTGGCTTCTGAGTTTTGTTTCCCAGGGAAAAAGCCTGTACAATGGTTCAGGGTCCTGCGGCCTTAAATTTCTGGGTGCCTCCTTGAATTCCGCCTCACACAGGATGCCTCCCAGATGCAAGGTGGCACCAGTGCCAACTTGGTCTGGTTTGAGAGTGCCTAGTGGGTCCTGAAAACTGACACCCAGAACAGTGGCTTTTGAGTTTTGTTTCCCAGGGAAAAGGCCTGTAGAGTGGTTCAGGGTCCTGCGGCCTTATATTGCCGGGTGTCTCCTAGAATTCTGCCTCACACAGGATGCCTCCCAGATGCAAGGTGGCTGCAGTGCCAACTTGGTCTGGTTTGAGAGTGCCAAGTGGGTGCTGAAAACTGACACCCAGATCAGTGGCTTCTGAGTTTTGTTTCCCAGGGAAAAAGCCTGTACAGTGGTTCAGGGTCCTGAGGCCTTAAATTTCAGGGTGCCTCCTGGAATTCCGCCTCTCGCGGGATGCCTCCCAGACGCAATGTGGCACCCGTGCCAACTTGGTCTGGTTTGGTAGTGCCAAGTGGGTCCTGAAAACTGACACCCAGAACAGTGGTTTGTGAGTTTTGTTTCCCAGGGAAAAAGCCTGTACAATCGTTCGGGGTCCTGCGGCCTTAAATTGCCGGGTGCCTCCTGGAGATCCGCCTCTTGCAGGATTTTTCCCAGATGCTATGCGGCACCATTGCCCACTTAGTCTGGTTTGAGAGTGTCAAGTGGGTCCTCCAAACTGACACCCAGAACAGTGGCTTCTGAGTTTTGTTTCCCAGGGAAATACCCTGTAGAGTGGTTCAGGGTCCTGCCGCGTTAAATTTCAGGGTGCCTCCTGGAATTCGGCCTCTCGCAGAATGCCTCCCAGACGCAAGCTGTCACAAGTGCCAACATGGTCTTGTTTGAGAGTGCCAAGTGGGTCCTTTAAACTGACACCCAGAACAGTGGCTTCTGAGTTTTGTTTCCCAGGGAAAAACACTGTACAGTGGTTCAGGGTCCTGAGGCCTTAAATGGCCAGGTGCCTCGTCGAATTCCGCCTTTCTCAGGATGCCTCCCAGACGCAAGGTGGCACCCGTGCCAACTTGGTCTGGTTTGAGAGTGCCTAGTGGGTCCTGCAAACTGACACTAAGAACAGTGGCTTCTGAGTTTTGTATCCCAGGGAAAAGGCCTGTACAATGGTTCAGGGTCCTGCGGCCTTATATTGCCGGGTGTCTCCTAGAATTCTGCCTCACACAGGATGCCTCCCAGATGCAAGGTGGCTGCAGTGCCAACTTGGTCTGGTTTGAGAGTGCCAAGTGGGTGCTGAAAACTGACACCCAGAACAGTGGCTTCTGAGTATTGTTTCCCAGGGAAAAAGCCTGTACAGTGGTTCAGGGTCCTGAGGCCTTAAATTTCAGGGTGCCTCCTGGAATTCCGCCTCTCGCGGGATGCCTCCCAGACGCAATGTGGCACCGGTGCCAACTTGGTCCGGTTTGGTAGTGCCAAGTGGGTCCTGAAAACTGACACCCAGAACAGTGGTTTGTGAGTTTTGTTTCCCAGGGAAAAAGCCTGTACAATGGTTCAGGGTCCTGAGGCCTTAAATGGCCAGGTGCCTCGTCGAATTCTGCCTCACACAGGATGCCTCCCAGATGCAAGGTGGCTGCAGTGCACACTTGGTCTGGTTTGAGAGTGCCAAGTGGGTGCTGAAAACTGACACCCAGAACAGTGGCTTCTGAGTTTTGTTTCCCAGGGAAAAAGCCTGTACAGTGGTTCAGGGTCCTGAGGCCTTAAATTTCAGGGTGCCTCCTGGAATTCCGCCTCTCGCGGGATGCCTCCCAGACGCAATGTGGCACCCGTGCCAACTTGGTCTGGTTTGGTAGTGCCAAGTGGGTCCTGAAAACTGACACCCAGAACAGTGGTTTGTGAGTTTTGTTTCCCAGGGAAAAAGCCTGTACAATCGTTCGGGGTCCTGCGGCCTTAAATTGCCGGGTGCCTCCTGGAGATCCGCCTCTTGCAGGATTTTTCCCAGATGCTATGCGGCACCATTGCCCACTTAGTCTGGTTTGAGAATGCCTAGTGGGTCCTGCAAACTGACACCAAGAACAGTCGCTGCTGAGATTTGGTTCCCAGGAAAAAAGCCTGTACAATGGTTCAGGGTCCTGAGGCCTTAAATGGCCAGGTGCCTCGTCGAATTCCGCCTCTCGCAGGATGCCTTTCAGACGAAGGGTGGCAGCAGTGCCAACATGGTCTCGTTTGAGAGTGCCAAGTGGGTCCTGAAAACTGACACCCAGAACAGTGTTTTGTGAGTTTTGTTTCCCAGGGAAAAACACTGTACAGTGGTTCAGGGTCCTGCGGCCTTAAATTTCAGGGTGCCTCCTTGAATTCCGCCTCACACAGGATGCCTCCCAGACGCAAGGTAGAACCAGTGCCAACTTAGTCTGGTTTGAGAGTGTCAAGTGGGTCCTGCAAACTGACACTAAGAACAGTGGCTTCTGAGTTTTGTTTCCCAGGGAAAAAGCCTGTACAATGGTTCAGGGTCCTGCGGCCTTAAATTTCCGGGTGCCTCCTTGAATTCCGCCTCACACAGGATGCCTCCCAGATGCAAGGTGGCTGCAGTGCCAACTTGGTCTGGTTTGAGAGTGCCAAGTGGGTGCTGAAAACTGACACCCAGAACAGTGGTTTGTGAGTTTTGTTTCCCAGGGAAAAAGCCTGTACAATCGTTCGGGGTCCTGCGGCCTTAAATTGCCGGGTGCCTCCTGGAGATCCGCCTCTTGCAGGATTTTTCCCAGATGCTATGCGGCACCATTGCCCACTTAGTCTGGTTTTAGAGTGTCAAGTGGGTCCTCCAAACTGACACCCAGAACAGTGGCTTCTGAGTTTTGTTTCCCAGGGAAATACCCTGTAGAGTGGTTCAGGGTCCTGCCGCGTTAAATTTCAGGGTGCCTCCTGGAATTCGGCCTCTCGCAGAATGCCTCCCAGACGCAAGCTGTCACAAGTGCCAACATGGTCTTGTTTGAGAGTGCCAAGTGGGTCCTTTAAACTGACACCCAGAACAGTGGCTTCTGAGTTTTGTTTCCCAGGGAAAAACACTGTACAGTGGTTCAGGGTCCTGAGGCCTTAAATGGCCAGGTGCCTCGTCGAATTCCGCCTTTCTCAGGATGCCTCCCAGACGCAAGGTGGCACCCGTGCCAACTTGGTCTGGTTTGAGAGTTCCTAGTGGGTCCTGCAAACTGACACTAAGAACAGTGGCTTCTGAGTTTTGTTTCCCAGGGAAAAGGCCTGTACAATGGTTCAGGGTCCTGCGGCCTTATATTGCCGGGTGTCTCCTAGAATTCTGCCTCACACAGGATGCCTCCCAGATGCAAGGTGGCTGCAGTGCCAACTTGGTCTGGTTTGAGAGTGCCAAGTGGGTGCTGAAAACTGACACCCAGAACAGTGGCTTCTGAGTTTTGTTTCCCAGGGAAAAAGCCTGTACAATGGTTCAGGGTCCTGAGGCCTTAAATTGCAGGGTGCCTCCTGGAATTCCGCCTCTCGCGGGATGCCTCCCAGACGCAATGTGGCACCCGTGCCAACTTGGTCTGGTTTGGTAGTGCCAAGTGGGTCCTGAAAACTGACACCCAGAACAGTGGTTTGTGAGTTTTGTTTCCCAGGGAAAAAGCCTGTACAATCGTTCGGGGTCCTGCGGCCTTAAATTGCCGGGTGCCTCCTGGAGATCTGCCTCTTGCAGGATTTTTCCCAGATGCTATGCGGCACCATTGCCCACTTAGTCTGGTTTGAGAATGCCTAGTGGGTCCTGCAAACTGACACCAAGAACAGTAGCTGCTGAGATTTGTTTCCCAGGAAAAAAGCCTGTACAATGGTTCAGGGTCCTGAGGCCTTAAATGGCCAGGTGCCTCGTCGAATTCCGCCTCTCGCAGGATGCCTTTCAGACGAAGGGTGGCAGCAGTGCCAACATGGTCTCGTTTGAGAGTGCCAAGTGGGTCCTGAAAACTGACACCCAGAACAGTGTTTTGTGAGTTTTGTTTCCCAGGGAAAAACACTGTACAGTGGTTCAGGGTCCTGCGGCCTTAAATGGCCAGGTGCCTCATCGAATTCCGCCTTTCTCAGGATGCCTTTCAGACGCAAGGTGGCACCCGTGCCAACTTGGTCTGGTTTGAGAGTGCCTAGTGGGTCCTGCAAACTGACACTAAGAACAGTGGCTTCTGAGTTTTGTTTCCCAGGGAAAAAGCCTGTACAATGGTTCAGGGTCCTGCGGCCTTAAATTTCTGGGTGCCTCCTTGAATTCCGCCTCACACAGGATGCCTCCCAGATGCAAGGTGGCACCAGTGCCAACTTGGTCTGGTTTGAGAGTGCCTAGTGGGTCCTGAAAACTGACACCCAGAACAGTGGCTTTTGAGTTTTGTTTCCCAGGGAAAAGGCCTGTAGAGTGGTTCAGGGTCCTGCGGCCTTATATTGCCGGGTGTCTCCTAGAATTCTGCCTCACACAGGATGCCTCCCAGATGCAAGGTGGCTGCAGTGCCAACTTGGTCTGGTTTGAGAGTGCCAAGTGGGTGCTGAAAACTGACACCCAGAACAGTGTTTTGTGAGTTTTGTTTCCCAGGGAAAAACACTGTACAGTGGTTCAGGGCCCAGAGGCCTTAAATGGCCAGGTGCCTCGTCGAATTCCGCCTTTCTCAGGATGCCTCCCAGACGCAAGGTGGCACCCGTGCCAACTTGGTCTGGTTTGAGAGTGCCAAGTGGGTCCTGCAAACTGACACCCAGAACAGTGGCTTCTGAGTTTTGTTTCCCAGGGAAAAAGCCTGTACAATGGTTCAGGGTCCTGCGGCCTTAAATTTCAGGGTGCCTCCTTGAATTCCGCCTCACACAGGATGCCTCCCAGACGCAAGGTAGAACCAGTGCCAACTTAGTCTGGTTTGAGAGTGTCAAGTGGGTCCTGCAAACTGACACTAAGAACAGTGGCTTCTGAGTTTTGTTTCCCAGGGAAAAAGCCTGTACAATGGTTCAGGGTCCTGCGGCCTTAAATTTCCGGGTGCCTCCTTGAATTCCGCCTCACACAGGATGCCTCCCAGATGCAAGGTGGCTGCAGTGCCAACTTGGTCTGGTTTGAGAGTGCCAAGTGGGTGCTGAAAACTGACACCCAGAACAGTGGTTTGTGAGTTTTGTTTCCCAGGGAAAAAGCCTGTACAATCGTTCGGGGTCCTGCGGCCTTAAATTGCCGGGTGCCTCCTGGAGATCCGCCTCTTGCAGGATTTTTCCCAGATGCTATGCGGCACCATTGCCCACTTAGTCTGGTTTGAGAGTGTCAAGTGGGTCCTCCAAACTGACACCCAGAACAGTGGCTTCTGAGTTTTGTTTCCCAGGGAAATACCCTGTAGAGTGGTTCAGGGTCCTGCCGCGTTAAATTTCAGGGTGCCTCCTGGAATTCGGCCTCTCGCAGAATGCCTCCCAGACGCAAGCTGTCACAAGTGCCAACATGGTCTTGTTTGAGAGTGCCAAGTGGGTCCTTTAAACTGACACCCAGAACAGTGGCTTCTGAGTTTTGTTTCCCAGGGAAAAACACTGTACAGTGGTTCAGGGTCCTGAGGCCTTAAATGGCCAGGTGCCTCGTCGAATTCCGCCTTTCTCAGGATGCCTCCCAGACGCAAGGTGGCACCCGTGCCAACTTGGTCTGGTTTGAGAGTTCCTAGTGGGTCCTGCAAACTGACACTAAGAACAGTGGCTTCTGAGTTTTGTTTCCCAGGGAAAAGGCCTGTACAATGGTTCAGGGTCCTGCGGCCTTATATTGCCGGGTGTCTCCTAGAATTCTGCCTCACACAGGATGCCTCCCAGATGCAAGGTGGCTGCAGTGCCAACTTGGTCTGGTTTGAGAGTGCCAAGTGGGTGCTGAAAACTGACACCCAGAACAGTGGCTTCTGAGTTTTGTTTCCCAGGGAAAAAGCCTGTACAATGGTTCAGGGTCCTGAGGCCTTAAATTGCAGGGTGCCTCCTGGAATTCCGCCTCTCGCGGGATGCCTCCCAGACGCAATGTGGCACCCGTGCCAACTTGGTCTGGTTTGGTAGTGCCAAGTGGGTCCTGAAAACTGACACCCAGAACAGTGGTTTGTGAGTTTTGTTTCCCAGGGAAAAAGCCTGTACAATCGTTCGGGGTCCTGCGGCCTTAAATTGCCGGGTGCCTCCTGGAGATCTGCCTCTTGCAGGATTTTTCCCAGATGCTATGCGGCACCATTGCCCACTTAGTCTGGTTTGAGAATGCCTAGTGGGTCCTGCAAACTGACACCAAGAACAGTAGCTGCTGAGATTTGTTTCCCAGGAAAAAAGCCTGTACAATGGTTCAGGGTCCTGAGGCCTTAAATGGCCAGGTGCCTCGTCGAATTCCGCCTCTCGCAGGATGCCTTTCAGACGAAGGGTGGCAGCAGTGCCAACATGGTCTCGTTTGAGAGTGCCAAGTGGGTCCTGAAAACTGACACCCAGAACAGTGTTTTGTGAGTTTTGTTTCCCAGGGAAAAACACTGTACAGTGGTTCAGGGTCCTGCGGCCTTAAATGGCCAGGTGCCTCATCGAATTCCGCCTTTCTCAGGATGCCTTTCAGACGCAAGGTGGCACCCGTGCCAACTTGGTCTGGTTTGAGAGTGCCTAGTGGGTCCTGCAAACTGACACTAAGAACAGTGGCTTCTGAGTTTTGTTTCCCAGGGAAAAAGCCTGTACAATGGTTCAGGGTCCTGCGGCCTTAAATTTCTGGGTGCCTCCTTGAATTCCGCCTCACACAGGATGCCTCCCAGATGCAAGGTGGCACCAGTGCCAACTTGGTCTGGTTTGAGAGTGCCTAGTGGGTCCTGAAAACTGACACCCAGAACAGTGGCTTTTGAGTTTTGTTTCCCAGGGAAAAGGCCTGTAGAGTGGTTCAGGGTCCTGCGGCCTTATATTGCCGGGTGTCTCCTAGAATTCTGCCTCACACAGGATGCCTCCCAGATGCAAGGTGGCTGCAGTGCCAACTTGGTCTGGTTTGAGAGTGCCAAGTGGGTGCTGAAAACTGACACCCAGATCAGTGGCTTCTGAGTTTTGTTTCCCAGGGAAAAAGCCTGTACAGTGGTTCAGGGTCCTGAGGCCTTAAATTTCAGGGTGCCTCCTGGAATTCCGCCTCTCGCGGGATGCCTCCCAGACGCAATGTGGCACCCGTGCCAACTTGGTCTGGTTTGGTAGTGCCAAGTGGGTCCTGAAAACTGACACCCAGAACAGTGGTTTGTGAGTTTTGTTTCCCAGGGAAAAAGCCTGTACAATCGTTCGGGGTCCTGCGGCCTTAAATTGCCGGGTGCCTCCTGGAGATCCGCCTCTTGCAGGATTTTTCCCAGATGCTATGCGGCACCATTGCCCACTTAGTCTGGTTTGAGAGTGTCAAGTGGGTCCTCCAAACTGACACCCAGAACAGTGGCTTCTGAGTTTTGTTTCCCAGGGAAATACCCTGTAGAGTGGTTCAGGGTCCTGCCGCGTTAAATTTCAGGGTGCCTCCTGGAATTCGGCCTCTCGCAGAATGCCTCCCAGACGCAAGCTGTCACAAGTGCCAACATGGTCTTGTTTGAGAGTGCCAAGTGGGTCCTTTAAACTGACACCCAGAACAGTGGCTTCTGAGTTTTGTTTCCCAGGGAAAAACACTGTACAGTGGTTCAGGGTCCTGAGGCCTTAAATGGCCAGGTGCCTCGTCGAATTCCGCCTTTCTCAGGATGCCTCCCAGACGCAAGGTGGCACCCGTGCCAACTTGGTCTGGTTTGAGAGTGCCTAGTGGGTCCTGCAAACTGACACTAAGAACAGTGGCTTCTGAGTTTTGTTTCCCAGGGAAAAGGCCTGTACAATGGTTCAGGGTCCTGCGGCCTTATATTGCCGGGTGTCTCCTAGAATTCTGCCTCACACAGGATGCCTCCCAGATGCAAGGTGGCTGCAGTGCCAACTTGGTCTGGTTTGAGAGTGCCAAGTGGGTGCTGAAAACTGACACCCAGAACAGTGGCTTCTGAGTATTGTTTCCCTGGGAAAAAGCCTGTACAGTGGTTCAGGGTCCTGAGGCCTTAAATTTCAGGGTGCCTCCTGGAATTCCGCCTCTCGCGGGATGCCTCCCAGACGCAATGTGGCACCAGTGCCAACTTGGTCTGGTTTGGTAGTGCCAAGTGGGTCCTGAAAACTGACACCCAGAACAGTGGTTTGTGAGTTTTGTTTCCCAGGGAAAAAGCCTGTACAATGGTTCAGGGTCCTGAGGCCTTAAATGGCCAGGTGCCTCGTCGAATTCTGCCTCACACAGGATGCCTCCCAGATGCAAGGTGGCTGCAGTGCACACTTGGTCTGGTTTGAGAGTGCCAAGTGGGTGCTGAAAACTGACACCCAGAACAGTGGCTTCTGAGTTTTGTTTCCCAGGGAAAAAGCCTGTACAATGGTTCAGGGTCCTGAGGCCTTAAATTTCAGGGTGCGTCCTGGAATTCCGCCTCTCGCGGGATGCCTCCCAGACGCAATGTGGCACCCGTGCCAACTTGGTCTGGTTTGGTAGTGCCAAGTGGGTCCTGAAAACTGACACCCAGAACAGTGGTTTGTGAGTTTTGTTTCCCAGGGAAAAAGCCTGTACAATCGTTCGGGGTCCTGCGGCCTTAAATTGCCGGGTGCCTCCTGGAGATCCGCCTCTTGCAGGATTTTTCCCAGATGCTATGCGGCACCATTGCCCACTTAGTCTGGTTTGAGAATGCCTAGTGGGTCCTGCAAACTGACACCAAGAACAGTCGCTGCTGAGATTTGTTTCCCAGGAAAAAAGCCTGTACAATGGTTCAGGGTCCTGAGGCCTTAAATGGCCAGGTGCCTCGTCGAATTCCGCCTCTCGCAGGATGCCTTTCAGACGAAGGGTGGCAGCAGTGCCAACTTGGTCTGGTTTGAGAGTGCCAAGTGGGTCCTGAAAACTGACACCCAGAACAGTGTTTTGTGAGTTTTGTTTCCCAGGGAAAAAGCCTGTACAATGGTTCAGGGTCCTGCGGCCTTATATTGCCGGGTGTCTCCTAGAATTCTGCCTCACACAGGATGCCTCCCAGATGCAAGGTGGCTGCAGTGCCAACTTGGTCTGGTTTGAGAGTGCCAAGTGGGTGCTGAAAACTGACACCCAGAACAGTGGCTTCTGAGTTTTGTTTCCCAGGGAAAAACACTGTACAGTGGTTCAGGGTCCTGAGGCCTTAAATTTCAGGGTGCCTCCTGGAATTCCGCCTCTCGCGGGATGCCTCCCAGACGCAATGTGGCACCCGTGCCAACTTGGTCTGGTTTGGTAGTGCCAAGTGGGTCCTGCAAACTGACACCCAGAACAGTGGCTTCTGAGTTTTGTTTCCCAGGGAAAAAGCCTGTACAATGGTTCAGGGTCCTGCGGCCTTAAATTTCCGGGTGCCTCCTTGAATTCCGCCTCACACAGGATGCCTCCCAGACGCAAGGTAGAACCAGTGCCAACTTAGTCTGGTTTGAGAGTGTCAAGTGGGTCCTGCAAACTGACACTAAGAACAGTGGCTTCTGAGTTTTGTTTCCCAGGGAAAAAGCCTGTACAATGGTTCAGGGTCCTGCGGCCTTAAATTTCCGGGTGCCTCCTTGAATTCCGCCTCACACAGGATGCCTCCCAGATGCAAGGTGGCTGCAGTGCCAACTTGGTCTGGTTTGAGAGTGCCAAGTGGGTGCTGAAAACTGACACCCAGAACAGTGGTTTGTGAGTTTTGTTTCCCAGGGAAAAAGCCTGTACAATCGTTCGGGGTCCTGCGGCCTTAAATTGCCGGGTGCCTCCTGGAGATCCGCCTCTTGCAGGATTTTTCCCAGATGCTATGCGGCACCATTGCCCACTTAGTCTGGTTTGAGAGTGTCAAGTGGGTCCTCCAAACTGACACCCAGAACAGTGGCTTCTGAGTTTTGTTTCCCAGGGAAATACCCTGTAGAGTGGTTCAGGGTCCTGCCGCGTTAAATTTCAGGGTGCCTCCTGGAATTCGGCCTCTCGCAGAATGCCTCCCAGACGCAAGCTGTCACAAGTGCCAACATGGTCTTGTTTGAGAGTGCCAAGTGGGTCCTTTAAACTGACACCCAGAACAGTGGCTTCTGAGTTTTGTTTCCCAGGGAAAAACACTGTACAGTGGTTCAGGGTCCTGAGGCCTTAAATGGCCAGGTGCCTCGTCGAATTCCGCCTTTCTCAGGATGCCTCCCAGACGCAAGGTGGCACCCGTGCCAACTTGGTCTGGTTTGAGAGTTCCTAGTGGGTCCTGCAAACTGACACTAAGAACAGTGGCTTCTGAGTTTTGTTTCCCAGGGAAAAGGCCTGTACAATGGTTCAGGGTCCTGCGGCCTTATATTGCCGGGTGTCTCCTAGAATTCTGCCTCACACAGGATGCCTCCCAGATGCAAGGTGGCTGCAGTGCCAACTTGGTCTGGTTTGAGAGTGCCAAGTGGGTGCTGAAAACTGACACCCAGAACAGTGGCTTCTGAGTTTTGTTTCCCAGGGAAAAAGCCTGTACAATGGTTCAGGGTCCTGAGGCCTTAAATTGCAGGGTGCCTCCTGGAATTCCGCCTCTCGCGGGATGCCTCCCAGACGCAATGTGGCACCCGTGCCAACTTGGTCTGGTTTGGTAGTGCCAAGTGGGTCCTGAAAACTGACACCCAGAACAGTGGTTTGTGAGTTTTGTTTCCCAGGGAAAAAGCCTGTACAATCGTTCGGGGTCCTGCGGCCTTAAATTGCCGGGTGCCTCCTGGAGATCTGCCTCTTGCAGGATTTTTCCCAGATGCTATGCGGCACCATTGCCCACTTAGTCTGGTTTGAGAATGCCTAGTGGGTCCTGCAAACTGACACCAAGAACAGTAGCTGCTGAGATTTGTTTCCCAGGAAAAAAGCCTGTACAATGGTTCAGGGTCCTGAGGCCTTAAATGGCCAGGTGCCTCGTCGAATTCCGCCTCTCGCAGGATGCCTTTCAGACGAAGGGTGGCAGCAGTGCCAACATGGTCTCGTTTGAGAGTGCCAAGTGGGTCCTGAAAACTGACACCCAGAACAGTGTTTTGTGAGTTTTGTTTCCCAGGGAAAAACACTGTACAGTGGTTCAGGGTCCTGCGGCCTTAAATGGCCAGGTGCCTCATCGAATTCCGCCTTTCTCAGGATGCCTTTCAGACGCAAGGTGGCACCCGTGCCAACTTGGTCTGGTTTGAGAGTGCCTAGTGGGTCCTGCAAACTGACACTAAGAACAGTGGCTTCTGAGTTTTGTTTCCCAGGGAAAAAGCCTGTACAATGGTTCAGGGTCCTGCGGCCTTAAATTTCTGGGTGCCTCCTTGAATTCCGCCTCACACAGGATGCCTCCCAGATGCAAGGTGGCACCAGTGCCAACTTGGTCTGGTTTGAGAGTGCCTAGTGGGTCCTGAAAACTGACACCCAGAACAGTGGCTTTTGAGTTTTGTTTCCCAGGGAAAAGGCCTGTAGAGTGGTTCAGGGTCCTGCGGCCTTATATTGCCGGGTGTCTCCTAGAATTCTGCCTCACACAGGATGCCTCCCAGATGCAAGGTGGCTGCAGTGCCAACTTGGTCTGGTTTGAGAGTGCCAAGTGGGTGCTGAAAACTGACACCCAGAACAGTGGTTTGTGAGTTTTGTTTCCCAGGGAAAAAGCCTGTACAATCGTTCGGGGTCCTGCGGCCTTAAATTGCCGGGTGCCTCCTGGAGATCCGCCTCTTGCAGGATTTTTCCCAGATGCTATGCGGCACCATTGCCCACTTAGTCTGGTTTGAGAGTGTCAAGTGGGTCCTCCAAACTGACACCCAGAACAGTGGCTTCTGAGTTTTGTTTCCCAGGGAAATACCCTGTAGAGTGGTTCAGGGTCCTGCCGCGTTAAATTTCAGGGTGCCTCCTGGAATTCGGCCTCTCGCAGAATGCCTCCCAGACGCAAGCTGTCACAAGTGCCAACATGGTCTTGTTTGAGAGTGCCAAGTGGGTCCTTTAAACTGACACCCAGAACAGTGGCTTCTGAGTTTTGTTTCCCAGGGAAAAACACTGTACAGTGGTTCAGGGTCCTGAGGCCTTAAATGGCCAGGTGCCTCGTCGAATTCCGCCTTTCTCAGGATGCCTCCCAGACGCAAGGTGGCACCCGTGCCAACTTGGTCTGGTTTGAGAGTTCCTAGTGGGTCCTGCAAACTGACACTAAGAACAGTGGCTTCTGAGTTTTGTTTCCCAGGGAAAAGGCCTGTACAATGGTTCAGGGTCCTGCGGCCTTATATTGCCGGGTGTCTCCTAGAATTCTGCCTCACACAGGATGCCTCCCAGATGCAAGGTGGCTGCAGTGCCAACTTGGTCTGGTTTGAGAGTGCCAAGTGGGTGCTGAAAACTGACACCCAGAACAGTGGCTTCTGAGTTTTGTTTCCCAGGGAAAAAGCCTGTACAATGGTTCAGGGTCCTGAGGCCTTAAATTGCAGGGTGCCTCCTGGAATTCCGCCTCTCGCGGGATGCCTCCCAGACGCAATGTGGCACCCGTGCCAACTTGGTCTGGTTTGGTAGTGCCAAGTGGGTCCTGAAAACTGACACCCAGAACAGTGGTTTGTGAGTTTTGTTTCCCAGGGAAAAAGCCTGTACAATCGTTCGGGGTCCTGCGGCCTTAAATTGCCGGGTGCCTCCTGGAGATCTGCCTCTTGCAGGATTTTTCCCAGATGCTATGCGGCACCATTGCCCACTTAGTCTGGTTTGAGAATGCCTAGTGGGTCCTGCAAACTGACACCAAGAACAGTAGCTGCTGAGATTTGTTTCCCAGGAAAAAAGCCTGTACAATGGTTCAGGGTCCTGAGGCCTTAAATGGCCAGGTGCCTCGTCGAATTCCGCCTCTCGCAGGATGCCTTTCAGACGAAGGGTGGCAGCAGTGCCAACATGGTCTCGTTTGAGAGTGCCAAGTGGGTCCTGAAAACTGACACCCAGAACAGTGTTTTGTGAGTTTTGTTTCCCAGGGAAAAACACTGTACAGTGGTTCAGGGTCCTGCGGCCTTAAATGGCCAGGTGCCTCATCGAATTCCGCCTTTCTCAGGATGCCTTTCAGACGCAAGGTGGCACCCGTGCCAACTTGGTCTGGTTTGAGAGTGCCTAGTGGGTCCTGCAAACTGACACTAAGAACAGTGGCTTCTGAGTTTTGTTTCCCAGGGAAAAAGCCTGTACAATGGTTCAGGGTCCTGCGGCCTTAAATTTCTGGGTGCCTCCTTGAATTCCGCCTCACACAGGATGCCTCCCAGATGCAAGGTGGCACCAGTGCCAACTTGGTCTGGTTTGAGAGTGCCTAGTGGGTCCTGAAAACTGACACCCAGAACAGTGGCTTTTGAGTTTTGTTTCCCAGGGAAAAGGCCTGTAGAGTGGTTCAGGGTCCTGCGGCCTTATATTGCCGGGTGTCTCCTAGAATTCTGCCTCACACAGGATGCCTCCCAGATGCAAGGTGGCTGCAGTGCCAACTTGGTCTGGTTTGAGAGTGCCAAGTGGGTGCTGAAAACTGACACCCAGATCAGTGGCTTCTGAGTTTTGTTTCCCAGGGAAAAAGCCTGTACAGTGGTTCAGGGTCCTGAGGCCTTAAATTTCAGGGTGCCTCCTGGAATTCCGCCTCTCGCGGGATGCCTCCCAGACGCAAGGTGGCACCCGTGCCAACTTGGTCTGGTTTGGTAGTGCCAAGTGGGTCCTGAAAACTGACACCCAGAACAGTGGTTTGTGAGTTTTGTTTCCCAGGGAAAAAGCCTGTACAATCGTTCGGGGTCCTGCGGCCTTAAATTGCCGGGTGCCTCCTGGAGATCCGCCTCTTGCAGGATTTTTCCCAGATGCTATGCGGCACCATTGCCCACTTAGTCTGGTTTGAGAGTGTCAAGTGGGTCCTCCAAACTGACACCCAGAACAGTGGCTTCTGAGTTTTGTTTCCCAGGGAAATACCCTGTAGAGTGGTTCAGGGTCCTGCCGCGTTAAATTTCAGGGTGCCTCCTGGAATTCGGCCTCTCGCAGAATGCCTCCCAGACGCAAGCTGTCACAAGTGCCAACATGGTCTTGTTTGAGAGTGCCAAGTGGGTCCTTTAAACTGACACCCAGAACAGTGGCTTCTGAGTTTTGTTTCCCAGGGAAAAACACTGTACAGTGGTTCAGGGTCCTGAGGCCTTAAATGGCCAGGTGCCTCGTCGAATTCCGCCTTTCTCAGGATGCCTCCCAGACGCAAGGTGGCACCCGTGCCAACTTGGTCTGGTTTGAGAGTGCCTAGTGGGTCCTGCAAACTGACACTAAGAACAGTGGCTTCTGAGTTTTGTTTCCCAGGGAAAAGGCCTGTACAATGGTTCAGGGTCCTGCGGCCTTATATTGCCGGGTGTCTCCTAGAATTCTGCCTCACACAGGATGCCTCCCAGATGCAAGGTGGCTGCAGTGCCAACTTGGTCTGGTTTGAGAGTGCCAAGTGGGTGCTGAAAACTGACACCCAGAACAGTGGCTTCTGAGTATTGTTTCCCTGGGAAAAAGCCTGTACAATGGTTCAGGGTCCTGAGGCCTTAAATTTCAGGGTGCCTCCTGGAATTCCGCCTCTCGCGGGATGCCTCCCAGACGCAATGTGGCACCGGTGCCAACTTGGTCTGGTTTGGTAGTGCCAAGTGGGTCCTGAAAACTGACACCCAGAACAGTGGTTTGTGAGTTTTGTTTCCCAGGGAAAAACCCTGTAGATTGGTTCAGGGTCCTGAGGCCTTAAATGGCCAGGTGCCTCGTCGAATTCTGCCTCACACAGGATGCCTCCCAGATGCAAGGTGGCTGCAGTGCACACTTGGTCTGGTTTGAGAGTGCCAAGTGGGTGCTGAAAACTGACACCCAGAACAGTGGCTTCTGAGTTTTGTTTCCCAGGGAAAAAGCCTGTACAATGGTTCAGGGTCCTGAGGCCTTAAATTTCAGGGTGCGTCCTGGAATTCCGCCTCTCGCGGGATGCCTCCCAGACGCAATGTGGCACCCGTGCCAACTTGGTCTGGTTTGGTAGTGCCAAGTGGGTCCTGAAAACTGACACCCAGAACAGTGGTTTGTGAGTTTTGTTTCCCAGGGAAAAAGCCTGTACAATCGTTCCGGGTCCTGCGGCCTTAAATTGCCGGGTGCCTCCTGGAGATCCGCCTCTTGCAGGATTTTTCCCAGATGCTATGCGGCACCATTGCCCACTTAGTCTGGTTTGAGAATGCCTAGTGGGTCCTGCAAACTGACACCAAGAACAGTCGCTGCTGAGATTTGTTTCCCAGGAAAAAAGCCTGTACAATGGTTCAGGGTCCTGAGGCCTTAAATGGCCAGGTGCCTCGTCGAATTCCGCCTCTCGCAGGATGCCTTTCAGACGAAGGGTGGCAGCAGTGCCAACTTGGTCTGGTTTGAGAGTGCCAAGTGGGTCCTGAAAACTGACACCCAGAACAGTGTTTTGTGAGTTTTGTTTCCCAGGGAAAAAGCCTGTACAATGGTTCAGGGTCCTGCGGCCTTATATTGCCGGGTGTCTCCTAGAATTCTGCCTCACACAGGATGCCTCCCAGATGCAAGGTGGCTGCAGTGCCAACTTGGTCTGGTTTGAGAGTGCCAAGTGGGTGCTGAAAACTGACACCCAGAACAGTGGCTTCTGAGTTTTGTTTCCCAGGGAAAAACACTGTACAGTGGTTCAGGGTCCTGAGGCCTTAAATTTCAGGGTGCCTCCTGGAATTCCGCCTCTCGCGGGATGCCTCCCAGACGCAATGTGGCACCCGTGCCAACTTGGTCTGGTTTGGTAGTGCCAAGTGGGTCCTGCAAACTGACACCCAGAACAGTGGCTTCTGAGTTTTGTTTCCCAGGGAAAAAGCCTGTACAATGGTTCAGGGTCCTGCGGCCTTAAATTTCCGGGTGCCTCCTTGAATTCCGCCTCACACAGGATGCCTCCCAGACGCAAGGTAGAACCAGTGCCAACTTAGTCTGGTTTGAGAGTGCCTAGTGGGTCCTGCAAACTGACACCCAGAACAGTGGCTTCTGAGTTTTGTTTCCCAGGGAAAAAGCCTGTACAATGGTTCAGGGTCCTGCGGCCTTAAATTTCCGGGTGCCTCCTTGAATTCCGCCTCACACAGGATGCCTCCCAGATGCAAGGTGGCTGCAGTGCCAACTTGGTCTGGTTTGAGAGTGCCAAGTGGGTGCTGAAAACTGACACCCAGAACAGTGGTTTGTGAGTTTTGTTTCCCAGGGAAAAAGCCTGTACAATCGTTCGGGGTCCTGCGGCCTTAAATTGCCGGGTGCCTCCTGGAGATCCGCCTCTTGCAGGATTTTTCCCAGATGCTATGCGGCACCATTGCCCACTTAGTCTGGTTTGAGAGTGTCAAGTGGGTCCTCCAAACTGACACCCAGAACAGTGGCTTCTGAGTTTTGTTTCCCAGGGAAATACCCTGTAGAGTGGTTCAGGGTCCTGCCGCGTTAAATTTCAGGGTGCCTCCTGGAATTCGGCCTCTCGCAGAATGCCTCCCAGACGCAAGCTGTCACAAGTGCCAACATGGTCTTGTTTGAGAGTGCCAAGTGGGTCCTGAAAACTGACACCCAGAACAGTGGCTTCTGAGTTTTGTTTCCCAGGGAAAAACACTGTACAGTGGTTCAGGGTCCTGAGGCCTTAAATGGCCAGGTGCCTCGTCGAATTCCGCCTTTCTCAGGATGCCTCCCAGACGCAAGGTGGCACCCGTGCCAACTTGGTCTGGTTTGAGAGTGCCTAGTGGGTCCTGCAAACTGACACTAAGAACAGTGGCTTCTGAGTTTTGTTTCCCAGGGAAAAGGCCTGTACAATGGTTCAGGGTCCTGCGGCCTTATATTGCCGGGTGTCTCCTAGAATTCTGCCTCACACAGGATGCCTCCCAGATGCAAGGTGGCTGCAGTGCCAACTTGGTCTGTTTTGAGAGTGCCAAGTGGGTGCTGAAAACTGACACCCAGAACAGTGGCTTCTGAGTTTTGTTTCCCAGGGAAAAAGCCTGTACAATGGTTCAGGGTCCTGAGGCCTTAAATTTCATGGTGCCTCCTGGAATTCCGCCTCTCGCGGGATGCCTCCCAGACGCAATGTGGCACCCGTGCCAACTTGGTCTGGTTTGAGAGTGCCTAGTGGGTCCTGCAAACTGACACTAAGAACAGTGGCTTCTGAGTTTTGTTTCCCAGGGAAAAAGCCTGTACAATCGTTCGGGGTCCTGCGGCCTTAAATTGCCGGGTGCCTCCTGGAGATCTGCCTCTTGCAGGATTTTTCCCAGATGCTATGCGGCACCATTGCCCACTTAGTCTGGTTTGAGAATGCCTAGTGGGTCCTGCAAACTGACACCAAGAACAGTAGCTGCTGAGATTTGTTTCCCAGGAAAAAAGCCTGTACAATGGTTCAGGGTCCTGAGGCCTTAAATGGCCAGGTGCCTCGTCGAATTCCGCCTCTCGCAGGATGCCTTTCAGACGAAGGGTGGCAGCAGTGCCAACATGGTCTCGTTTGAGAGTGCCAAGTGGGTCCTGAAAACTGACACCCAGAACAGTGTTTTGTGAGTTTTGTTTCCCAGGGAAAAACACTGTACAGTGGTTCAGGGTCCTGCGGCCTTAAATGGCCAGGTGCCTCATCGAATTCCGCCTTTCTCAGGATGCCTTTCAGACGCAAGGTGGCACCCGTGCCAACTTGGTCTGGTTTGAGAGTGCCTAGTGGGTCCTGCAAACTGACACTAAGAACAGTGGCTTCTGAGTTTTGTTTCCCAGGGAAAAAGCCTGTACAATGGTTCAGGGTCCTGCGGCCTTAAATTTCTGGGTGCCTCCTTGAATTCCGCCTCACACAGGATGCCTCCCAGATGCAAGGTGGCACCAGTGCCAACTTGGTCTGGTTTGAGAGTGCCTAGTGGGTCCTGAAAACTGACACCCAGAACAGTGGCTTTTGAGTTTTGTTTCCCAGGGAAAAGGCCTGTAGAGTGGTTCAGGGTCCTGAGGCCTTAAATGGCCAGGTGCCTCGTCGAATTCCGCCTTTCTCAGGATGCCTCCCAGACGCAAGGTGGCACCCGTGCCAACTTGGTCTGGTTTGAGAGTGCCAAGTGGGTCCTGCAAACTGACACCCAGAACAGTGGCTTCTGAGTTTTGTTTCCCAGGGAAAAAGCCTGTACAATGGTTCAGGGTCCTGAGGCCTTAAATTTCCGGGTGCCTCCTTGAATTCCGCCTCACACAGGATGCCTCCCAGACGCAAGGTAGAACCAGTGCCAACTTAGTCTGGTTTGAGAGTGCCTAGTGGGTCCTGCAAACTGACACTAAGAACAGTGGCTTCTGAGTTTTGTTTCCCAGGGAAAAAGCCTGTACAATGGTTCAGGGTCCTGCGGCCTTAAATTTCCGGGTGCCTCCTTGAATTCCGCCTCACACAGGATGCCTCCCAGATGCAAGGTGGCTGCAGTGCCAACTTGGTCTGGTTTGAGAGTGCCAAGTGGGTGCTGAAAACTGACACCCAGAACAGTGGTTTGTGAGTTTTGTTTCCCAGGGAAAAAGCCTGTACAGTGGTTCAGGGTCCTGAGGCCTTAAATTTCAGGGTGCCTCCTGGAATTCCGCCTCTCGCGAGATGCCTCCCAGACGCAATGTGGCACCCGTGCCAACTTGGTCTGGTTTGGTAGTGCCAAGTGGGTCCTGAAAACTGACACCCAGAACAGTGGTTTGTGAGTTTTGTTTCCCAGGGAAAAAGCCTGTACAATGGTTCGGGGTCCTGCGGCCTTAAATTGCCGGGTGCCTCCTGGAGATCCGCCTCTTGCAGGATTTTTCCCAGATGCTATGCGGCACCATTGCCCACTTAGTCTGGTTTGAGAATGCCTAGTGGGTCCTGCAAACTGACACCAAGAACAGTCGCTGCTGAGATTTGTTTCCCAGGAAAAAAGCCTGTACAATGGTTCAGGGTCCTGAGGCCTTAAATGGCCAGGTGCCTCGTCGAATTCCGCCTCTCGAAGGATGCCTTTCAGACGAAGGGTGGCAGCAGTGCCAACTTGGTCTGGTTTGAGAGTGCCAAGTGGGTCCTGAAAACTGACACCCAGAACAGTGGCTTTTGAGTTTTGTTTCCCAGGGAAAAAGCCTGTACAGTGGTTCAGGGTCCTGAGGCCTTAAATTTCAGGGTGCCTCCTGGAATTCCGCCTCTCGCGGGATGCCTCCCAGACGCAATGTGGCACCCGTGCCAACTTGGTCTGGTTTGGTAGTGCCAAGTGGGTCCTGAAAACTGACACCCAGAACAGTGGTTTGTGAGTTTTGTTTCCCAGGGAAAAAGCCTGTACAATCGTTCGGGGTCCTGCGGCCTTAAATTGCCGGGTGCCTCCTGGAGATCCGCCTCTTGCAGGATTTTTCCCAGATGCTATGCGGCACCATTGCCCACTTAGTCTGGTTTGAGAATGCCTAGTGGGTCCTGCAAACTGACACCAAGAACAGTCGCTGCTGAGATTTGTTTCCCAGGAAAAAAGCCTGTACAATGGTTCAGGGTCCTGAGGCCTTAAATGGCCAGGTGCCTCGTCGAATTCCGCCTCTCGCAGGATGCCTTTCAGACGAAGGGTGGCAGCAGTGCCAACTTGGTCTGGTTTGAGAGTGCCAAGTGGGTGCTGAAAACTGACACCCAGAACAGTGGCTTCTGAGTTTTGTTTCCCAGGGAAAAACACTGTACAGTGGTTCAGGGTCCTGAGGCCTTAAATGGCCAGGTGCCTCGTCGAATTCCGCCTTTCTCAGGATGCCTCCCAGACGCAAGGTGGCACCCGTGCCAACTTGGTCTGGTTTGAGAGTGCCTAGTGGGTCCTGCAAACTGACACCCAGAACAGTGGCTTCTGAGTTTTGTTTCCCAGGGAAAAAGCCTGTACAATGGTTCAGGGTCCTGAGGCCTTAAATTTCCGGGTGCCTCCTTGAATTCCGCCTCACACAGGATGCCTCCCAGACGCAAGGTAGAACCAGTGCCAACTTAGTCTGGTTTGAGAGTGCCTAGTGGGTCCTGCAAACTGACACTAAGAACAGTGGCTTCTGAGTTTTGTTTCCCAGGGAAAAAGCCTGTACAATGGTTCAGGGTCCTGCGGCCTTAAATTTCCGGGTGCCTCCTTGAATTCCGCCTCACACAGGATGCCTCCCAGATGCAAGGTGGCTGCAGTGCCAACTTGGTCTGGTTTGAGAGTGCCAAGTGGGTGCTGAAAACTGACACCCAGAACAGTGGCTTCTGAGTTTTGTTTCCCAGGGAAAAAGCCTGTACAGTGGTTCAGGGTCCTGAGGCCTTAAATTTCAGGGTGCCTCCTGGAATTCCGCCTCTCGCGAGATGCCTCCCAGACGCAATGTGGCACCCGTGCCAACTTGGTCTGGTTTGGTAGTGCCAAGTGGGTCCTGAAAACTGACACCCAGAACAGTGGTTTGTGAGTTTTGTTTCCCAGGGAAAAAGCCTGTACAATCGTTCGGGGTCCTGCGGCCTTAAATTGCCGGGTGCCTCCTGGAGATCCGCCTCTTGCAGGATTTTTCCCAGATGCTATGCGGCACCATTGCCCACTTAGTCTGGTTTGAGAATGCCTAGTGGGTCCTGCAAACTGACACCAAGAACAGTCGCTGCTGAGATTTGTTTCCCAGGAAAAAAGCCTGTACAATGGTTCAGGGTCCTGAGGCCTTAAATGGCCAGGTGCCTCGTCGAATTCCGCCTCTCGCAGGATGCCTTTCAGACGAAGGGTGGCAGCAGTGCCAACTTGGTCTGGTTTGAGAGTGCCAAGTGGGTGCTGAAAACTGACACCCAGAACAGTGTTTTGTGAGTTTTGTTTCCCAGGGAAAAAGCCTGTACAATGGTTCAGGGTCCTGCGGCCTTATATTGCCGGGTGTCTCCTAGAATTCTGCCTCACACAGGATGCCTCCCAGATGCAAGGTGGCTGCAGTGCCAACTTGGTCTGGTTTGAGAGTGCCAAGTGGGTGCTGAAAACTGACACCCAGAACAGTGGCTTCTGAGTTTTGTTTCCCAGGGAAAAAGCCTGTACAGTGGTTTAGGGTCCTGAGGCCTTAAATTTCTGGGTGCCTCCTGGAATTCCGCCTCTCGCGGGATGCCTCCCAGACGCAATGTGGCACCCGTGCCAACTTGGTCTGGTTTGGTAGTGCCAAGTGGGTCCTGAAAACTGACACCCAGAACAGTGGTTTGTGAGTTTTGTTTCCCAGGGAAAAAGCCTGTACAATCGTTCGGGGTCCTGCGGCATTAAATTGCCGGGTGCCTCCTGGAGATCCGTCTCTTGCAGGATTTTTCCCAGATGCTATGCGGCACCATTGCCCACTTAGTCTGGTTTGAGAGTGTCAAGTGGTTCCTCCAAACTGACACCCAGAACAGTGGCTTCTGAGTTTTGTTTCCCAGGGAAATACCCTGTAGAGTGGTTCAGGGTCCTGCCGCATTAAATTTCAGGGTGCCTCCTGGAATTCGGCCTCTCGCAGAATGCCTCCCAGACGCAAGCTGTCACAAGTGCCAACATGGTCTCGTTTGAGAGTGCCAAGTGGGTCCTGAAAACTGACACCCAGAACAGTGGCTTCTGAGTTTTGTTTCCCAGGGAAAAACACTGTACAGTGGTTCAGGGTCCTGAGGCCTTAAATGGCCAGGTGCCTCGTCGAATTCCGCCTTTCTCAGGATGCCTCCCAGACGCAAGGTGGCTGCAGTGCCAACTTGGTCTGGTTTGAGAGTGCCTAGTGGGTCCTGCAAACTGACACTAAGAACAGTGGCTTCTGAGTTTTGTTTCCCAGGGAAAAAGCCTGTACAATGGTTCAGGGTCCTGCGGCCTTAAATTTCCGGGTGCCTCCTTGAATTCCGCCTCACACAGGATGCCTCCCAGACGCAAGGTGGAACCAGTGCCAACTTGGTCTGGTTTGGTAGTGCCAAGTGGGTCCTGCAAACTGACACTAAGAACAGTGGCTTCTGAGTTTTGTTTCCCAGGGAAAAAGCCTGTACAATGGTTCAGGGTCCTGCGGCCTTAAATTTCCGGGTGCCTCCTTGAATTCCGCCTCACACAGGATGCCTCCCAGATGCAAGGTGGCTGCAGTGCCAACTTGGTCTGGTTTGAGAGTGCCAAGTGGGTGCTGCAAACTGACACCCAGAACGGTGGCTTCTGAGTTTTGTTTCCCAGGGAAAAAGCCTGTACAGTGGTTCAGGGTCCTGAGGCCTTAAATTTCAGGGTGCCTCCTGGAATTCCGCCTCTCGCGGGATGCCTCCCAGACGCAATGTGGCACCCGTGCCAACTTGGTCTGGTTTGGTAGTGCCAAGTGGGTCCTGAAAACTGACACCCAGAACAGTGGTTTGTGAGTTTTGTTTCCCAGGGAAAAAGCCTGTACAATCGTTCGGGGTCCTGCGGCCTTAAATTGCCGGGTGCCTCCTGGAGATCCGCCTCTTGCAGGATTTTTCCCAGATGCTATGCGGCACCATTGCCCACTTAGTCTGGTTTGAGAATGCCTAGTGGGTCCTGCAAACTGACACCAAGAACAGTCGCTGCTGAGATTTGTTTCCCAGGAAAAAAGCCTGTACAATGGTTCAGGGTCCTGAGGCCTTAAATGGCCAGGTGCCTCGTCGAATTCCGCCTCTCGCAGGATGCCTTTCAGACGAAGGGTGGCAGCAGGGCCAACTTGGTCTGGTTTGAGAGTGCCAAGTGGGTGCTGAAAACTGACACCCAGAACAGTGGCTTCTGAGTTTTGTTTCCCAGGGAAAAACACTGTACAGTGGTACAGGGTCCTGAGGCCTTAAATGGCCAGGTGCCTCGTCGAATTCCGCCTTTCTCAGGATGCCTCCCAGACGCAAGGTGGCACCCGTGCCAACTTGGTCTGGTTTGAGAGTGCCTAGTGGGTCCTGCAAACTGACACCCAGAACAGTGGCTTCTGAGTTTTGTTTCCCAGGGAAAAGGCCTGTACAATGGTTCAGGGTCCTGCGGCCTTATATTGCCGGGTGTCTCCTAGAATTCTGCCTCACACAGGATGCCTCCCAGATGCAAGGTGGCTGCAGTGCCAACTTGGTCTGGTTTGAGAGTGCCAAGTGGGTGCTGAAAACTGACACCCCGAACAGTGGCTTCTGAGTTTTGTTTCCCAGGGAAAAAGCCTGTACAGTGGTTCAGGGTCCTGAGGCCTTAAATTTCAGGGTGCCTCCTGGAATTCCGCCTCTCGCGGGATGCCTCCCAGACGCAATGTGGCACCGGTGCCAACTTGGTCTGGTTTGGTAGTGCCAAGTGGGTCCTGAAAACTGACACCCAGAACAGTGGTTTGTGAGTTTTGTTTCCCAGGGAAAAAGCCTGTACAATGGTTCAGGGTCCTGAGGCCTTAAATGGCCAGGTGCCTCGTCGAATTCTTCCTCACACAGGATGCCTCCCAGATGCAAGGTGGCTGCAGTGCCAACTTGGTCTGGTTTGAGAGTGCCAAGTGGGTGCTGAAAACTGACACCCAGAACAGTGGCTTCTGAGTTTTGTTTCCCAGGGAAAAAGCCTGTACAGTGGTTCAGGGTCCTGAGGCCTTAAATTTCAGGGTGCCTCCTGGAATTCCGCCTCTCGCGGGCTGCCTCCCAGACGCAATGTGGCACCCGTGCCAACTTGGTCTGGTTTGGTAGTGCCAAGTGGGTCCTGAAAACTGACACCCAGAACAGTGGTTTGTGAGTTTTGTTTCCCAGGGAAAAAGCCTGTACAATCATTCGGGGTCCTGCGGCCTTAAATTGCCGGGTGCCTCCTGGAGATCCGCCTCTTGCAGGATTTTTCCCAGATGCTATGCGGCACCATTGCCCACTTAGTCTGGTTTGAGAATGCCTAGTGGGTCCTGCAAACTGACACCAAGAACAGTCGCTGCTGAGATTTGTTTCCCAGGAAAAAAGCCTGTACAATGGTTCAGGGTCCTGAGGCCTTAAATGGCCAGGTGCCTCGTCGAATTCCGCCTCTCGCAGGATGCCTTTCAGACGAAGGGTGGCAGCAGTGCCAACTTGGTCTGGTTTGAGAGTGCCAAGTGGGTCCTGAAAACTGACACCCAGAACAGTGTTTTGTGAGTTTTGTTTCCCAGGGAAAAAGCCTGTACAATGGTTCAGGGTCCTGCGGCCTTATATTGCCGGGTGTCTCCTAGAATTCTGCCTCACACAGGATGCCTCCCAGATGCAAGGTGGCTGCAGTGCCAACTTGGTCTGGTTTGAGAGTGCCAAGTGGGTGCTGAAAACTGACACCCAGAACAGTGGCTTCTGAGTTTTGTTTCCCAGGGAAAAACACTGTACAGTGGTTCAGGGTCCTGAGGCCTTAAATTTCAGGGTGCCTCCTGGAATTCCGCCTCTCGCGGGATGCCTCCCAGACGCAATGTGGCACCCGTGCCAACTTGGTCTGGTTTGAGAGTGCCAAGTGGGTCCTGAAAACTGACACCCAGAACAGTGGTTTGTGAGTTTTGTTTCCCAGGGAAAAAGCCTGTACAATCGTTCGGGGTCCTGCGGCCTTAAATTCCCGGGTGCCTCCTGGAGATCCGCCTCTTGCAGGATTTTTCCCAGATGCTATGCGGCACCATTGCCCACTTAGTCTGGTTTGAGAATGCCTAGTGGGTCCTGCAAACTGACACCAAGAACAGTCGCTGCTGAGATTTGTTTCCCAGGAAAAAAGCCTGTACAATGGTTCAGGGTCCTGAGGCCTTAAATGGCCAGGTGCCTCGTCGAATTCCGCCTCTCGCAGGATGCCTTTCAGACGAAGGGTGGCAGCAGTGCCAACATGGTCTCGTTTGAGAGTGCCAAGTGGGTCCTGAAAACTGACACCCAGAACAGTGTTTTGTGAGTTTTGTTTCCCAGGGAAAAACACTGTACAGTGGTTCAGGGTCCTGAGGCCTTAAATGGCCAGGTGCCTCGTCGAATTCCGCCTTTCTCAGGATGCCTCCCAGACGCAAGGTGGCACCCGTGCCAACTTGGTCTGGTTTGAGAGTGCCAAGTGGGTCCTGCAAACTGACACCCAGAACAGTGGCTTCTGAGTTTTGTTTCCCAGGGAAAAAGCCTGTACAATGGTTCAGGGTCCTGCGGCCTTAAATTTCCGGGTGCCTCCTTGAATTCCACCTCACACAGGATGCCTCCCAGATGCAAGGTGGCTGCAGTGCCAACTTGGTCTGGTTTGAGAGTGCCAAGTGGGTGCTGAAAACTGACACCCAGAACAGTGGCTTCTGAGTTTTGTTTCCCAGGGAAAAAGCCTGTACAGTGGTTCAGGGTCCTGAGGCCTTAAATTTCAGGGTGCCTCCTGGAATTCCGCCTCTCGCGAGATGCCTCCCAGACGCAATGTGGCACCCGTGCCAACTTGGTCTGGTTTGGTAGTGCCAAGTGGGTCCTGAAAACTGACACCCAGAACAGTGGTTTGTGAGTTTTGTTTCCCAGGGAAAAAGCCTGTACAATCGTTCGGGGTCCTGCGGCCTTAAATTGCCGGGTGCCTCCTGGAGATCCGCCTCTTGCAGGATTTTTCCCAGATGCTATGCGGCACCATTGCCCACTTAGTCTGGTTTGAGAATGCCTAGTGGGTCCTGCAAACTGACACCAAGAACAGTCGCTGCTGAGATTTGTTTCCCAGGAAAAAAGCCTGTACAATGGTTCAGGGTCCTGAGGCCTTAAATGGCCAGGTGCCTCGTCGAATTCCGCCTCTCGCAGGATGCCTTTCAGACGAAGGGTGGCAGCAGTGCCAACTTGGTCTGGTTTGAGAGTGCCAAGTGGGTCCTGAAAACTGACACCCAGAACAGTGTTTTGTGAGTTTTGTTTCCCAGGGAAAAAGCCTGTACAATGGTTCAGGGTCCTGCGGCCTTATATTGCCGGGTGTCTCCTAGAATTCTGCCTCACACAGGATGCCTCCCAGATGCAAGGTGGCTGCAGTGCCAACTTGGTCTGGTTTGAGAGTGCCAAGTGGGTGCTGAAAACTGACACCCAGAACAGTGGCTTCTGAGTATTGTTTCCCAGGGAAAAAGCCTGTACAGTGGTTTAGGGTCCTGAGGCCTTAAATTTCAGGGTGCCTCCTGGAATTCCGCCTCTCGCGGGATGCCTCCCAGACGCAATGTGGCACCCGTGCCAACTTGGTCTGGTTTGGTAGTGCCAAGTGGGTCCTGAAAACTGACACCCAGAACAGTGGTTTGTGAGTTTTGTTTCCCAGGGAAATACCCTGTACAATCGTTCGGGGTCCTGCGGCATTAAATTGCCGGGTGCCTCCTGGAGATCTGTCTCTTGCAGGATTTTTCCCAGATGCTATGCGGCACCATTGCCCACTTAGTCTGGTTTGAGAGTGTCAAGTGGTTCCTCCAAACTGACACCCAGAACAGTGGCTTCTGAGTTTTGTTTCCCAGGGAAATACCCTGTAGAGTGGTTCAGGGTCCTGCCGTGTTAAATTTCAGGGTGCCTCCTGGAATTCGGCCTCTCGCAGAATGCCTCCCAGACGCAAGCTGTCACAAGTGCCAACATGGTCTCGTTTGAGAGTGCCAAGTGGGTCCTGAAAACTGACACCCAGAACAGTGGCTTCTGAGTTTTGTTTCCCAGGGAAAAACACTGTACAGTGGTTCAGGGTCCTGAGGCCTTAAATGGCCAGGTGCCTCGTCGAATTCCGCCTTTCTCAGGATGCCTCCCAGACGCAAGGTGGCACCCGTGCAAACTTGGTCTGGTTTGAGAGTGCCTAGTGGGTCCTGCAAACTGACACTAAGAACAGTGGCTTCTGAGTTTTGTTTCCCAGGGAAAAAGCCTGTACAATGGTTCAGGGTCCTGCGGCCTTAAATTTCCGGGTGCCTCCTTGAATTCTGCCTCACCCAGGATGCCTCCCAGACGCAAGGTAGAACCAGTGCCAACTTGGTCTGGTTTGAGAGTGCCTAGTGGGTCCTGCAAACTGACACTAAGAACAGTGGCTTCTGAGTTTTGTTTCCCAGGGAAAAAGCCTGTAGAGTGGTTCAGGGTCCTGCGGCCTTAAATTTCCGGGTGCCTCCTTGAATTCCACCTCACACAGGATGCCTCCCAGATGCAAGGTGGCTGCAGTGCCAACTTGGTCTGGTTTGAGAGTGCCAAGTGGGTGCTGAAAACTGACACCCAGAACAGTGGCTTCTGAGTTTTGTTTCCCAGGGAAAAAGCCTGTACAGTGGTTCAGGGTCCTGAGGCCTTAAATTTCAGGGTGCCTCCTGGAATTCCGCCTCTCGCGAGATGCCTCCCAGACGCAATGTGGCACCCGTGCCAACTTGGTCTGGTTTGAGAGTGCCAAGTGGGTCCTGAAAACTGACACCCAGAACAGTGGTTTGTGAGTTTTGTTTCCCAGGGAAAAAGCCTGTACAATCGTTCGGGGTCCTGCGGCCTTATATTGCCGGGTGCCTCCTGGAGATCCGCCTCTTGCAGGATTTTTCCCAGATGCTATGCGGCACCATTGCCCACTTAGTCTGGTTTGAGAATGCCTAGTGGGTCCTGCAAACTGACACCAAGAACAGTCGCTGCTGAGATTTGTTTCCCAGGAAAAAAGCCTGTACAATGGTTCAGGGTCCTGAGGCCTTAAATGGCCAGGTGCCTCGTCGAATTCCGCCTCTCGCAGGATGCCTTTCAGACGAAGGGTGGCAGCAGTGCCAACTTGGTCTGGTTTGAGAGTGCCAAGTGGGTCCTGAAAACTGACACCCAGAACAGTGTTTTGTGAGTTTTGTTTCCCAGGGAAAAAGCCTGTACAATGGTTCAGGGTCCTGCGGCCTTATATTGCCGGGTGTCTCCTAGAATTCTGCCTCACACAGGATGCCTCCCAGATGCAAGGTGGCTGCAGTGCCAACTTGGTCTGGTTTGAGAGTGCCAAGTGGGTGCTGAAAACTGACACCCAGAACAGTGGCTTCTGAGTATTGTTTCCCAGGGAAAAAGCCTGTACAGTGGTTTAGGGTCCTGAGGCCTTAAATTTCAGGGTGCCTCCTGGAATTCCGCCTCTCGCGGGATGCCTCCCAGACGCAATGTGGCACCCGTGCCAACTTGGTCTGGTTTGGTAGTGCCAAGTGGGTCCTGAAAACTGACACCCAGAACAGTGGTTTGTGAGTTTTGTTTCCCAGGGAAAAAGCCTGTACAATCGTTCGGGGTCCTGCGGCATTAAATTGCCGGGTGCCTCCTGGAGATCTGTCTCTTGCAGGATTTTTCCCAGATGCTATGCGGCACCATTGCCCACTTAGTCTGGTTTGAGAGTGTCAAGTGGGTCCTCCAAACTGACACCCAGAACAGTGGCTTCTGAGTTTTGTTTCCCAGGGAAATACCCTGTAGAGTGGTTCAGGGTCCTGCCGTGTTAAATTTCAGGGTGCCTCCTGGAATTCGGCCTCTCGCAGAATGCCTCCCAGACGCAAGCTGTCACAAGTGCCAACATGGTCTCGTTTGAGAGTGCCAAGTGGGTCCTGAAAACTGACACCCAGAACAGTGGCTTCTGAGTTTTGTTTCCCAGGGAAAAACACTGTACAGTGGTTCAGGGTCCTGAGGCCTTAAATGGCCAGGTGCCTCGTCGAATTCCGCCTTTCTCAGGATGCCTCCCAGACGCAAGGTGGCACCCGTGCAAACTTGGTCTGGTTTGAGAGTGCCTAGTGGGTCCTGCAAACTGACACTAAGAACAGTGGCTTCTGAGTTTTGTTTCCCAGGGAAAAAGCCTGTACAATGGTTCAGGGTCCTGCGGCCTTAAATTTCCGGGTGCCTCCTTGAATTCTGCCTCACCCAGGATGCCTCCCAGACGCAAGGTGGCACCCGTGCAAACTTGGTCTGGTTTGAGAGTGCCTAGTGGGTCCTGCAAACTGACACTAAGAACAGTGGCTTCTGAGTTTTGTTTCCCAGGAAAAAAGCCTCTACAATGGTTCAGGGTCCTGAGGCCTTAAATGGCCAGGTGCCTCGTCGAATTCCGCCTCTCGCAGGATGCCTTTCAGACGAAGGGTGGCAGCAGTGCCAACTTGGTCTGGTTTGAGAGTGCCAAGTGGGTCCTGAAAACTGACACCCAGAACAGTGTTTTGTGAGTTTTGTTTCCCAGGGAAAAAGCCTGTACAATGGTTCAGGGTCCTGCGGCCTTATATTGCCGGGTGTCTCCTAGAATTCTGCCTCACACAGGATGCCTCCCAGATGCAAGGTGGCTGCAGTGCCAACTTGGTCTGGTTTGAGAGTGCCAAGTGGGTGCTGAAAACTGACACCCAGAACGGTGGCTTCTGAGTTTTGTTTCCCAGGGAAAAAGCCTGTACAGTGGTTCAGGGTCCTGAGGCCTTAAATTTCAGGGTGCCTCCTGGAATTCCGCCTCTCGCGAGATGCCTCCCAGACGCAATGTGGCACCCGTGCCAACTTGGTCTGGTTTGGTAGTGCCAAGTGGGTCCTGAAAACTGACACCCAGAACAGTGGTTTGTGAGTTTTGTTTCCCAGGGAAAAAGCCTGTACAATCGTTCGGGGTCCTGCGGCCTTAAATTGCCGGGTGCCTCCTGGAGATCCGCCTCTTGCAGGATTTTTCCCAGATGCTATGCGGCACCATTGCCCACTTAGTCTGGTTTGAGAATGCCTAGTGGGTCCTGCAAACTGACACCAAGAACAGTCGCTGCTGAGATTTGTTTCCCAGGAAAAAAGCCTGTACAATGGTTCAGGGTCCTGAGGCCTTAAATGGCCAGGTGCCTCGTCGAATTCCGCCTTTCTCAGGATGCCTTTCAGACGAAGGGTGGCAGCAGTGCCAACATGGTCTCGTTTGAGAGTGCCAAGTGGGTCCTGAAAACTGACACCCAGAACAGTGGCTTCTGAGTTTTGTTTCCCAGGGAAAAACACTGTACAGTGGTTCAGGGTCCTGAGGCCTTAAATGGCCAGGTGCCTCGTCGAATTCCGCCTTTCTCAGGATGCCTCCCAGACGCAAGGTGGCACCCGTGCCAACTTGGTCTGGTTTGAGAGTGCCAAGTGGGTCCTGCAAACTGACACCCAGAACAGTGGCTTCTGAGTTTTGTTTCCCAGGGAAAAAGCCTGTACAATGGTTCAGGGTCCTGCGGCCTTAAATTTCCGGGTGCCTCCTTGAATTCCGCCTCACACAGGATGCCTCCCAGACGCAAGGTGGCACCAGTGCCAACTTGGTCTGGTTTGAGAGTGCCAAGTGGGTCCTGAAAACTGACACCCAGAACAGTGGCTTTTGAGTTTTGTTTCCCAGGGAAAAGGCCTGTAGAGTGGTTCAGGGTCCTGCAGCCTTATATTGCCGGGTGTCTCCTAGAATTCTGCCTCACCCAGGATGCCTCCCAGATGCAAGGTGGCTGCAGTGCCAACTTGGTCTGGTTTGAGAGTGCCAAGTGGGTGCTGAAAACTGACACCCAGAACGGTGGCTTCTGAGTTTTGTTTCCCAGGGAAAAAGCCTGTACAGTGGTTCAGGGGCCTGAGGCCTTAAATTTCAGGGTGCCTCCTGGAATTCCGCCTCTCGCGGGATGCCTCCCAGACGCAATGTGGCACCCGTGCCAACTTGGTCTGGTTTGGTAGTGCCAAGTGGGTCCTGAAAACTGACACCCAGAACAGTGGTTTGTGAGTTTTGTTTCCCAGGGAAAAAGCCTGTACAATCGTTCGGGGTCCTGCGGCCTTAAATTGCCGGGTGCCTCCTGGAGATCCGCCTCTTGCAGGATTTTTCCCAGATGCTATGCGGCACCATTGCCCACTTAGTCTGGTTTGAGAATGCCTAGTGGGTCCTGCAAACTGACACCAAGAACAGTCGCTGCTGAGATTTGTTTCCCAGAAAAAAAGCCTGTACAATGGTTCAGGGTCCTGAGGCCTTAAATGGCCAGGTGCCTCGTCGAATTCCGCCTTTCTCAGGATGCCTCCCAGACGCAAGGTGGCACCCGTGCCAACTTGGTCTGGTTTGAGAGTGCCTAGTGGGTCCCGCAAACTGACACCCAGAACAGTGGCTTCTGAGTTTTGTTTCCCAGGGAAAAAGCCTGTACAATGGTTCAGGGTCCTGCGGCCTTAAATTTCCGGGTGCCTCCTTGAATTCCGCCTCACACAGGATGCCTCCCAGACGCAAGGTGGAACCAGTGCCAACTTAGTCTGGTTTGAGAGTGCCAAGTGGGTGCTGAAAACTGACACCCAGAACAGTGGCTTCTGAGTTTTGTTTCCCAGGGAAAAACACTGTACAGTGGTTCAGGGTCCTGAGGCCTTAAATTTCAGGGTGCCTCCTGGAATTCCGCCTCTCGCGAGATGCCTCCCAGACGCAATGTGGCACCCGTGCCAACTTGGTCTGGTTTGGTAGTGCCAAGTGGGTCCTGAAAACTGACACCCAGAACAGTGGTTTGTGAGTTTTGTTTCCCAGGGAAAAAGCCTGTACAATCGTTCGGGGTCCTGCGGCCTTAAATTGCCAGGTGCCTCCTGGAGATCCGCCTCTTGCAGGATTTTTCCCAGATGCTATGCGGCACCATTGCCCACTTAGTCTGGTTTGAGAATGCCTAGTGGGTCCTGCAAACTGACACCAAGAACAGTCGCTGCTGAGATTTGTTTCCCAGGAAAAAAGCCTGTACAATGGTTCAGGGTCCTGAGGCCTTAAATGGCCAGGTGCCTCGTCGAATTCCGCCTCTCGCAGGATGCCTTTCAGACGAAGGGTGGCAGCAGTGCCAACTTGGTCTGGTTTGAGAGTGCCAAGTGGGTCCTGAAAACTGACACCCAGAACAGTGTTTTGTGAGTTTTGTTTCCCAGGGAAAAAGCCTGTACAATGGTTCAGGGTCCTGCGGCCTTATATTGCCGGGTGTCTCCTAGAATTCTGCCTCACACAGGATGCCTCCCAGATGCAAGGTGGCTGCAGTGCCAACTTGGTCTGGTTTGAGAGTGCCAAGTGGGTGCTGAAAACTGACACCCAGAACAGTGGCTTCTGAGTTTTGTTTCCCAGGGAAAAACACTGTACAGTGGTTCAGGGTCCTGAGGCCTTAAATTTCAGGGTGCCTCCTGGAATTCCGCCTCTCGCGGGATGCCTCCCAGACGCAATGTGGCACCCGTGCCAACTTGGTCTGGTTTGGTAGTGCCAAGTGGGTCCTGAAAACTGACACCCAGAACAGTGGTTTGTGAGTTTTGTTTCCCAGGGAAAAAGCCTGTACAATCGTTCGGGGTCCTGCGGCCTTAAATTGCCGGGTGCCTCCTGGAGATCCGCCTCTTGCAGGATTTTTCCCAGATGCTATGCGGCACCATTGCCCACTTAGTCTGGTTTGAGAATGCCTAGTGGGTCCTGCAAACTGACACCAAGAACAGTCGCTGCTGAGATTTGTTTCCCAGGAAAAAAGCCTGTACAATGGTTCAGGGTCCTGAGGCCTTAAATGGCCAGGTGCCTCGTCGAATTCCGCCTTTCTCAGGATGCCTCCCAGACGCAAGGTGGCACCCGTGCCAACTTGGTCTGGTTTGAGAGTGCCAAGTGGGTCCTGCAAACTGACACCCAGAACAGTGGCTTCTGAGTTTTGTTTCCCAGGGAAAAAGCCTGTACAATGGTTCAGGGTCCTGCGGCCTTAAATTTCCGGGTGCCTCCTTGAATTCCGCCTCACACAGGATGCCTCCCAGATGCAAGGTGGCTGCAGTGCCAACTTGGTCTGGTTTGAGAGTGCCAAGTGGGTGCTGAAAACTGACACCCAGAACAGTGGCTTCTGAGTTTTGTTTCCCAGGGAAAAAGCCTGTACAGTGGTTCAGGGTCCTGAGGCCTTAAATTTCAGGGTGCCTCCTGGAATTCCGCCTCTCGTGAGATGCCTCCCAGACGCAATGTGGCACCCGTGCCAACTTGGTCTGGTTTGGTAGTGCCAAGTGGGTCCTGAAAACTGACACCCAGAACAGTGGTTTGTGAGTTTTGTTTCCCAGGGAAAAAGCCTGTACAATCGTTCGGGGTCCTGCGGCCTTAAATTGCCGGGTGCCTCCTGGAGATCCGCCTCTTGCAGGATTTTTCCCAGATGCTATGCGGCACCATTGCCCACTTAGTCTGGTTTGAGAATGCCTAGTGGGTCCTGCAAACTGACACCAAGAACAGTCGCTGCTGAGATTTGTTTCCCAGGAAAAAAGCCTCTACAATGGTTCAGGGTCCTGAGGCCTTAAATGGCCAGGTGCCTCGTCGAATTCCGCCTCTCGCAGGATGCCTTTCAGACGAAGGGTGGCAGCATTGCCAACTTGGTCTGGTTTGAGAGTGCCAAGTGGGTGCTGAAAACTGACACCCAGAACAGTGTTTTGTGAGTTTTGTTTCCCAGGGAAAAAGCCTGTACAGTGGTTCAGGGTCCTGCGGCCTTATATTGCCGGGTGTCTCCTAGAATTCTGCCTCACACAGGATGCCTCCCAGATGCAAGGTGGCTGCAGTGCCAACTTGGTCTGGTTTGAGAGTGCCAAGTGGGTGCTGAAAACTGACACCCAGAACAGTGGCTTCTGAGTTTTGTTTCCCAGGGAAAAAGCCTGTACAGTGGTTTAGGGTCCTGAGGCCTTAAATTTCAGGGTGCCTCCTGGAATTCCGCCTCTCGCGGGATGCCTCCCAGACGCAATGTGGCACCCGTGCCAACTTGGTCTGGTTTGGTAGTGCCAAGTGGGTCCTGAAAACTGACACCCAGAACAGTGGTTTGTGAGTTTTGTTTCCCAGGGAAAAAGCCTGTACAATCGTTCGGGGTCCTGCAGCCTTAAATTGCCGGGTGCCTCCTGGAGATCCGCCTCTTGCAGGATTTTTCCCAGATGCTATGCGGCACCATTGCCCACTTAGTCTGGTTTGAGAGTGTCAAGTGGTTCCTCCAAACTGACACCCAGAACAGTGGCTTCTGAGTTTTGTTTCCCAGGGAAATACCCTGTAGAGTGGTTCAGGGTCCTGCCGCGTTAAATTTCAGGGTGCCTCCTGGAATTCGGCCTCTCGCAGAATGCCTCCCAGACGCAAGCTGTCACAAGTGCCAACATGGTCTCGTTTGAGAGTGCCAAGTGGGTCCTGAAAACTGACACCCAGAACAGTGGCTTCTGAGTTTTGTTTCCCAGGGAAAAACACTGTACAGTGGTTCAGGGTCCTGAGGCCTTAAATGGCCAGGTGCCTCGTCGAATTCCGCCTTTCTCAGGATGCCTCCCAGACGCAAGGTGGCACCCGTGCCAACTTGGTCTGGTTTGAGAGTGCCTAGTGGGTCCTGCAAACTGACACTGAGAACAGTGGCTTCTGAGTTTTGTTTCCCAGGGAAAAAGCCTGTACAATGGTTCAGGGTCCTGCGGCCTTAAATTTCCGGGTGCCTCCTTGAATTCCGCCTCACACAGGATGCCTCCCAGACGCAAGGTGGAACCAGTGCCAACTTAGTCTGGTTTGAGAGTGCCTAGTGGGTCCTGCAAACTGACACTAAGAACAGTGGCTTCTGAGTTTTGTTTCCCAGGGAAAAAGCCTGTACAATGGTTCAGGGTCCTGCGGCCTTAAATTTCCGGAAGCCTCCTTTAATTCCGCCTCACACAGGATGCCTCCCAGATGCAAGGTGGCTGCAGTGCCATCTTGGTCTGGTTTGAGAGTGCCAAGTGGGTGCTGAAAACTGACACCCAGAACAGTGGCTTCTGAGTTTTGTTTCCCAGGGAAAAAGCCTGTACAGTGGTTCAGGGTCCTGAGGCCTTAAATTTCAGGGTGCCTCCTGGAATTCCGCCTCTCGCGGGATGCCTCCCAGACGCAATGTGGCACCGGTGCCAACTTGGTCTGGTTTGGTAGTTCCGAGTGGGTCCTGAAAACTGACACCCAGAACAGTGGTTTGTGAGTTTTGTTTCCCAGGGAAAAAGCCTGTACAATCGTTCGGGGTCCTGCGGCCTTAAATTGCCGGGTGCCTCCTGGAGATCCGCCTCTTGCAGGATTTTTCCCAGATGCTATGCGGCACCATTGCCCACTTAGTCTGGTTTGAGAATGCCTAGTGGGTCCTGCAAACTGACACCAAGAACAGTCGCTGCTGAGATTTGTTTCCCAGGAAAAAAGCCTGTACAATGGTTCAGGGTCCTGAGGCCTTAAATGGCCAGGTGCCTCGTCGAATTCCGCCTTTCTCAGGATGCCTCCCAGACGCAAGGTGGCACCCGTGCCAACTTGGTCTGGTTTGAGAGTGCCAAGTGGGTGCTGAAAACTGACACCCAGAACAGTGGCTTCTGAGTTTTGTTTCCCAGGGAAAAAGCCTGTACAGTGGTTCAGGGTCCTGAGGCCTTAAATTTCAGGGTGCCTCCTGGAATTCCGCCTCTCGCGGGATGCCTCCCAGACGCAATGTGGCACCGGTGCCAACTTGGTCTGGTTTGGTAGTGCCAAGTGGGTCCTGAAAACTGACACCCAGAACAGTGGCTTCTGAGTTTTGTTTCCCAGGGAAAAAGCCTGTACAATCGTTCGGGGTCCTGCGGCCTTAAATTCCCGGGTGCCTCCTGGAGATCCGCCTCTTGCAGGATTTTTCCCAGATGCTATGCGGCACCATTGCCCATTTAGTCTGGTTTGAGAATGCCTAGTGGGTCCTGCAAACTGACACCAAGAACAGTCGCTGCTGAGATTTGTTTCCCAGGAAAAAAGCCTGTAAAATGGTTCAGGGTCCTGAGGCCTTAAATGGCCAGGTGCCTCGTCGAATTCCGCCTTTCTCAGGATGCCTCCCAGACGCAAGGTGGCACCCGTGCCAACTTGGTCTGGTTTGAGAGTGCCTAGTGGGTCCTGTAAACTGACACTAAGAACAGTGGCTTCTGAGTTTTGTTTCCCAGGGAAAAAGCCTGTACAATGGTTCAGGGTCCTGCGGCCTTAAATTTCCGGGTGCCTCCTTGAATTCCGCCACACACAGGATGCCTCCCAGATGCAAGGTGGCACCAGTGCCAACTTGGTCTGGTTTGAGAGTGCCAAGTGGGTCCTGAAAACTGACACCCAGAACAGTGGCTTTTCAGTTTTGTTTCCCAGGGAAAAGGCCTGTAGAGTGGTTCAGGGTCCTGCAGCCTTATATTGCCGGGTGTCTCCTAGAATTCTGCCTCACCCAGGATGCCTCCCAGATGCAAGGTGGCTGCAGTGCCAACTTGGTCTGGTTTGAGAGTGCCAAGTGGGTGCTGAAAACTGACACCCAGAACGGTGGCTTCTGAGTTTTGTTTCCCAGGGAAAAAGCCTGTACAGTGGTTCAGGGGCCTGAGGCCTTAAATTTCAGGGTGCCTCCTGGAATTCCGCCTCTCGCGGGATGCCTCCCAGACGCAATGTGGCACCCGTGCCAACTTGGTCTGGTTTGGTAGTGCCAAGTGGGTCCTGAAAACTGACACCCAGAACAGTGGTTTGTGAGTTTTGTTTCCCAGGGAAAAAGCCTGTACAATCGTTCGGGGTCCTGCGGCCTTAAATTGCCGGGTGCCTCCTGGAGATCCGCCTCTTGCAGGATTTTTCCCAGATGCTATGGGGCACCATTGCCCACTTAGTCTGGTTTGAGAATGCCTAGTGGGTCCTGCAAACTGACACCAAGAACAGTCGCTGCTGAGATTTGTTTCCCAGGAAAAAAGCCTGTACAATGGTTCAGGGTCCTGAGGCCTTAAATGGCCAGGTGCCTCGTCGAATTCCGCCTCTCTCAGGATGCCTCCCAGACGCAAGGTGGCACCCGTGCCAACTTGGTCTGGTTTGAGAGTGCCTAGTGGGTGCTGCAAACTGACACCCAGAACAGTGGCTTCTGAGTTTTGTTTCCCAGGGAAAAAGCCTGTACAATGGTTCAGGGTCCTGCGGCCTTAAATTTCCGGGTGCCTCCTTGAATTCCGCCTCACACAGGATGCCTCCCAGACGCAAGGTGGAACCAGTGCCAACTTAGTCTGGTTTGAGAGTGCCTAGTGGGTCCAGCAAACTGACACCCAGAACAGTGGCTTCTGAGTTTTGTTTCCCAGGGAAAAAGCCTGTACAGTGGTTCAGGGTCCTGAGGCCTTAAATTTCAGGGTGCCTCCTGGAATTCCGCCTCTCGCGAGATGCCTCCCAGACACAATGTGGCACCCGTGCCAACTTGGTCTGGTTTGGTAGTGCCAAGTGGGTCCTGAAAACTGACACCCAGAACAGTGGTTTGTGAGTTTTGTTTCCCAGGGAAAAAGCCTGTACAATCGTTCGGGGTCCTGCGGCCTTAAATTGCCGGGTGCCTCCTGGAGATCCGCCTCTTGCAGGATTTTTCCCAGATGCTATGCGGCACCATTGCCCACTTAGTCTGGTTTGAGAATGCCTAGTGGGTCCTGCAAACTGACACTAAGAACAGTGGCTTCTGAGATTTGTTTCCCAGGAAAAAAGCCTGTACAATGGTTCAGGGTCCTGAGGCCTTAAATGGCCAGGTGCCTCGTCGAATTCCGCCTCTCGCAGGATGCCTTTCAGACGAAGGGTGGCAGCAGTGCCAACTTGGTCTGGTTTGAGAGTGCCAAGTGGGTCCTGAAAACTGACACCCAGAACAGTGTTTTGTGAGTTTTGTTTCCCAGGGAAAAAGCCTGTACAATGGTTCAGGGTCCTGCGGCCTTATATTGCCGGGTGTCTCCTAGAATTCTGCCTCACACAGGATGCCTCCCAGATGCAAGGTGGCTGCAGTGCCAACTTGGTCTGGTTTGAGAGTGCCAAGTGGGTGCTGAAAACTGACACCCAGAACAGTGGCTTCTGAGTTTTGTTTCCCAGGGAAAAAGCCTGTACAGTGGTTCAGGGTCCTGAGGCCTTAAATTTCAGGGTGCCTCCTGGAATTCCGCCTCTCGCGGGATGCCTCCCAGACGCAATGTGGCACCTGTGCCAACTTGGTCTGGTTTGGTAGTGCCAAGTGGGTCCTGAAAACTGACACCCAGAACAGTGGTTTGTGAGTTTTGTTTCCCAGGGAAAAAGCCTGTACAATCGTTCGGGGTCCTGCGGCCTTAAATTGCCGGGTGCCTCCTTGAGATCCGCCTCTTGCAGGATTTTTCCCAGATGCTATGCGGCACCATTGCCCACTTAGTCTGGTTTGAGAATGCCTAGTGGGTCCTGCAAACTGACACCAAGAACAGTCGCTGCTGAGATTTGTTTCCCAGGAAAAAAGCCTGTACAATGGTTCAGGGTCCTGAGGCCTTAAATGGCCAGGTGCCTCGTCGAATTCCGCCTCTCGCAGGATGCCTTTCAGACGAAGGGTGGCAGCAGTGCCAACATGGTCTCGTTTGAGAGTGCCAAGTGGGTCCTGAAAACTGACACCCAGAACAGTGGCTTCTGAGTTTTGTTTCCCAGGGAAAAACACTGTACAGTGGTTCAGGGTCCTGAGGCCTTAAATGGCCAGGTGCCGCGTCGAATTCCGCCTTTCTCAGGATGCCTCCCAGACGCAAGGTGGCACCCGTGCCAACTTGGTCTGGTTTGAGAGTGCCTAGTGGGTCCTGCAAACTGACACTGAGAACAGTGGCTTCTGAGTTTTGTTTCCCAGGGAAAAAGCCTGTACAATGGTTCAGGGTCCTGTGGCCTTAAATTTCCAGGTGCCTCCTTGAATTCCGCCTCACACAGGATGCCTCCCAGACGCAAGGTAGAACCAGTGCCAACTTAGTCTGGTTTGAGAGTGCCTAGTGGGTCCTGCAAACTGACACTAAGAACAGTGGCTTCTGAGTTTTGTTTCCCAGGGAAAAAGCCTGTACAATGGTTCAGGGTCCTGCGGCCTTAAATTTCCGGGTGCCTCCTTGAATTCCGCCTCACACAGGATGCCTCCCAGATGCAAGGTGGCTGCAGTGCCAACTTGGTCTGGTTTGAGAGTGCCAAGTGGGTGCTGAAAACTGACACCCAGAACAGTGGCTTCTGAGTTTTGTTTCCCAGGGAAAAAGCCTGTACAGTGGTTCAGGGTCCTGAGGCCTTAAATTTCAGGGTGCCTCCTGGAATTCCGCCTCTCGTGAGATGCCTCCCAGACGCAATGTGGCACCCGTGCCAACTTGGTCTGGTTTGGTAGTGCCAAGTGGGTCCTGAAAACTGACACCCAGAACAGTGGTTTGTGAGTTTTGTTTCCCAGGGAAAAAGCCTGTACAATCGTTCGGGGTCCTGCGGCCTTAAATTGCCGGGTGCCTCCTGGAGATCCGCCTCTTGCAGGATTTTTCCCAGATGCTATGCGGCACCATTGCCCACTTAGTCTGGTTTGAGAATGCCTAGTGGGTCCTGCAAACTGACACCAAGAACAGTCGCTGCTGAGATTTGTTTCCCAGGAAAAAAGCCTGTACAATGGTTCAGGGTCCTGAGGCCTTAAATGGCCAGGTGCCTCGTCGAATTCCGCCTCTCGCAGGATGCCTTTCAGACGAAGGGTGGCAGCAGTGCCAACTTGGTCTGGTTTGAGAGTGCCAAGTGGGTCCTGAAAACTGACACCCAGAACAGTGTTTTGTGAGTTTTGTTTCCCAGGGAAAAAGCCTGTACAATGGTTCAGGGTCCTGCGGCCTTATATTGCCGGGTGTCTCCTAGAATTCTGCCTCACACAGGATGCCTCCCAGATGCAAGGTGGCTGCAGTGCCAACTTGGTCTGGTTTGAGAGTGCCAAGTGGGTGCTGAAAACTGACACCCAGAACAGTGGCTTCTGAGTTTTGTTTCCCAGGGAAAAAGCCTGTACAGTGGTTTAGGGTCCTGAGGCCTTATATTTCAGGGTGCCTCCTGGAATTCCGCCTCTCGCGGGATGCCTCCCAGACGCAATGTGGCACCCGTGCCAACTTGGTCTGGTTTGGTAGTGCCAAGTGGGTCCTGAAAACTGACACCCAGAACAGTGGTTTGTGAGTTTTGTTTCCCAGGGAAAAAGCCTGTACAATCGTTCGGGGTCCTGCGGCCTTAAATTGCCGGGTGCCTCCTGGAGATCCGCCTCTTGCAGGATTTTTCCCAGATGCTATGCGGCACCATTGCCCACTTAGTCTGGTTTGAGAGTGTCAAGTGGGTCCTCCAAACTGACACCCAGAACAGTGGCTTCTGAGTTTTGTTTCCCAGGGAAATACCCTGTAGAGTGGTTCAGGGTCCTGCCGCGTTAAATTTCAGGGTGCCTCCTGGAATTCGGCCTCTCGCAGAATGCCTCCCAGACGCAAGCTGTCACAAGTGCCAACATGGTCTCGTTTGAGAGTGCCAAGTGGGTCCTGAAAACTGACACCCAGAACAGTGGCTTCTGAGTTTTGTTTCCCAGGGAAAAACACTGTACAGTGGTTCAGGGTCCTGAGGCCTTAAATGGCCAGGTGCCTCGTCGAATTCCGCCTTTCTCAGGATGCCTCCCAGACGCAAGGTGGCACCCGTGCCAACTTGGTCTGGTTTGAGAGTGCCTAGTGGGTCCTGCAAACTGACACTGAGAACAGTGGCTTCTGAGTTTTGTTTCCCAGGGAAAAAGCCTGTACAATGGTTCAGGGTCCTGCGGCCTTAAATTTCCGGGTGCCTCCTTGAATTCCGCCTCACACAGGATGCCTCCCAGACGCAAGGTGGAACCAGTGCCAACTTAGTCTGGTTTGAGAGTGGCAAGTGGGTCCTGTAAACTGACACTAAGAACAGTGGCTTCTGAGTTTTGTTTCCCAGGGAAAAAGCCTGTACAATGGTTCAGGGTCCTGCGGCCTTAAATTTCCGGGTGCCTCCTTGAATTCCGCCTCACACAGGATGCCTCCCAGATGCAAGGTGGCTGCAGTGCCAACTTGGTCTGGTTTGAGAGTGCCAAGTGGGTGCTGAAAACTGACACCCAGAACAGTGGCTTCTGAGTTTTGTTTCCCAGGGAAAAAGCCTGTACAGTGGTTCAGGGTCGTGAGGCCTTAAATTTCAGGGTGCCTCCTGGAATTCCGCCTCTCGCGGGATGCCTCCCAGACGCAATGTGGCACCGGTGCCAACTTGGTCTGGTTTGGTAGTTCCAAGTGGGTCCTGAAAACTGACACCCAGAACAGTGGTTTTTGAGTTTTGTTTCCCAGGGAAAAAGCCTGTACAATCGTTCGGGGTCCTGCGGCCTTAAATTGCCGGGTGCCTCCTGGAGATCCGCCTCTTGCAGGATTTTTCCCAGATGCTATGCGGCACCATTGCCCACTTAGTCTGGTTTGAGAATGCCTAGTGGGTCCTGCAAACTGACACCAAGAACAGTCGCTGCTGAGATTTGTTTCCCAGGAAAAAAGCCTGTAAAATGGTTCAGGGTCCTGAGGCCTTAAATGGCCAGGTGCCTCGTCGAATTCCGCCTTTCTCAGGATGCCTCCCAGACGCAAGGTGGCACCCGTGCCAACTTGGTCTGGTTTGAGAGTGCCTAGTGGGTCCTGCAAACTGACACTAAGAACAGTGGCTTCTGAGTTTTGTTTCCCAGGGAAAAAGCCTGTACAATGGTTCAGGGTCCTGCGGCCTTAAATTTCCGGGTGCCTCCTTGAATTCCGCCTCACACAGGATGCCTCCCAGATGCAAGGTGGCAGCAGTGCCAACTTGGTCTGGTTTGAGAGTGGCAAGTGGGTCCTGAAAACTGACACCCAGAACAGTGGCTTTGGAGTTTTGTTTCCCAGGGAAAAGGCCTGTAGAGTGGTTCAGGGTCCTGCAGCCTTATATTGCCGGGTGTGTCCTAGAATTCTGCCTCACCCAGGATGCCTCCCAGATGCAAGGTGGCTGCAGTGCCAACTTGGTCTGGTTTGAGAGTGCCAAGTGGGTGCTGCAAACTGACACCCAGAACGGTGGCTTCTGAGTTTTGTTTCCCAGGGAAAAAGCCTGTACAGTGGTTCAGGGTCCTGAGGCCTTAAATTTCAGGGTGCCTCCTGGAATTCCGCCTCTCGCGGGATGCCTCCCAGACGCAATGTGGCACCCGTGCCAACTTGGTCTGGTTTGAGAGTGCCAAGTGGGTCCTGAAAACTGACACCCAGAACAGTGGTTTGTGAGTTTTGTTTCCCAGGGCAAAAGCCTGTACAATCGTTCGGGGTCCTGCGGCCTTAAATTGCCGGGTGCCTCCTGGAGATCCGCCTCTTGCAGGATTTTTCCCAGATGCTATGCGGCACCATTGCCCACTTAGTCTGGTTTGAGAATGCCTAGTGGGTCCTGCAAACTGACACCAAGAACAGTCGCTGCTGAGATTTGTTTCCCAGGAAAAAAGCCTGTACAATGGTTCAGGGTCCTGAGGCCTTAAATGGCCAGGTGCCTCGTCGAATTCCGCCTTTCTCAGGATGCCTCCCAGACGCAAGGTGGCACCCGTGCCAACTTGGTCTGGTTTGAGAGTGCCTAGTGGGTCCTGCAAACTGACACCCAGAACAGTGGCTTCTGAGTTTTGTTTCCCAGGGAAAAAGCCTGTACAATGGTTCAGGGTCCTGCGGCCTTAAATTTCCGGGTGCCTCCTTGAATTCCGCCTCACACAGGATGCCTCCCAGACGCAAGGTTGAACCAGTGCCAACTTAGTCTGGTTTGAGAGTGCCTAGTGGGTCCTGCAAACTGACACTAAGAACAGTGGCTTCTGAGTTTTGTTTCCCAGGGAAAAAGCCTGTACAATGGTTCAGGGTCCTGCGGCCTTAAATTTCCGGGTGCCTCCTTGAATTCCGCCTCACACAGGATGCCTCCCAGATGCAAGGTGGCTGCAGTGCCAACTTGGTCTGGTTTGAGAGTGCCAAGTGGGTGCTGAAAACTGACACCCAGAACAGTGTTTTGTGAGTTTTGTTTCCCAGGGAAAAAGCCTGTACAATGGTTCAGGGTCCTGCGGCCTTAAATTTCCGGGTGCCTCCTTGAATTCCGCCTCACACAGGATGCCTCCCAGATGCAAGGTGGCTGCAGTGCCAACTTGGTCTGGTTTGAGAGTGCCAAGTGGGTGCTGAAAACTGACACCCAGAACAGTGGCTTCTGAGTTTTGTTTCCCAGGGAAAAGCCTGTACAGTGGTTCAGGGTCCTGAGGCCTTAAATTTCAGGGTGCCTCCTGGAATTCCGCCTCTCGTGAGATGCCTCCCAGACGCAATGTGGCACCCGTGCCAACTTGGTCTGGTTTGGTAGTGCCAAGTGGGTCCTGAAAACTGACACCCAGAACAGTGGTTTTTGAGTTTTGTTTCCCAGGGAAAAAGCCTGTACAATCGTTCGGGGTCCTGCGGCCTTAAATTGCCGGGTGCCTCCTGGAGATCCGCCTCTTGCAGGATTTTTCCCAGATGCTATGCGGCACCATTGCCCACTTAGTCTGGTTTGAGAATGCCTAGTGGGTCCTGCAAACTGACACCAAGAACAGTCGCTGCTGAGATTTGTTTCCCAGGAAAAAAGCCTGTACAATGGTTCAGGGTCCTGAGGCCTTAAATGGCCAGGTGCCTCGTCGAATTCCGCCTTTCTCAGGATGCCTCCCAGACGCAAGGTGGCACCCGTGCCAACTTGGTCTGGTTTGAGAGTGCCTAGTGGGTCCTGCAAACTGACACTAAGAACAGTGGCTTCTGAGTTTTGTTTCCCAGGGAAAAAGCCTGTACAATGGTTCAGGGTCCTGCGGCCTTAAATTTCCGGGTGCCTCCTTGAATTCCGCCTCACACAGGATGCCTCCCAGATGCAAGGTGGCAGCAGTGCCAACTTGGTCTGGTTTGAGAGTGCCTAGTGGGTCCTGAAAACTGACACCCAGAACAGTGGTTTGTGAGTTTTGTTTCCCAGGGCAAAAGCCTGTACAATCGTTCGGGGTCCTGCGGCCTTAAATTGCCGGGTGCCTCCTGGAGATCCGCCTCTTGCAGGATTTTTCCCAGATGCTACGCGGCACCATTGCCCACTTAGTCTGGTTTGAGAATGCCTAGTGGGTCCTGCAAACTGACACCAAGAACAGTCGCTGCTGAGATTTGTTTCCCAGGAAAAAAGCCTGTACAATGGTTCAGGGTCCTGAGGCCTTAAATGGCCAGGTGCCTCGTCGAATTCCGCCTCTCGCAGGATGCCTTTCAGACGAAGGGTGGCAGCAGTGCCAACTTGGTCTGGTTTGAGAGTGCCAAGTGGGTCCTGAAAACTGACACCCAGAACAGTGTTTTGTGAGTTTTGTTTCCCAGGGAAAAAGCCTGTACAATGGTTCAGGGTCCTGCGGCTTTAAATTTCCGGGTGCCTCCTTGAATTCCGCCTCACACAGGATGCCTCCCAGACGCAAGGTAGAACCAGTGCCAACTTAGTCTGGTTTGAGAGTGCCTAGTGGGTCCTGCAAACTGACACTAAGAACAGTGGCTTCTGAGTTTTGTTTCCCAGGGAAAAAGCCTGTACAATGGTTCAGGGTCCTGCGGCCTTAAATTTCCGGGTGCCTCCTTGAATTCCGCCTCACACAGGATGCCTCCCAGATGCAAGGTGGCTGCAGTGCCAACTTGGTCTGGTTTGAGAGTGCCAAGTGGGTGCTGAAAACTGACACCCAGAACAGTGGCTTCTGAGTTTTGTTTCCCAGGGAAAAAGCCTGTACAGTGGTTCAGGGTCCTGAGGCCTTAAATTTCAGGGTGCCTCCTGGAATTCCGCCTCTCGCGAGATGCCTCCCAGACGCAATGTGGCACCCGTGCCAACTTGGTCTGGTTTGGTAGTGCCAAGTGGGTCCTGAAAACTGACACCCAGAACAGTGGTTTGTGAGTTTTGTTTCCCAGGGCAAAAGCCTGTACAATCGTTCGGGGTCCTGCGGCCTTAAATTGCCGGGTGCCTCCTGGAGATCCGCCTCTTGCAGGATTTTTCCCAGATGCTATGCGGCACCATTGCCCACTTAGTCTGGTTTGAGAATGCCTAGTGGGTCCTGCAAACTGACACCAAGAACAGTCGCTGCTGAGATTTGTTTCCCAGGAAAAAAGCCTGTACAATGGTTCAGGGTCCTGAGGCCTTAAATGGCCAGGTGCCTCGTCGAATTCCGCCTCTCGCAGGATGCCTTTCAGACGAAGGGTGGCACCAGTGCCAACTTGGTCTGGTTTGAGAGTGCCAAGTGGGTCCTGAAAACTGACACCCAGAACAGTGTTTTGTGAGTTTTGTTTCCCAGGGAAAAAGCCTGTACAATGGTTCAGGGTCCTGCGGCCTTATATTGCCGGGTGTCTCCTAGAATTCTGCCTCACACAGGATGCCTCCCAGATGCAAGGTGGCTGCAGTGCCAACTTGGTCTGGTTTGAGAGTGCCAAGTGGGTGCTGAAAACTGACACCCAGAACAGTGGCTTCTGAGTTTTGTTTCCCAGGGAAAAAGCCTGTACAGTGGTTCAGGGTCCTGAGGCCTTAAATTTCCGGGTGCCTCATTGAATTCCGCCTCTCGCGGGATGCCTCCCAGACGCAATGTGGCACCCGTGCCAACTTGGTCTGGTTTGGTAGTGCCAAGTGGGTCCTGAAAACTGACACCCAGAACAGTGGTTTGTGAGTTTTGTTTCCCAGGGAAAAAGCCTGTACAATCGTTCGGGGTCCTGCGGCCTTAAATTGCCGGGTGCCCCCTGGAGATCCGTCTCTTGCAGGATTTTTCCCAGATGCTATGCGGCACCATTGCCCACTTAGTCTGGTTTGAGAGTGTCAAGTGGTTCCTCCAAACTGACACCCAGAACAGTGGTTTGTGAGTTTTGTTTCCCAGGGAAATACCCTGTAGAGTGGTTCAGGGTCCTGCCGCATTAAATTTCAGGGTGCCTCCTGGAATTCGGCCTCTCGCAGAATGCCTCCCAGACGCAAGCTGTCACAAGTGCCAACATGGTCTCGTTTGAGAGTGCCAAGTGGGTCCTGAAAACTGACACCCAGAACAGTGGCTTCTGAGTTTTGTTTCCCAGGGAAAAACACTGTACAGTGGTTCAGGGTCCTGAGGCCTTAAATGGCCAGGTGCCTCGTCGAATTCCGCCTTTCTCAGGATGCCTCCCAGACGCAAGGTGGCACCCGTGCCAACTTGGTCTGGTTTGAGAGTGCCTAGTGGGTCCTGCAAACTGACACTAAGAACAGTGGCTTCTGAGTTTTGTTTCCCAGGGAAAAAGCCTGTACAATGGTTCAGGGTCCTGCGGCCTTAAATTTCCGGGTGCCTCCTTGAATTCCGCCTCACACAGGATGCCTCCCAGATGCAAGGTGGCTGCAGTGCCAACTTGGTCTGGTTTGAGAGTGCCAAGTGGGTGCTGAAAACTGACACCCAGAACAGTGGCTTCTGAGTTTTGTTTCCCAGGGAAAAAGCCTGTACAGTGGTTCAGGGTCCTGAGGCCTTAAATTTCAGGGTGCCTCCTGGAATTCCGCCTCTCGCGGGATGCCTCCCAGACGCAATGTGGCACCGGTGCCAACTTGGTCTGGTTTGGTAGTGCCAAGTGGGTCCTGAAAACTGACACCCAGAACAGTGGTTTTTGAGTTTTGTTTCCCAGGGAAAAAGCCTGTACAATCGTTCGGGGTCCTGCGGCCTTAAATTGCCGGGTGCCTCCTGGAGATCCGCCTCTTGCAGGATTTTTCCCAGATGCTATGCGGCACCATTGCCCACTTAGTCTGGTTTGAGAATGCCTAGTGGGTCCTGCAAACTGACACCAAGAACAGTCGCTGCTGAGATTTGTTTCCCAGGAAAAAAGCCTGTACAATGGTTCAGGGTCCTGAGGCCTTAAATGGCCAGGTGCCTCGTCGAATTCCGCCTTTCTCAGGATGCCTCCCAGACGCAAGGTGGCACCCGTGCCAACTTGGTCTGGTTTGAGAGTGCCTAGTGGGTCCTGCAAACTGACACTAAGAACAGTGGCTTCTGAGTTTTGTTTCCCAGGGAAAAAGCCTGTACAATGGTTCAGGGTCCTGCGGCCTTAAATTTCCGGGTGCCTCCTTGAATTCCGCCTCACACAGGATGCCTCCCAGATGCAAGGTGGCAGCAGTGCCAACTTGGTCTGGTTTGAGAGTGCCTAGTGGGTCCTGAAAACTGACACCCAGAACAGTGGCTTTGGAGTTTTGTTTCCCAGGGAAAAGGCCTGTAGAGTGGTTCAGGGTCCTGCAGCCTTATATTGCCGGGTGTCTCCTAGAATTCTGCCTCACCCAGGATGCCTCCCAGATGCAAGGTGGCTGCAGTGCCAACTTGGTCTGGTTTGAGAGTGCCAAGTGGGTGCTGCAAACTGACACCCAGAACGGTGGCTTCTGAGTTTTGTTTCCCAGGGAAAAAGCCTGTACAGTGGTTCAGGGTCCTGAGGCCTTAAATTTCAGGGTGCCTCCTGGAATTCCGCCTCTCGCGGGATGCCTCCCAGACGCAATGTGGCACCGGAGCCAACTTGGTCTGGTTTGGTAGTTCCAAGTGGGTCCTGAAAACTGACACCCAGTACAGTGGTTTTTGAGTTTTGTTTCCCAGGGAAAAAGCCTGTACAATCGTTCGGGGTCCTGCGGCCTTAAATTGCCGGGTGCCTCCTGGAGATCCGCCTCTTGCAGGATTTTTCCCAGATGCTATGCGGCACCATTGCCCACTTAGTCTGGTTTGAGAATGCCTAGTGGGTCCTGCAAACTGACACCAAGAACAGTCGCTGCTGAGATTTGTTTCCCAGGAAAAAAGCCTGTAAAATGGTTCAGGGTCCTGAGGCCTTAAATGGCCAGGTGCCTCGTCGAATTCCGCCTTTCTCAGGATGCCTCCCAGACGCAAGGTGGCACCCGTGCCAACTTGGTCTGGTTTGAGAGTGCCTAGTGGGTCCTGCAAACTGACACTAAGAACAGTGGCTTCTGAGTTTTGTTTCCCAGGGAAAAAGCCTGTACAATGGTTCAGGGTCCTGCGGCCTTAAATTTCCGGGTGCCTCCTTGAATTCCGCCTCACACAGGATGCCTTCCAGATGCAAGGTGGCACCAGTGCCAACTTGGTCTGGTTTGAGAGTGCCTAGTGGGTCCTGAAAACTGACACCCAGAACAGTGGCTTTGGAGTTTTGTTTCCCAGGGAAAAGGCCTGTAGAGTGGTTCAGGGTCCTGCAGCCTTATATTGCCGGGTGTCTCCTAGAATTCTGCCTCACCCAGGATGCCTCCCAGATGCAAGGTGGCTGCAGTGCCAACTTGGTCTGGTTTGAGAGTGCCAAGTGGGTGCTGCACACTGACACCCAGAACAGTGGCTTCTGAGTTTTGTTTCCCAGGGAAAAAGCCTGTACAGTGGTTCAGGGTCCTGAGGCCTTAAATTTCAGGGTGCCTCCTGGAATTCCGCCTCTCGCGGGATGCCTCCCAGACGCAATGTGGCACCCGTGCCAACTTGGTCTGGTTTGGTAGTGCCAAGTGGGTCCTGAAAACTGACACCCAGAACAGTGGTTTGTGAGTTTTTTTTCCCAGGGAAAAAGCCTGTACAATCGTTCGGGGTCCTGCGGCCTTAAATTGCCGGGTGCCTCCTGGAGATCCGCCTCTTGCAGGATTTTTCCCAGATGCTATGCGGCACCATTGCCCACTTAGTCTGGTTTGAGAATGCCTAGTGGGTCCTGCAAACTGACACCAAGAACAGTCGCTGCTGAGATTTGTTTCCCAGGAAAAAAGCCTGTACAATGGTTCAGGGTCCTGAGGCCTTAAATGGCCAGGTGCCTCGTCGAATTCCGCCTCTCGCAGGATGCCTCCCAGACGCAAGGTGGAACCAGTACCAACTTAATCTGGTTTGAGAGTGCCTAGTGGGTCCTGCAAACTGACACTAAGAACAGTGGCTTCTGAGTTTTGTTTCCCAGGGAAAAAGCCTGTACAATGGTTCAGGGTCCTGCGGCCTTAAATTTCCGGGTGACTCCTTGAATTCCGCCTCACACAGGATGCCTTTCAGACGAAGGGTGGCAGCAGTGCCAACTTGGTCTGGTTTGAGAGTGCCAAGTGGGTCCTGAAAACTGACACCCAGAACAGTGTTTTGTGAGTTTTGTTTCCCAGGGAAAAAGCCTGTACAATGGTTCAGGGTCCTGCGGCCTTATATTGCCGGGTGTCTCCTAGAATTCTGCCTCACACAGGATGCCTCCCAGATGCAAGGTGGCTGCAGTGCCAACTTGGTCTGGTTTGAGAGTGCCAAGTGGGTGCTGAAAACTGACACCCAGAACAGTGGCTTCTGAGTTTTGTTTCCCAGGGAAAAAGCCTGTACAGTGGTTCAGGGTCCTGAGGCCTTAAATTTCAGGGTGCCTCCTGGAATTCCGCCTCTCGCGGGATGCCTCCCAGACGCAATGTGGCACCCGTGCCAACTTGGTCTGGTTTGGTAGTGCCAAGTGGGTCCTGAAAACTGACACCCAGAACAGTGGTTTGTGAGTTTTGTTTCCCAGGGAAAAAGCCTGTACAATCGTTCGGGGTCCTGCGGCCTTAAATCGCCGGGTGCCTCCTGGAGATCCGCCTCTTGCAGGATTTTTCCCAGATGCTATGCGGCACCATTGCCCACTTAGTCTGGTTTGAGAATGCCTAGTGGGTCCTGCAAACTGACACCAAGAACAGTCGCTGCTGAGATTTGTTTCCCAGGAAAAAAGCCTGTACAATGGTTCAGGGTCCTGAGGCCTTAAATGGCCAGGTGCCTCGTCGAATTCCGCCTCTCGCAGGATGCCTTTCAGACGAAGGGTGGCAGCAGTGCCAACTTGGTCTGGTTTGAGAGTGCCAAGTGGGTCCTGAAAACTGACACCCAGAACAGTGGTTTGTGAGTTTTGTTTCCCAGGGAAAAAGCCTGTACAATGGTTCGGGGTCCTGCGGCCTTAAATTGCCGGGTGCCTCCTGGAGATCCGCCTCTTGCAGGATTTTTCCCAGATGCTATGCGGCACCATTGCCCACTTAGTCTGGTTTGAGAATGCCTAGTGGGTCCTGCAAACTGACACCAAGAACAGTCGCTGCTGAGATTTGTTTCCCAGGAAAAAAGCCTGTACAATGGTTCAGGGTCCTGAGGCCTTAAATGGCCAGGTGCCTCGTCGAATTCCGCCTCTCGCAGGATGCCTTTCAGACGAAGGGTGGCAGCAGTGCCAACATGGTCTCGTTTGAGAGTGCCAAGTGGGTCCTGAAAACTGACACCCAGAACAGTGTTTTGTGAGTTTTGTTTCCCAGGGAAAAACACTGTACAGTGGTTCAGGGTCCTGAGGCCTTAAATGGCCAGGTGCCTCGTCGAATTCCGCCTTTCTCAGGATGCCTCCCAGACGCAAGGTGGCACCCGTGCCAACTTGGTCTGGTTTGAGAGTGCCTAGTGGGTCCTGCAAACTGACACCCAGAACAGTGGCTTCTGAGTTTTGTTTCCCAGGGAAAAAGCCTGTACAATGGTTCAGGGTCCTGCGGCCTTAAATTTCCGGGTGCCTCCTTGAATTCCGCCTCACACAGGATGCCTCCCAGATGCAAGGTGGCACCAGTGCCAACTTGGTCTGGTTTGAGAGTGCCAAGTGGGTGCTGAAAACTGACACCCAGAACAGTGGCTTCTGAGTTTTGTTTCCCAGGGAAAAAGCCTGTACAGTGGTTCAGGGTCCTGAGGCCTTAAATTTCAGGGTGCCTCCTGGAATTCCGCCTCTCGCGAGATGCCTCCCAGACGCAATGTGGCACCCGTGCCAACTTGGTCTGGTTTGGTAGTGCCAAGTGGGTCCTGAAAACTGACACCCAGAACAGTGGTTTGTGAGTTTTGTTTCCCAGGGAAAAAGCCTGTACAATCGTTCGGGGTCCTGCGGCCTTAAATTGCCGGGTGCCTCCTGGAGATCGGCCTCTTGCAGGATTTTTCCCAGATGCTATGCGGCACCATTGCCCACTTAGTCTGGTTTGAGAATGCCTAGTGGGTCCTGCAAACTGACACCAAGAACAGTCGCTGCTAAGATTTGTTTCCCAGGAAAAAAGCCTGTACAATGGTTCAGGGTCCTGAGGCCTTAAATGGCCAGGTGCCTCGTCGAATTCCGCCTCTCGCAGGATGCCTTTCAGACGAAGGGTGGCAGCAGTGCCAACTTGGTCTGGTTTGAGAGTGCCAAGTGGGTCCTGAAAACTGACACCCAGAACAGTGTTTTGTGAGTTTTGTTTCCCAGGGAAAAAGCCTGTACAATGGTTCAGGGTCCTGCGGCCTTATATTGCCGGGTGTCTCCTAGAATTCTGCCTCACACAGGATGCCTCCCAGATGCAAGGTGGCTGCAGTGCCAACTTGGTCTGGTTTGAGAGTGCCAAGTGGGTGCTGAAAACTGACACCCAGAACAGTGGCTTCTGAGTTTTGTTTCCCAGGGAAAAAGCCTGTACAGTGGTTTAGGGTCCTGAGGCCTTAAATTTCCGGGTGCCTCATTGAATTCCGCCTCTCGCGGGATGCCTCCCAGACGCAATGTGGCACCCGTGCCAACTTGGTCTGGTTTGGTAGTGCCAAGTGGGTCCTGAAAACTGACACCCAGAACAGTGGTTTGTGAGTTTTGTTTCCCAGGGAAAAAGCCTGTACAATCGTTCGGGGTCCTGCGGCCTTAAATTGCCGGGTGCCTCCTGGAGATCCGCCTCTTGCAGGATTTTTCCCAGATGCTATGCGGCACCATTGCCCACTTAGTCTGGTTTGAGAGTGTCAAGTGGTTCCTCCAAACTGACACCCAGAACAGTGGCTTCTGAGTTTTGTTTCCCAGGGCAATACCCTGTAGAGTGGTTCAGGGTCCTGCCGCGTTAAATTTCAGGGTGCCTCCTGGAATTCGGCCTCTCGCAGAATGCCTCCCAGACGCAAGCTGTCACAAGTGCCAACATGGTCTCATTTGAGAGTGCCAAGTGGGTCCTGAAAACTGACACCCAGAACAGTGGCTTCTGAGTTTTGTTTCCCAGGGAAAAACACTGTACAGTGGTTCAGGGTCCTGAGGCCTTAAATGGCCAGGTGCCTCGTCGAATTCCGCCTTTCTCAGGATGCCTCCCAGACGCAAGGTGGCTGCAGTGCCAACTTGGTCTGGTTTGAGAGTGCCTAGTGGGTCCTGCAAACTGACACTAAGAACAGTGGCTTCTGAGTTTTGTTTCCCAGGGAAAAAGCCTGTACAATGGTTCAGGGTCCTGCGGCCTTAAATTTCCGGGTGCCTCCTTGAATTCCGCCTCACACAGGATGCCTCCCAGACGCAAGGTGGAACCCGTGCCAACTTAGTCTGGTTTGAGAGTGCCTAGTGGGTCCTGCAAACTGACACTAAGAACAGTGGCTTCTGAGTTTTGTTTCCCAGGGAAAAAGCCTGTACAATGGTTCAGGGTCCTGCGGCCTTAAATTTCCGGGTGCCTCCTTGAATTCCGCCTCACACAGGATGCCTCCCAGATGCAAGGTGGCTGCAGTGCCAACTTGGTCTGGTTTGAGAGTGCCAAGTGAGTGCTGAAAACTGACACCCAGAACAGTGGCTTCTGAGTTTTGTTTCCCAGGGAAAAAGCCTGTACAGTGGTTCAGGGTCCTGAGGCCTTAAATTTCAGGGTGCCTCCTGGAATTCCGCCTCTCGCGGGATGCCTCCCAGACGCAATGTGGCACCGGTGCCAACTTGGTCTGGTTTGGTAGTGCCAAGTGGGTCCTGAAAACTGACACCCAGAACAGTGGTTTGTGAGTTTTGTTTCCCAGGGAAAAAGCCTGTACAATCGTTCGGGGTCCTGCGGCCTTAAATTGCCGGGTGCCTCCTGGAGATCCGCCTCTTGCAGGATTTTTCCCAGATGCTATGCGGCACCATTGCCCACTTAGTCTGGTTTGAGAATGCCTAGTGGGTCCTGCAAACTGACACCAAGAACAGTCGCTGCTGAGATTTGTTTCCCAGGAAAAAAGCCTGTAAAATGGTTCAGGGTCCTGAGGCCTTGAATGGCCAGGTGCCTCGTCGAATTCCGCCTTTCTCAGGATGCCTCCCAGACGCAATGTGGCACCCGTGCCAACTTGGTCTGGTTTGAGAGTGCCTAGTGGGTCCTGCAAACTGACACTAAGAACAGTGGCTTCTGAGTTTTGTTTCCCAGGGAAAAAGCCTGTACAATGGTTCAGGGTCCTGCGGCCTTAAATTGCCGGGTGCCTCCTTGAATTCCGCCTCACACAGGATGCCTCCCAGATGCAAGGTGGCACCAGTGCCAACTTGGTCTGGTTTGAGAGTGCCTAGTGGGTGCTGAAAACTGACACCCAGAACAGTGGCTTTTGAGTTTTGTTTCCCAGGGAAAAAGCCTGTAGAGTGGTTCAGGGTCCTGCGGCCTTATATTGCCGGGTGTCTCCTAGAATTCTGCCTCACACAGGATGCCTCCCAGATGCAAGGTGGCTGCAGTGCCAACTTGGTCTGGTTTGAGAGTGCCAAGTGGGTGCTGAAAACTGACACCCAGAACAGTGGCTTCTGAGTTTTGTTTCCCAGGGAAAAAGCCTGTAGAGTGGTTCAGGGTCCTGAGGCCTTAAATTTCCGGGTGCCTCCTGGAATTCCGCCTCTCGCGGGATGCCTCCCAGACGCAATGTGGCACCCGTGCCAACTTGGTCTGGTTTGGTAGTGCCAAGTGGGTCCTGAAAACTGACACCCAGAACAGTGGTTTGTGAGTTTTGTTTCCCAGGGAAAAAGCCTGTACAATCGTTCGGGGTCCTGCGGCCTTAAATTGCCGGGTGCCTCCTGGAGATCCGCCTCTTGCAGGATTTTTCCCAGATGCTATGCGGCACCATTGCCCACTTAGTCTGGTTTGAGAATGCCTAGTGGGTCCTGCAAACTGACACCAAGAACAGTCGCTGCTGAGATTTGTTTCCCAGGAAAAAAGCCTGTACAATGGTTCAGGGTCCTGAGGCCTTAAATGGCCAGGTGCCTCGTCGAATTCCGCCTCTCGCAGGATGCCTTTCAGACGAAGGGTGGCAGCAGTGCCAACTTGGTCTGGTTTGAGAGTGCCAAGTGGGTCCTGAAAACTGACACCCAGAACAGTGTTTTGTGAGTTTTGTTTCCCAGGGAAAAAACCTGTACAATGGTTCAGGGTCCTGCGGCCTTATATTGCCGGGTGTCTCCTAGAATTCTGCCTCACACAGTATGCCTCCCAGATGCAAGGTGGCTGCAGTGCCAACTTGGTCTGGTTTGAGAGTGCCAAGTGGGTGCTGAAAACTGACACCCAGAACAGTGGCTTCTGAGTTTTGTTTCCCAGGGAAAAAGCCTGTACAGTGGTTCAGGGTCCTGAGGCCTTAAATTTCAGGGTGCCTCCTGGAATTCCGCCTCTCGCGGGATGCCTCCCAGACGCAATGTGGCACCCGTGCCAACTTGGTCTGGTTTGGTAGTGCCAAGTGGGTCCTGAAAACTGACACCCAGAACAGTGGTTTGTGAGTTTTGTTTCCCAGGGAAAAAGCCTGTACAATGGTTCGGGGTCCTGCGGCCTTAAATTGCCGGGTGCCTCCTGGAGATCCGCCTCTTGCAGGATTTTTCCCAGATGCTATGCGGCACCATTGCCCACTTAGTCTGGTTTGAGAATGCCTAGTGGGTCCTGCAAACTGACACCAAGAACAGTCGCTGCTGAGATTTGTTTCCCAGGAAAAAAGCCTGTACAATGGTTCAGGGTCCTGAGGCCTTAAATGGCCAGGTGCCTCGTCGAATTCCGCCTTTCTCAGGATGCCTCCCAGACGCAAGGTGGCACCCGTGCCAACTTGGTCTGGTTTGGTAGTGCCAAGTGGGTCCTGAAAACTGACACCCAGAACAGTGGTTTGTGAGTTTTGTTTCCCAGGGAAAAAGCCTGTACAATGGTTCGGGGTCCTGCGGCCTTAAATTGCCGGGTGCCTCCTGGAGATCCGCCTCTTGCAGGATTTTTCCCAGATGCTATGCGGCACCATTGCCCACTTAGTCTGGTTTGAGAATGCCTAGTGGGTCCTGCAAACTGACACCAAGAACAGTCGCTGCTGAGATTTGTTTCCCAGGAAAAAAGCCTGTACAATGGTTCAGGGTCCTGAGGCCTTAAATGGCCAGGTGCCTCGTCGAATTCCGCCTCTCGCAGGATGCCTTTCAGACGAAGGGTGGCAGCAGTGCCAACATGGTCTCGTTTGAGAGTGCCAAGTGGGTCCTGAAAACTGACACCCAGAACAGTGTTTTGTGAGTTTTGTTTCCCAGGGAAAAACACTGTACAGTGGTTCAGGGTCCTGAGGCCTTAAATGGCCGGGTGCCTCCTGGAATTCCGCCTTTCTCAGGATGCCTCCCAGACGCAAGGTGGCACCCGTGCCAACTTGGTCTGCTTTAAGAGTGCCAAGTGGGTCCTGCAAACTGACACCCAGAACAGTGGCTTCTGAGTTTTGTTTCCCAGGGGAAAACACTGGACAGTGGTTCAGGGTCCTGAGGCCTTAAATTTCCGGGTGCCTCCTGGAATTCCGCCTTTCTCAGGATGCCTCCCAGACGCAAGGTGGCACCCATGCCAACTTGGTCTGGTTTGAGAGTGCCTAGTGGGTCCTGCAAACTGACACTAAGAACAGTGGCTTCTGAGTTTTGTTTCCCAGGGAAAAAGCCTGTACAATGGTTCAGGGTCCTGCGGCCTTAAATTTCCGGGTGCCTCCTTGAATTCCGCCTCACACAGGATGCCTCCCAGATGCAAGGTGGCACCAGTGCCAACTTGGTCTGGTTTGAGAGTGCCTAGTGGGTCCTGAAAACTGACACCCAGAACAGTGGCTTCTGAGTTTTGTTTCCCAGGGAAAAGGCCTGTAGAGTGGTTCAGGGTCCTGCGGCCTTATATTGCCGGGTGTCTCCTAGAATTCTGCCTCACACGGGATGCCTCCCAGATGCAAGGTGGCTGCAGTGCCAACTTGGTCTGGTTTGAGAGTGCCAAGTGGGTGCTGAAAACTGACACCCAGAACAGTGGCTTCTGAGTTTTGTTTCCCAGGGAAAAAGCCTGTACAGTGGTTCAGGGTCCTGAGGCCTTAAATTTCAGGGTGCCTCCTGGAATTCCGCCTCTCGCGGGATGCCTCCCAGACGCAATGTGGCACCCGTGCCAACTTGGTCTGGTTTGGTAGTGCCAAGTGGGTCCTGAAAACTGACACCCAGAACAGTGGTTTGTGAGTTTTGTTTCCCAGGGAAAAAGCCTGTACAATCGTTCGGGGTCCTGCGGCCTTAAATTGCCGGGTGCCTCCTGGAGATCCGCCTCTTGCAGGATTTTTCCCAGATGCTATGCGGCACCATTGCCCACTTAGTCTGGTTTGAGAGTGTCAAGTGGGTCCTCCAAACTGACACCCAGAACAGTGGCTTCTGAGTTTTGTTTCCCAGGGAAATACCCTGTAGAGTGGTTCAGGGTCCTGCGGCCTTAAATTTCCGGGTGCCTCCTTGAATTCCGCCTCACACAGGATGCCTCCCAGATGCAACGTGGCACCAGTGCCAACTTGGTCTGGTTTGAGAGTGCCTAGTGGGTCCTGAAAACTGACACCCAGAACAGTGGCTTTTGAGTTTTGTTTCCCAGGGAAAAGGGCTGTAGAGTGGTTCAGGGTCCTGCGGCCTTATATTGCCGGGTGTCTCCTAGAATTCTGCCTCACACAGGATGCCTCCCAGATGCAAGGTGGCTGCAGTGCCAACTTGGTCTGGTTTGAGAGTGCCAAGTGGGTGCTGAAAACTGACACCCAGAACAGTGGCTTCTGAGTTTTGTTTCCCAGGGAAAAAGCCTGTACAGTGGTTCAGGGTCCTGAGGCCTTAAATTTCAGGGTGCCTCCTTGAATTCCGCCTCACACAGGATGCCTCCCAGATGCAATGTGGCACCCGTGCCAACTTGGTCTGGTTTGGTAGTGCCAAGTGGGTCCTGAAAACTGACACCCAGAACAGTGGTTTGTGAGTTTTGTTTCCCAGGGAAAAAGCCTGTACAATCGTTCGGGGTCCTGCGGCCTTAAATTGCCGGGTGCCTCCTGGAGATCCGCCTCTTGCAGGATTTTTCCCAGATGCTATGCGGCACCATTGCCCACTTAGTCTGGTTTGAGAGTGTCAAGTGGGTCCTCCAAACTGACACCCAGAACAGTGGCTTCTGAGTTTTGTTTCCCAGGGAAATACCCTGTAGAGTGGTTCAGGGTCCTGCCGCGTTAAATTTCAGGGTGCCTCCTGGAATTCGGCCTCTCGCAGAATGCCTCCAAGACGCAAGCTGTCACAAGTGCCAACATGGTCTCGTTTGAGAGTGCCAAGTGGGTCCTGAAAACTGACACCCAGAACAGTGGCTTCTGAGTTTTGTTTCCCAGGGAAAAACACTGTACAGTGGTTCAGGGTCCTGAGGCCTTAAATGGCCAGGTGCCTCGTCGAATTCCGCCTTTCTCAGGTTGCCTCCCAGACGCAAGGTGGCACCCGTGCCAACTTGGTCTGGTTTGAGAGTGCCTAGTGGGTCCTGCAAACTGACACTAAGAACAGTGGCTTCTGAGTTTTGTTTCCCAGGGAAAAAGCCTGTAGAGTGGTTCAGGGTCCTGCAGCCTTATATTGCCGGGTGTCTCCTAGAATTCTGACTCACACAGGATGTTTCCCAGATGCAAGGTGGCTGCAGTGCCACCTTGGTCTGGTTTGAGAGTGCCTAGTGGGTCCTGAAAACTGACACCCAGAACAGTGGCTTTTGAGTTTTGTTTCCCAGGGAAAAGGCCTGTAGAGTGGTTCAGGGTCCTGCGGCCTTATATTGCCGGGTGTCTCCTAGAATTCTGCCTCACACAGGATGCCTCCCAGATGCAAGGTGGCTGCAGTGCCAACTTGGTCTGGTTTGAGAGTGCCAAGTGGGTGCTGAAAACTGACACCCAGAACAGTGGCTTCTGAGTTTTGTTTCCCAGGGAAAAAGCCTGTACAGTGGTTCAGGGTCCTGAGGCCTTAAATTTCAGGGTGCCTCCTGGAATTCCGCCTCTCGCGGGATGCCTCCCAGACGTAATGTGGCACCCGTGCCAACTTGGTCTGGTTTGGTAGTGCCAAGTGGGTCCTGAAAACTGACACCCAGAACAGTGGTTTGTGAGTTTTGTTTCCCAGGGAAAAAGCCTGTACAATCGTTCGGGGTCCTGCGGCCTTAAATTGCCGGGTGCCTCCTGGAGATCCGCCTCTTGCAGGATTTTTCCCAGATGCTATGCGGCACCATTGCCCACTTAGTCTGGTTTGAGAATGCCTAGTGGGTCCTGCAAACTGACACCAAGAACAGTCGCTGCTGAGATTTGTTTCCCAGGAAAAAAGCCTGTACAATGGTTCAGGGTCCTGAGGCCTTAAATGGCCAGGTGCCTCGTCGAATTCCGCCTCTCGCAGGATGCCTTTCAGACGAAGGGTGGCAGCAGTGCCAACATGGTCTCGTTTGAGAGTGCCAAGTGGGTCCTGAAAACTGACACCCAGAACAGTGGCTTCTGAGTTTTGTTTCCCAGGGAAAAACACTGTACAGTGGTTCAGGGTCCTGAGGCCTTAAATGGCCAGGCGCCTCATCGAATTCCGCGTTTCTCAGGATGCCTCCCAGACGCAAGGTGGCACCCGTGCCAACTTGGTCTGGTTTGAGAGTGCCTAGTGGGTCCTGCAAACTGACACTAAGAACAGTGGCTTCTGAGTTTTGTTTCCCAGGGAAAAAGCCTGTACAATGGTTCAGGGTCCTGCGGCCTTAAATTTCCGGGTGCCTCCTTGAATTCCGCCTCACACAGGATGCCTCCCAGATGCAAGGTGGCACCAGTGCCAACTTGGTCTGGTTTGAGAGTGCCAAGTGGGTGCTGAAAACTGACACCCAGAACAGTGGATTTTGAGTTTTGTTTCCCAGGGAAAAGGCCTGTAGAGTGGTTCAGGGTCCTGTGGCCTTATATTGCCGGGTGTCTCCTAGAATTCTGCCTCACACAGGATGCCTCCCAGATGCAAGGTGGCTGCAGTGCCAACTTGGTCTGGTTTGAGAGTGCCAAGTGGGTGCTGAAAACTGACACCCAGAACAGTGGCTTCTGGGTTTTGTTTCCCAGGGAAAAAGCCTGTACAGTGGTTCAGGGTCCTGCCGCGTTAAATTTCAGGGTGCCTCCTGGAATTCGGCCTCTCGCAGAATGCCTCCCAGACGCAAGCTGTCACAAGTGCCAACATGGACTCGTTTGAGAGTGCCAAGTGGGTCCTGAAAACTGACACCCAGAACAGTGGCTTCTGAGTTTTGTTTCCCAGGGAAAAACACTGTACAGTGGTTCAGGGTCCTGAGGCCTTAAATTTCAGGGTGCCTCCTGGAATTCCGCCTCTCGCGGGATGCCTCCCAGACACAATGTGGCACCCGTGCCAACTTGGTCTGGTTTGGTAGTGCCAAGTGGGTCCTGAAAACTGACACCCAGAACAGTGGTTTGTGAGTTTTGTTTCCCAGGGAAAAAGCCTGTACAATCGTTCGGGGTCCTGCGGCCTTAAATTGCCAGGTGCCTCCTGGAGATCCGCCTCTTGCAGGATTTTTCCCAGATGCTATGCGGCACCATTGCCCACTTAGTCTGGTTTGAGAATGCCTAGTGGGTCCTGCAAACTGACACCAAGAACAGTCGCTGCTGTGATTTGTTTCCCAGGAAAAAAGCCTGTACAATGGTTCAGGGTCCTGAGGCCTTAAATGGCCAGGTGCCTCGTCGAATTCCGCCTCTCGCAGGATGCCTTTCAGACGAAGGGTGGCAGCAGTGCCAACATGGTCTCGTTTGAGAGTGCCAAGTGGGTCCTGAAAACTGACACCCAGAACAGTGTTTTGTGAGTTTTGTTTCCCAGGGAAAAACACTGTACAGTGGTTCAGGGTCCTGAGGCCTTAAATGGCCAGGCGCCTCATCGAATTCCGCCTTTCTCAGGATGCCTCCCAGACGCAAGGTGGCACCCGTGCCAACTTGGTCTGGTTTGAGAGTGCCTAGTGGGTCCTGCAAACTGACACTAAGAACAGTGGCTTCTGAGTTTTGTTTCCCAGGGAAAAAGCCTGTACAATGGTTCAGGGTCCTGAGGCCTTAAATTTCCGGGTGCCTCCTTGAATTCCGCCTCACACAGGATGCCTCCCAGATGCAAGGTGGCACCAGTGCCAACTTGGTCTGGTTTGAGAGTGCCTAGTGGGTCCTGAAAACTGACACCCAGAACAGTGGCTTTTGAGTTTTGTTTCCCAGGGAAAAGGCCTGTAGAGTGGTTCAGGGTCCTGCGGCCTTATATTGCCGGGTGTCTCCTAGAATTCTGCCTCACACAGGATGCCTCCCAGATGCAAGGTGGCTGCAGTGCCAACTTGGTCTGGTTTGAGAGTGCCAAGTGGGTGCTGAAAACTGACACCCAGAACAGTGGCTTCTGAGTTTTGTTTCCCAGGGAAAAAGCCTGTACAGTGGTTCAGGGTCCTGAGGCCTTAAATTTCAGGGTGCCTCCTGGAATTCCGCCTCTCGCGGGATGCCTCCCAGACGCAATGTGGCACCCGTGCCAACTTGGTCTGGTTTGGTAGTGCCAAGTGGGTCCTGAAAACTGACACCCAGAACAGTGGTTTGTGAGTTTTGTTTCCCAGGGAAAAAGCCTGCACAATTGTTCAGGGTCCTGCGGCCTTAAATTGCCGGGTGCCTCCTGGAGATCCGCCTCTTGCAGGATTTTTCCCAGATGCTATGCGGCACCATTGCCCACTTAGTCTGGTTTGAGAGTGTCAAGTGGGTCCTCCAAACTGACACCCAGAACAGTGGCTTCTGAGTTTTGTTTCCCAGGGAAATACCCTGTAGAGTGGTTCAGGGTCCTGCCGCGTTAAATTTCAGGGTGCCTCCTGGAATTCGGCCTCTCGCAGAATGCCTCCCAGACGCAAGCTGTCACAAGTGCCAACATGGTCTTGTTTGAGAGTGCCAAGTGGGTCCTGAAAACTGACACCCAGAACAGTGGCTTCTGAGTTTTGTTTCCCAGGGAAAAACACTGTACAGTGGTTCAGGGTCCTGAGGCCTTAAATTTCAGGGTGCCTCCTGGAATTCCGCCTTTCTCAGGATGCCTCCCAGACGCAAGGTGGCACCCGTGCCAACTTGGTCTGGTTTGAGAGTGCCTAGTGGGTCCTGAAAACTGACACCCAGAACAGTGGCTTTTGAGTTTTGTTTCCCAGGGAAAAGGCCTGTAGAGTGGTTCAGGGTCCTGAGGCCTTAAATTTCAGGGTGCCTCCTGGAATTCCGCCTCTCGCGGGATGCCTCCCAGACGCAATGTGGCACCCGTGCCAACTTGGTCTGGTTTGGTAGTGCCAAGTGGGTCCTGAAAACTGACACCCAGAACAGTGGTTTGTGAGTTTTGTTTCCCAGGGAAAAAGCCTGTACAATCGTTCGGGGTCCTGAGGCCTTAAATTGCCAGGTGCCTCCTGGAGATCCGCCTCTTGCAGGATTTTTCCCAGATGCTATGCGGCACCATTGCCCACTTAGTCTGGTTTGAGAATGCCTAGTGGGTCCTGCAAACTGACACTAAGAACAGTCGCTGCTGAGATTTGTTTCCCAGGAAAAAAGCCTGTACAATGGTTCAGGGTCCTGAGGCCTTAAATGGCCAGGTGCCTCGTCGAATTCCGCCTCTCGCAGGATGCCTTTCAGACGAAGGGTGGCAGCAGGGCCAACATGGTCTCGTTTGAGAGTGCCAAGTGGGTCCTGAAAACTGACACCCAGAACAGTGGCTTCTGAGTTTTGTTTCCCAGGGAAAAACACTGTAGAGTGGTTCAGGGTCCTGCCGCGTTAAATTTCAGGGTGCCTCCTGGAATTCGGCCTCTCGCAGAATGCCTCCCAGACGCAAGCTGTCACAAGTGCCAACATGGTCTCGTTTGAGAGTGCCAAGTGGGTCCTGAAAACTGACACCCAGAACAGTGGCTTCTGAGTTTTGTTTCCCAGGGAAAAACACTGTACAGTGGTTCAGGGTCCTGAGGCCTTAAATGGCCAGGTGCCTCGTCGAATTCCGCCTTTCTCAGGATGCCTCCCAGACGCAAGGTGGCACCCGTGCCAACTTGGTCTGGTTTGAGAGTGCCTAGTGGGTCCTGCAAACTGACACTAAGAACAGTGGCTTCTGAGTTTTGTTTCCCAGGGAAAAAGCCTGTACAATGGTTCAGGGTCCTGCGGCCTTAAATTTCCGGGTGCCTCCTTGAATTCCGCCTCACACAGGATGCCTCCCAGATGCAAGGTGGCACCAGTGCCAACTTGGTCTGGTTTGAGAGTGCCTAGTGGGTCCTGAAAACTGACACCCAGAACAGTGGCTTTTGAGTTTTGTTTCCCAGGGAAAAGGCCTGTAGAGTGGTTCAGGGTCCTGAGGCCTTAAATGGCCGGGTGTCTCCTAGAATTCTGCCTCACACAGGATGCCTCCCAGATGCAAGGTGGCTGCAGTGCCAACTTGGTCTGGTTTGAGAGTGCCAAGTGGGTGCTGAAAACTGACACCCAGAACAGTGGCTTCTGAGTTTTGTTTCCCAGGGAAAAAGCCTGTACAGTGGTTCAGGGTCCTGAGGCCTTAAATTTCAGGGTGCCTCCTGGAATTCCGCCTCTCGCGGGATGCCTCCCAGACGCAATGTGGCACCCGTGCCAACTTGGTCTCGTTTGGTAGTGCCAAGTGGGTCCTGAAAACTGACACCCAGAACAGTGGTTTGTGAGTTTTGTTTCCCAGGGAAAAAGCCTGTACAATCGTTCGGGGTCCTGCGGCCTTAAATTGCCGGGTGCCTCCTGGAGATCCGCCTCTTGCAGGATTTTTCCCAGATGCTATGCGGCACCATTGCCCACTTAGTCTGGTATGAGAATGCCTAGTGGGTCCTGCAAACTGACACCAAGAACAGTCGCTGCTGAGATTTGTTTCCCAGGAAAAAAGCCTGTACAATGGTTCAGGGTCCTGAGGCCTTAAATGGCCAGGTGCCTCGTCGAATTCCGCCTCTCGCAGGATGCCTTTCAGACGAAGGGTGGCAGCAGTGCCAACATGGTCTCGTTTGAGAGTGCCAAGTGGGTGCTGAAAACTGACACCCAGAACAGTGGTTTGTGAGTTTTGTTTCCCAGGGAAAAAGCCTGTACAGTGGTTCAGGGTCCTGCCGCGTTAAATTTCAGGGTGCCTCCTGGAATTCCGCCTCTCGCAGAATGCCTCCCAGACGCAAGCTTTCACAAGTGCCAACATGGTCTCGTTTGAGAGTGCCAAGTGGGTCCTGAAAACTGACACCCAGAACAGTGGCTTCTGAGTTTTGTTTCCCAGGGAAAAACACTGTACAGTGGTTCAGGGTCCTGATTCCTTAAATGGCCAGGTGTCTCGTCGAATTCCGCCTTTCTCAGGATGCCTCCCAGACGCAAGGTGGCACCCGTGCCAACTTGGTCTGGTTTGAGAGTGCCTAGTGGGTCCTGCAAACTGACACTAAGAACAGTGGCTTCTGAGTTTTGTTTCCCAGGGAAAAAGCCTGTACAATGGTTCAGGGTCCTGCGGCCTTAAATTTCCGGGTGCCTCCTTGAATTCCGCCTCACACAGGATGCCTCCCAGATGCAAGGTGGCACCAGTGCCAACTTGGTCTGGTTTGAAAGTGCCAAGTGGGTCCTGAAAACTGACACCCAGAACAGTGGCTTTTGAGTTTTGTTTCCCAGGGAAAAGGCCTGTAGAGTGGTTCAGGGTCCTGCGGCCTTATATTGCCGGGTGTCTCCTAGAATTCTGCCTCACACAGGATGCCTCCCAGATGCAAGGTGGCTGCAGTGCCAACTTGGTCTGGTTTGAGAGTGCCAAGTGGGTGCTGAAAACTGACACCCAGAACAGTGGCTTCTGAGTTTTGTTTCCCAGGGAAAAAGCCTGTACAGTGGTTCAGGTTCCTGAGGCCTTAAATTTCAGGGTGCCTCCTGGAATTCGGCCTCTCGCGGGATGCCTCCCAGACGCAAGGTGGCACCCGTGCCAACTTGGTCTGGTTTGGTAGTGCCAAGTGGGTCCTGAAAACTGACACCCAGAACTGTGGTTTGTGAGTTTTGTTTCCCAGGGAAAAAGCCTGTACAATCGTTCGGGGTCCTGCGGCCTTAAATTGCCGGGTGCCTCCTGGAGATCCGCCTCTTGCAGGATTTTTTCCAGATGCTATGCGGCACCATTGCCCACTTAGTCTGGTTTGAGAATGCCTAGTGGATCCTGCAAACTGACACCAAGAACAGTCGCTGCTGAGATTTGTTTCCCAGGAAAAAAGCCTGTACAATGGTTCAGGGTCCTGCGGCCTTAAATGGCCAGGTGCCTCATCGAATTCCGCCTCTCGCAGGATGCCTTTCAGACGAAGGGTGGCAGCAGTGCCAACATGGTCTCGTTTGAGAGTGCCAAGTGGGTCCTGAAAACTGACACCCAGAACAGTGTTTTGTGAGTTTTGTTTCCTTGGGAAAAACACTGTACAGTGGTTCAGGGTCCTGCGGCCTTAAATGGCCAGGTGCCTCATCGAATTCCGCCTTTCTCAGGATGCCTCCCAGACGCAAGGTGGCACCCGTGCCAACTTGGTCTGGTTTGAGAGTGCCTAGTGGGTCCTGCAAACTGACACTAAGAACAGTGGCTTCTGAGTTTTGTTTCCCAGGGAAAAAGCCTGTACAATGGTTCAGGGTCCTGCGGCCTTAAATTTCCGGGTGCCTCCTTGAATTCCGCCTCACACAGGATGCCTCCCAGATGCAAGGTGGCTGCAGTGCCAACTTGGTCTGGTTTGAGAGTGCCAAGTGGGTGCTGAAAACTGACACCCAGAACAGTGGCTTCTGAGTTTTGTTTCCCAGGGAAAAGGCCTGTAGAGTGGTTCAGGGTCCTGCGGCCTTATATTGCCGGTTGTCTCCTAGAATTCTGCCTCACACAGGATGCCTCCCAGATGCAAGGTGGCTGCAGTGCCAACTTGGTCTGGTTTGAGAGTGCCAAGTGGGTGCTGAAAACTGACACCCAGAACAGTGGCTTCTGAGTTTTGTTTCCCAGGGAAAAAGCCTGTACAGTGGTTCAGGGTCCTGAGGCCTTAAATTTCAGGGTGCCTCCTGGAATTCCGCCTCTCGCGGGATGCCTCCCAGACGCAATGTGGCACCCGTGCCAACTTGGTCTGGTTTGGTAGTGCCAAGTGGGTCCTGAAAACTGACACCCAGAACAGTGGTTTGTGAGTTTTGTTTCCCAGGGAAAAAGCCTGTACAATCGTTCGGGGTCCTGCGGCCTTAAATTGCCGGGTGCCTCCTGGAGATCCGCCTCTTGCAGGATTTTTCCCAGATGCTATGCGGCACCATTGCCCACTTAGTCTGGTTTGAGAGTGTCAAGTGGGTCCTCCAAACTGACACCCAGAACAGTGGCTTCTTAGTTTTGTTTCCCAGGGAAATACCCTGTAGAGTGGTTCAGGGTCCTGCCGCGTTAAATTTCAGGGTGCCTCCTGGAATTCGGCCTCTCGCAGAATGCCTCCCAGACGCAAGCTGTCACAAGTGCCAACATGGTCTCGTTTGAGAGTGCCAAGTGGGTCCTGAAAACTGACACCCAGAACAGTGGCTTCTGAGTTTTGTTTCCCAGGGAAAAACACTGTACAGTGGTTCAGGGTCCTGAGGCCTTAAATGGCCAGGTGCCTCGTCGAATTCCGCCTTTCTCAGGATGCCTCCCAGACGCAAGGTGGCACCCGTGCCAACTTGGTCTGGTTTGAGAGTGCCTAGTGGGTCCTGCAAACTGACACTAAGAACAGTGGCTTCTGAGTTTTGTTTCCCAGGGAAAAAGCCTGTACAATGGTTCAGGGTCCTGCGGCCTTAAATTTCCAGGTGACTCCTTGAATTCCGCCTCACACAGGATGCCTCCCAGATGCAAGGTGGCACCAGTGCCAACTTGGTCTGGTTTGAGAGTGCCTAGTGGGTCCTGAAAACTGACACCCAGAACAGTGGCTTTTGAGTTTTGTTTCCCAGGGAAAAGGCCTGTAGAGTGGTTCAGGGTCCTGAGGCCTTAAATGGCCGGGTGTCTCCTAGAATTCTGCCTCACACAGGATGCCTCCCAGATGCAAGGTGGCTGCAGTGCCAACTTGGTCTGGTTTGAGAGTGCCAAGTGGGTGCTGAAAACTGACACCCAGAACAGTGGCTTCTGAGTTTTGTTTCCCAGGGAAAAAGCCTGTACAGTGGTTCAGGGTCCTGAGGCCTTAAATTTCAGGGTGCCTCCTGGAATTCCGCCTCTCGCGGGATGCCTCCCAGACGCAATGTGGCACCCGTGCCAACTTGGTCTGGTTTGGTAGTGCCAAGTGGGTCCTGAAAACTGACACCCAGAACAGTGGTTTGTGAGTTTTGTTTCCCAGGGAAAAAGCCTGTACAATCGTTCGGGGTCCTGCGGCCTTAAATTGCCGGGTGCCTCCTGGAGATCCGCCTCTTGCAGGATTTTTCCCAGATGCTATGCGGCACCATTGCCCACTTAGTCTGGTTTGAGAGTGTCAAGTGGGTCCTCCAAACTGACACCCAGAACAGTGGCTTCTTAGTTTTGTTTCCCAGGGAAATACCCTGTAGAGTGGTTCAGGGTCCTGCCGCGTTAAATTTCAGGGTGCCTCCTGGAATTCGGCCTCTCGCAGAATGCCTCCCAGACGCAAGCTGTCACAAGTGCCAACATGGTCTCGTTTGAGAGTGCCAAGTGGGTCCTGAAAACTGACACCCAGAACAGTGGCTTCTGAGTTTTGTTTCCCAGGGAAAAACACTGTACAGTGGTTCAGGGTCCTGAGGCCTTAAATGGCCAGGTGCCTCGTCGAATTCCGCCTTTCTCAGGATGCCTCCCAGACGCAAGGTGGCACCCGTGCCAACTTGGTCTGGTTTGAGAGTGCCTAGTGGGTCCTGCAAACTGACACTAAGAACAGTGGCTTCTGAGTTTTGTTTCCCAGGGAAAAAGCCTGTACAATGGTTCAGGGTCCTGCGGCCTTAAATTTCCGGGTGACTCCTTGAATTCCGCCTCACACAGGATGCCTCCCAGATGCAAGGTGGCACCAGTGCCAACTTGGTCTGGTTTGAGAGTGCCTAGTGGGTCCTGAAAACTGACACCCAGAACAGTGGCTTTTGAGTTTTGTTTCCCAGGGAAAAGGCCTGTAGAGTGGTTCAGGGTCCTGAGGCCTTAAATGGCCGGGTGTCTCCTAGAATTCTGCCTCACACAGGATGCCTCCCAGATGCAAGGTGGCTGCAGTGCCAACTTGGTCTGGTTTGAGAGTGCCAAGTGGGTGCTGAAAACTGACACCCAGAACAGTGGCTTCTGAGTTTTGTTTCCCAGGGAAAAAGCCTGTACAGTGGTTCAGGGTCCTGAGGCCTTAAATTTCAGGGTGGCTCCTGGAATTCCGCCTCTCGCGGGATGCCTCCCAGACGCAATGTGGCACCCGTGCCAACTTGGTCTGGTTTGGTAGTGCCAAGTGGGTCCTGAAAACTGACACCCAGAACAGTGGTTTGTGAGTTTTGTTTCCCAGGGAAAAAAGCCTGTACAATCGTTCGGGGTCCTGCGGCCTTAAATTGCCGGGTGCCTCCTGGAGATCTGCCTCTTGCAGGATTTTTCCCAGATGCTATGCGGCACCATTGCCCACTTAGTCTGGTTTGAGAATGCCTAGTGGGTCCTGCAAACTGACACCAAGAACAGTCGCTGCTGAGATTTGTTTCCCAGGAAAAAAGCCTGTACAATGGTTCAGGGTCCTGAGGCCTTAAATGGCCAGGTGCCTCGTCGAATTCCGCCTCTCGCAGGATGCCTTTCAGACGAAGGGTGGCAGCAGTGCCAACATGGTCTCGTTTGAGAGTGCCAAGTGGGTCCTGAAAACTGACACCCAGAACAGTGTTTTGTGAGTTTTGTTTCCCAGGGAAAAACACTGTACAGTGGTTCAGGGTCCTGCGGCCTTAAATGGCCAGGTGCCTCATCGAATTCCGCCTTTCTCAGGATGCCTCCCAGACGCAAGGTGGCACCCGTGCCAACTTGGTCTGGTTTGAGAGTGCCTAGTGGGTCCTGCAAACTGACACTAAGAACAGTGGCTTCTGAGTTTTGTTTCCCAGGGAATAAGCCTGTACAATGGTTCAGGGTCCTGCGGCCTTAAATTTCCGGGTGCCTCCTTGAATTCCGCCTCACACAGGATGCCTCCCAGATGCAAGGTGGCACCAGTGCCAACTTGGTCTGGTTTGAGAGTGCCTAGTGGGTCCTGAAAACTGACACCCAGAACAGTGGCTTTTGAGTTTTGTTTCCCAGGGAAAAGGCCTGTAGAGTGGTTCAGGGTCCTCTGGCCTTATATTGCCGGGTGTCTCCTAGAATTCTGCCTCACACAGGATGCCTCCCAGATGCAAGGTGGCTGCAGTGCCAACTTGGTCTGGTTTGAGAGTGCCAAGTGGGTGCTGAAAACTGACACCCAGAACAGTGGCTTCTGAGTTTTGTTTCCCAGGGAAAAAGCCTGTACAGTGGTTCAGGGTCCTGAGGCCTTAAATTTCAGGGTGCCTCCTGGAATTCCGCCTCTCGCGGGATGCCTCCCAGACGCAATGTGGCACCCGTGCCAACTTGGTCTGGTTTGGTAGTGCCAAGTGGGTCCTGAAAACTGACACCCAGAACAGTGGTTTGTGAGTTTTGTTTCCCAGGGAAAAAGCCTGTACAATCGTTCGGGGTCCTGCGGCCTTAAATTGCCGGGTGCCTCCTGGAGATCTGCCTCTTGCAGGATTTTTCCCAGATGCTATGCGGCACCATTGCCCACTTAGTCTGGTTTGAGAATGCCTAGTGGGTCCTGCAAACTGACACCAAGAACAGTCGCTGCTGAGATTTGTTTCCCAGGAAAAAAGCCTGTACAATGGTTCAGGGTCCTGAGGCCTTAAATGGCCAGGTGCCTCGTCGAATTCTGCCTCTCGCAGGATGCCTTTCAGACGAAGGGTGGCAGCAGTGCCAACATGGTCTCGTTTGAGAGTGCCAAGTGGGTCCTGAAAACTGACACCCAGAACAGTGTTTTGTGAGTTTTGTTTCCCAGGGAAAAACACTGTACAGTGGTTCAGGGTCCTGCGGCCTTAAATGGCCAGGTGCCTCATCGAATTCCGCCTTTCTCAGGATGCCTCCCAGACGCAAGGTGGCACCCGTGCCAACTTGGTCTGGTTTGAGAGTGCCTAGTGGGTCCTGCAAACTGACACTAAGAACAGTGGCTTCTGAGTTTTGTTTCCCAGGGAAAAAGCCTGTACAATGGTTCAGGGTCCTGCGGCCTTAAATTTCCGGGTGCCTCCTTGAATTCCGCCTCACACAGGATGCCTCCCAGATGCAAGGTGGCACCAGTGCCAACTTGGTCTGGTTTGAGAGTGCCTAGTGGGTCCTGAAAACTGACACCCAGAACAGTGGCTTTTGAGTTTTGTTTCCCAGGGAAAAGGCCTGTAGAGTGGTTCAGGGTCCTGAGGCCTTAAATGGCCGGGTGTCTCCTAGAATTCTGCCTCACACAGGATGCCTCCCAGATGCAAGGTGGCTGCAGTGCCAACTTGGTCTGGTTTGAGAGTGCCAAGTGGGTGCTGAAAACTGACACCCAGAACAGTGGCTTCTGAGTTTTGTTTCCCAGGGAAAAAGCCTGTACAGTGGTTCAGGGTCCTGAGGCCTTAAATTTCAGGGTGGCTCCTGGAATTCCGCCTCTCGCGGGATGCCTCCCAGACGCAATGTGGCACCCGTGCCAACTTGGTCTGGTTTGGTAGTGCCAAGTGGGTCCTGAAAACTGACACCCAGAACAGTGGTTTGTGAGTTTTGTTTCCCAGGGAAAAAAGCCTGTACAATCGTTCGGGGTCCTGCGGCCTTAAATTGCCGGGTGCCTCCTGGAGATCTGCCTCTTGCAGGATTTTTCCCAGATGCTATGCGGCACCATTGCCCACTTAGTCTGGTTTGAGAATGCCTAGTGGGTCCTGCAAACTGACACCAAGAACAGTCGCTGCTGAGATTTGTTTCCCAGGAAAAAAGCCTGTACAATGGTTCAGGGTCCTGAGGCCTTAAATGGCCAGGTGCCTCGTCGAATTCCGCCTCTCGCAGGATGCCTTTCAGACGAAGGGTGGCAGCAGTGCCAACATGGTCTCGTTTGAGAGTGCCAAGTGGGTCCTGAAAACTGACACCCAGAACAGTGTTTTGTGAGTTTTGTTTCCCAGGGAAAAACACTGTACAGTGGTTCAGGGTCCTGCGGCCTTAAATGGCCAGGTGCCTCATCGAATTCCGCCTTTCTCAGGATGCCTCCCAGACGCAAGGTGGCACCCGTGCCAACTTGGTCTGGTTTGAGAGTGCCTAGTGGGTCCTGCAAACTGACACTAAGAACAGTGGCTTCTGAGTTTTGTTTCCCAGGGAATAAGCCTGTACAATGGTTCAGGGTCCTGCGGCCTTAAATTTCCGGGTGCCTCCTTGAATTCCGCCTCACACAGGATGCCTCCCAGATGCAAGGTGGCACCAGTGCCAACTTGGTCTGGTTTGAGAGTGCCTAGTGGGTCCTGAAAACTGACACCCAGAACAGTGGCTTTTGAGTTTTGTTTCCCAGGGAAAAGGCCTGTAGAGTGGTTCAGGGTCCTCTGGCCTTATATTGCCGGGTGTCTCCTAGAATTCTGCCTCACACAGGATGCCTCCCAGATGCAAGGTGGCTGCAGTGCCAACTTGGTCTGGTTTGAGAGTGCCAAGTGGGTGCTGAAAACTGACACCCAGAACAGTGGCTTCTGAGTTTTGTTTCCCAGGGAAAAAGCCTGTACAGTGGTTCAGGGTCCTGAGGCCTTAAATTTCAGGGTGCCTCCTGGAATTCCGCCTCTCGCGGGATGCCTCCCAGACGCAATGTGGCACCCGTGCCAACTTGGTCTGGTTTGGTAGTGCCAAGTGGGTCCTGAAAACTGACACCCAGAACAGTGGTTTGTGAGTTTTGTTTCCCAGGGAAAAAGCCTGTACAATCGTTCGGGGTCCTGCGGCCTTAAATTGCCGGGTGCCTCCTGGAGATCTGCCTCTTGCAGGATTTTTCCCAGATGCTATGCGGCACCATTGCCCACTTAGTCTGGTTTGAGAATGCCTAGTGGGTCCTGCAAACTGACACCAAGAACAGTCGCTGCTGAGATTTGTTTCCCAGGAAAAAAGCCTGTACAATGGTTCAGGGTCCTGAGGCCTTAAATGGCCAGGTGCCTCGTCGAATTCCGCCTCTCGCAGGATGCCTTTCAGACGAAGGGTGGCAGCAGTGCCAACATGGTCTCGTTTGAGAGTGCCAAGTGGGTCCTGAAAACTGACACCCAGAACAGTGTTTTGTGAGTTTTGTTTCCCAGGGAAAAACACTGTACAGTGGTTCAGGGTCCTGCGGCCTTAAATGGCCAGGTGCCTCATCGAATTCCGCCTTTCTCAGGATGCCTCCCAGACGCAAGGTGGCACCCGTGCCAACTTGGTCTGGTTTGAGAGTGCCTAGTGGGTCCTGCAAACTGACACTAAGAACAGTGGCTTCTGAGTTTTGTTTCCCAGGGAAAAAGCCTGTACAATGGTTCAGGGTCCTGCGGCCTTAAATTTCCGGGTGCCTCCTTGAATTCCGCCTCACACAGGATGCCTCCCAGATGCAAGGTGGCACCAGTGCCAACTTGGTCTGGTTTGAGAGTGCCTAGTGGGTCCTGAAAACTGACACCCAGAACAGTGGCTTTTGAGTTTTGTTTCCCAGGGAAAAGGCCTGTAGAGTGGTTCAGGGTCCTCTGGCCTTATATTGCCGGGTGTCTCCTAGAATTCTGCCTCACACAGGATGCCTCCCAGATGCAAGGTGGCTGCAGTGCCAACTTGGTCTGGTTTGAGAGTGCCAAGTGGGTGCTGAAAACTGACACCCAGAACAGTGGCTTCTGAGTTTTGTTTCCCAGGGAAAAAGCCTGTACAGTGGTTCAGGGTCCTGAGGCCTTAAATTTCAGGGTGGCTCCTGGAATTCCGCCTCTCGCGGGATGCCTCCCAGACGCAATGTGGCACCCGTGCCAACTTGGTCTGGTTTGGTAGTGCCAAGTGGGTCCTGAAAACTGACACCCAGAACAGTGGTTTGTGAGTTTTGTTTCCCAGGGAAAAAGCCTGTACAATCGTTCGGGGTCCTGCGGCCTTAAATTGCCGGGTGTCTCCTGGAGATCCGCCTCTTGCAGGATTTTTCCCAGATGCTATGCGGCACCATTGCCCACTTGGTCTGGTTTGAGAGTGCCAAGTGGGTCCTGCAAACTGACACCCAGAACAGTGGCTTCTGAGTTTTGTTTCCCAGGGAAAAAGCCTGTACAATGGTTCAGGGTCCTGCGGCCTTAAATTTCCGGGTGCCTCCTTGAATTCCGCCTCACACAGGATGCCTCCCAGACGCAAGGTAGAACCAGTGCCAACTTAGTCTGGTTTGAGAGTGCCTAGTGGGTCCTGCAAACTGACACTAAGAACAGTGGCTTCTGAGTTTTGTTTCCCAGGGAAATACCCTGTAGAGTGGTTCAGGGTCCTGCCGCGTTAAATTTCAGGGTGCCTCCTGGAATTCGGCCTCTCGCAGAATGCCTCCCAGATGCAAGCTGTCACAAGTGCCAACATGGTCTTGTTTGAGAGTGCCAAGTGGGTCCTGAAAACTGACACCCAGAACAGTGGTTTCTGAGTTTTGTTTCCCAGGGAAAAAGCCTGTACAATGGTTCAGGGTCCTGAGGCCTTAAATGGCCAGGTGCCTCGTCGAATTCTGCCTCACACAGGATGCCTCCCAGATGCAAGGTGGCTGCAGTGCCAACTTGGTCTGGTTTGAGAGTGCCAAGTGGGTGCTGAAAACTGACACCCAGAACAGTGGCTTCTGAGTTTTGTTTCCCAGGGAAAAAGCCTGTACAGTGGTTCAGGGTCCTGAGGCCTTAAATTTCAGGGTGCCTCCTGGAATTCCGCCTCTCGCGGGATGCCTCCCAGACGCAATGTGGCACCCGTGCCAACTTGGTCTGGTTTGGTAGTGCCAAGTGGGTCCTGAAAACTGACACCCAGAACAGTGGTTTGTGAGTTTTGTTTCCCAGGGCAAAAGCCTGTACAATCGTTCGGGGTCCTGCGGCCTTAAATTGCCGGGTGCCTCCTGGAGATCCGCCTCTTGCAGGATTTTTCCCAGATGCTATGCGGCACCATTGCCCACTTAGTCTGGTTTGAGAATGCCTAGTGGGTCCTGCAAACTGACACCAAGAACAGTCGCTGCTGAGATTTGTTTCCCAGGAAAAAAGCCTGTACAATGGTTCAGGGTCCTGAGGCCTTAAATGGCCAGGTGCCTCGTCGAATTCCGCCTCTCGCAGGATGCCTTTCAGACGAAGGGTGGCAGCAGTGCCAACATGGTCTCGTTTGAGAGTGCCAAGTGGGTCCTGAAAACTGACACCCAGAACAGTGGCTTCTTAGTTTTGTTTCCCAGGGAAAAACACTGTACAGTGGTTCAGGGTCCTGAGGCATTAAATGGCCAGGTGCCTCGTCGAATTCCGCCTTTCTCAGGATGCCTCCCAGACGCAAGGTGGCACCCGTGCCAACTTGGTCTGGTTTGAGAGTGCCAAGTGGGTCCTGCAAACTGACACCCAGAACAGTGGCTTCTGAGTTTTGTTTCCCAGGGAAAAAGCCTGTACAATGGTTCAGGGTCCTGCGGCCTTAAATTTCCGGGTGCCTCCTTGAATTCCGCCTCACACAGGATGCCTCCCAGATGCAAGGTGGCTGCAGTGCCAACTTGGTCTGGTTTGAGAGTGCCAAGTGGGTGCTGAAAACTGACACCCAGAACAGTGGTTTGTGAGTTTTGTTTCCCAGGGAAAAAGCCTGTACAATCGTTCGGGGTCCTGCGGCCTTAAATTGCCGGGTGCCTCCTGGAGATCCGCCTCTTGCAGGATTTTTCCCAGATGCTATGCGGCACCATTGCCCACTTAGTCTGGTTTGAGAGTGTCAAGTGGGTCCTCCAAACTGACACCCAGAACAGTGGCTTCTGAGTTTTGTTTCCCAGGGAAATACCCTGTAGAGTGGTTCAGGGTCCTGCCGCGTTAAATTTCAGGGTGCCTCCTGGAATTCGGCCTCTCGCAGAATGCCTCCCAGACGCAAGCTGTCACAAGTGCCAACATGGTCTTGTTTGAGAGTGCCAAGTGGGTCCTGAAAACTGACACCCAGAACAGTGGCTTCTGAGTTTTGTTTCCCAGGGAAAAACACTGTACAGTGGTTCAGGGTCCTGAGGCCTTAAATGGCCAGGTGCCTCGTCGAATTCCGCCTTTCTCAGGATGCCTCCCAGACGCAAGGTGGCACCCGTGCCAACTTGGTCTGGTTTGAGAGTGCCTAGTGGGTCCTGCAAACTGACACTAAGAACAGTGGCTTCTGAGTTTTGTTTCCCAGGGAAAAAGCCTGTACAGTGGTTCAGGGTCCTGCGGCCTTAAATTTCCGGGTGCCTCCTTGAATTCCGCCTCACACAGGATGCCTCCCAGATGCAAGGTGGCACCAGTGCCAACTTGGTCTGGTTTGAGAGTGCCTAGTGGGTCCTGAAAACTGACACCCAGAACAGTGGCTTTTGAGTTTTGTTTCCCAGGGAAAAGGCCTGTAGAGTGGTTCAGGGTCCTCTGGCCTTATATTGCCGGGTGTCTCCTAGAATTCTGCCTCACACAGGATGCCTCCCAGATGCAAGGTGGCTGCAGTGCCAACTTGGTCTGGTTTGAGAGTGCCAAGTGGGTGCTGAAAACTGACACCCAGAACAGTGGCTTCTGAGTTTTGTTTCCCAGGGAAAAAGCCTGTACAGTGGTTCAGGGTCCTGAGGCCTTAAATTTCAGGGTGCCTCCTGGAATTCCGCCTCTCGCGGGATGCCTCCCAGACGCAATGTGGCACCCGTGCCAACTTGGTCTGGTTTGGTAGTGCCAAGTGGGTCCTGAAAACTGACACCCAGAACAGTGGTTTGTGAGTTTTGTTTCCCAGGGAAAAAGCCTGTACAATCGTTCGGGGTCCTGCGGCCTTAAATTGCCGGGTGCCTCCTGGAGATCCGCCTCTTGCAGGATTTTTCCCAGATGCTATGCGGCACCATTGCCCACTTAGTCTGGTTTGAGAGTGTCAAGTGGGTCCTCCAAACTGACACACAGAACAGTGGCTTCTGAGTTTTGTTTCCCAGGGAAATACCCTGTAGAGTGGTTCAGGGTCCTGCCGCGTTAAATTTCAGGGTGCCTCCTGGAATTCGGCCTCTCGCAGAATGCCTCCCAGACGCAAGCTGTCACAAGTGCCAACATGGTCTTGTTTGAGAGTGCCAAGTGGGTCCTGAAAACTGACACCCAGAACAGTGGCTTCTGAGTTTTGTTTCCCAGGGAAAAACACTATACAGTGGTTCAGGGTCCTGAGGCCTTAAATGGCCAGGTGCCTCGTCGAATTCCGCCTTTCTCAGGATGCCTCCCAGACGCAAGGTGGCACCCGTGCCAACTTGGTCTGGTTTGAGAGTGCCTAGTGGGTCCTGCAAACTGACACTAAGAACAGTGGCTTCTGAGTTTTGTTTCCCAGGGAAAAAGCCTGTACAATGGTTCAGGGTCCTGCGGCCTTAAATTTCCGGGTGCCTCCTTGAATTCCGCCTCACACAGGATGCCTCCCAGATGCAAGGTGGCACCCGTGCCAACTTGGTCTGGTTTGAGAGTGCCTAGTGGGTCCTGAAAACTGACACCCAGAACAGTGGCTTTTGAGTTTTGTTTCCCAGGGAAAAGGCCTGTAGAGTGGTTCAGGGTCCTGAGGCCTTAAATGGCCGGGTGTCTCCTAGAATTCTGCCTCACACAGGATGCCTCCCAGATGCAAGGTGGCTGCAGTGCCAACTTGGTCTGGTTTGAGAGTGCCAAGTGGGTGCTGAAAACTGACACCCAGAACAGTGGCTTCTGAGTTTTGTTTCCCAGGGAAAAAGCCTGTACAGTGGTTCAGGGTCCTGAGGCCTTAAATTTCAGGGTGCCTCCTGGAATTCCGCTTCTCGCGGGATGCCTCCCAGACGCAATGTGGCACCCGTGCCAACTTGGTCTGGTTTGGTAGTGCCAAGTGGGTCCTGAAAACTGACACCCAGAACAGTGGTTTGTGAGTTTTGTTTCCCAGGGAAAAAGCCTGTACAATCGTTCGGGGTCCTGCGGCCTTAAATTGCCGGGTGCCTCCTGGAGATCCGCCTCTTGCAGGATTTTTCCCAGATGCTATGGGGCACCATTGCCCACTTAGTCTGGTTTGAGAATGCCTAGTGGGTCCTGCAAACTGACACCAAGAACAGTCGCTGCTGAGATTTGTTTCCCAGGAAAAAAGCCTGTACAATGGTTCAGGGTCCTGAGGCCTTAAATGGCCAGGTGCCTCGTCGAATTCCGCCTCTCGCAGGATGCCTTTCAGACGAAGGGTGGCAGCAGTGCCAACTTGGTCTGGTTTGAGAGTGCCAAGTGGGTCCTGAAAACTGACACCCAGAACAGTGGCTTTTGAGTTTTGTTTCCCAGGGAAAAGGCCTGTAGAGTGGTTCAGGGTCCTCTGGCCTTATATTGCCGGGTGTCTCCTAGAATTCTGCCTCACACAGGATGCCTCCCAGATGCAAGGTGGCTGCAGTGCCAACTTGGTCTGGTTTGAGAGTGCCAAGTGGGTGCTGAAAACTGACACCCAGAACAGTGGCTTCTGAGTTTTGTTTCCCAGGGAAAAACACTGTACAGTGGTTCAGGGTCCTGAGGCCTTAAATTTCAGGGTGCCTCCTGGAATTCCGCCTCTCGCGGGATGCCTCCCAGACGCAATGTGGCACCCGTGCCAACTTGGTCTTGTTTGAGAGTGCCAAGTGGGTCCTGAAAACTGACACCCAGAACAGTGGTTTGTGAGTTTTGTTTCCCAGGGCAAAAGCCTGTACAATCGTTCGGGGTCCTGCGGCCTTAAATTGCCGGGTGCCTCCTGGAGATCCGCCTCTTGCAGGATTTTTCCCAGATGCTATGGGGCACCATTGCCCACTTAGTCTGGTTTGAGAATGCCTAGTGGGTCCTGCAAACTGACACCAAGAACAGTGGCTTCTGAGTTTTGTTTCCCAGGGAAAAACACTGTACAGTGGTTCAGGGTCCTGAGGCCTTAAATGGCCAGGTGCCTCGTCGAATTCCGCCTTTCTCAGGATGCCTCCCAGATGCAAGGTGGCTGCAGTGTTAACTTGGTCTGGTTTGAGAGTGCCAAGTGGGTCCTGCAAACTGACACCCAGAACAGTGGCTTCTGAGTTTTGTTTCCCAGGGAAAAGGCCTGTACAATGGTTCAGGGTCCTGCGGCCTTATATTGCCGGGTGTCTCCTAGAATTCTGCCTCACACAGGATGCCTCCCAGATGCAAGGTGGCTGCAGTGCCAACTTGGTCTGGTTTGAGAGTGCCAAGTGGGTGCTGAAAACTGACACCCAGAACAGTGGCTTCTGAGTATTGTTTCCCTGGGAAAAAGCCTGTACAGTGGTTCAGGGTCCTGAGGCCTTAAATTTCAGGGTGCCTCCTTGAATTCCGCCTCACACAGGATGCCTCCCAGATGCAAGGTGGCACCAGTGCCAACTTGGTCTGGTTTGAGAGTGCCTAGTGGGTCCTGAAAACTGACACCCAGAACAGTGGCTTTTGAGTTTTGTTTCCCAGGGAAAAGGCCTGTAGAGTGGTTCAGGGTCCTGCGGCCTTATATTGCCGGGTGTCTCCTAGAATTCTGCCTCACACAGGATGCCTCCCAGATGCAAGGTGGCTGCAGTGCCAACTTGGTCTGGTTTGAGAGTGCCAAGTGGGTCCTGCAAACTGACACCCAGAACAGTGGCTTCTGAGTTTTGTTTCCCAGGGAAAAAGCCTGTACAATGGTTCAGGGTCCTGCGGCCTTAAATTTCCGGGTGCCTCCTTGAATTCCGCCTCACACAGGATGCCTCCCAGACGCAAGGTAGAACCAGTGCCAACTTAGTCTGGTTTGAGAGTGCCTAGTGGGTCCTGCAAACTGACACTAAGAACAGTGGCTTCTGAGTTTTGTTTCCCAGGGAAATACCCTGTAGAGTGGTTCAGGGTCCTGCCGCGTTAAATTTCAGGGTGCCTCCTGGAATTCGGCCTCTCGCAGAATGCCTCCCAGACGCAAGCTGTCACAAGTGCCAACATGGTCTTGTTTGAGAGTGCCAAGTGGGTCCTGAAAACTGACACCCAGAACAGTGGTTTGTGAGTTTTGTTTCCCAGGGAAAAAGCCTGTACAATCGTTCGGGGTCCTGCGGCCTTAAATTGCCGGGTGCCTCCTGGAGATCCGCCTCTTGCAGGATTTTTCCCAGATGCTATGGGGCACCATTGCCCACTTAGTCTGGTTTGAGAATGCCTAGTGGGTCCTGCAAACTGACACCAAGAACAGTCGCTGCTGAGATTTGTTTCCCAGGAAAAAAGCCTGTACAATGGTTCAGGGTCCTGAGGCCTTAAATGGCCAGGTGCCTCTTCGAATTCCGCCTTTCTCAGGATGCCTCCCAGATGCAAGGTGGCTGCAGTGCCAACTTGGTCTGGTTTGAGAGTGCCAAGTGGGTCCTGCAAACTGACACCCAGAACAGTGGCTTCTGAGTTTTGTTTCCCAGGGAAAAAGCCTGTACAATGGTTCAGGGTCCTGAGGCCTTAAATGGCCAGGTGCCTCGTCGAATTCTGCCTCACACAGGATGCCTCCCAGATGCAAGGTGGCTGCAGTGCCAACTTGGTCTGGTTTGAGAGTGCCAAGTGGGTGCTCAAAACTGACACCCAGAACAGTGGCTTCTGAGTTTTGTTTCCCAGGGAAAAAGCCTGTACAGTGGTTCAGGGTCCTGAGGCCTTAAATTTCAGGGTGCCTCCTGGAATTCCGCCTCTCGCGGGATGCCTCCCAGACGCAATGTGGCACCCGTGCCAACTTGGTCTGGTTTGGTAGTGCCAAGTGGGTCCTGCAAACTGACACCCAGAACAGTGGCTTTTGAGTTTTGTTTCCCAGGGAAAAGGCCTGTAGAGTGGTTCAGGGTCCTGCGGCCTTATATTGCCGGGTGTCTCCTAGAATTCTGCCTCACACAGGATGCCTCCCAGATGCAAGGTGGCTGCAGTGCCAACTTGGTCTGGTTTGAGAGTGCCAAGTGGGTGCTGAAAACTGACACCCAGAACAGTGGCTTCTGAGTTTTGTTTCCCAGGGAAAAAGCCTGTACAGTGGTTCAGGGTCCTGAGGCCTTAAATTTCAGGGTGCCTCCTGGAATTCCGCCTCTCGCGGGATGCCTCCCAGACGCAATGTGGCACCCGTGCCAACTTGGTCTGGTTTGGTAGTGCCAAGTGGGTCCTGAAAACTGACACCCAGAACAGTGGTTTGTGAGTTTTGTTTCCCAGGGAAAAAAGCCTGTAAAATCGTTCGGGGTCCTGCGGCCTTAAATTGCCGGGTGCCTCCTGGAGATCTGCCTCTTGCAGGATTTTTCCCAGATGCTATGCGGCACCATTGCCCACTTAGTCTGGTTTGAGAATGCCTAGTGGGTCCTGCAAACTGACACCAAGAACAGTCGCTGCTGAGATTTGTTTCCCAGGAAAAAAGCCTGTACAATGGTTCAGGGTCCTGAGGCCTTAAATGGCCAGGTGCCTCGTCGAATTCCGCCTCTCGCAGGATGCCTTTCAGACGAAGGGTGGCAGCAGTGCCAACATGGTCTCGTTTGAGAGTGCCAAGTGGGTCCTGAAAACTGACACCCAGAACAGTGTTTTGTGAGTTTTGTTTCCCAGGGAAAAACACTGTACAGTGGTTCAGGGTCCTGCGGCCTTAAATGGCCAGGTGCCTCATCGAATTCCGCCTTTCTCAGGATGCCTCCCAGACGCAAGGTGACACCCGTGCCAACTTGGTCTGGTTTGAGAGTGCCTAGTGGGTCCTGCAAACTGACACTAAGAACAGTGGCTTCTGAGTTTTGTTTCCCAGGGAAAAAGCCTGTACAATGGTTCAGGGTCCTGCGGCCTTAAATTTCCGGGTGCCTCCTTGAATTCCGCCTCACACAGGATGCCTCCCAGATGCAAGGTGGCACCAGTGCCAACTTGGTCTGGTTTGAGAGTGCCTAGTGGGTCCTGAAAACTGACACCCAGAACAGTGGCTTTTGAGTTTTGTTTCCCAGGGAAAAGGCCTGTAGAGTGGTTCAGGGTCCTCTGGCCTTATATTGCCGGGTGTCTCCTAGAATTCTGCCTCACACAGGATGCCTCCCAGATGCAAGGTGGCTGCAGTGCCAACTTGGTCTGGTTTGAGAGTGCCTAGTGGGTCCTGCAAACTGACACCCAGAACAGTGGCTTCTGAGTTTTGTTTCCCAGGGAAAAAGCCTGTACAATGGTTCAGGGTCCTGCGGCCTTAAATTTCCGGGTGCCTCCTTGAATTCCGCCTCACACAGGATGCCTCCCAGACGCAAGGTAGAACCAGTGCCAACTTAGTCTGGTTTGAGAGTGCCTAGTGGGTCCTGCAAACTGACACTAAGAACAGTGGCTTCTGAGTTTTGTTTCCCAGGGAAATACCCTGTAGAGTGGTTCAGGGTCCTGCCGCGTTAAATTTCAGGGTGCCTCCTGGAATTCGGCCTCTCGCAGAATGCCTCCCAGACGCAAGCTGTCACAAGTGCCAACATGGTCTTGTTTGAGAGTGCCAAGTGGGTCCTGAAAACTGACACCCAGAACAGTGGTTTCTGAGTTTTGTTTCCCAGGGAAAAAGCCTGTACAATGGTTCAGGGTCCTGAGGCCTTAAATGGCCAGGTGCCTCGTCGAATTCTGCCTCACACAGGATGCCTCCCAGATGCAAGGTGGCTGCAGTGCCAACTTGGTCTGGTTTGAGAGTGCCAAGTGGGTGCTGAAAACTGACACCCAGAACAGTGGCTTCTGAGTTTTGTTTCCCAGGGAAAAAGCCTGTACAGTGGTTCAGGGTCCTGAGGCCTTAAATTTCAGGGTGCCTCCTGGAATTCCGCCTCTCGCGGGATGCCTCCCAGACGCAATGTGGCACCCGTGCCAACTTGGTCTGGTTTGGTAGTGCCAAGTGGGTCCTGAAAACTGACACCCAGAACAGTGGTTTGTGAGTTTTGTTTCCCAGGGAAAAAGCCTGTACAATCGTTCGGGGTCCTGCGGCCTTAAATTGCCGGGTGCCTCCTGGAGATCCGCCTCTTGCAGGATTTTTCCCAGATGCTATGGGGCACCATTGCCCACTTAGTCTGGTTTGAGAATGCCTAGTGGGTCCTGCAAACTGACACCAAGAACAGTCGCTGCTGAGATTTGTTTCCCAGGAAAAAAGCCTGTACAATGGTTCAGGGTCCTGAGGCCTTAAATGGCCAGGTGCCTCGTCGAATTCCGCCTCTCGCAGGATGCCTTTCAGACGAAGGGTGGCAGCAGTGCCAACTTGGTCTGGTTTGAGAGTGCCAAGTGGGTCCTGAAAACTGACACCCAGAACAGTGGCTTTTGAGTTTTGTTTCCCAGGGAAAAGGCCTGTAGAGTGGTTCAGGGTCCTCTGGCCTTATATTGCCGGGTGTCTCCTAGAATTCTGCCTCACACAGGATGCCTCCCAGATGCAAGGTGGCTGCAGTGCCAACTTGGTCTGGTTTGAGAGTGCCAAGTGGGTGCTGAAAACTGACACCCAGAACAGTGGCTTCTGAGTTTTGTTTCCCAGGGAAAAACACTGTACAGTGGTTCAGGGTCCTGAGGCCTTAAATTTCAGGGTGCCTCCTGGAATTCCGCCTCTCGCGGGATGCCTCCCAGACGCAATGTGGCACCCGTGCCAACTTGGTCTGGTTTGGTAGTGCCAAGTGGGTCCTGAAAACTGACACCCAGAACAGTGGTTTGTGAGTTTTGTTTCCCAGGGAAAAAGCCTGTACAATCGTTCGGGGTCCTGCGGCCTGAAATTGCCGGGTGCCTCCTGGAGATCCGCCTCTTGCAGGATTTTTCCCAGATGCTATGCGGCACCATTGCCCACTTAGTCTGGTTTGAGAATGCCTAGTGGGTCCTGCAAACTGACACCAAGAACAGTCGCTGCTGAGATTTGTTTCCCAGGAAAAAAGCCTGTACAATGGTTCAGGGTCCTGAGGCCTTAAATGGCCAGGTGCCTCGTCGAATTCCGCCTCTCGCAGGATGCCTTTCAGACGAAGGGTGGCAGCAGTGCCAACATGGTCTGGTTTGAGAGTGCCAAGTGGGTCCTGAAAACTGACACCCAGAACAGTGGCTTCTGAGTTTTGTTTCCCAGGGAAAAACACTGTACAGTGGTTCAGGGTCCTGAGGCCTTAAATGGCCAGGTGCCTCGTCGAATTCCGCCTTTCTCAGGATGCCTCCCAGACGCAAGGTGGCACCCGTGCCAACTTGGTCTGGTTTGAGAGTGCCAAGTGGGTCCTGCAAACTGACACCCAGAACAGTGGCTTCTGAGTTTTGTTTCCCAGGGAAAAAGCCTGTACAATGGTTCAGGGTCCTGCGGCCTTAAATTTCCGGGTGCCTCCTTGAATTCCGCCTCACACAGGATGCCTCCCAGATGCAAGGTGGCTGCAGTGCCAACTTGGTCTGGTTTGAGAGTGCCAAGTGGGTGCTGAAAACTGACACCCAGAACAGTGGCTTCTGAGTTTTGTTTCCCAGGGAAAAAGCCTGTACAGTGGTTCAGGGTCCTGAGGCCTTAAATTTCAGGGTGCCTCCTGGAATTCCGCCTCTCGCGGGATGCCTCCCAGACGCAATGTGGCACCGGTGCCAACTTGGTCTGGTTTGGTAGTGCCAAGTGGGTCCTGAAAACTGACACCCAGAACAGTGGTTTGTGAGTTTTGTTTCCCAGGGAAAAAGCCTGTACAATCGTTCGGGGTCCTGCGGCCTTAAATTGCCGGGTGCCTCCTGGAGATCCGCCTCTTGCAGGATTTTTCCCAGATGCTATGCGGCACCATTGCCCACTTAGTCTGGTTTGAGAATGCCTAGTGGGTCCTGCAAACTGACACCAAGAACAGTCGCTGCTGAGATTTGTTTCCCAGGAAAAAAGCCTGTAAAATGGTTCAGGGTCCTGAGGCCTTAAATGGCCAGGTGCCTCGTCGAATTCCGCCTTTCTCAGGATGCCTCCCAGACGCAAGGTGGCACCCGTGCCAACTTGGTCTGGTTTGAGAGTGCCTAGTGGGTCCTGCAAACTGACACTAAGAACAGTGGCTTCTGAGTTTTGTTTCCCAGGGAAAAAGCCTGTACAATGGTTCAGGGTCCTGCGGCCTTAAATTTCCGGGTGCCTCCTTGAATTCCGCCTCACACAGGATGCCTCCCCGACGCAAGGTGGAACCAGTGCCAACTTAGTCTGGTTTGAGAGTGCCTAGTGGGTCCTGCAAACTGACACTAAGAACAGTGGCTTCTGAGTTTTGTTTCCCAGGGAAAAAGCCTGTACAATGGTTCAGGGTCCTGCGGCCTTAAATTTCCGGGTGCCTCCTTGAATTCCGCCTCACACAGGATGCCTCCCAGATGCAAGGTGGCTGCAGTGCCAACTTGGTCTGGTTTGAGAGTGCCAAGTGGGTGCTGAAAACTGACACCCAGAACAGTGGCTTCTGAGTTTTGTTTCCCAGGGAAAAAGCCTGTACAGTGGTTCAGGGTCCTGAGGCCTTAAATTTCAGGGTGCCTCCTGGAATTCCGCCTCTCGCGGGATGCCTCCCAGACGCAATGTGGCACCCGTGCCAACTTGGTCTGGTTTGGTAGTGCCAAGTGGGTCCTGAAAACTGACACCCAGAACAGTGGTTTGTGAGTTTTGTTTCCCAGGGCAAAAGCCTGTACAATCGTTCGGGGTCCTGCGGCCTTAAATTGCCGGGTGCCTCCTGGAGATCGGCCTCTTGCAGGATTTTTCCCAGATACTATGCGGCACCATTGCCCACTTAGTCTGGTTTGAGAATGCCTAGTGGGTCCTGCAAACTGACACCAAGAACAGTCGCTGCTAAGATTTGTTTCCCAGGAAAAAAGCCTGTACAATGGTTCAGGGTCCTGAGGCCTTAAATGGCCAGGTGCCTCGTCGAATTCCGCCTCTCGCAGGATGCCTTTCAGACGAAGGGTGGCCGCAGTGCCAACTTGGTCTGGTTTGAGAGTGCCAAGTGGGTCCTGAAAACTGACACCCAGAACAGTGTTTTGTGAGTTTTGTTTCCCAGGGAAAAAGCCTGTACAATGGTTCAGGGTCCTGCGGCCTTAAATTTCCGGGTGCCTCCTTGAATTCCGCCTCACACAGGATGCCTCCCAGACGCAAGGTAGAACCAGTGCCAACTTAGTCTGGTTTGAGAGTGCCTAGTGGGTCCTGCAAACTGACACTAAGAACAGTGGCTTCTGAGTTTTGTTTCCCAGGGAAAAAGCCTGTACAATGGTTCAGGGTCCTGCGGCCTTAAATTTCCGGGTGCCTCCTTGAATTCCGCCTCACACAGGATGCCTCCCAGATGCAAGGTGGCTGCAGTGCCAACTTGGTCTGGTTTGAGAGTGCCAAGTGGGTGCTGAAAACTGACACCCAGAACAGTGGCTTCTGAGTTTTGTTTCCCAGGGAAAAAGCCTGTACAGTGGTTCAGGGTCCTGAGGCCTTAAATTTCAGGGTGCCTCCTGGAATTCCGCCTCTCGTGAGATGCCTCCCAGACGCAATGTGGCACCCGTGCCAACTTGGTCTGGTTTGGTAGTGCCAAGTGGGTCCTGAAAACTGACACCCAGAACAGTGGTTTGTGAGTTTTGTTTCCCAGGGCAAAAGCCTGTACAATCGTTCGGGGTCCTGCGGCCTTAAATTGCCGGGTGCCTCCTGGAGATCCGCCTCTTGCAGGATTTTTCCCAGATGCTATGCGGCACCATTGCCCACTTAGTCTGGTTTGAGAATGCCTAGTGGGTCCTGTAAACTGACACCAAGAACAGTCGCTGCTGAGATTTGTTTCCCAGGAAAAAAGCCTGTACAATGGTTCAGGGTCCTGAGGCCTTAAATGGCCAGGTGCCTCGTCGAATTCCGCCTTTCTCAGGATGCCTCCCAGACGCAAGGTGGCACCCGTGCCAACTTGGTCTGGTTTGAGAGTGCCTAGTGGGTCCTGCAAACTGACACCCAGAACAGTGGCTTCTGAGTTTTGTTTCCCAGGGAAAAAGCCTGTACAATGGTTCAGGGTCCTGCGGCCTTAAATTTCCGGGTGCCTCCTTGAATTCCGCCTCACACAGGATGCCTCCCAGACGCAAGGTGGAACCAGTGCCAACTTAGTCTGGTTTGAGAGTGCCTAGTGGGTCCTGCAAACTGACACTAAGAACAGTGGCTTCTGAGTTTTGTTTCCCAGGGAAAACCCTGTACAATCGTTCAGGGTCCTGCGGCCTTAAATTTCCGGGTGCCTCCTTGAATTCCGGCTCACACAGGATGCCTCCCAGATGCAAGGTGGCTGCAGTGCCAACTTGGTCTGGTTTGAGAGTGCCAAGTGGGTGCTGAAAACTGACACCCAGAACAGTGGCTTCTGAGTTTTGTTTCCCAGGGAAAAAGCCTGTACAGTGGTTCAGGGTCCTGAGGCCTTAAATTTCAGGGTGCCTCCTGGAATTCCGCCTCTCGCGAGATGCCTCCCAGACGCAATGTGGCACCCGTGCCAACTTGGTCTGGTTTGGTAGTGCCAAGTGGGTCCTGAAAACTGACACCCAGAACAGTGGTTTGTGAGTTTTGTTTCCCAGGGAAAAAGCCTGTACAATCGTTCGGGGTCCTGCGGCCTTAAATTGCCGGGTGCCTCCTGGAGATCGGCCTCTTGCAGGATTTTTCCCAGATGCTATGCGGCACCATTGCCCACTTAGTCTGGTTTGAGAATGCCTAGTGGGTCCTGCAAACTGACACCAAGAACAGTCGCTGCTGAGATTTGTTTCCCAGGAAAAAAGCCTGTACAATGGTTCAGGGTCCTGAGGCCTTAAATGGCCAGGTGCCTCGTCGAATTCCGCCTCTCGCAGGATGCCTTTCAGACGAAGGGTGGCAGCAGTGCCAACTTGGTCTGGTTTGAGAGTGCCAAGTGGGTCCTGAAAACTGACACCCAGAACAGTGTTTTGTGAGTTTTGTTTCCCAGGGAAAAGGCCTGTAGAGTGGTTCAGGGTCCTGCGGCCTTATATTGCCGGGTGTCTCCTAGAATTCTGCCTCACACAGGATGCCTCCCAGATGCAAGGTGGCTGCAGTGCCAACTTGGTCTGGTTTGAGAGTGCCAAGTGGGTGCTGAAAACAGACACCCAGAACAGTGGCTTCTGAGTTTTGTTTCCCAGGGAAAAAGCCTGTACAGTGGTTTAGGGTCCTGAGGCCTTAAATTTCCGGGTGCCTCATTGAATTCCGCCTCTCGCGGGATGCCTCCCAGACGCAATGTGGCACCCGTGCCAACTTGGTCTGGTTTGGTAGTGCCAAGTGGGTCCTGAAAACTGACACCCAGAACAGTGGTTTGTGAGTTTTGTTTCCCAGGGAAAAAGCCTGTACAATCGTTCGGGGTCCTGCGGCCTTAAATTGCCGGGTGCCTCCTGGAGATCCGTCTCTTGCAGGATTTTTCCCAGATGCTATGCGGCACCATTGCCCACTTAGTCTGGTTTGAGAGTGTCAAGTGGTTCCTCCAAACTGACACCAAGAACAGTGGCTTCTGAGTTTTGTTTCCCAGGGAAATACCCTGTAGAGTGGTTCAGGGTCCTGCCGCGTTAAATTTCAGGGTGCCTCCTGGAATTCGGCCTCTCGCAGAATGCCTCCCAGACGCAAGCTGTCACAAGTGCCAACATGGTCTCGTTTGAGAGTGCCAAGTGGGTCCTGAAAACTGACACCCAGAACAGTGGCTTCTGAGTTTTGTTTCCCAGGGAAAAACACTGTACAGTGGTTCAGGGTCCTGAGGCCTTAAATGGCCAGGTGCCTCGTCGAATTCCGCCTTTCTCAGGATGCCTCCCAGACGCAAGGTGGCACCCGTGCCAACTTGGTCTGGTTTGAGAGTGCCTAGTGGGTCCTGCAAACTGACACTAAGAACAGTGGCTTCTGAGTTTTGTTTCCCAGGGAAAAAGCCTGTACAATGGTTCAGGGTCCTGCGGCCTTAAATTTCAGGGTGCCTCCTTGAATTCCGCCTCACACAGGATGCCTCCCAGATGCAAGGTGGCAGCAGTGCCAACTTGGTCTGGTTTGAGAGTGCCTAGTGGGTCCTGAAAACTGACACCCAGAACAGTGGCTTTTGAGTTTTGTTTCCCAGGGAAAAGGCCTGTAGAGTGGTTCAGGGTCCTGCAGCCTTATATTGCCGGGTGTCTCCTAGAATTCTGCCTCACCCAGGATGCCTCCCAGATGCAAGGTGGCTGCAGTGCCAACTTGGTCTGGTTTGAGAGTGCCAAGTGGGTGCTGAAAACTGACACCCAGAAAGGTGGCTTCTGAGTTTTGTTTCCCAGGGAAAAAGCCTGTACAGTGGTTCAGGGTCCTGAGGCCTTAAATTTCAGGGTGCCTCCTGGAATTCCGCCTCTCGCGGGATGCCTCCCAGACGCAATGTGGCACCCGTGCCAACTTGGTCTGGTTTGGTAGTGCCAAGTGGGTCCTGAAAACTGACACCCAGAACAGTGGTTTGTGAGTTTTGTTTCCCAGGGCAAAAGCCTGTACAATCGTTCGGGGTCCTGCGGCCTTAAATTGCCGGGTGCCTCCTGGAGATCCGCCTCTTGCAGGATTTTTCCCAGATGCTAGGCAGCACCATTGCCCACTTAGTCTGGTTTGAGAATGCCTAGTGGGTCCTGCAAACTGACACCAAGAACAGTCGCTGCTGAGATTTGTTTCCCAGGGAAAAAGCCTGTACAATGGTTCAGGGTCCTGCGGCCTTAAATTTCCGGGTGCCTCCTTGAATTCCGCCTCACGCAGGATGCCTCCCAGACGCAAGGTGGCACCAGTGCCAACTTGGTCTGGTTTGAGAGTGCCTAGTGGGTCCTGAAAACTGACACCCAGAACAGTGGCTTTTGAGTTTTGTTTCCCAGGGAAAAGGCCTGTAGAGTGGTTCAGGGTCCTGCGGCCTTATATTGCCGGGTGTCTCCTAGAATTCTGCCTCACACAGGATGCCTCCCAGATGCAAGGTGGCTGCAGTGCCAACTTGGTCTGGTTTGAGAGTGCCAAGTGGGTGCTGAAAACTGACACCCAGAACAGTGGCTTCTGAGTTTTGTTTCCCAGGGAAAAAGCCTGTACAGTGGTTCAGGGTCCTGAGGCCTTAAATTTCAGGGTGCCTCCTGGAATTCCGCCTCTCGCGGGATGCCTCCCAGACGCAATGTGGCACCCGTGCCAACTTGTCTGGTTTGGTAGTGCCAAGTGGGTCCTGAAAACTGACACCCAGAACAGTGGTTTGTGAGTTTTGTTTCCCAGGGAAAAAGCCTGTACAATCGTTCGGGGTCCTGCGGCCTTAAATTGCCGGGTGCCTCCTGGAGATCCGCCTCTTGCAGGATTTTTCCCAGATGCTATGCGGCACCATTGCCCACTTAGTCTGGTTTGAGAATGCCTAGTGGGTCCTGCAAACTGACACCAAGAACAGTCGCTGCTGAGATTTGTTTCCCAGGAAAAAAGCCTGTACAATGGTTCAGGGTCCTGAGGCCTTAAATGGCAAGGTGCCTCGACGAATTCCGCCTCTCGCAGGATGCCTTTCAGACGAAGGGTGGCAGCAGTGCCAACTTGGTCTGGTTTGAGAGTGCCAAGTGGGTCCTGAAAACTGACACCCAGAACAGTGGTTTGTGAGTTTTGTTTCCCAGGGAAAAAGCCTGTACAATGGTTCGGGGTCCTGCGGCCTTAAATTGCCGGGTGCCTCCTGGAGATCCGCCTCTTGCAGGATTTTTCCCAGATGCTATGCGGCACCATTGCCCACTTAGTCTGGTTTGAGAATGCCTAGTGGGTCCTGCAAACTGACACCAAGAACAGTCGCTGCTGAGATTTGTTTCCCAGGAAAAAAGCCTGTACAATGGTTCAGGGTCCTGAGGCCTTAAATGGCCAGGTGCCTCGTCGAATTCCGCCTCTCGCAGGATGCCTTTCAGACGAAGGGTGGCAGCAGTGCCAACATGGTCTGGTTTGAGAGTGCCAAGTGGGTCCTGAAAACTGACACCCAGAACAGTGTTTTGTGAGTTTTGTTTCCCAGGGAAAAACACTGTACAGTGGTTCAGGGTCCTGAGGCCTTAAATGGCCAGGTGCCTCGTCGAATTCCGCCTTTCTCAGGATGCCTCCCAGACGCAAGGTGGCACCCGTGCCAACTTGGTCTGGTTTGAGAGTGCCTAGTGGGTCCTGCAAACTGACACCCAGAACAGTGGCTTCTGAGTTTTGTTTCCCAGGGAAAAAGCCTGTACAATGGTTCAGGGTCCTGCGGCCTTATATTGCCGGGTGTCTCCTAGAATTCTGCCTCACACAGGATGCCTCCCAGATGCAAGGTGGCTGCAGTGCCAACTTGGTCTGGTTTGAGAGTGCCAAGTGGGTGCTGAAAACTTACACCCAGAACAGTTGCTTCTGAGTTTTGTTTCCCAGGGAAAAAGCCTGTAGAGTGGTTCAGGGTCCTGCCGCGTTAAATTTCAGGGTGCCTCCTGGAATTCGGCCTCTCGCAGAATGCCTCCCAGACGCAAGCTGTCACAAGTGCCAACATGGTCTTGTTTGAGAGTGCCAAGTGGGTGCTGAAAACTGACACCCAGAACAGTGGCTTCTGAGTTTTGTTTCCCAGGGAAAAAGCCTGTACAGTGGTTCAGGGTCCTGAGGCCTTAAATTTCAGGGTGCCTCCTGGAATTCCGCCTCTCGCGGGATGCCTCCCAGACGCAATGTGGCACCCGTGCCAACTTGGTCTGGTTTGGTAGTGCCAAGTGGGTCCTGAAAACTGACACCCAGAACAGTGGTTTGTGAGTTTTGTTTCCCAGGGAAAAAGCCTGTACAATCGTTCGGGGTCCTGCGGCCTTAAATTGCCGGGTGCCTCCTGGAGATCCGCCTCTTGCAGGATTTTTCCCAGATGCTATGCGGCACCATTGCCCACTTAGTCTGGTTTGAGAATGCCTAGTGGGTCCTGCAAACTGACACCAAGAACAGTCGCTGCTGAGATTTGTTTCCCAGGAAAAAAGCCTGTACAATGGTTCAGGGTCCTGAGGCCTTAAATGGCCAGGTGCCTCGTCGAATTCCGCCACTCGCAGGATGCCTCCCAGACGCAATGTGGCACCCGTGCCAACTTGGTCTGGTTTGAGAGTGCCAAGTGGGTCCTGAAAACTGACACCCAGAACAGTGGTTTGTGAGTTTTGTTTCCCAGGGAAAAAGCCTGTACAATCGTTCGGGGTCCTGCGGCCTTAAATTGCCGGGTGCCTCCTGGAGATCCGCCTCTTGCAGGATTTTTCCCAGATGCTATGCGGCACCATTGCCCACTTAGTCTGGTTTGAGAATGCCTAGTGGGTCCTGCAAACTGACACCAAGAACAGTCGCTGCTGAGATTTGTTTCCCAGGAAAAAAGCCTGTACAATGGTTCAGGGTCTTGAGGCCTTAAATGGCCAGGTGCCTCGTCGAATTCCGCCTCTCGCAGGATGCCTTTCAGACGAAGGGTGGCAGCAGTGCCAACATGGTCTGGTTTGAGAGTGCCAAGTGGGTCCTGAAAACTGACACCCAGAACAGTGTTTTGTGAGTTTTGTTTCCCAGGGAAAAACACTGTACAGTGGTTCAGGGTCCTGAGGCCTTAAATGGCCAGGTGCCTCGTCGAATTCCGCCTTTCTCAGGATGCCTCCCAGACGCAAGGTGGCACCCGTGCCAACATGGTCTGGTTTGAGAGTGCCTAGTGGGTCCTGCAAACTGACACTAAGAACAGTGGCTTCTGAGTTTTGTTTCCCAGGGAAAAAGCCTGTACAGTGGTTCAGGGTCCTGAGGCCTTAAATTTCAGGGTGCCTCCTGGAATTCCGCCTCTCGCGAAATGCCTCCCAGACGAAATGTGGCACCCGTGCCAACTTGGTCTGGTTTGGTAGTGCCAAGTGGGTCCTGAAAACTGACACCCAGAACAGTGGTTTGTGAGTTTTGTTTCCCAGGGCAAAAGCCTGTACAATCGTTCGGGGTCCTGCGGCCTTAAATTGCCGGGTGCCTCCTGGAGATCCGCCTCTTGCAGGATTTTTCCCAGATGCTATGCGGCACCATTGCTCACTTAGTCTGGTTTGAGAATGCCTAGTGGGTCCTGCAAACTGACACCAAGAACAGTCGCTGCTGAGATTTGTTTCCCAGGAAAAAAGCCTGTACAATGGTTCAGGGTCCTGAGGCCTTAAATGGCCAGGTGCCTCGTCAAATTCCGCCTCTCGCAGGATGCCTTTCAGACGAAGGGTGGCAGCAGTGCCAACTTGGACTGGTTTGAGAGTGCCAAGTGGGTCCTGAAAACTGACACCCAGAACAGTGTTTTGTGAGTTTTGTTTCCCAGGGAAAAAGCCTGTACAATGGTTCAGGGTCCTGCGGCCTTATATTGCCGGGTGTCTCCTAGAATTCTGCCTCACACAGGATGCCTCCCAGATGCAAGGTGGCTGCAGTGCCAACTTGGTCTGGTTTGAGAGTGCCAAGTGGGTGCTGAAAACTGACACCCAGAACAGTGGCTTCTGAGTTTTGTTTCCCAGGGAAAAAGCCTGTACAGTGGTTCAGGGTCCTGAGGCCTTAAATTTCAGGGTGCCTCCTGGAATTCCGCCTCTCGCGGGATGCCTCCCAGACGCAATGTGGCACCCGTGCCAACTTGGTCTGGTTTGGTAGTGCCAAGTGGGTCCTGAAAACTGACACCCAGAACAGTGGTTTGTGAGTTTTGTTTCCCAGGGAAAAAGCCTGTACAATCGTTCGGGGTCCTGCGGCCTTAAATTGCCGGGTGCCTCCTGGAGATCCGCCTCTTGCAGGATTTTTCCCAGATGCTATGCGGCACCATTGCCCACTTAGTCTGGTTTGAGAATGCCTAGTGGGTCCTGCAAGCTGACACCAAGGACAGTCGCTGCTGAGATTTGTTTCCCAGGAAAAAAGCCTGTACAATGGTTCAGGGTCCTGAGGCCATAAATGGCCAAGTGCCTCGTCGAATTCCGCCTCTCGCAGGATGCCTTTCAGACGAAGGGTGGCAGCAGTGCCAACTTGGTCTGGTTTGAGAGTGCCAAGTGGGTCCTGAAAACTGACACCCAGAACAGTGTTTTGTGAGTTTTGTTTCCCAGGGAAAAACACTGTACAGTGGTTCAGGGTCCTGAGGCCTTAAATGGCCAGGTGCCTCGTCGAATTCCGCCTTTCTCAGGATGCCTCCCAGACGCAAGGTGGCACCCGTGCCAACTTGGTCTGGTTTGAGAGTGCCTAGTGGGTCCTGCAAACTGACACTAAGAACAGTGGCTTCTGAGTTTTGTTTCCCAGGGAAAAAGCCTGTACAGTGGTTCAGGGTCCTGAGGCCTTAAATTTCAGGGTGCCTCCTGGAATTCCGCCTCTCGCGAAATGCCTCCCAGACGCAATGTGGCACCCGTGCCAACTTGGTCTGGTTTGGTAGTGCCAAGTGGGTCCTGAAAACTGACACCCAGAACAGTGGTTTGTGAGTTTTGTTTCCCAGGGAAAAAGCCTGTACAATCGTTCGGGGTCCTGCGGCCTTAAATTGCCGGGTGCCTCCTGGAGATCCGCCTCTTGCAGGATTTTTCCCAGATGCTATGCGGCACCATTGCTCACTTAGTCTGGTTTGAGAATGCCTAGTGGGTCCTGCAAACTGACACCAAGAACAGTCGCTGCTGAGATTTGTTTCCCAGGAAAAAAGCCTGTACAATGGTTCAGGGTCCTGAGGCCTTAAATGGCCAGGTGCCTCGTCAAATTCCGCCTCTCGCAGGATGCCTTTCAGACGAAGGGTGGCAGCAGTGCCAACTTGGACTGGTTTGAGAGTGCCAAGTGGGTCCTGAAAACTGACACCCAGAACAGTGTTTTGTGAGTTTTGTTTCCCAGGGAAAAAGCCTGTACAATGGTTCAGGGTCCTGCGGCCTTATATTGCCGGGTGTCTCCTAGAATTCTGCCTCACACAGGATGCCTCCCAGATGCAAGGTGGCTGCAGTGCCAACTTGGTCTGGTTTGAGAGTGCCAAGTGGGTGCTGAAAACTGACACCCAGAACAGTGGCTTCTGAGTTTTGTTTCCCAGGGAAAAAGCCTGTACAGTGGTTCAGGGTCCTGAGGCCTTAAATTTCAGGGTGCCTCCTGGAATTCCGCCTCTCGCGGGATGCCTCCCAGACGCAATGTGGCACCCGTGCCAACTTGGTCTGGTTTGGTAGTGCCAAGTGGGTCCTGAAAACTGACACCCAGAACAGTGGTTTGTGAGTTTTGTTTCCCAGGGAAAAAGCCTGTACAATCGTTCGGGGTCCTGCGGCCTTAAATTGCCGGGTGCCTCCTGGAGATCCGCCTCTTGCAGGATTTTTCCCAGATGCTATGCGGCACCATTGCCCACTTAGTCTGGTTTGAGAATGCCTAGTGGGTCCTGCAAGCTGACACCAAGGACAGTCGCTGCTGAGATTTGTTTCCCAGGAAAAAAGCCTGTACAATGGTTCAGGGTCCTGAGGCCTTAAATGGCCAAGTGCCTCGTCGAATTCCGCCTCTCGCAGGATGCCTTTCAGACGAAGGGTGGCAGCAGTGCCAACTTGGTCTGGTTTGAGAGTGCCAAGTGGGTCCTGAAAACTGACACCCAGAACAGTGTTTTGTGAGTTTTGTTTCCCAGGGAAAAAGCCTGTACAATGGTTCAGGGTCCTGCGGCCTTATATTGCCGGGTGTCTCCTAGAATTCTGCCTCACACAGGATGCCTCCCAGATGCAAGGTGGCTGCAGTGCCAACTTGGTCTGGTTTGAGAGTGCCAAGTGGGTGCTGAAAACTGACACCCAGAACAGTGGCTTCTGAGTTTTGTTTCCCAGGGAAAAAGCCTGTAGAGTGGTTCAGGGTCCTGCCGCGTTAAATTTCAGGGTGCCTCCTGGAATTCGGCCTCTCGCAGAATGCCTCCCAGACGCAAGCTGTCACAAGTGCCAACATGGTCTTGTTTGAGAGTGCCAAGTGGGTCCTGAAAACTGACACCAAGAACAGTGTCTTCTGAGTTTTGTTTCCCAGGGAAAAACACTGTACAGTGGTTCAGGGTCCTGAGGCCTTAAATGGCCAGGTGCCTCGTCGAATTCCGCCTTTCTCAGGATGCCTCCCAGACGCAAGGTGGCACCCGTGCCAACTTGGTCTGGTTTGAGAGTGCCTAGTGGGTCCTGCAAACTGACACTAAGAACAGTGGCTTCTGAGTTTTGTTTCCCAGGGAAAAGGCCTGTACAATGGTTCAGGGTCCTGCGGCCTTATATTGCCGGGTGTCTCCTAGAATTCTGCCTCACACAGGATGCCTCCCAGATGCAAGGTGGCTGCAGTGCCAACTTGGTCTGGTTTGAGAGTGCCAAGTGGGTGCTGAAAACTGACACCCAGAACAGTGGCTTCTGAGTTTTGTTTCCCAGGGAAAAAGCCTGTAGAGTGGTTCAGGGTCCTGCCGCGTTAAATTTCAGGGTGCCTCCTGGAATTCGGCCTGTCGCAGAATGCCTCCCAGACGCAAGCTGTCACAAGTGCCAACATGGTCTTGTTTGAGAGTGCCAAGTGGGTGCTGAAAACTGACACCCAGAACAGTGGCTTCTGAGTTTTGTTTCCCAGGGAAAAAGCCTGTACAGTGGTTCAGGGTCCTGAGGCCTTAAATTTCAGGGTGCCTCCTGGAATTCCGCCTCTCGCGGGATGCCTCCCAGACGCAATGTGGCACCCGTGCCAACTTGGTCTGGTTTGGTAGTGCCAAGTGGGTCCTGAAAACTGACACCCAGAACAGTGGTTTGTGAGTTTTGTTTCCCAGGGAAAAAGCCTGTACAATCGTTCGGGGTCCTGCGGCCTTAAATTGCCGGGTGCCTCCTGGAGATCCGCCTCTTGCAGGATTTTTCCCAGATGCTATGGGGCACCATTGCCCACTTAGTCTGGTTTGAGAATGCCTAGTGGGTCCTGCAAACTGACACCAAGAACAGTCGCTGCTGAGATTTTTTTCCCAGGAAAAAAGCCTGTACAATGGTTCAGGGTCCTGAGGCCTTAAATGGCCAGGTGCCTCGTCGAATTCCGCCTCTCGCAGGATGCCTTTCAGACGAAGGGTGGCAGCAGTGCCAACTTGGTCTGGTTTGAGAGTGCCAAGTGGGTCCTGAAAACTGACACCCAGAACAGTGTTTTGTGAGTTTTGTTTCCCAGGGAAAAAGCCTGTACAATGGTTCAGGGTCCTGCGGCCTTATATTGCCGGGTGTCTCCTAGAATTCTGCCTCACACAGGATGCCTCCCAGATGCAAGGTGGCTGCAGTGCCAACTTGGTCTGGTTTGAGAGTGCCAAGTGGGTGCTGAAAACTGACACCCAGAACAGTGGCTTCTGAGTTTTGTTTCCCAGGGAAAAAGCCTGTACAGTGGTTCAGGGTCCTGAGGCCTTAAATTTCAGGGTGCCTCCTGGAATTCCGCCTCTCGCGGGATGCCTCCCAGACGCAATGTGGCACCCGTGCCAACTTGGTCTGGTTTGGTAGTGCCAAGTGGGTCCTGAAAACTGACACCCAGAACAGTGGTTTGTGAGTTTTGTTTCCCAGGGCAAAAGCCTGTACAATCGTTCGGGGTCCTGCGGCCTTAAATTGCCGGGTGCCTCCTGGAGATCCGCCTCTTGCAGGATTTTTCCCAGATGCTATGCGGCACCATTGCCCACTTAGTCTGGTTTGAGAATGCCTAGTGGGTCCTGCAAACTGACACCAAGAACAGTCGCTGCTGAGATTTGTTTCCCAGGAAAAAAGCCTGTACAATGGTTCAGGGTCCTGAGGCCTTAAATGGCCAGGTGCCTCGTCGAATTCCGCCTCTCGCAGGATGCCTTTCAGACGAAGGGTGGCAGCAGTGCCAACTTGGTCTGGTTTGAGAGTGCCAAGTGGGTCCTGAAAACTGACACCCAGAACAGTGTTTTGTGAGTTTTGTTTCCCAGGGAAAAAGCCTGTACAATGGTTCAGGGTCCTGAGGCCTTAAATTTCAGGGTGCCTCCTGGAATTCCGCCTCTCGCGAAATGCCTCCCAGACGCAATGTGGCACCCGTGCCAACTTGGTCTGGTTTGGTAGTGCCAAGTGGGTCCTGAAAACTGACACCCAGAACAGTGGTTTGTGAGTTTTGTTTCCCAGGGAAAAAGCCTGTACAATCGTTCGGGGTCCTGCGGCCTTAAATTGCCGGGTGCCTCCTGGAGATCCGCCTCTTGCAGGATTTTTCCCAGATGCTATGCGGCACCATTGCTCACTTAGTCTGGTTTGAGAATGCCTAGTGGGTCCTGCAAACTGACACCAAGAACAGTCGCTGCTGAGATTTGTTTCCCAGGAAAAAAGCCTGTACAATGGTTCAGGGTCCTGAGGCCTTAAATGGCCAGGTGCCTCGTCAAATTCCGCCTCTCGCAGGATGCCTTTCAGACGAAGGGTGGCAGCAGTGCCAACTTGGACTGGTTTGAGAGTGCCAAGTGGGTCCTGAAAACTGACACCCAGAACAGTGTTTTGTGAGTTTTGTTTCCCAGGGAAAAAGCCTGTACAATGGTTCAGGGTCCTGCGGCCTTATATTGCCGGGTGTCTCCTAGAATTCTGCCTCACACAGGATGCCTCCCAGATGCAAGGTGGCTGCAGTGCCAACTTGGTCTGGTTTGAGAGTGCCAAGTGGGTGCTGAAAACTGACACCCAGAACAGTGGCTTCTGAGTTTTGTTTCCCAGGGAAAAAGCCTGTACAGTGGTTCAGGGTCCTGAGGCCTTAAATTTCAGGGTGCCTCCTGGAATTCCGCCTCTCGCGGGATGCCTCCCAGACGCAATGTGGCACCCGTGCCAACTTGGTCTGGTTTGGTAGTGCCAAGTGGGTCCTGAAAACTGACACCCAGAACAGTGGTTTGTGAGTTTTGTTTCCCAGGGAAAAAGCCTGTACAATCGTTCGGGGTCCTGCGGCCTTAAATTGCCGGGTGCCTCCTGGAGATCCGCCTCTTGCAGGATTTTTCCCAGATGCTATGCGGCACCATTGCCCACTTAGTCTGGTTTGAGAATGCCTAGTGGGTCCTGCAAGCTGACACCAAGGACAGTCGCTGCTGAGATTTGTTTCCCAGGAAAAAAGCCTGTACAATGGTTCAGGGTCCTGAGGCCTTAAATGGCCAAGTGCCTCGTCGAATTCCGCCTCTCGCAGGATGCCTTTCAGACGAAGGGTGGCAGCAGTGCCAACTTGGTCTGGTTTGAGAGTGCCAAGTGGGTCCTGAAAACTGACACCCAGAACAGTGTTTTGTGAGTTTTGTTTCCCAGGGAAAAAGCCTGTACAATGGTTCAGGGTCCTGCGGCCTTATATTGCCGGGTGTCTCCTAGAATTCTGCCTCACACAGGATGCCTCCCAGATGCAAGGTGGCTGCAGTGCCAACTTGGTCTGGTTTGAGAGTGCCAAGTGGGTGCTGAAAACTGACACCCAGAACAGTGGCTTCTGAGTTTTGTTTCCCAGGGAAAAAGCCTGTAGAGTGGTTCAGGGTCCTGCCGCGTTAAATTTCAGGGTGCCTCCTGGAATTCGGCCTCTCGCAGAATGCCTCCCAGACGCAAGCTGTCACAAGTGCCAACATGGTCTTGTTTGAGAGTGCCAAGTGGGTCCTGAAAACTGACACCAAGAACAGTGTCTTCTGAGTTTTGTTTCCCAGGGAAAAACACTGTACAGTGGTTCAGGGTCCTGAGGCCTTAAATGGCCAGGTGCCTCGTCGAATTCCGCCTTTCTCAGGATGCCTCCCAGACGCAAGGTGGCACCCGTGCCAACTTGGTCTGGTTTGAGAGTGCCTAGTGGGTCCTGCAAACTGACACTAAGAACAGTGGCTTCTGAGTTTTGTTTCCCAGGGAAAAGGCCTGTACAATGGTTCAGGGTCCTGCGGCCTTATATTGCCGGGTGTCTCCTAGAATTCTGCCTCACACAGGATGCCTCCCAGATGCAAGGTGGCTGCAGTGCCAACTTGGTCTGGTTTGAGAGTGCCAAGTGGGTGCTGAAAACTGACACCCAGAACAGTGGCTTCTGAGTTTTGTTTCCCAGGGAAAAAGCCTGTAGAGTGGTTCAGGGTCCTGCCGCGTTAAATTTCAGGGTGCCTCCTGGAATTCGGCCTCTCGCAGAATGCCTCCCAGACGCAAGCTGTCACAAGTGCCAACATGGTCTTGTTTGAGAGTGCCAAGTGGGTGCTGAAAACTGACACCCAGAACAGTGGCTTCTGAGTTTTGTTTCCCAGGGAAAAAGCCTGTACAGTGGTTCAGGGTCCTGAGGCCTTAAATTTCAGGGTGCCTCCTGGAATTCCGCCTCTCGCGGGATGCCTCCCAGACGCAATGTGGCACCCGTGCCAACTTGGTCTGGTTTGGTAGTGCCAAGTGGGTCCTGAAAACTGACACCCAGAACAGTGGTTTGTGAGTTTTGTTTCCCAGGGAAAAAGCCTGTACAATCGTTCGGGGTCCTGCGGCCTTAAATTGCCGGGTGCCTCCTGGAGATCCGCCTCTTGCAGGATTTTTCCCAGATGCTATGGGGCACCATTGCCCACTTAGTCTGGTTTGAGAATGCCTAGTGGGTCCTGCAAACTGACACCAAGAACAGTCGCTGCTGAGATTTTTTTCCCAGGAAAAAAGCCTGTACAATGGTTGAGGGTCCTGAGGCCTTAAATGGCCAGGTGCCTCGTCGAATTCCGCCTCTCGCAGGATGCCTTTCAGACGAAGGGTGGCAGCAGTGCCAACTTGGTCTGGTTTGAGAGTGCCAAGTGGGTCCTGAAAACTGACACCCAGAACAGTGGTTTGTGAGTTTTGTTTCCCAGGGAAAAAGCCTGTACAATGGTTCAGGGTCCTGCGGCCTTATATTGCCGGGTGTCTCCTAGAATTCTGCCTCACACAGGATGCCTCCCAGATGCAAGGTGGCTGCAGTGCCAACTTGGTCTGGTTTGAGAGTGCCAAGTGGGTGCTGAAAACTGACACCCAGAACAGTGGCTTCTGAGTTTTGTTTCCCAGGGAAAAAGCCTGTACAGTGGTTCAGGGTCCTGAGGCCTTAAATTTCAGGGTGCCTCCTGGAATTCCGCCTCTCGCGGGATGCCTCCCAGACGCAATGTGGCACCCGTGCCAACTTGGTCTGGTTTGGTAGTGCCAAGTGGGTCCTGAAAACTGACACCCAGAACAGTGGTTTGTGAGTTTTGTTTCCCAGGGCAAAAGCCTGTACAATCGTTCGGGGTCCTGCGGCCTTAAATTGCCGGGTGCCTCCTGCAGATCCGCCTCTTGCAGGATTTTTCCCAGATGCTATGCGGCACCATTGCCCACTTAGTCTGGTTTGAGAATGCCTAGTGGGTCCTGCAAACTGACACCAAGAACAGTCGCTGCTGAGATTTGTTTCCCAGGAAAAAAGCCTGTACAATGGTTCAGGGTCCTGAGGCCTTAAATGGCCAGGTGCCTCGTCGAATTCCGCCTCTCGCAGGATGCCTTTCAGACGAAGGGTGGCAGCAGTGCCAACATGGTCTCGTTTGAGAGTGCCAAGTGGGTCCTGAAAACTGACACCCAGAACAGTGTTTTGTGAGTTTTGTTTCCCAGGGAAAAACACTGTACAGCGGTTCAGGGTCCTGAGGCCTTAAATGGCCAGGAACCTCGTCGAATTCCGCCTTTCTCAGGATGCCTCCCAGACGCAAGGTGGCACCCGTGCCAACTTGGTCTGGTTTGAGAGTGCCTAGTGGGTCCTGCAAACTGACACCCAGAACAGTGGCTTCTGAGTTTTGTTTCCCAGGGAAAAAGCCTGTACAATGGTTCAGGGTCCTGCGGCCTTAAATTTCCGGGTGCCTCCTTGAATTCCGCCTCACACAGGATGCCTCCCAGACGCAAGGTGGAACCAGTGCCAACTTAGTCTGGTTTGAGAGTGCCTAGTGGGTCCTGCAAACTGACACTAAGAACAGTGGCTTCTGAGTTTTGTTTCCCAGGGAAAAAGCCTGTACAATGGTTCAGGGTCCTGCGGCCTTAAATTTCCGGGTGCCTCCTTGAATTCCGCCTGACACAGGATGCCTCCCAGATGCAAGGTGGCTGCAGTGCCAACTTGGTCTGGTTTGAGAGTGCCAAGTGGGTGCTGAAAACTGACACCCAGAACAGTGGCTTCTGAGTTTTGTTTCCCAGGGAAAAAGCCTGTACAGTGGTTCAGGGTCCTGAGGCCTTAAATTTCAGGGTGCCTCCTGGAATTCTGCCTCTCGCGAGATGCCTCCCAGACGCAATGTGGCACCCGTGCCAACTTGGTCTGGTTTGGTAGTGCCAAGTGGGTCCTGAAAACTGACACCCAGAACAGTGGTTTGTGAGTTTTGTTTCCCAGGGAAAAAGCCAGTACAATGGTTCAGGGTCCTGCGGCCTTAAATTGCCGGGTGCCTCCTGGAGATCCGCCTCTTGCAGGATTTTTCCCAGATGCTATGCGGCACCATTGCCCACTTAGTCTGGTTTGAGAATGCCTAGTGGGTCCTGCAAACTGACACCAAGAACAGTCGCTGCTGAGATTTGTTTCCCAGGAAAAAAGCCTGTACAATGGTTCAGGGTCCTGAGGCCTTAAATGGCCAGGTGCCTCGTCGAATTCCGCCTCTCGCAGGATGCCTTTCAGACGAAGGGTGGCAGCAGTGCCAACTTGGTCTGGTTTGAGAGTGCCAAGTGGGTCCTGAAAACTGACACCCAGAACAGTGTTTTGTGAGTTTTGTTTCCCAGGGAAAAAGCCTGTACAATGGTTCAGGGTCCTGCGGCCTTATATTGCCGGGTGTCTCCTAGAATTCTGCCTCACACAGGATGCCTCCCAGATGCAAGGTGGCTGCAGTGCCAACTTGGTCTGGTTTGAGAGTGCCAAGTGGGTGCTGAAAACTGACACCCAGAACAGTGGCTTCTGAGTTTTGTTTCCCAGGGAAAAAGCCTGTACAGTGGTTCAGGGTCCTGAGGCCTTAAATTTCAGGGTGCCTCCTGGAATTCCGCCTCTCGCGGGATGCCTCCCAGACGCAATGTGGCACCCGTGCCAACTTGGTCTGGTTTGGTAGTGCCAAGTGGGTCCTGAAAACTGACACCCAGAACAGTGGTTTGTGAGTTTTGTTTCCCAGGGAAAAAGCCTGTACAATCGTTCGGGGTCCTGCGGCCTTAAATTGCCGGGTGCCTCCTGGAGATCCGCCTCTTGCAGGATTTTTCCCAGATGCTATGCGGCACCATTGCCCACTTAGTCTGGTTTGAGAATGCCTAGTGGGTCCTGCAAACTGACACCAAGAACAGTCGCTGCTGAGATTTGTTTCCCAGGAAAAAAGCCTGTACAATGGTTCAGGGTCCTGAGGCCTTAAATGGCCAGGTGCCTCGTCGAATTCCGCCTCTCGCAGGATGCCTTTCAGACGAAGGGTGGCAGCAGTGCCAACTTGGTCTGGTTTGAGAGTGCCAAGTGGGTCCTGAAAACTGACACCCAGAACAGTGTTTTGTGAGTTTTGTTTCCCAGGGAAAAACACTGTACAGTGGTTCAGGGTCCTGAGGCCTTAAATGGCCAGGTGCCTCGTCGAATTCCGCCTTTCTCAGGATGCCTCCCAGACGCAAGGTGGCACCCGTGCCAACTTGGTCTGGTTTGAGAGTGCCAAGTGGGTGCTGAAAACTGACACCCAGAACAGTGGCTTCTGAGTTTTGTTTCCCAGGGAAAAAGCCTGTACAGTGGTTCAGGGTCCTGAGGCCTTAAATTTCAGGGTGCCTCCTGGAATTCCGCCTCTCGCGGGATGCCTCCCAGACGCAATGTGGCACCCGTGCCAACTTGGTCTGGTTTGGTAGTGCCAAGTGGGTCCTGAAAACTGACACCCAGAACAGTGGTTTGTGAGTTTTGTTTCCCAGGGCAAAAGCCTGTACAATCGTTCGGGGTCCTGCGGCCTTAAATTGCCGGGTGCCTCCTGGAGATCCGCCTCTTGCAGGATTTTTCCCAGATGCTATGCGGCACCATTGCCCACTTAGTCTGGTTTGAGAATGCCTAGTGGGTCCTGCAAACTGACACCAAGAACAGTCGCTGCTGAGATTTGTTTCCCAGGAAAAAAGCCTGTACAATGGTTCAGGGTCCTGAGGCCTTAAATGGCCAGGTGCCTCGTCGAATTCCGCCTCTCGCAGGATGCCTTTCAGACGAAGGGTGGCAGCAGTGCCAACATGGTCTCGTTTGAGAGTGCCAAGTGGGTCCTGAAAACTGACACCCAGAACAGTGTTTTGTGAGTTTTGTTTCCCAGGGAAAAACACTGTACAGCGGTTCAGGGTCCTGAGGCCTTAAATGGCCAGGTGCCTCGTCGAATTCCGCCTTTCTCAGGATGCCTCCCAGACGCAAGGTGGCACCCGTGCCAACTTGGTCTGGTTTGAGAGTGCCTAGTGGGTCCTGCAAACTGACACCCAGAACAGTGGCTTCTGAGTTTTGTTTCCCAGGGAAAAAGCCTGTACAATGGTTCAGGGTCCTGCGGCCTTAAATTTCCGGGTGCCTCCTTGAATTCCGCCTCACACAGGATGCCTCCCAGACGCAAGGTGGAACCAGTGCCAACTTAGTCTGGTTTGAGAGTGCCTAGTGGGTCCTGCAAACTGACACTAAGAACAGTGGCTTCTGAGTTTTGTTTCCCAGGGAAAAAGCCTGTACAATGGTTCAGGGTCCTGCGGCCTTAAATTTCCGGGTGCCTCCTTGAATTCCGCCTGACACAGGATGCCTCCCAGATGCAAGGTGGCTGCAGTGCCAACTTGGTCTGGTTTGAGAGTGCCAAGTGGGTGCTGAAAACTGACACCCAGAACAGTGGCTTCTGAGTTTTGTTTCCCAGGGAAAAAGCCTGTACAGTGGTTCAGGGTCCTGAGGCCTTAAATTTCAGGGTGCCTCCTGGAATTCTGCCTCTCGCGAGATGCCTCCCAGACGCAATGTGGCACCCGTGCCAACTTGGTCTGGTTTGGTAGTGCCAAGTGGGTCCTGAAAACTGACACCCAGAACAGTGGTTTGTGAGTTTTGTTTCCCAGGGAAAAAGCCAGTACAATGGTTCAGGGTCCTGCGGCCTTAAATTGCCGGGTGCCTCCTGGAGATCCGCCTCTTGCAGGATTTTTCCCAGATGCTATGCGGCACCATTGCCCACTTAGTCTGGTTTGAGAATGCCTAGTGGGTCCTGCAAACTGACACCAAGAACAGTCGCTGCTGAGATTTGTTTCCCAGGAAAAAAGCCTGTACAATGGTTCAGGGTCCTGAGGCCTTAAATGGCCAGGTGCCTCGTCGAATTCCGCCTCTCGCAGGATGCCTTTCAGACGAAGGGTGGCAGCAGTGCCAACTTGGTCTGGTTTGAGAGTGCCAAGTGGGTCCTGAAAACTGACACCCAGAACAGTGTTTTGTGAGTTTTGTTTCCCAGGGAAAAAGCCTGTACAATGGTTCAGGGTCCTGCGGCCTTATATTGCCGGGTGTCTCCTAGAATTCTGCCTCACACAGGATGCCTCCCAGATGCAAGGTGGCTGCAGTGCCAACTTGGTCTGGTTTGAGAGTGCCAAGTGGGTGCTGAAAACTGACACCCAGAACAGTGGCTTCTGAGTTTTGTTTCCCAGGGAAAAAGCCTGTACAGTGGTTCAGGGTCCTGAGGCCTTAAATTTCAGGGTGCCTCCTGGAATTCCGCCTCTCGCGGGATGCCTCCCAGACGCAATGTGGCACCCGTGCCAACTTGGTCTGGTTTGGTAGTGCCAAGTGGGTCCTGAAAACTGACACCCAGAACAGTGGTTTGTGAGTTTTGTTTCCCAGGGCAAAAGCCTGTACAATCGTTCGGGCTCCTGCGGCCTTAAATTGCCGGGTGCCTCCTGGAGATCCGCCTCTTGCAGGATTTTTCCCAGATGCTATGCGGCACCATTGCCCACTTAGTCTGGTTTGAGAATGCCTAGTGGGTCCTGCAAACTGACACCAAGAACAGTCGCTGCTGAGATTTGTTTCCCAGGAAAAAAGCCTGTACAATGGTTCAGGGTCCTGAGGCCTTAAATGGCCAGGTGCCTCGTCGAATTCCGCCTCTCGCAGGATGCCTTTCAGACGAAGGGTGGCAGCAGTGCCAACTTGGTCTGGTTTGAGAGTGCCAAGTGGGTCCTGAAAACTGACACCCAGAACAGTGTTTTGTGAGTTTTGTTTCCCAGGGAAAAACACTGTACAGTGGTTCAGGGTCCTGAGGCCTTAAATGGCCAGGTGCCTCGTCGAATTCCGCCTTTCTCAGGATGCCTCCCAGACGCAAGGTGGCACCCGTGCCAACTTGGTCTGGTTTGAGAGTGCCTAGTGGGTCCTGCAAACTGACACTAAGAACAGTGGCTTCTGAGTTTTGTTTCCCAGGGAAAAAGCCTGTACAATGGTTCAGGGTCCTGCGGCCTTAAATTTCCGGGTGCCTCCTTGAATTCCGCCTCACACAGGATGCCTCCCAGATGCAAGGTGGCACCAGTGCCAACTTGGTCTGGTTTGAGAGTGCCTAGTGGGTCCTGAAAACTGACACCCAGAACAGTGGCTTTTGAGTTTTGTTTCCCAGGGAAAAGGCCTGTACAATGGTTCAGGGTCCTGCGGCCTTATATTGCCGGGTGTCTCCTAGAATTCTGCCTCACACAGGATGCCTCCCAGATGCAAGGTGGCTGCAGTGCCAACTTGGTCTGGTTTGAGAGTGCCAAGTGGGTGCTGAAAACTGACACCCAGAACAGTGGCTTCTGAGTTTTGTTTCCCAGGGAAAAAGCCTGTACAGTGGTTCAGGGTCCTGAGGCCTTAAATTTCAGAGTGCCTCCTGGAATTCCGCCTCTCGCGGGATGCCTCCCAGACGCAAGGTGGCACCCGTGCCAACTTGGTCTGGTTTGAGAGTGCCTAGTGGGTCCTGCAAACTGACACCCAGAACAGTGGCTTCTGAGTTTTGTTTCCCAGGGAAAAAGCCTGTACAATGGTTCAGGGTCCTGCGGCCTTAAATTTCCGGGTGCCTCCTTGAATTCCGCCTCACACAGGATGCCTCCCAGATGCAAGGTGACACCAGTGCCAACTTGGTCTGGTTTGAGAGTGCCTAGTGGGTCCTGAAAACTGACACCCAGAACAGTGTTTTGTGAGTTTTGTTTCCCAGGGAAAAAGCCTGTACAATGGTTCATGGTCCTGCGGCCTTATATTGCCGGGTGTCTCCTAGAATTCTGCCTCACACAGGATGCCTCCCAGATGCAAGGTGGCTGCAGTGCCAACTTGGTCTGGTTTGAGAGTGCCAAGTGGGTGCTGAAAACTGACACCCAGAACAGTGGCTTCTGAGTTTTGTTTCCCAGGGAAAAAGCCTGTACAGTGGTTCAGGGTCCTGAGGCCTTAAATTTCAGGGTGCCTCCTGGAATTCCGCCTCTCGCGGGATGCCTCCCAGACGCAATGTGGCACCCATGCCAACTTGGTCTGGTTTGGTAGTGCCAAGTGGGTCCTGAAAACTGACACCCAGAACAGTGGTTTGTGAGTTTTGTTTCCCAGGGAAAAAGCCTGTACAATGGTTCAGGGTCCTGCGGCCTTATATTGCCGGGTGTCTCCTAGAATTCTGCCTCACACAGGATGCCTCCCAGATGCAAGGTGGCTGCAGTGCCAACTTGGTCTGGTTTGAGAGTGCCAAGTGGGTGCTGAAAACTGACACCCAGAACAGTGGCTTCTGAGTTTTGTTTCCCAGGGAAAAAGCCTGTACAGTGGTTCAGGGTCCTGAGGCCTTAAATTTCAGGGTGCCTCCTGGAATTCCGCCTCTCGCGGGATGCCTCCCAGACGCAATGTGGCACCCGTGCCAACTTGGTCTGGTTTGGTAGTGCCAAGTGGGTCCTGAAAACTGACACCCAGAACAGTGGTTTGTGAGTTTTGTTTCCCAGGGAAAAAGCCTGTACAATCGTTCGGGGTCCTGCGGCCTTAAATTGCCGGGTGCCTCCTGGAGATCCGCCTCTTGCAGGATTTTTCCCAGATGCTATGCGGCACCATTGCCCACTTAGTCTGGTTTGAGAATGCCTAGTGGGTCCTGCAAACTGACACCAAGAACAGTCGCTGCTGAGATTTGTTTCCCAGGAAAAAAGCCTGTACAATGGTTCAGGGTCCTGAGGCCTTAAATGGCCAGGTGCCTCGTCGAATTCCGCCTCTCGCAGGATGCCTTTCAGACGAAGGGTGGCAGCAGTGCCAACTTGGTCTGGTTTGAGAGTGCCAAGTGGGTCCTGAAAACTGACACCCAGAACAGTGTTTTGTGAGTTTTGTTTCCCAGGGAAAAAACCTGTACAATGGTTCAGGGTCCTGCGGCCTTATATTGCCGGGTGTCTCCTAGAATTCTGCCTCACACAGGATGCCTCCCAGATGCAAGGTGGCTGCAGTGCCAACTTGGTCTGGTTTGAGAGTGCCAAGTGGGTGCTGAAAACTGACACCCAGAACAGTGGCTTCTGAGTTTTGTTTCCCAGGGAAAAGGCCTGTAGAGTGGTTCAGGGTCCTGAGGCCTTAAATTTCAGGGTGCCTCCTGGAATTCCGCCTCTCGCGGGATGCCTCCCAGACGCAATGTGGCACCCGTGCCAACTTGGTCTGGTTTGGTAGTGCCAAGTGGGTCCTGAAAACTGACACCCAGAACAGTGGTTTGTGAGTTTTGTTTCCCAGGGAAAAAGCCTGTACAATCGTTCGGGGTCCTGCGGCCTTAAATTGCCGGGTGCCTCCTGGAGATCCGCCTCTTGCAGGATTTTTCCCAGATGCTATGTGGCACCATTGCCCACTTAGTCTGGTTTGGTAGTGTCAAGTGGGTGCTGAAAACTGACACCCAGAACAGTGGCTTCTGAGTTTTGTTTCCCAGGGAAAAAGCCTGTAGAGTGGTTCAGGGCCCTGCCGCGTTAAATTTCAGGGTGCCTCCTGGAATTCGGCCTCTCGCAGAATGCCTCCCAGACGCAAGCTGTCACAAGTGCCAACATGGTCTTGTTTGAGAGTGCCAAGTGGGTCCTGAAAACTGACACCCAGAACAGTGGCTTCTGAGTTTTGTTTCCCAGGGAAAAACACTGTACAGTGGTTCAGGGTCCTGAGGCCTTAAATGGCCAGGTGCCTCGTCGAATTCCGCCTTTCTCAGGATGCCTCCCAGACGCAAGGTGGCACCCGTGCCAACTTGGTCTGGTTTGAGAGTGCCTAGTGGGTCCTGCAAACTGACACTAAGAACAGTGGCTTCTGAGTTTTGTTTCTTAGGGAAAAGGCCTGTACAATGGTTCAGGGTCCTGCGGCCTTATATTGCCGGGTGTCTCCTAGAATTCTGCCTCACACAGGATGCCTCCCAGATGCAAGGTGGCTGCAGTGCCAACTTGGTCTGGTTTGAGAGTGCCAAGTGGGTGCTGAAAACTGACACCCAGAACAGTGGCTTCTGAGTATTGTTTCCCAGGGAAAAAGCCTGTACAGTGGTTCAGGGTCCTGAGGCCTTAAATTTCAGGGTGCCTCCTGGAATTCCGCCTCTCGCGGGATGCCTCCCAGACGCAATGTGGCACCCGTGCCAACTTGGTCTGGTTTGGTAGTGCCAAGTGGGTCCTGAAAACTGACACCCAGAACAGTGGTTTGTGAGTTTTGTTTCCCAGGGAAAAAGCCTGTACAATCGTTCGGGGTCCTGCGGCCTTAAATTGCCGGGTGCCTCCTGGAGATCCGCCTCTTGCAGGATTTTTCCCAGATGCTATGGGGCACCATTGCCCACTTAGTCTGGTTTGAGAATGCCTAGTGGGTCCTGCAAACTGACACCAAGAACAGTCGCTGCTGAGATTTGTTTCCCAGGAAAAAAGCCTGTACAATGATTCAGGGTCCTGAGGCCTTAAATGGCCAGGTGCCTCGTCAAATTCCGCCTCTCGCAGGATGCCTTTCAGACGAAGGGTGGCAGCAGTGCCAACTTGGTCTGGTTTGAGAGTGCCAAGTGGGTCCTGAAAACTGACACCCAGAACAGTGTTTTGTGAGTTTTGTTTCCCAGGGAAAAAGCCTGTACAATGGTTCAGGGTCCTGCGGCCTTATATTGCCGGGTGTCTCCTAGAATTCTGCCTCACACAGGATGCCTCCCAGATGCAAGGTGGCTGCAGTGCCAACTTGGTCTGGTTTGAGAGTGCCAAGTGGGTGCTGAAAACTGACACCCAGAACAGTGGCTTCTGAGTTTTGTTTCCCAGGGAAAAAGCCTGTACAGTGGTTCAGGGTCCTGAGGCCTTAAATTTCAGGGTGCCTCCTGGAATTCCGCCTCTCGCGGGATGCCTCCCAGACGCAATGTGGCACCCGTGCCAACTTGGTCTGGTTTGGTAGTGCCAAGTGGGTCCTGAAAACTGACACCCAGAACAGTGGTTTGTGAGTTTTGTTTCCCAGGGCAAAAGCCTGTACAATCGTTCGGGGTCCTGCGGCCTTAAATTGCCGGGTGCCTCCTGGAGATCCGCCTCTTGCAGGATTTTTCCCAGATGCTATGCGGCACCATTGCCCACTTAGTCTGGTTTGAGAATGCCTAGTGGGTCCTGCAAACTGACACCAAGAACAGTCGCTGCTGAGATTTGTTTCCCAGGAAAAAAGCCTGTACAATGGTTCAGGGTCCTGAGGCCTTAAATGGCCAGGTGCCTCGTCGAATTCCGCCTCTCGCAGGATGCCTTTCAGACGAAGGGTGGCAGCAGTGCCAACATGGTCTCGTTTGAGAGTGCCAAGTGGGTCCTGAAAACTGACACCCAGAACAGTGGCTTCTGAGTTTTGTTTCCCAGGGAAAAACACTGTACAGTGGTTCAGGGTCCTGAGGCCTTAAATGGCCAGGTGCCTCGTCGAATTCCGCCTTTCTCAGGATGCCTCCCAGACGCAAGGTGGCACCCGTGCCAACTTGGTCTGGTTTGAGAGTGCCTAGTGGGTCCTGCAAACTGACACCCAGAACAGTGGCTTCTGAGTTTTGTTTCCCAGGGAAAAGGCCTGTAGAGTGGTTCAGGGTCCTGCGGCCTTATATTGCCGGGTGTCTCCTAGAATTCTGCCTCACACAGGATGCCTCCCAGATGCAAGGTGGCTGCAGTGCCAACTTGGTCTGGTTTGAGAGTGCCAAGTGGGTGCTGAAAACTGACACCCAGAACAGTGGCTTCTGAGTTTTGTTTCCCAGGGAAAAAGCCTGTAGAGTGGTTCAGGTTCCTGAGGCCTTAAATTTCAGGGTGCCTCCTGGAATTCCGCCTCTCGCGGGATGCCTCCCAGACGCAAGGTGGCACCCGTGCCAACTTGGTCTGGTTTGGTAGTGCCAAGTGGGTCCTGAAAACTGACACCCAGAACAGTGGTTTGTGAGTTTTGTTTCCCAGGGAAAAAGCCTGTACAATCGTTCGGGGTCCTGCTGCCTTAAATTGCCGGGTGGCTCCTGGAGATCCGCCTCTTGCAGGATTTTTCCCAGATGCTATGCGGCACCATTGCCCACTTAGTCTGGTTTGAGAATGCCTAGTGGGTCCTGCAAACTGACACCAAGAACAGTCGCTGCTGAGATTTATTTCCCAGGAAAAAAGCCTGTACAATGGTTCAGGGTCCTGAGGCCTTAAATGGCCAGGTGCCTCGTCGAATTCCGCCTCTCGCAGGATGCCTTTCAGACGATGGGGGGCAGCAGTGCCAACTTGGTCTGGTTTGAGAGTGCCTAGTGGGTCCTGAAAACTGACACCCAGAACAGTGTTTTGTGAGTTTTGTTTCCCAGGGAAAAAGCCTGTACAATGGTTCAGGGTCCTGCGGCCTTATATTGCCGGGTGTCTCCTAGAATTCTGCCTCACACAGGATGCCTCCCAGATGCAAGGTGGCTGCAGTGCCAACTTGGTCTGGTTTGAGAGTGCCAAGTGGGTGCTGAAAACTGACACCCAGAACAGTGGCTTCTGAGTTTTGTTTCCCAGGGAAAAAGCCTGTACAGTGGTTCAGGGTCCTGAGGCCTTAAATTTCAGGGTGCCTCCTGGAATTCCGCCTCTCGCGGGATGCCTCCCAGACGCAATGTGGCACCCGTGCCAACTTGGTCTGGTTTGGTAGTGCCAAGTGGGTCCTGAAAACTGACACCCAGAACAGTGGTTTGTGAGTTTTGTTTCCCAGGGAAAAAGCCTGTACAATCGTTCGGGGTCCTGCGGCCTTAAATTGCCGGGTGCCTCCTGGAGATCCGCCTCTTGCAGGATTTTTCCCAGATGCTATGCGGCACCATTGCCCACTTAGTCTGGTTTGAGAATGCCTAGTGGGTCCTGCAAACTGACACCAAGAACAGTCGCTGCTGAGATTTGTTTCCCAGGAAAAAAGCCTGTACAATGGTTCAGGGTCCTGAGGCCTTAAATGGCCAGGTGCCTCGTCGAATTCCGCCTCTCGCAGGATGCCTTTCAGACGAAGGGTGGCAGCAGTGCCAACATGGTCTCGTTTGAGAGTGCCAAGTGGGTCCTGAAAACTGACACCCAGAACAGTGGCTTCTGAGTTTTGTTTCCCAGGGAAAAACACTGTACAGTGGTTCAGGGTCCTGAGGCCTTAAATGGCCAGGTGCCTCGTCGAATTCCGCCTTTCTCAGGATGCCTCCCAGACGCAAGGTGGCACCCGTGCCAACTTGGTCTGGTTTGAGAGTGCCTAGTGGGTCCTGCAAACTGACACCCAGAACAGTGGCTTCTGAGTTTTGTTTCCCAGGGAAAAAGCCTGTACAATGGTTCAGGGTCCTGCGGCCTTAAATTTCCGGGTGCCTCCTTGAATTCCGCCTCACACAGGATGCCTCCCAGATGCAAGGTGGCACCAGTGCCAACTTAGTCTGGTTTGAGAGTGCCTAGTGGGTCCTGAAAACTGACACCCAGAACAGTGGATTTTGAGTTTTGTTTCCCAGGGAAAAGGCCTGTAGAGTGGTTCAGGGTCCTGCGGCCTTATATTGCCGGGTGTCTCCTAGAATTCTGCCTCACACAGGATGCCTCCCAGATGCAAGGTGGCTGCAGTGCCAACTTGGTCTGGTTTGAGAGTGCCAAGTGGGTGCTGAAAACTGACACCCAGAACAGTGGCTTCTGAGTTTTGTTTCCCAGGGAAAAAGCCTGTACAGTGGTTCAGGGTCCTGAGGCCTTAAATTTCAGGGTGCCTCCTGGAATTCCGCCTCTCGCGGGATGCCTCCCAGACGCAATGTGGCACCCGTGCCAACTTGGTCTGGTTTGGTAGTGCCAAGTGGGTCCTGAAAACTGACACCCAGAACAGTGGTTTGTGAGTTTTGTTTCCCAGGGAAAAAGCCTGTACAATCGTTCGGGGTCCTGCGGCCTTAAATTGCCGGGTGCCTCCTGGAGTTCCGCCTCTTGCAGGATTTTTCCCAGATGCTATGCGGCACCATTGCCCACTTAGTCTGGTTTGAGAATGCCTAGTGGGTCCTGCAAACTGACACCAAGAACAGTCGCTGCTGAGATTTGTTTCCCAGGAAAAAAGCCTGTACAATGGTTCAGGGTCCTGAGGCCTTAAATGGCCAGGTGCCTCGTCGAATTCCGCCTCTCGCAGGATGCCTTTCAGACGAAGGGTGGCAGCAGTGCCAACATGGTCTCGTTTGAGAGTGCCAAGTGGGTCCTGAAAACTGACACCCAGAACAGTGGCTTCTGAGTTTTGTTTCCCAGGGAAAAACACTGTACAGTGGTTCAGGGTCCTGAGGCCTTAAATGGCCAGGTGCCTCGTCGAATTCCGCCTTTCTCAGGATGCCTCCCAGACGCAAGGTGGCACCCGTGCCAACTTGGTCTGGTTTGAGAGTGCCTAGTGGGTCCTGCAAACTGACACCCAGAACAGTGGCTTCTGAGTTTTGTTTCCCAGGGAAAAAGCCTGTACAATGGTTCAGGGTCCTGCGGCCTTAAATTTCCGGGTGCCTCCTTGAATTCCGCCTCACACAGGATGCCTCCCAGATGCAAGGTGGCACCAGTGCCAACTTAGTCTGGTTTGAGAGTGCCTAGTGGGTCCTGAAAACTGACACCCAGAACAGTGGATTTTGAGTTTTGTTTCCCAGGGAAAAGGCCTGTAGAGTGGTTCAGGGTCCTGCGGCCTTATATTGCCGGGTGTCTCCTAGAATTCTGCCTCACACAGGATGCCTCCCAGATGCAAGGTGGCTGCAGTGCCAACTTGGTCTGGTTTGAGAGTGCCAAGTGGGTGCTGAAAACTGACACCCAGAACAGTGGCTTCTGAGTTTTGTTTCCCAGGGAAAAAGCCTGTACAGTGGTTCAGGGTCCTGAGGCCTTAAATTTCAGGGTGCCTCCTGGAATTCCGCCTCTCGCGGGATGCCTCCCAGACGCAATGTGGCACCCGTGCCAACTTGGTCTGGTTTGGTAGTGCCAAGTGGGTCCTGAAAACTGACACCCAGAACAGTGGTTTGTGAGTTTTGTTTCCCAGGGAAAAAGCCTGTACAATCGTTCGGGGTCCTGCGGCCTTAAATTGCCGGGTGCCTCCTGGAGATCCGCCTCTTGCAGGATTTTTCCCAGATGCTATGCGGCACCATTGCCCACTTAGTCTGGTTTGAGAATGCCTAGTGGGTCCTGCAAACTGACACCAAGAACAGTCGCTGCTGAGATTTATTTCCCAGGAAAAAAGCCTGTACAATGGTTCAGGGTCCTGAGGCCTTAAATGGCCAGGTGCCTCGTCGAATTCCGCCTCTCGCAGGATGCCTTTCAGACGAAGGGTGGCAGCAGTGCCAACTTGGTCTGGTTTGAGAGTGCCAAGTGGGTCCTGAAAACTGACACCCAGAACAGTGTTTTGTGAGTTTTGTTTCCCAGGGAAAAAGCCTGTACAATGGTTCAGGGTCCTGCGGCCTTATATTGCCGGGTGTCTCCTAGAATTCTGCCTCACACAGGATGCCTCCCAGATGCAAGGTGGCTGCAGTGCCAACTTGGTCTGGTTTGAGAGTGCCAAGTGGGTGCTGAAAACTGACACCCAGAACAGTGGCTTCTGAGTTTTGTTTCCCAGGGAAAAAGCCTGTACAGTGGTTCAGGGTCCTGAGGCCTTAAATTTCAGGGTGCCTCCTGGAATTCCGCCTCTCGCGGGATGCCTCCCAGACGCAATGTGGCACCCGTGCCAACTTGGTCTGGTTTGGTAGTGCCAAGTGGGTCCTGAAAACTGACACCAAGAACAGTGGTTTGTGAGTTTTGTTTCCCAGGGAAAAAGCCTGTACAATCGTTCGGGGTCCTGCGGCCTTAAATTGCCGGGTGCCTCCTGGAGATCCGCCTCTTGCAGGATTTTTCCCAGATGCTATGCGGCACCATTGCCCACTTAGTCTGGTTTGAGAATGCCTAGTGGGTCCTGCAAACTGACACCAAGAACAGTCGCTGCTGAGATTTGTTTCCCAGGAAAAAAGCCTGTACAATGGTTCAGGGTCCTGAGGCCTTAAATGGCCAGGTGCCTCGTCGAATTCCGCCTCTCGCAGGATGCCTTTCAGACGAAGGGTGGCAGCAGTGCCAACATGGTCTCGTTTGAGAGTGCCAAGTGGGTCCTGAAAACTGACACCCAGAACAGTGGCTTCTGAGTTTTGTTTCCCAGGGAAAAACACTGTACAGTGGTTCAGGGTCCTGAGGCCTTAAATGGCCAGGTGCCTCGTCGAATTCCGCCTTTCTCAGGATGCCTCCCAGACGCAAGGTGGCACCCGTGCCAACTTGGTCTGGTTTGAGAGTGCCTAGTGGGTCCTGCAAACTGACACCCAGAACAGTGGCTTCTGAGTTTTGTTTCCCAGGGAAAAAGCCTGTACAATGGTTCAGGGTCCTGCGGCCTTAAATTTCCGGGTGCCTCCTTGAATTCCGCCTCACACAGGATGCCTCCCAGATGCAAGGTGGCACCAGTGCCAACTTAGTCTGGTTTGAGAGTGCCTAGTGGGTCCTGAAAACTGACACCCAGAACAGTGGATTTTGAGTTTTGTTTCCCAGGGAAAAGGCCTGTAGAGTGGTTCAGGGTCCTGCGGCCTTATATTGCCGGGTGTCTCCTAGAATTCTGCCTCACACAGGATGCCTCCCAGATGCAAGGTGGCTGCAGTGCCAACTTGGTCTGGTTTGAGAGTGCCAAGTGGGTGCTGAAAACTGACACCCAGAACAGTGGCTTCTGAGTTTTGTTTCCCAGGGAAAAGGCCTGTACAGTGGTTCAGGGTCCTGAGGCCTTAAATTTCAGGGTGCCTCCTGGAATTCCGCCTCTCGCGGGATGCCTCCCAGACGCAATGTGGCACCCGTGCCAACTTGGTCTGGTTTGGTAGTGCCAAGTGGGTCCTGAAAACTGACACCCAGAACAGTGGTTTGTGAGTTTTGTTTCCCAGGGAAAAAGCCTGTACAATCGTTCGGGGTCCTGCGGCCTTAAATTGCCGGGTGCCTCCTGGAGATCCGCCTCTTGCAGGATTTTTCCCAGATGCTATGCGGCACCATTGCCCACTTAGTCTGGTTTGAGAATGCCTAGTGGGTCCTGCAAACTGACACCAAGAACAGTCGCTGCTGAGATTTATTTCCCAGGAAAAAAGCCTGTACAATGGTTCAGGGTCCTGAGGCCTTAAATGGCCAGGTGCCTCGTCGAATTCCGCCTCTCGCAGGATGCCTTTCAGACGAAGGGTGGCAGCAGTGCCAACTTGGTCTGGTTTGAGAGTGCCAAGTGGGTCCTGAAAACTGACACCCAGAACAGTGTTTTGTGAGTTTTGTTTCCCAGGGAAAAAGCCTGTACAATGGTTCAGGGTCCTGCGGCCTTATATTGCCGGGTGTCTCCTAGAATTCTGCCTCACACAGGATGCCTCCCAGATGCAAGGTGGCTGCAGTGCCAACTTGGTCTGGTTTGAGAGTGCCAAGTGGGTGCTGAAAACTGACACCCAGAACAGTGGCTTCTGAGTTTTGTTTCCCAGGGAAAAAGCCTGTACAGTGGTTCAGGGTCCTGAGGCCTTAAATTTCAGGGTGCCTCCTGGAATTCCGCCTCTCGCGGGATGCCTCCCAGACGCAATGTGGCACCCGTGCCAACTTGGTCTGGTTTGGTAGTGCCAAGTGGGTCCTGAAAACTGACACCCAGAACAGTGTTTTGTGAGTTTTGTTTCCCAGGGAAAAAGCCTGTACAATGGTTCGGGGTCCTGCGGCCTTAAATTGCCGGGTGCCTCCTGGAGATCCGCCTCTTGCAGGATTTTTCCCAGATGCTATGCGGCACCATTGCCCACTTAGTCTGGTTTGAGAATGCCTAGTGGGTCCTGCAAACTGACACCAAGAACAGTCGCTGCTGAGATTTGTTTCCCAGGAAAAAAGCCTGTACAATGGTTCAGGGTCCTGAGGCCTTAAATGGCCAGGTGCCTCGTTGAATTCCGCCTCTCGCAGGATGCCTTTCAGACGAAGGGTGGCAGCAGTGCCAACATGGTCTCGTTTGAGAGTGCCAAGTGGGTCCTGAAAACTGACACCCAGAACAGTGGCTTCTGAGTTTTGTTTCCCAGGGAAAAACACTGTACAGTGGTTCAGGGTCCTGAGGCCTTAAATGGCCAGGTGCCTCGTCGAATTCCGCCTTTCTCAGGATGCCTCCCAGACGCAAGGTGGCACCCGTGCCAACTTGGTCTGGTTTGAGAGTGCCTAGTGGGTCCTGCAAACTGACACCCAGAACAGTGGCTTCTGAGTTTTGTTTCCCAGGGAAAAAGCCTGTACAATGGTTCAGGGTCCTGCGGCCTTAAATTTCCGGGTGCCTCCTTGAATTCCGCCTCACACAGGATGCCTCCCAGATGCAAGGTGGCACCAGTGCCAACTTAGTCTGGTTTGAGAGTGCCTAGTGGGTCCTGAAAACTGACACCCAGAACAGTGGATTTTGAGTTTTGTTTCCCAGGGAAAAGGCCTGTAGAGTGGTTCAGGGTCCTGCGGCCTTATATTGCCGGGTGTCTCCTAGAATTCTGCCTCACACAGGATGCCTCCCAGATGCAAGGTGGCTGCAGTGCCAACTTGGTCTGGTTTGAGAGTGCCAAGTGGGTGCTGAAAACTGACACCCAGAACAGTGGCTTCTGAGTTTTGTTTCCCAGGGAAAAAGCCTGTACAGTGGTTCAGGGTCCTGAGGCCTTAAATTTCAGGGTGCCTCCTGGAATTCCGCCTCTCGCGGGATGCCTCCCAGACGCAATGTGGCACCCGTGCCAACTTGGTCTGGTTTGGTAGTGCCAAGTGGGTCCTGAAAACTGACACCCAGAACAGTGGTTTGTGAGTTTTGTTTCCCAGGGAAAAAGCCTGTACAATCGTTCGGGGTCCTGCGGCCTTAAATTGCCGGGTGCCTCCTGGAGTTCCGCCTCTTGCAGGATTTTTCCCAGATGCTATGCGGCACCATTGCCCACTTAGTCTGGTTTGAGAATGCCTAGTGGGTCCTGCAAACTGACACCAAGAACAGTCGCTGCTGAGATTTATTTCCCAGGAAAAAAGCCTGTACAATGGTTCAGGGTCCTGAGGCCTTAAATGGCCAGGTGCCTCGTCGAATTCCGCCTCTCGCAGGATGCCTTTCAGACGAAGGGTGGCAGCAGTGCCAACTTAGTCTGGTTTGAGAGTGCCAAGTGGGTCCTGAAAACTGACACCCAGAACAGTGGCTTCTGAGTTTTGTTTCCCAGGGAAAAAGCCTGTACAATGGTTCAGGGTCCTGCGGCCTTATATTGCCGGGTGTCTCCTAGAATTCTGCCTCACACAGGATGCCTCCCAGATGCAAGGTGGCTGCAGTGCCAACTTGGTCTGGTTTGAGAGTGCCAAGTGGGTGCTGAAAACTGACACCCAGAACAGTGGCTTCTGAGTTTTGTTTCCCAGGGAAAAAGCCTGTACAGTGGTTCAGGGTCCTGAGGCCTTAAATTTCAGGGTGCCTCCTGGAATTCCGCCTCTCGCGGGATGCCTCCCAGACGTAATGTGGCACCCGTGCCAACTTGGTCTGGTTTGGTAGTGCCAAGTGGGTCCTGAAAACTGACACCCAGAACAGTGGTTTGTGAGTTTTGTTTCCCAGGGAAAAAGCCTGTACAATCGTTCGGGGTCCTGCAGCCTGAAATTGCCGGGTGCCTCCTGGAGATCCGCCTCTTGCAGGATTTTTCCCAGATGCTATGCGGCACCATTGCCCACTTAGTCTGGTTTGAGAATGCCTAGTGGGTCCTGCAAACTGACACCAAGAACAGTCGCTGCTGAGATTTGTTTCCCAGGAAAAAAGCCTGTACAATGGTTCAGGGTCCTGAGGCCTTAAATGGCCAGGTGCCTCGTCGAATTCCGCCTCTCGCAGGATGCCTTTCAGACGAAGGGTGGCAGCAGTGCCAACTTGGTCTGGTTTGAGAGTGCCAAGTGGGTCCTGAAAACTGACACCCAGAACAGTGTTTTGTGAGTTTTGTTTCCCAGGGAAAAAGCCTGTACAATGGTTCAGGGTCCTGCGGCCTTATATTGCCGGGTGTCTCCTAGAATTCTGCCTCACACAGGATGCCTCCCAGATGCAAGGTGGCTGCAGTGCCAACTTGGTCTGGTTTGAGAGTGCCAAGTGGGTGCTGAAAACTGACACCCAGAACAGTGGCTTCTGAGTTTTGTTCCCCAGGGAAAAAGCCTGTACAGTGGTTCAGGGTCCTGAGGCCTTAAATTTCAGGGTGCCTCCTGGAATTCCGCCTCTCGCGGGATGCCTCCCAGACGCAATGTGGCACCCGTGCCAACTTGGTCTGGTTTGGTAGTGCCAAGTGGGTCCTGAAAACTGACACCCAGAACAGTGGTTTGTGAGTTTTGTTTCCCAGGGAAAAAGCCTGTACAATCGTTCGGGGTCCTGCGGCCTTAAATTGCCGGGTGCCTCCTGGAGATCCGCCTCTTGCAGGATTTTTCCCAGATGCTTTGCGGCACCATTGCCCACTTAGTCTGGTTTGAGAATGCCTAGTGGGTCCTGCAAACTGACACCAAGAACAGTCGCTGCTGAGATTTGTTTCCCAGTAAAAAAGCCTGTACAATGGTTCAGGGTCCTGAGGCCTTAAATGGCCAGGTGCCTCGTCGAATTCCGCCTCTCGCAGGATGCCTTTCAGACGAAGGGTGGCAGCAGTGCCAACATGGTCTCGTTTGAGAGTGCCAAGTGGGTCCTGAAAACTGACACCCAGAACAGTGTTTTGTGAGTTTTGTTTCCCAGGGAAAAACACTGTACAGTGGTTCAGGGTCCTGAGGCCTTAAATGGCCAGGTGCCTCGTCGAATTCCGCCTTTCTCAGGATGCCTCCCAGACGCAAGGTGGCACCCGTGCCAACTTGGTCTGGTTTGAGAGTGCCTAGTGGGTCCTGCAAACTGACACTAAGAACAGTGGCTTCTGAGTTTTGTTTCCCAGGGAAAAAGCCTGTACAATGGTTCTGGGTCCTGCGGCCTTAAATTTCCGGGTGCCTCCTTGAATTCCGCCTCACACAGGATGCCTCCCAGATGCAAGGTGGCACCAGTGCCAACTTGGTCTGGTTTGAGAGTGCCTAGTGGGTCCTGAAAACTGACACCCAGAACAGTGGCTTTTGAGTTTTGTTTCCCAGGGAAAAGGCCTGTAGACTGGTTCAGGGTCCTGCGGCCTTATATTGCCGGGTGTCTCCTAGAATTCTGCCTCACACAGGATGCCTCCCAGATGCAAGGTGGCTGCAGTGCCAACTTGGTCTGGTTTGAGAGTGCCAAGTGGGTGCTGAAAACTGACACCCAGAACAGTGGCTTCTGAGTTTTGTTTCCCAGGGAAAAAGCCTGTACAGTGGTTCAGGGTCCTGAGGCCTTAAATTTCAGGGTGCCTCCTGGAATTCCGCCTCTCGCGGGATGCCTCCCAGACGCAATGTGGCACCCGTGCCAACTTGGTCTGGTTTGGTAGTGCCAAGTGGGTCCTGAAAACTGACACCCAGAACAGTGGTTTGTGAGTTTTGTTTCCCAGGGAAAAAGCCTGTACAATCGTTCGGGGTCCTGCGGCCTGAAATTGCCGGGTGCCTCCTGGAGATCCGCCTCTTGCAGGATTTTTCCCAGATGCTATGCGGCACCATTGCCCACTTAGTCTGGTTTGAGAATGCCTAGTGGGTCCTGCAAACTGACACCAAGAACAGTCGCTGCTGAGATTTGTTTCCCAGGGAAAAAGCCTGTACAGTGGTTCAGGGTCCTGCGGCCTTAAATTTCCGGGTGCCTCCTTGAATTCCGCCTCACACAGGATGCCTCCCAGATGCAAGGTGGCACCAGTGCCAACTTGGTCTGGTTTGAGAGTGCCTAGTGGGTCCTGAAAACTGACACCCAGAACAGTGGCTTGTGAGTTTTGTTTCCCAGGGAAAAGGCCTGTAGAGTGGTTCAGGGTCCTGCGGCCTTATATTGCCGGGTGTCTCCTAGAATTCTGCCTCACACAGGATGCCTCCCAGATGCAAGGTGGCTGCTGAGCCAACTTGGTCTAGTTTGAGAGTGCCAAGTGGGTGCTGAAAACTGACACCCAGAACAGTGGCTTCTGAGTTTTGTTTCCCAGGGAAAAAGCCTGTACAGTGGTTCAGGGTCCTGAGGCCTTAAAGTTCATGGTGCCTCCTGGAATTCCGCCTCTCGCGGGATGCCTCCCAGACGCAATGTGGCACCCGTGCCAACTTGGTCTGGTTTGGTAGTGCCAAGTGGGTCCTGAAAACTGACACCCAGAACAGTGGTTTGAGTTTTGTTTCCCAGGGAAAAAGCCTGTACAATCGTTCGGGGTCCTGCGGCCTTAAATTGCCGGGTGCCTCCTGGAGATCCGCCTCTTGCAGGATTTTTCCCAGATGCTATGCGGCACCATTGCCCACTTAGTCTGGTTGGAGAGTGTCAAGTGGGTCCTCCAAACTGACACCAAGAACAGTCGCTGCTGAGTTTTGTTTCCCAGGGAAAAAGCCTGTACAATGGTTCAGGGTCCTGCGGCCTTAAATTTCCGGGTGCCTCCTTGAATTCCGCCTCATACAGGATGCCTCCCAGATGCAAGGTGGCACCAGTGCCAACTTGGTCTGGTTTGAGAGTGCCTAGTGGGTCCTGAAAACTGACACCCAGAACAGTGGCTTTTGAGTTTTGTTTCCCAGGGAAAAGGCCTGTACAATGGTTCAGGGTCCTGCGGCCTTATATTGCCGGGTGTCTCCTGGAATTCTGCCTCATACAGGATGCCTCCCAGATGCAAGGTGGCTGCAGTGCCATCTTGGTCTGGTTTGAGAGTGCCAAGTGGGTGCTGAAAACTGACACCCAGAACAGTGGCTTCTGAGTTTTGTTTCCCAGGGAAAAAGCCTGTACAGTGGTTCAGGGTCCTGAGGCCTTAAATTTCAGGGTGCCTCCTGGAATTCCGCCTCTCGCGGGATGCCTCCCAGACGCAATGTGGCACCCGTGCCAACTTGGTCTGGTTTGGTAGTGCCAAGTGGGTCCTGAAAACTGACACCCAGAACAGTGGTTTGTGAGTTTTGTTTCCCAGGGAAAAAGCCTGTACAATCGTTCGGGGTCCTGCGGCCTGAAATTGCCGGGTGCCTCCTGGAGATCCGCCTCTTGCAGGATTTTTCCCAGATGCTATGCGGCACCATTGCCCACTTAGTCTGGTTTGAGAATGCCTAGTGGGTCCTGCAAACTGACACCAAGAACAGTCGCTGCTGAGATTTGTTTCCCAGGAAAAAAGCCTGTACAATGGTTCAGGGTCCTGAGGCCTTAAATGGCCAGGTGCCTCGTCGAATTCCGCCTCTCGCAGGATGCCTTTCAGACGAAGGGTGGCAGCAGTGCCAACTTGGTCTGGTTTGAGAGTGCCAAGTGGGTCCTGAAAACTGACACCCAGAACAGTGTTTTGTGAGTTTTGTTTCCCAGGGAAAAACACTGTAGAGTGGTTCAGGGTCCTGAGGCCTTAAATGGCCAGGTGCCTCGTCGAATTCCGCCTTTCTCAGGATGCCTCCCAGACGCAAGGTGGCACCCTTGCCAACTTGGTCTGGTTTGAGTGTGCCTAGTGGGTCCTGCAAACTGACACTAAGAACAGTGGCTTCTGAGTTTTGTTTCCCAGGGAAAAAGCCTGTACAATGGTTCAGGGTCCTGCGGCCTTAAATTTCCGGGTGCCTCCTTGAATTCCACCTCACACAGGATGCCTCCCAGATGCAAGGTGGCACCAGTGCCAACTTGGTCTGGTTTGAGAGTGCCTAGTGGGTCCTGAAAACTGACACCCAGAACAGTGGCTTTGGAGTTTTGTTTCCCAGGGAAAGGGCTGTAGAGTGGTTCAGGGTCCTGCGGCCTTATATTGCCGGTTGTCTCCTAGAATTCTGCCTCACACAGGATGCCTCCCAGATGCAAGGTGGCTGCAGTGCCAACTTGGTCTGGTTTGGTAGTGCCAAGTGGGTGCTGAAAACTGACACCCAGAACAGTGGCTTCTGAGTTTTGTTTCCCAGGAAAAAAGCCTGTACAATGGTTCAGGGTCCTGAGGCCTTAAATGGCCAGGTGCCTCGTCGAATTCCGCCTCTCGCAGGATGCCTTTCAGACGAAGGGTGGCAGCAGTGCCAACTTGGTCTGGTTTGAGAGTGCCAAGTGGGTCCTGAAAACTGACACCCAGAACAGTGGTTTGTGAGTTTTGTTTCCCAGGGAAAAAGCCTGTACAATCGTTCGGGGTCCTGCGGCCTTAAATTGCCGGGTGCCTCCTGGAGATCCGCCTCTTGCAGGATTTTTCCCAGATGCTATGCGGCACCATTGCCCACTTAGTCTGGTTTGAGAGTGTCAAGTGGGTCCTCCAAACTGACACCCAGAACAGTGGCTTCTGAGTTTTGTTTCCCAGGGAAATACCCTGTAGAGTGGTTCAGGGTCCTGCCGCATTAAATTTCAGGGTGCCTCCTGGAATTCGGCCTCTCGCAGAATGCCTCCCAGACGCAAGCTGTCACAAGTGCCAACATGGTCTGGTTTGAGAGTGCCAAGTGGGTCCTGAAAACTGACACCCAGAACAGTGGCTTCTGAGTTTTGTTTCCCAGGGAAAAACACTGTACAGTGGTTCAGGGTCCTGAGGCCTTAAATGGCCAGGTGCCTCGTCGAATTCCGCCTTTCTCAGGATGCCTCCCAGACGCAAGGTGGCACCCGTGCCAACTTGGTCTGGTTTGAGAGTGCCTAGTGGGTCCTGCAAACTGACACTAAGAACAGTGGCTTCTGAGTTTTGTTTCCCAGGGAAAAAGCCTGTACAGTGGTTCAGGGTCCTGAGGCCTTAAATTTCAGGGTGCCTCCTGGAATTCCGCCTCTCGCGGGATGCCTCCCAGACGCAATGTGGCACCCGTGCCAACTTGGTCTGGTTTGGTAGTGCCAAGTGGGTCCTGAAAACTGACACCCAGAACAGTGGTTTGTGAGTTTTGTTTCCCAGGGAAAAAGCCTGTACAATCGTTCGGGGTCCTGCGGCCTGAAATTGCCGGGTGCCTCCTGGAGATCCGCCTCTTGCAGGATTTTTCCCAGATGCTATGCGGCACCATTGCCCACTTAGTCTGGTTTGAGAATGCCTAGTGGGTCCTGCAAACTGACACCAAGAACAGTCGCTGCTGAGATTTGTTTCCCAGGAAAAAAGCCTGTACAAAGGTTCAGGGTCCTGAGGCCTTAAATGGCCAGGTGCCTCGTCGAATTCCGCCTCTCGCAGGATGCCTTTCAGACGAAGGGTGGCAGCAGTGCTAACTTGGTCTGGTTTGAGAGTGCCAAGTGGGTCCTGAAAACTGACACCCAGAACAGTGTTTTGTGAGTTTTGTTTCCCAGGGAAAAAGCCTGTACAATGGTTCAGGGTCCTGCGGCCTTATATTGCCGGGTGTCTCCTAGAATTCTGCCTCACACAGGATGCCTCCCAGATGCAAGGTGGCTGCAGTGCCAACTTGGTCTGGTTTGAGAGTGCCAAGTGGGTGCTGAAAACTGACACCCAGAACAGTGGCTTCTGAGTTTTGTTTCCCAGGGAAAAAGCCTGTACAGTGGTTCAGGGTCCTGAGGCCTTAAATTTCAGGGGGCCTCCTGGAATTCGGCCTCTCGCGGGATGCCTCCCAGACGCAATGTGGCACCCGTGCCAACTTGGTCTGGTTTGGTAGTGCCAAGTGGGTCCTGAAAACTGACACCCAGAACAGTGGTTTGTGAGTTTTGTTTCCCAGGGAAAAAGCCTGTACAATGGTTCGGGGTCCTGCGGCCTTAAATTGCCGGGTGTCTCCTGGAGTTCCGCCTCTTGCAGGATTTTTCCCAGATGCTATGCGGCACCATTGCCCACTTAGTCTGGTTTGAGAATGCCTAGTGGGTCCTGCAAACTGACACCAAGAACAGTCGCTGCTGAGATTTGTTTCCCAGGAAAAAAGCCTGTACAATGGTTCAGGGTCCTGAGGCCTTAAATGGCCAGGTGCCTCGTCGAATTCCGCCTCTCGCAGGATGCCTTTCAGATGAAGGGTGGCAGCAGTGCCAACTTGGTCTGGTTTGAGAGTGCCAAGTGGGTCCTGAAAACTGACACCCAGAACAGTGTTTTGTGAGTTTTGTTTCCCAGGGAAAAAGCCTGTACAATGGTTCAGGGTCCTGCGGCCTTATATTGCCGGGTGTCTCCTAGAATTCTGCCTCACACAGGATGCCTCCCAGATGCAAGGTGGCTGCAGTGCCAACTTGGTCTGGTTTGAGAGTGCCAAGTGGGTGCTGAAAACTGACACCCAGAACAGTGGCTTCTGAGTTTTGTTTCCCAGGGAAAAAGCCTGTACAGTGGTTCAGGGTTCTGAGGCCTTAAATTTCAGGGGGCCTCCTGGAATTCCGCCTCTCGCGGGATGCCTCCCAGACGCAATGTGGCACCCGTGCCAACTTGGTCTGGTTTGGTAGTGCCAAGTGGGTCCTGAAAACTGACACCCAGAACAGTGGTTTGTGAGTTTTGTTTCCCAGGGAAAAAGCCTGTACAATGGTTCGGGGTCCTGCGGCCTTAAATTGCCGGGTGTCTCCTGGAGTTCCGCCTCTTGCAGGATTTTTCCCAGATGCTATGCGGCACCATTGCCCACTTAGTCTGGTTTGAGAATGCCTAGTGGGTCCTGCAAACTGACACCAAGAACAGTCGCTGCTGAGATTTGTTTCCCAGGAAAAAAGCCTGTACAGTGGTTCAGGGTCCTGAGGCCTTAAATGGCCAGGTGCCTCGTCGAATTCCGCCTTTCTCAGGATGCCTCCCAGACGCAAGGTGGCACCCGTGCCAACTTGGTCTGGTTTGAGAGTGCCTAGTGGGTCCTGCAAACTGACACCCAGAACAGTGGCTTCTGAGTTTTGTTTCCCAGGGAAAAAGCCTGTACAATGGTTCAGGGTCCTGCGGCCTTAAATTTCCGGGTACCTCCTTGAATTCCGCCTCACACAGGATGCCTCCCAGATGCAAGGTGGCACCAGTGCCAACTTGGTCTGGTTTGAGAGCGCCTAGTGGGTCCTGAAAACTGACACCCAGAACAGTGGCTTTTGAGTTTTGTTTCCCAGGGAAAAGGCCTGTAGAGTGGTTCAGGGTCCTGTGGCCTTATATTGCCGGGTGTCTCCTAGAATTCTGCCTCACACAGGATGCCTCCCAGATGCAAGGTGGCTGCAGTGCCAACTTGGTCTGGTTTGAGAGTGCCAAGTGGGTGCTGAAAACTGACACCCAGAACAGTGGCTTCTGAGTTTTGTTTCCCAGGGAAAAAGCCTGTACAGTGGTTCAGGTTCCTGAGGCCTTAAATTTCAGGGTGCCTCCTGGAATTCCGCCTCTCGCGGGATGCCTCCCAGACGCAATGTGGCACCCGTGCCAACTTGGTCTGGTTTGGTAGTGCCAAGTGGGTCCTGAAAACTGACACCCAGAACAGTGGTTTGTGAGTTTTGTTTCCCAGGGAAAAAGCCTGTACAATCGTTCGGGGTCCTGCGGCCTTAAATTGCCGGGTGCCTCCTGGAGATCCGCCTCTTGCAGGATTTTTCCCAGATGCTATGCGGCACCATTGCCCACTTAGTCTGGTTTGAGAGTGTCAAGTGGGTCCTCCAAACTGACACCCAGAACAGTGGCTTCTGAGTTTTGTTTCCCAGGGAAATACCCTGTAGAGTGGTTCAGGGTCCTGCCGCGTTAAATTTCAGGGTGCCTCCTGGAATTCCGCCTCTCGCGGGATGCCTCCCAGACGCAATGTGGCACCCGTGCCAACTTGGTCTGGTTTGGTAGTGCCAAGTGGGTCCTGAAAACTGACACCCAGAACAGTGGTTTGAGTTTTGTTTCCCAGGGAAAAAGCCTGTACAATCGTTCGGGGTCCTGCGGCCTTAAATTGCCGGGTGCCTCCTGGAGATCCGCCTCTTGCAGGATTTTTCCCAGATGCTATGCGGCACCATTGCCCACTTAGTCTGGTTGGAGAGTGTCAAGTGGGTCCTCCAAACTGACACCAAGAACAGTCGCTGCTGAGTTTTGTTTCCCAGGGAAAAAGCCTGTACAATGGTTCAGGGTCCTGCGGCCTTAAATTTCCGGGTGCCTCCTTGAATTCCGCCTCATACAGGATGCCTCCCAGATGCAAGGTGGCACCAGTGCCAACTTGGTCTGGTTTGAGAGTGCCTAGTGGGTCCTGAAAACTGACACCCAGAACAGTGGCTTTTGAGTTTTGTTTCCCAGGGAAAAGGCCTGTACAATGGTTCAGGGTCCTGCGGCCTTATATTGCCGGGTGTCTCCTGGAATTCTGCCTCATACAGGATGCCTCCCAGATGCAAGGTGGCTGCAGTGCCATCTTGGTCTGGTTTGAGAGTGCCAAGTGGGTGCTGAAAACTGACACCCAGAACAGTGGCTTCTGAGTTTTGTTTCCCAGGGAAAAAGCCTGTACAGTGGTTCAGGGTCCTGAGGCCTTAAATTTCAGGGTGCCTCCTGGAATTCCGCCTCTCGCGGGATGCCTCCCAGACGCAATGTGGCACCCGTGCCAACTTGGTCTGGTTTGGTAGTGCCAAGTGGGTCCTGAAAACTGACACCCAGAACAGTGGTTTGTGAGTTTTGTTTCCCAGGGAAAAAGCCTGTACAATCGTTCGGGGTCCTGCGGCCTGAAATTGCCGGGTGCCTCCTGGAGATCCGCCTCTTGCAGGATTTTTCCCAGATGCTATGCGGCACCATTGCCCACTTAGTCTGGTTTGAGAATGCCTAGTGGGTCCTGCAAACTGACACCAAGAACAGTCGCTGCTGAGATTTGTTTCCCAGGAAAAAAGCCTGTACAATGGTTCAGGGTCCTGAGGCCTTAAATGGCCAGGTGCCTCGTCGAATTCCGCCTCTCGCAGGATGCCTTTCAGACGAAGGGTGGCAGCAGTGCCAACTTGGTCTGGTTTGAGAGTGCCAAGTGGGTCCTGAAAACTGACACCCAGAACAGTGTTTTGTGAGTTTTGTTTCCCAGGGAAAAAGCCTGTACAATGGTTCAGGGTCCTGCGGCCTTAAATGGCCAGGTGCCTCGTCGAATTCCGCCTTTCTCAGGATGCCTCCCAGACGCAAGGTGGCACCCTTGCCAACTTGGTCTGGTTTGAGTGTGCCTAGTGGGTCCTGCAAACTGACACTAAGAACAGTGGCTTCTGAGTTTTGTTTCCCAGGGAAAAAGCCTGTACAATGGTTCAGGGTCCTGCGGCCTTAAATTTCCGGGTGCCTCCTTGAATTCCACCTCACACAGGATGCCTCCCAGATGCAAGGTGGCACCAGTGCCAACTTGGTCTGGTTTGAGAGTGCCTAGTGGGTCCTGAAAACTGACACCCAGAACAGTGGCTTTTGAGTTTTGTTTCCCAGGGAAAAGGCCTGTAGAGTGGTTCAGGGTCCTGCGGCCTTATATTGCCGGTTGTCTCCTAGAATTCTGCCTCACACAGGATGCCTCCCAGATGCAAGGTGGCTGCAGTGCCAACTTGGTCTGGTTTGGTAGTGCCAAGTGGGTGCTGAAAACTGACACCCAGAACAGTGGCTTCTGAGTTTTGTTTCCCAGGAAAAAAGCCTGTACAATGGTTCAGGGTCCTGAGGCCTTAAATGGCCAGGTGCCTCGTCGAATTCCGCCTCTCGCAGGATGCCTTTCAGACGAAGGGTGGCAGCAGTGCCAACTTGGTCTGGTTTGAGAGTGCCAAGTGGGTCCTGAAAACTGACACCCAGAACAGTGGTTTGTGAGTTTTGTTTCCCAGGGAAAAAGCCTGTACAATCGTTCGGGGTCCTGCGGCCTTAAATTGCCGGGTGCCTCCTGGAGATCCGCCTCTTGCAGGATTTTTCCCAGATGCTATGCGGCACCATTGCCCACTTAGTCTGGTTTGAGAGTGTCAAGTGGGTCCTCCAAACTGACACCCAGAACAGTGGCTTCTGAGTTTTGTTTCCCAGGGAAATACCCTGTAGAGTGGTTCAGGGTCCTGCCGCATTAAATTTCAGGGTGCCTCCTGGAATTCGGCCTCTCGCAGAATGCCTCCCAGACGCAAGCTGTCACAAGTGCCAACATGGTCTGGTTTGAGAGTGCCAAGTGGGTCCTGAAAACTGACACCCAGAACAGTGGCTTCTGAGTTTTGTTTCCCAGGGAAAAACACTGTACAGTGGTTCAGGGTCCTGAGGCCTTAAATGGCCAGGTGCCTCGTCGAATTCCGCCTTTCTCAGGATGCCTCCCAGACGCAAGGTGGCACCCGTGCCAACTTGGTCTGGTTTGAGAGTGCCTAGTGGGTCCTGCAAACTGACACTAAGAACAGTGGCTTCTGAGTTTTGTTTCCCAGGGAAAAAGCCTGTACAGTGGTTCAGGGTCCTGAGGCCTTAAATTTCAGGGTGCCTCCTGGAATTCCGCCTCTCGCGGGATGCCTCCCAGACGCAATGTGGCACCCGTGCCAACTTGGTCTGGTTTGGTAGTGCCAAGTGGGTCCTGAAAACTGACACCCAGAACAGTGGTTTGTGAGTTTTGTTTCCCAGGGAAAAAGCCTGTACAATCGTTCGGGGTCCTGCGGCCTGAAATTGCCGGGTGCCTCCTGGAGATCCGCCTCTTGCAGGATTTTTCCCAGATGCTATGCGGCACCATTGCCCACTTAGTCTGGTTTGAGAATGCCTAGTGGGTCCTGCAAACTGACACCAAGAACAGTCGCTGCTGAGATTTGTTTCCCAGGAAAAAAGCCTGTACAAAGGTTCAGGGTCCTGAGGCCTTAAATGGCCAGGTGCCTCGTCGAATTCCGCCTCTCGCAGGATGCCTTTCAGACGAAGGGTGGCAGCAGTGCTAACTTGGTCTGGTTTGAGAGTGCCAAGTGGGTCCTGAAAACTGACACCCAGAACAGTGTTTTGTGAGTTTTGTTTCCCAGGGAAAAAGCCTGTACAATGGTTCAGGGTCCTGCGGCCTTATATTGCCGGGTGTCTCCTAGAATTCTGCCTCACACAGGATGCCTCCCAGATGCAAGGTGGCTGCAGTGCCAACTTGGTCTGGTTTGAGAGTGCCAAGTGGGTGCTGAAAACTGACACCCAGAACAGTGGCTTCTGAGTTTTGTTTCCCAGGGAAAAAGCCTGTACAGTGGTTCAGGGTCCTGAGGCCTTAAATTTCAGGGGGCCTCCTGGAATTCGGCCTCTCGCGGGATGCCTCCCAGACGCAATGTGGCACCCGTGCCAACTTGGTCTGGTTTGGTAGTGCCAAGTGGGTCCTGAAAACTGACACCCAGAACAGTGGTTTGTGAGTTTTGTTTCCCAGGGAAAAAGCCTGTACAATGGTTCGGGGTCCTGCGGCCTTAAATTGCCGGGTGTCTCCTGGAGTTCCGCCTCTTGCAGGATTTTTCCCAGATGCTATGCGGCACCATTGCCCACTTAGTCTGGTTTGAGAATGCCTAGTGGGTCCTGCAAACTGACACCAAGAACAGTCGCTGCTGAGATTTGTTTCCCAGGAAAAAAGCCTGTACAATGGTTCAGGGTCCTGAGGCCTTAAATGGCCAGGTGCCTCGTCGAATTCCGCCTCTCGCAGGATGCCTTTCAGATGAAGGGTGGCAGCAGTGCCAACTTGGTCTGGTTTGAGAGTGCCAAGTGGGTCCTGAAAACTGACACCCAGAACAGTGTTTTGTGAGTTTTGTTTCCCAGGGAAAAAGCCTGTACAATGGTTCAGGGTCCTGCGGCCTTATATTGCCGGGTGTCTCCTAGAATTCTGCCTCACACAGGATGCCTCCCAGATGCAAGGTGGCTGCAGTGCCAACTTGGTCTGGTTTGAGAGTGCCAAGTGGGTGCTGAAAACTGACACCCAGAACAGTGGCTTCTGAGTTTTGTTTCCCAGGGAAAAAGCCTGTACAGTGGTTCAGGGTTCTGAGGCCTTAAATTTCAGGGGGCCTCCTGGAATTCCGCCTCTCGCGGGATGCCTCCCAGACGCAATGTGGCACCCGTGCCAACTTGGTCTGGTTTGGTAGTGCCAAGTGGGTCCTGAAAACTGACACCCAGAACAGTGGTTTGTGAGTTTTGTTTCCCAGGGAAAAAGCCTGTACAATGGTTCGGGGTCCTGCGGCCTTAAATTGCCGGGTGTCTCCTGGAGTTCCGCCTCTTGCAGGATTTTTCCCAGATGCTATGCGGCACCATTGCCCACTTAGTCTGGTTTGAGAATGCCTAGTGGGTCCTGCAAACTGACACCAAGAACAGTCGCTGCTGAGATTTGTTTCCCAGGAAAAAAGCCTGTACAGTGGTTCAGGGTCCTGAGGCCTTAAATGGCCAGGTGCCTCGTCGAATTCCGCCTTTCTCAGGATGCCTCCCAGACGCAAGGTGGCACCCGTGCCAACTTGGTCTGGTTTGAGAGTGCCTAGTGGGTCCTGCAAACTGACACCCAGAACAGTGGCTTCTGAGTTTTGTTTCCCAGGGAAAAAGCCTGTACAATGGTTCAGGGTCCTGCGGCCTTAAATTTCCGGGTACCTCCTTGAATTCCGCCTCACACAGGATGCCTCCCAGATGCAAGGTGGCACCAGTGCCAACTTGGTCTGGTTTGAGAGCGCCTAGTGGGTCCTGAAAACTGACACCCAGAACAGTGGCTTTTGAGTTTTGTTTCCCAGGGAAAAGGCCTGTAGAGTGGTTCAGGGTCCTGTGGCCTTATATTGCCGGGTGTCTCCTAGAATTCTGCCTCACACAGGATGCCTCCCAGATGCAAGGTGGCTGCAGTGCCAACTTGGTCTGGTTTGAGAGTGCCAAGTGGGTGCTGAAAACTGACACCCAGAACAGTGGCTTCTGAGTTTTGTTTCCCAGGGAAAAAGCCTGTACAGTGGTTCAGGTTCCTGAGGCCTTAAATTTCAGGGTGCCTCCTGGAATTCCGCCTCTCGCGGGATGCCTCCCAGACGCAATGTGGCACCCGTGCCAACTTGGTCTGGTTTGGTAGTGCCAAGTGGGTCCTGAAAACTGACACCCAGAACAGTGGTTTGTGAGTTTTGTTTCCCAGGGAAAAAGCCTGTACAATCGTTCGGGGTCCTGCGGCCTTAAATTGCCGGGTGCCTCCTGGAGATCCGCCTCTTGCAGGATTTTTCCCAGATGCTATGCGGCACCATTGCCCACTTAGTCTGGTTTGAGAGTGTCAAGTGGGTCCTCCAAACTGACACCCAGAACAGTGGCTTCTGAGTTTTGTTTCCCAGGGAAATACCCTGTAGAGTGGTTCAGGGTCCTGCCGCGTTAAATTTCAGGGTGCCTCCTGGAATTCGGCCTCTCGCAGAATGCCTCCCAGACGCAAGCTGTCACAAGTGCCAACTTGGTCTGGTTTGAGAGTGCCAAGTGGGTCCTGAAAACTGACACCCAGAACAGTGGCTTCTGAGTTTTGTTTCCCAGGGAAAAACACTGTACAGTGGTTCAGGGTCCTGAGGCCTTAAATGGCCAGGTGCCTCCTCGAATTCCGCCTTTCTCAGGATGCCTCCCAGACGCAAGGTGGCACCCGTGCCAACTTGGTCTGGTTTGAGAGTGCCTAGTGGGTCCTGCAAACTGACACTAAGAACAGTGGCTTCTGAGTTTTGTTTCCCAGGGAAAAAGCCTGTACAATGGTTCAGGGTCCTGCGGCCTTAAATTTCCGGGTGCCTCCTTGAATTCCGCCTCACCCAGGATGCCTCCCAGATGCAAGGTGGCACCAGTGCCAACTTGGTCTGGTTTGAGAGTGCCTAGTGGGTCCTGAAAACTGACACCCAGAACAGTGGCTTTTGAGTTTTGTTTCCCAGGGAAAAGGCCTGTAGAGTGGTTCAGGGTCCTGCGGCCTTATATTGCCGGGTGTCTCCTAGAATTCTGCCTCACACAGGATGCCTCCCAGATGCAAGGTGGCTGCAGTGCCAACTTGGTCTGGTTTGAGAGTGCCAAGTGGGTGCTGAAAACTGACACCCAGAACAGTGGCTTCTGAGTTTTGTTTCCCAGGGAAAAAGCCTGTACAGTGGTTCAGGGTCCTGAGGCCTTAAATTTCAGGGTGCCTCCTGGAATTCCGCCTCTCGCGGGATGCCTCCCAGACGCAATGTGGCACCCGTGCCAACTTGGTCTGGTTTGGTAGTGCCAAGTGGGTCCTGAAAACTGACACCCAGAACAGTGGTTTGTGAGTTTTGTTTCCCAGGGAAAAAGCCTGTACAATCGTTCGGGGTCCTGCGGCCTTAAATTGCCGGGTGCCTCCTGGAGATCCGCCTCTTGCAGGATTTTTCCCAGATGCTATGCGGCACCATTGCCCACTTAGTCTGGTTTGAGAATGCCTAGTGGGTCCTGCAAACTGACACCAAGAACAGTCGCTGCTGAGATTTGTTTCCCAGGAAAAAAGCCTGTACAATGGTTCAGGGTCCTGAGGCCTTAAATGGCCAGGTGCCTCGTCGAATTCCGCCTCTCGCAGGATGCCTTTCAGACGAAGGGTGGCAGCAGTGCCAACTTGGTCTGGTTTGAGAGTGCCAAGTGGGTCCTGAAAACTGACACCCAGAACAGTGTTTTGTGAGTTTTGTTTCCCAGGGAAAAAGCCTGTACAATGGTTCAGGGTCCTGCGGCCTTATATTGCCGGGTGTCTCCTAGAATTCTGCCTCACACAGGATGCCTCCCAGATGCAAGGTGGCTGCAGTGCCAACTTGGTCTGGTTTGAGAGTGCCAAGTGGGTGCTGAAAACTGACACCCAGAACAGTGGCTTCTGAGTTTTGTTTCCCAGGGAAAAAGCCTGTACAGTGGTTCAGGGTCCTGAGGCCTTAAATTTCAGGGGGCCTCCTGGAATTCCGCCTCTCGCGGGATGCCTCCCAGATGCAATGTGGCACCCGTGCCAACTTGGTCTGGTTTGGTAGTGCCAAGTGGGTCCTGAAAACTGACACCCAGAACAGTGGTTTGTGAGTTTTGTTTCCCAGGGAAAAAGCCTGTACAATGGTTCGGGGTCCTGCGGCCTTAAATTGCCGGGTGTCTCCTGGAGTTCCGCCTCTTGCAGGATTTTTCCCAGATGCTATGCGGCACCATTGCCCACTTAGTCTGGTTTGAGAATGCCTAGTGGGTCCTGCAAACTGACACCAAGAACAGTCGCTGCTGAGATTTGTTTCCCAGGAAAAAAGCCTGTACAATGGTTCAGGGTCCTGAGGCCTTAAATGGCCAGGTGCCTCGTCGAATTCCGCCTCTCGCAGGATGCCTTTCAGATGAAGGGTGGCAGCAGTGCCAACTTGGTCTGGTTTGAGAGTGCCAAGTGGGTCCTGAAAACTGACACCCAGAACAGTGTTTTGTGAGTTTTGTTTCCCAGGGAAAAAGCCTGTACAATGGTTCAGGGTCCTGCGGCCTTATATTGCCGGGTGTCTCCTAGAATTCTGCCTCACACAGGATGCCTCCCAGATGCAAGGTGGCTGCAGTGCCAACTTGGTCTGGTTTGAGAGTGCCAAGTGGGTGCTGAAAACTGACACCCAGAACAGTGGCTTCTGAGTTTTGTTTCCCAGGGAAAAAGCCTGTACAGTGGTTCAGGGTCCTGAGGCCTTAAATTTCAGGGTGCCTCCTGGAATTCCGCCTCTCGCGGGATGCCTCCCAGACGCAATGTGGCACCCGTGCCAACTTGGTCTGGTTTGGTAGTGCCAAGTGGGTCCTGAAAACTGACACCCAGAACAGTGGTTTGTGAGTTTTGTTTCCCAGGGAAAAAGCCTGTACAATCGTTCGGGGTCCTGCGGCCTTAAATTGCCGGGTGCCTCCTGGAGATCCGCCTCTTGCAGGATTTTTCCCAGATGCTATGCGGCACCATTGCCCACTTAGTCTGGTTTGAGAATGCCTAGTGGGTCCTGCAAACTGACACCCAGAACAGTCGCTGCTGAGATTTGTTTCCCAGGAAAAAAGCCTGTACAATGGTTCAGGGTCCTGAGGCCTTAAATGGCCAGGTGCCTCGTCGAATTCCGCCTCTCGCAGGATGCCTTTCAGACGAAGGGTGGCAGCAGTGCCAACTTGGTCTGGTTTGAGAGTGCCAAGTGGGTCCTGAAAACTGACACCCAGAACAGTGTTTTGTGAGTTTTGTTTCCCAGGGAAAAAGCCTATACAATGGTTCAGGGTCCTGCGGCCTTATATTGCCGGGTGTCTCCTAGAATTCTGCCTCACACAGGATGCCTCCCAGATGCAAGGTGGCTGCAGTGCCAACTTGGTCTGGTTTGAGAGTGCCAAGTGGGTGCTGAAAACTGACACCCAGAACAGTGGCTTCTGAGTTTTGTTTCCCAGGGAAAAAGCCTGTACAGTGGTTCAGGGTCCTGAGGCCTTAAATTTCAGGGTGCCTCCTGGAATTCCGCCTCTCGCGGGATGCCTCCCAGACGCAATGTGGCACCCGTGCCAACTTGGTCTGGTTTGGTAGTGCCAAGTGGGTCCTGAAAACTGACACCCAGAACAGTGGTTTGTGAGTTTTGTTTCCCAGGGAAAAAGCCTGTACAATCGTTCGGGGTCCTGCGGCCTTAAATTGCCGGGTGCCTCCTGGAGATCCGCCTCTTGCAGGATTTTTCCCAGATGCTATGCGGCACCATTGCCCACTTAGTCTGGTTTGAGAGTGTCAAGTGGGTCCTCCAAACTGACACCCAGAACAGTGGCTTCTGAGTTTTGTTTCCCAGGGAAATACCCTGTAGAGTGGTTCAGGGTCCTGCCGCGTTAAATTTCAGGGTGCCTCCTGGAATTCGGCCTCTCGCAGAATGCCTCCCAGACGCAAGCTGTCACAAGTGCCAACATGGTCTCGTTTGAGAGTGCCAAGTGGGTCCTGAAAACTGACACCCAGAACAGTGGCTTCTGAGTTTTGTTTCTCAGGGAAAAACACTGTACAGTGGTTCAGGGTCCTGAGGCCTTAAATGGCCAGGTGCCTCGTCGAATTCCGCCTTTCTCAGGATGCCTCCCAGACGCAAGGTGGCACCCGTGCCAACTTGGTCTGGTTTGGTAGTGCCAAGTGGGTCCTGCAAACTGACACTAAGAACAGTGGCTTCTGAGTTTTGTTTCCCAGGGAAAAAGCGTGTACAGTGGTTCCGGGTCCTGCGGCCTTAAATTTCCGGGTACCTCCTTGAATTCCGCCTCACACAGGATGCCTCCCAGATGCAAGGTGGCACCAGTGCCAACTTGGTCTGGTTTGAGAGTGCCTAGTGGGTCCTGAAAACTGACACCCAGAACAGTGGCTTTTGAGTTTTGTTTCCCAGGGAAAAGGCCTGTAGAGTGGTTCAGGGTCCTGCGGCCTTATATTGCCGGGTGTCTCCTAGAATTCTGCCTCACACAGGATGCCTCCCAGATGCAAGGTGGCTGCAGTGCCAACTTGGTCTGGTTTGAGAGTGCCAAGTGGGTGCTGAAAACTGACACCCAGAACAGTGGCTTCTGAGTTTTGTTTCCCAGGGAAAAAGCCTGTAGAGTGGTTCAGGTTCCTGAGGCCTTAAATTTCAGGGTGCCTCCTGGAATTCCGCCTCTCGCGGGATGCCTCCCAGACGCAATGTGGCACCCGTGCCAACTTGGTCTGGTTTGGTAGTGCCAAGTGGGTCCTGAAAACTGACACCCAGAACAGTGGTTTGTGAGTTTTGTTTCCCAGGGAAAAAGCCTGTACAATCGTTCGGGGTCCTGCGGCCTTAAATTGCCGGGTGCCTCCTGGAGATCCGCCTCTTGCAGGATTTTTCCCAGATGCTATGCGGCACCATTGCCCACTTAGTCTGGTTTGAGAGTGTCAAGTGGGTCCTCCAAACTGACACCCAGAACAGTGGCTTCGGAGTTTTGTTTCCCAGGGAAATACCCTGTAGAGTGGTTCAGGGTCCTGCCGCGTTAAATTTCAGGGTGCCTCCTGGAATTCGGCCTCTCGCAGAATGCCTCCCAGACGCAAGCTGTCACAAGTGCCAACTTGGTCTGGTTTGAGAGTGCCAAGTGGGTCCTGAAAACTGACACCCAGAACAGTGGCTTCTGAGTTTTGTTTCCCAGGGAAAAAGCCTGTACAGTGGTTCAGGGTCCTGAGGCCTTAAATTTCAGGGTGCCTCCTGGAATTCCGCCTCTCGCGGGATGCCTCCCAGACGCAATGTGGCACCCGTGCCAACTTGGTCTGGTTTGGTAGTGCCAAGTGGGTCCTGAAAACTGACACCCAGAACAGTGGTTTGTGAGTTTTTTTTCCCAGGGAAAAAGCCTGTACAATCGTTCGGGGTCCTGAGGCCTTAAATTGCCGGGTGCCTCCTGGAGATCCGCCTCTTGCAGGATTTTTCCCAGATGCTATGCGGCACCATTGCCCACTTAGTCTGGTTTGAGAATGCCTAGTGGGTCCTGCAAACTGACACCAAGAACAGTCGCTGCTGAGATTTGTTTCCCAGGAAAAAAGCCTGTACAAAGGTTCAGGGTCCTGAGGCCTTAAATGGCCAGGTGCCTCGTCGAATTCCGCCTCTCGCAGGATGCCTTTCAGACGAAGGGTGGCAGCAGTGCCAACTTGGTCTGGTTTGAGAGTGCCAAGTGGGTCCTGAAAACTGACACCCAGAACAGTGTTTTGTGAGTTTTGTTTCCCAGGGAAAAAGCCTGTACAATGGTTCAGGGTCCTGCGGCCTTATATTGCCGGGTGTCTCCTAGAATTCTGCCTCACACAGGATGCCTCCCAGATGCAAGGTGGCTGCAGTGCCAACTTGGTCTGGTTTGAGAGTGCCAAGTGGGTGCTGAAAACTGACACCCAGAACAGTGGCTTCTGAGTTTTGTTTCCCAGGGAAAAAGCCTGTACAGTGGTTCAGGGTCCTGAGGCCTTAAATTTCAGGGTGCCTCCTGGAATTCCGCCTCTCGCGGGATGCCTCCCAGACGCAATGTGGCACCCGTGCCAACTTGGTCTGGTTTGGTAGTGCCAAGTGGGTCCTGAAAACTGACACCCAGAACAGTGGTTTGTGAGTTTTGTTTCCCAGGAAAAAAGCCTGTAAAATCGTTCGGGGTCCTGCGGCCTGAAATTGCCGGGTGCCTCCTGGAGATCCGCCTCTTGCAGGATTTTTCCCAGATGCTATGTGGCACCATTGCCCACTTAGTCTGGTTTGAGAATGCCTAGTGGGTCCTGCAAACTGACACCAAGAACAGTCGCTGCTGAGATTTGTTTCCCAGGAAAAAAGCCTGTACAAAGGTTCAGGGTCCTGAGGCCTTAAATGGCCAGGTGCCTCGTCGAATTCCGCCTCTCGCAGGATGCCTTTCAGACGAAGGGTGGCAGCAGTGCCAACTTGGTCTGGTTTGAGAGTGCCAAGTGGGTCCTGAAAACTGACACCCAGAACAGTGGTTTGTGAGTTTTGTTTCCCAGGGAAAAAGCCTGTACAATCGTTCGGGGTCCTGCGGCCTTATATTGCCGGGTGCCTCCTGGAGATCCGCCTCTTGCAGGATTTTTCCCAGATGCTATGCGGCACCATTGCCCACTTAGTCTGGTTTGAGAGTGTCAAGTGGGTCCTCCAAACTGACACCCAGAACAGTGGCTTCTGAGTTTTGTTTCCCAGGGAAATACCCTGTAGAGTGGTTCAGGGTCCTGCCGCGTTAAATTTCAGGGTGCCTCCTGGAATTCGGCCTCTCGCAGAATGCCTCCCAGACGCAAGCTGTCACAAGTGCCAACATGGTCTCGTTTGAGAGTGCCAAGTGGGTCCTGAAAACTGACACCCAGAACAGTGGCTTCTGAGTTTTGTTTCCCAGGGAAAAGGCCTGTAGAGTGGTTCAGGGTCCTGCGGCCTTATATTGCCGGGTGTCTCCTAGAATTCTGCCTCACACAGGATGCCTCCCAGATGCAAGGTGGCTGCAGTGCCAACTTGGTCTGGTTTGAGAGTGCCAAGTGCGTGCTGAAAACTGACACCCAGAACAGTGGCTTCTGAGTTTTGTTTCCCAGGGAAAAAGCCTGTACAGTGGTTCAGGGTCCTGAGGCCTTAAATTTCAGGGTGCCTCCTGGAATTCCGCCTCTCGCGGGATGCCTCCCAGACGCAATGTGGCACCCGTGCCAACTTGGTCTGGTTTGGTAGTGCCAAGTGGGTCCTGAAAACTGACACCCAGAACAGTGGTTTGTGAGTTTTGTTTCCCAGGGAAAAAGCCTGTACAATCGTTCGGGGTCCTGCGGCCTTAAATTGCCGGGTGCCTCCTGGAGATCCGCCTCTTGCAGGATTTTTCCCAGATGCTATGCGGCACCATTGCCCACTTAGTCTGGTTTGAGAATGCCTAGTGGGTCCTGCAAACTGACACCAAGAACAGTCGCTGCTGAGATTTGTTTCCCAGGAAAAAAGCCTGTACAATGGTTCAGGGTCCTGAGGCCTTAAATGGCCAGGTGCCTCCTGGAATTCCGCCTCTCGCAGGATGCCTTTCAGACGAAGGGTGGCAGCAGTGCCAACTTGGTCTGGTTTGAGAGTGCCAAGTGGGTCCTGAAAACTGACACCCAGAACAGTGGTTTGTGAGTTTTGTTTCCCAGGGAAAAAGCCTGTACAATCGTTCGGGGTCCTGCGGCCTTATATTGCCGGGTGCCTCCTGGAGATCCGCCTCTTGCAGGATTTTTCCCAGATGCTATGCGGCACCATTGCCCACTTAGTCTGGTTTGAGAGTGCCAAGTGGGTGCTGAAAACTGACACCCAGAACAGTGGCTTCTGAGTTTTGTTTCCCAGGGAAATACCCTGTAGAGTGGTTCAGGGTCCTGCCGCGTTAAATTTCAGGGTGCCTCCTGGAATTCGGCCTCTCGCAGAATGCCTCCCAGACGCAAGCTGTCACAAGTGCCAACATGGTCTCGTTTGAGAGTGCCAAGTGGGTGCTGAAAACTGACACCCAGAACAGTGGCTTCTGAGTTTTGTTTCCCAGGGAAAAAGCCTGTACAGTGGTTCAGGGTCCTGAGGCCTTAAATTTCAGGGTGCCTCCTGGAATTCCGCCTCTCGCGGGATGCCTCCCAGACGCAATGTGGCACCCGTGCCAACTTGGTCTGGTTTGAGAGTGCCAAGTGGGTCCTGAAAACTGACACCCAGAACAGTGGTTTGTGAGTTTTGTTTCCCAGGGAAAAAGCCTGTACAATCGTTCGGGGTCCTGCGGCCTTAAATTGCCGGGTGCCTCCTGGAGATCCGCCTCTTGCAGGATTTTTCCCAGATGCTATGCGGCACCATTGCCCACTTAGTCTGGTTTGAGAATGCCTAGTGGGTCCTGCAAACTGACACCAAGAACAGTCGCTGCTGAGATTTGTTTCCCAGGAAAAAAGCCTGTACAATGGTTCAGGGTCCTGAGGCCTTAAATGGCCAGGTGCCTCCTGGAATTCCGCCTCTCGCAGGATGCCTTTCAGACGAAGGGTGGCAGCAGTGCCAACTTGGTCTGGTTTGAGAGTGCCAAGTGGGTCCTGAAAACTGACACCCAGAACAGTGGTTTGTGAGTTTTGTTTCCCAGGGAAAAAGCCTGTACAATCGTTCGGGGTCCTGCGGCCTTATATTGCCGGGTGCCTCCTGGAGATCCGCCTCTTGCAGGATTTTTCCCAGATGCTATGCGGCACCATTGCCCACTTAGTCTGGTTTGAGAGTGTCAAGTGGGTCCTCCAAACTGACACCCAGAACAGTGGCTTCTGAGTTTTGTTTCCCAGGGAAATACCCTGTAGAGTGGTTCAGGGTCCTGCCGCGTTAAATTTCAGGGTGCCTCCTGGAATTCGGCCTCTCGCAGAATGCCTCCCAGACGCAAGCTGTCACAAGTGCCAACATGGTCTCGTTTGAGAGTGCCAAGTGGGTCCTGAAAACTGACACCCAGAACAGTGGCTTCTGAGTTTTGTTTCCCAGGGAAAAAGCCTGTACAGTGGTTCAGGTTCCTGAGGCCTTAAATTTCAGGGTGCCTCCTGGAATTCCGCCTCTCGCGGGATGCCTCCCAGACGCAATGTGGCACCCGTGCCAACTTGGTCTGGTTTGGTAGTGCCAAGTGGGTCCTGAAAACTGACACCCAGAACAGTGGTTTGTGAGTTTTGTTTCCCAGGGAAAAAGCCTGTACAATCGTTCGGGGTCCTGCGGCCTTAAATTGCCGGGTGCCTCCTGGAGATCCGCCTCTTGCAGGATTTTTCCCAGATGCTATGCGGCACCATTGCCCACTTAGTCTGGTTTGAGAATGCCTAGTGGGTCCTGCAAACTGACACCAAGAACAGTCGCTGCTGAGATTTGTTTCCCAGGAAAAAAGCCTGTACAATGGTTCAGGGTCCTGAGGCCTTAAATGGCCAGGTGCCTCGTCGAATTCCGCCTCTCGCAGGATGCCTTTCAGACGAAGGGTGGCAGCAGTGCCAACTTGGTCTGGTTTGAGAGTGCCAAGTGGGTCCTGAAAACTGACACCCAGAACAGTGGTTTGTGAGTTTTGTTTCCCAGGGAAAAAGCCTGTACAATCGTTCGGGGTCCTGCGGCCTTATATTGCCGGGTGCCTCCTGGAGATCCGCCTCTTGCAGGATTTTTCCCAGATGCTATGCGGCACCATTGCCCACTTAGTCTGGTTTGAGAGTGTCAAGTGGGTCCTCCAAACTGACACCCAGAACAGTGGCTTTTGAGTTTTGTTTCCCAGGGAAATACCCTGTAGAGTGGTTCAGGGTCCTGCCGCGTTAAATTTCAGGGTGCCTCCTGGAATTCGGCCTCTCGCAGAATGCCTCCCAGACGCAAGCTGTCACAAGTGCCAACATGGTCTCGTTTGAGAGTGCCAAGTGGGTCCTGAAAACTGACACCCAGAACAGTGGCTTCTGAGTTTTGTTTCCCAGGGAAAAAGCCTGTACAGTGGTTCAGGGTCCTGAGGCCTTAAATGGCCAGGTGCCTCGTCGAATTCCGCCTTTCTCAGGATGCCTCCCAGACGCAAGGTGGCACCCGTGCCAACTTGGTCTGGTTTGAGAGTGCCTAGTGGGTCCTGCAAACTGACACTAAGAACAGTGGCTTCTGAGTTTTGTTTCCCAGGGAAAAAGCGTGTACAGTGGTTCCGGGTCCTGCGGCCTTAAATTTCCGGGTGCCTCCTTGAATTCCGCCTCACACAGGATGCCTCCCAGATGCAAGGTGGCACCAGTGCCAACTTGGTCTGGTTTGAGAGTGCCTAGTGGGTCCTGAAAACTGACACCCAGAACAGTGGCTTTTGAGTTTTGTTTCCCAGGGAAAAAGCCTGTACAATCGTTCGGGGTCCTGCGGCCTTATATTGCCGGGTGCCTCCTGGAGATCCGCCTCTTGTAGGATTTTTCCCAGATGCTATGCGGCACCATTGCCCACTTAGTCTGGTTTGAGAGTGTCAAGTGGGTCCTCCAAACTGACACCCAGAACAGTGGCTTCTGAGTTTTGTTTCCCAGGGAAATACCCTGTAGAGTGGTTCAGGGTCCTGCCGCGTTAAATTTCAGGGTGCCTCCTGGAATTCGGCCTCTCGCAGAATGCCTCCCAGACGCAAGCTGTCACAAGTGCCAACATGGTCTGGTTTGAGAGTGCCAAGTGGGTGCTGAAAACTGACACCCAGAACAGTGGCTTCTGAGTTTTGTTTCCCAGGGAAAAAGCCTGTACAGTGGTTCAGGGTCCTGAGGCCTTAAATTTCAGGGTGCCTCCTGGAATTCCGCCTCTCGCGGGATGCCTCCCAGACGCAATGTGGCACCCGTGCCAACTTGGTCTGGTTTGGTAGTGCCAAGTGGGTCCTGAAAACTGACACCCAGAACAGTGGTTTGTGAGTTTTGTTTCCCAGGGAAAAAGCCTGTACAATCGTTCGGGGTCCTGCGGCCTTAAATTGCCGGGTGCCTCCTGGAGATCCGCCTCTTGCAGGATTTTTCCCAGATGCTATGCGGCACCATTGCCCACTTAGTCTGGTTTGAGAATGCCTAGTGGGTCCTGCAAACTGACACCAAGAACAGTCGCTGCTGAGATTTGTTTCCCAGGAAAAAAGCCTGTACAAAGGTTCAGGGTCCTGAGGCCTTAAATGGCCAGGTGCCTCGTCGAATTCCGCCTCTCGCAGGATGCCTTTCAGACGAAGGGTGGCAGCAGTGCCAACTTGGTCTGGTTTGAGAGTGCCAAGTGGGTCCTGAAAACTGACACCCAGAACAGTGGTTTGTGAGTTTTGTTTCCCAGGGAAAAAGCCTGTACAATCGTTCGGGGTCCTGCGGCCTTATATTGCCGGGTGCCTCCTGGAGATCCGCCTCTTGCAGGATTTTTCCCAGATGCTATGCGGCACCATTGCCCACTTAGTCTGGTTTGAGAGTGTCAAGTGGGTCCTCCAAACTGACACCCAGAACAGTGGCTGCTGAGATTTGTTTCCCAGGAAAAAAGCCTGTACAATGGTTCAGGGTCCTGAGGCCTTAAATGGCCAGGTGCCTCGTCGAATTCCGCCTCTCGCAGGATGCCTTTCAGACGAAGGGTGGCAGCAGTGCCAACATGGTCTCGTTTGAGAGTGCCAAGTGGGTCCTGAAAACTGACACCCAGAACAGTGTTTTGTGAGTTTTGTTTCCCAGGGAAAAAGCCTGTACAATGGTTCAGGGTTCTGCGGCCTTATATTGCCGGGTGTCTCCTAGAATTCTGCCTCACACAGGATGCCTCCCAGATGCAAGGTGGCTGCAGTGCCAACTTGGTCTGGTTTGAGAGTGCCAAGTGGGTGCTGAAAACTGACACCCAGAACAGTGGCTTCTGAGTTTTGTTTCCCAGGGAAAAAGCCTGTACAGTGGTTCAGGGTCCTGAGGCCTTAAATTTCAGGGTGCCTCCTGGAATTCCGCCTCTCGCGGGATGCCTCCCAGACGCAATGTGGCACCCGTGCCAACTTGGTCTGGTTTGGTAGTGCCAAGTGGGTCCTGAAAACTGACACCCAGAACAGTGGTTTGTGAGTTTTGTTTCCCAGGAAAAAAGCCTGTAAAATCGTTCGGGGTCCTGCGGCCTGAAATTGCCGGGTGCCTCCTGGAGATCCGCCTCTTGCAGGATTTTTCCCAGATGCTATGTGGCACCATTGCCCACTTAGTCTGGTTTGAGAATGCCTAGTGGGTCCTGCAAACTGACACCAAGAACAGTCGCTGCTGAGATTTGTTTCCCAGGAAAAAAGCCTGTACAAAGGTTCAGGGTCCTGAGGCCTTAAATGGCCAGGTGCCTCGTCGAATTCCGCCTCTCGCAGGATGCCTTTCAGACGAAGGGTGGCAGCAGTGCCAACTTGGTCTGGTTTGAGAGTGCCAAGTGGGTCCTGAAAACTGACACCCAGAACAGTGGTTTGTGAGTTTTGTTTCCCAGGGAAAAAGCCTGTACAATCGTTCGGGGTCCTGCGGCCTTATATTGCCGGGTGCCTCCTGGAGATCCGCCTCTTGCAGGATTTTTCCCAGATGCTATGCGGCACCATTGCCCACTTAGTCTGGTTTGAGAGTGTCAAGTGGGTCCTCCAAACTGACACCCAGAACAGTGGCTTTTGAGTTTTGTTTCCCAGGGAAATACCCTGTAGAGTGGTTCAGGGTCCTGCCGCGTTAAATTTCAGGGTGCCTCCTGGAATTCGGCCTCTCGCAGAATGCCTCCCAGACGCAAGCTGTCACAAGTGCCAACATGGTCTCGTTTGAGAGTGCCAAGTGGGTCCTGAAAACTGACACCCAGAACAGTGGCTTCTGAGTTTTGTTTCCCAGGGAAAAGGCCTGTAGAGTGGTTCAGGGTCCTGCGGCCTTATATTGCCGGGTGTCTCCTAGAATTCTGCCTCACACAGGATGCCTCCCAGATGCAAGGTGGCTGCAGTGCCAACTTGGTCTGGTTTGAGAGTGCCAAGTGGGTGCTGAAAACTGACACCCAGAACAGTGGCTTCTGAGTTTTGTTTCCCAGGGAAAAAGCCTGTACAGTGGTTCAGGGTCCTGAGGCCTTAAATTTCAGGGTGCCTCCTGGAATTCCGCCTCTCGCGGGATGCCTCCCAGACGCAATGTGGCACCCGTGCCAACTTGGTCTGGTTTGGTAGTGCCAAGTGGGTCCTTAAAACTGACACCCAGAACAGTGGTTTGTGAGTTTTGTTTCCCAGGGAAAAAGCCTGTACAATCGTTCGGGGTCCTGCGGCCTTAAATTGCCGGGTGCCTCCTGGAGATCCGCCTCTTGCAGGATTTTTCCCAGATGCTATGCGGCACCATTGCCCACTTAGTCTGGTTTGAGAATGCCTAGTGGGTCCTGCAAACTGACACCAAAAACAGTCGCTGCTGAGATTTGTTTCCCAGGAAAAAAGCCTGTACAAAGGTTCAGGGTCCTGAGGCCTTAAATGGCCAGGTGCCTCGTCGAATTCCGCCTCTCGCAGGATGCCTTTCAGACGAAGGGTGGCAGCAGTGCCAACTTGGTCTGGTTTGAGAGTGCCAAGTGGGTCCTGAAAACTGACACCCAGAACAGTGGTTTGTGAGTTTTGTTTCCCAGGGAAAAAGCCTGTACAATCGTTCGGGGTCCTGCGGCCTTATATTGCCGGGTGCCTCCTGGAGATCCGCCTGTTGCAGGATTTTTCCCAGATGCTATGCGGCACCATTGCCCACTTAGTCTGGTTTGAGAGTGTCAAGTGGGTCCTCCAAACTGACACCCAGAACAGTGGCTTCTGAGTTTTGTTTCCCAGGGAAATACCCTGTAGAGTGGTTCAGGGTCCTGCCGCATTAAATTTCAGGGTGCCTCCTGGAATTCGGCCTCTCGCAGAATGCCTCCCAGACGCAAGCTGTCACAAGTGCCAACATGGTCTCGTTTGAGAGTGCCAAGTGGGTCCTGAAAACTGACACCCAGAACAGTGGCTTCTGAGTTTTGTTTCCCAGGGAAAAACACTGTACAGTGGTTCAGGGTCCTGAGGCCTTAAATGGCCAGGTGCCTCGTCGAATTCCGCCTTTCTCAGGATGCCTCCCAGACGCAAGGTGGCACCCGTGCCAACTTGGTCTGGTTTGAGAGTGCCTAGTGGGTCCTGCAAACTGACACTAAGAACAGTGGCTTCTGAGTTTTGTTTCCCAGGGAAAAAGCGTGTACAGTGGTTCCGGGTCCTGCGGCCTTAAATTTCCGGGTGCCTCCTTGAATTCCGCCTCACACAGGATGCCTCCCAGATGCAAGGTGGCACCAGTGCCAACTTGGTCTGGTTTGAGAGTGCCTAGTGGGTCCTGAAAACTGACACCCAGAACAGTGGCTTTTGAGTTTTGTTTCCCAGGGAAAAAGCGTGTACAATCGTTCGGGGTCCTGCGGCCTTATATTGCCGGGTGCCTCCTGGAGATCCGCCTCTTGTAGGATTTTTCCCAGATGCTATGCGGCACCATTGCCCACTTAGTCTGGTTTGAGAGTGTCAAGTGGGTCCTCCAAACTGACACCCAGAACAGTGGCTTCTGAGTTTTGTTTCCCAGGGAAATACCCTGTAGATTGGTTCAGGGTCCTGCCGCGTTAAATTTCAGGGTGCCTCCTGGAATTCGGCCTCTCGCAGAATGCCTCCCAGACGCAAGCTGTCACAAGTGCCAACATGATCTCGTTTGAGAGTGCCAAGTGGGTCCTGAAAACTGACACCCAGAACAGTGGCTTCTGAGTTTTGTTTCCCAGGGAAAAAGCCTGTACAGTGGTTCAGGGTCCTGAGGCCTTAAATTTCAGGGTGCCTCCTGGAATTCCGCCTCTCGCGGGATGCCTCCCAGACGCAATGTGGCACCCGTGCCAACTTGGTCTGGTTTGGTAGTGCCAAGTGGGTCCTGAAAACTGACACCCAGAACAGTGGTTTGTGAGTTTTGTTTCCCAGGGAAAAAGCCTGTACAATCGTTCGGGGTCCTGCGGCCTTAAATTGCCGGGTGCCTCCTGGAGATCCGCCTCTTGCAGGATTTTTCCCAGATGCTATGCGGCACCATTGCCCACTTAGTCTGGTTTGAGAATGCCTAGTGGGTCCTGCAAACTGACACCAAGAACAGTCGCTGCTGAGATTTGTTTCCCAGGAAAAAAGCCTGTACAAAGGTTCAGGGTCCTGAGGCCTTAAATGGCCAGGTGCCTCGTCGAATTCCGTTTCTCGCAGGATGCCTTTCAGACGAAGGGTGGCAGCAGTGCCAACTTGGTCTGGTTTGAGAGTGCCAAGTGGGTCCTGAAAACTGACACCCAGAACAGTGGTTTGTGAGTTTTGTTTCCCAGGGAAAAAGCCTGTACAATCGTTCGGGGTCCTGCGGCCTTATATTGCCGGGTGCCTCCTGGAGATCCGCCTCTTGCAGGATTTTTCCCAGATGCTATGCGGCACCATTGCCCACTTAGTCTGGTTTGAGAGTGTCAAGTGGGTCCTCCAAACTGACACCCAGAACAGTGGCTGCTGAGATTTGTTTCCCAGGAAAAAAGCCTGTACAATGGTTCAGGGTCCTGAGGCCTTAAATGGCCAGGTGCCTCGTCGAATTCCGCCTCTCGCAGGATGCCTTTCAGACGAAGGGTGGCAGCAGTGCCAACTTGGTCTGGTTTGAGAGTGCCAAGTGGGTCCTGAAAACTGACACCCAGAACAGTGTTTTGTGAGTTTTGTTTCCCAGCGAAAAAGCCTGTACAATGGTTCAGGGTCCTGCGGCCTTATATTGCCGGGTGTCTCCTAGAATTCTGCCTCACCCAGGATGCCTCCCAGATGCAAGGTGGCTGCAGTGCCAACTTGGTCTGGTTTGAGAGTGCCAAGTGGGTGCTGAAAACTGACACCCAGAACAGTGGCTTCTGAGTTTTGTTTCCCAGGGAAAAAGCCTGTAGAGTGGTTCAGGTTCCTGAGGCCTTAAATTTCAGGGTGCCTCCTGGAATTCCGCCTCTCGCGGGATGCCTCCCAGACGCAAGGTGGCACCCGTGCCAACTTGGTCTGGTTTGGTAGTGCCAAGTGGGTCCTGAAAACTGACACCCAGAACAGTGGTTTGTGAGTTTTGTTTCCCAGGGAAAAAGCCTGTACAATGGTTCGGGGTCCTGCGGCCTTAAATTGCCGGGTGCCTCCTGGAGATCCGCCTCTTGCAGGATTTTTCCCAGATGCTATGCGGCACCATTGCCCACTTAGTCTGGTTTGAGAATGCCTAGTGGGTCCTGCAAACTGACACCAAGAACAGTCGCTGCTGAGATTTGTTTCCCAGGAAAAAAGCCTGTACAATGCTTCAGGGTCCTGAGGCCTTAAATGGCCAGGTGCCTCGTCGAATTCCGCCTCTCGCAGGATGCCTTTCAGACGAAGGGTGGCAGCAGTGCCAACTTGGTCTGGTTTGAGAGTGCCAAGTGGGTCCTGAAAACTGACACCCAGAACAGTGTTTTGTGAGTTTTGTTTCCCAGGGAAAAAGCCTGTACAATGGTTCAGGGTCCTGCGGCCTTATATTGCCGGGTGTCTCCTAGAATTCTGCCTCACACAGGATGCCTCCCAGATGCAAGGTGGCTGCAGTGCCAACTTGGTCTGGTTTGAGAGTGCCAAGTGGGTGCTGAAAACTGACACCCAGAACAGTGGCTTCTGAGTTTTGTTTCCCAGGGAAAAAGCCTGTACAGTGGTTCAGGGTCCTGAGGCCTTAAATTTCAGGGTGCCTCCTGGAATTCCGCCTCTCGCGGGATGCCTCCCAGACGCAATGTGGCACCCGTGCCAACTTGGTCTGGTTTGGTAGTGCCAAGTGGGTCCTGAAAACTGACACCCAGAACAGTGGTTTGTGAGTTTTGTTTCCCAGGGAAAAAGCCTGTACAATCGTTCGGGGTCCTGCGGCCTTAAATTGCCGGGTGCCTCCTGGAGATCCGCCTCTTGCAGGATTTTTCCCAGATGCTATGCGGCACCATTGCCCACTTAGTCTGGTTTGAGAATGCCTAGTGGGTCCTGCAAACTGACACCAAGAACAGTAGCTGCTGAGATTTGTTTCCCAGGAAAAAAGCCTGTACAATGGTTCAGGGTCCTGAGGCCTTAAATGGCCAGGTGCCTCCTGGAATTCCGCCTCTCGCGGGATGCCTTTCAGACGAAGGGTGGCAGCAGTGCCAACTTGGTCTGGTTTGAGAGTGCCAAGTGGGTCCTGAAAACTGACACCCAGAACAGTGGTTTGTGAGTTTTGTTTCCCAGGGAAAAAGCCTGTACAATCGTTCGGGGTCCTGCGGCCTTATATTGCCGGGTGCCTCCTGGAGATCCGCCTCTTGTAGGATTTTTCCCAGATGCAATGCGGCACCATTGCCCACTTAGTCTGGTTTGAGAGTGTCAAGTGGGTCCTCCAAACTGACACCCAGAACAGTGGCTTTTGAGTTTTGTTTCCCAGGGAAATACCCTGTAGAGTGGTTCAGGGTCCTGCCGCGTTAAATTTCAGGGTGCCTCCTGGAATTCGGCCTCTCGCAGAATGCCTCCCAGACGCAAGCTGTCACAAGTGCCAACATGGTCTGGTTTGAGAGTGCCAAGTGGGTGCTGAAAACTGACACCCAGAACAGTGGCTTCTGAGTTTTGTTTCCCAGGGAAAAAGCCTGTACAGTGGTTCAGGGTCCTGAGGCCTTAAATTTCAGGGTGCCTCCTGGAATTCCGCCTCTCGCGGGATGCCTCCCAGACGCAATGTGGCACCCGTGCCAACTTGGTCTGGTTTGGTAGTGCCAAGTGGGTCCTTAAAACTGACACCCAGAACAGTGGTTTGTGAGTTTTGTTTCCCAGGGAAAAAGCCTGTACAATGGTTCGGGGTCCTGCGGCCTTAAATTGCCGGGTGCCTCCTGGAGATCCGCCTCTTGCAGGATTTTTCCCAGATGCTATGCGGCACCATTGCCCACTTAGTCTGGTTTGAGAATGCCTAGTGGGTCCTGCAAACTGACACCAAAAACAGTCGCTGCTGAGATTTGTTTCCCAGGAAAAAAGCCTGTACAAAGGTTCAGGGTCCTGAGGCCTTAAATGGCCAGGTGCCTCGTCGAATTCCGCCTCTCGCAGGATGCCTTTCAGACGAAGGGTGGCAGCAGTGCCAACTTGGTCTGGTTTGAGAGTGCCAAGTGGGTCCTGAAAACTGACACCCAGAACAGTGGTTTGTGAGTTTTGTTTCCCAGGGAAAAAGCCTGTACAATCGTTCGGGGTCCTGCGGCCTTATATTGCCGGGTGCCTCCTGGAGATCCGCCTGTTGCAGGATTTTTCCCAGATGCTATGCGGCACCATTGCCCACTTAGTCTGGTTTGCGAGTGTCAAGTGGGTCCTCCAAACTGACACCCAGAACAGTGGCTTCTGAGTTTTGTTTCCCAGGGAAATACCCTGTAGAGTGGTTCAGGGTCCTGCCGCATTAAATTTCAGGGTGCCTCCTGGAATTCGGCCTCTCGCAGAATGCCTCCCAGACGCAAGCTGTCACAAGTGCCAACATGGTCTCGTTTGAGAGTGCCAAGTGGGTCCTGAAAACTGACACCCAGAACAGTGGCTTCTGAGTTTTGTTTCCCAGGGAAAAACACTGTACAGTGGTTCAGGGTCCTGAGGCCTTAAATGGCCAGGTGCCTCGTCGAATTCCGCCTTTCTCAGGATGCCTCCCAGACGCAAGGTGGCACCCGTGCCAACTTGGTCTGGTTTGAGAGTGCCTAGTGGGTCCTGCAAACTGACACTAAGAACAGTGGCTTCTGAGTTTTGTTTCCCAGGGAAAAAGCGTGTACAGTGGTTCCGGGTCCTGCGGCCTTAAATTTCCGGGTGCCTCCTTGAATTCCGCCTCACACAGGATGCCTCCCAGATGCAAGGTGGCACCAGTGCCAACTTGGTCTGGTTTGAGAGTGCCTAGTGGGTCCTGAAAACTGACACCCAGAACAGTGGCTTTTGAGTTTTGTTTCCCAGGGAAAAAGCCTGTACAATCGTTCGGGGTCCTGCGGCCTTATATTGCCGGGTGCCTCCTGGAGATCCGCCTCTTGTAGGATTTTTCCCAGATGCTATGCGGCACCATTGCCCACTTAGTCTGGTTTGAGAGTGTCAAGTGGGTCCTCCAAACTGACACCCAGAACAGTGGCTTCTGAGTTTTGTTTCCCAGGGAAATACCCTGTAGATTGGTTCAGGGTCCTGCCGCGTTAAATTTCAGGGTGCCTCCTGGAATTCGGCCTCTCGCAGAATGCCTCCCAGACGCAAGCTGTCACAAGTGCCAACATGATCTCGTTTGAGAGTGCCAAGTGGGTCCTGAAAACTGACACCCAGAACAGTGGCTTCTGAGTTTTGTTTCCCAGGGAAAAAGCCTGTACAGTGGTTCAGGGTCCTGAGGCCTTAAATTTCAGGGTGCCTCCTGGAATTCCGCCTCTCGCGGGATGCCTCCCAGACGCAATGTGGCACCCGTGCCAACTTGGTCTGGTTTGGTAGTGCCAAGTGGGTCCTGAAAACTGACACCCAGAACAGTGGTTTGTGAGTTTTGTTTCCCAGGGAAAAAGCCTGTATAATCGTTCGGGGTCCTGCGGCCTTAAATTGCCGGGTGCCTCCTGGAGATCCGCCTCTTGCAGGATTTTTCCCAGATGCTATGCGGCACCATTGCCCACTTAGTCTGGTTTGAGAATGCCTAGTGGGTCCTGCAAACTGACACCAAGAACAGTCGCTGCTGAGATTTGTTTCCCAGGAAAAAAGCCTGTACAAAGGTTCAGGGTCCTGAGGCCTTAAATGGCCAGGTGCCTCGTCGAATTCCGTTTCTCGCAGGATGCCTTTCAGACGAAGGGTGGCAGCAGTGCCAACTTGGTCTGGTTTGAGAGTGCCAAGTGGGTCCTGAAAACTGACACCCAGAACAGTGGTTTGTGAGTTTTGTTTCCCAGGGAAAAAGCCTGTACAATCGTTCGGGGTCCTGCGGCCTTATATTGCCGGGTGCCTCCTGGAGATCCGCCTCTTGCAGGATTTTTCCCAGATGCTATGCGGCACCATTGCCCACTTAGTCTGGTTTGAGAGTGTCAAGTGGGTCCTCCAAACTGACACCCAGAACAGTGGCTGCTGAGATTTGTTTCCCAGGAAAAAAGCCTGTACAATGGTTCAGGGTCCTGAGGCCTTAAATGGCCAGGTGCCTCGTCGAATTCCGCCTCTCGCAGGATGCCTTTCAGACGAAGGGTGGCAGCAGTGCCAACTTGGTCTGGTTTGAGAGTGCCAAGTGGGTCCTGAAAACTGACACCCAGAACAGTGTTTTGTGAGTTTTGTTTCCCAGCGAAAAAGCCTGTACAATGGTTCAGGGTCCTGCGGCCTTATATTGCCGGGTGTCTCCTAGAATTCTGCCTCACCCAGGATGCCTCCCAGATGCAAGGTGGCTGCAGTGCCAACTTGGTCTGGTTTGAGAGTGCCAAGTGGGTGCTGAAAACTGACACCCAGAACAGTGGCTTCTGAGTTTTGTTTCCCAGGGAAAAAGCCTGTAGAGTGGTTCAGGTTCCTGAGGCCTTAAATTTCAGGGTGCCTCCTGGAATTCCGCCTCTCGCGGGATGCCTCCCAGACGCAAGGTGGCACCCGTGCCAACTTGGTCTGGTTTGGTAGTGCCAAGTGGGTCCTGAAAACTGACACCCAGAACAGTGGTTTGTGAGTTTTGTTTCCCAGGGAAAAAGCCTGTACAATGGTTCGGGGTCCTGCGGCCTTAAATTGCCGGGTGCCTCCTGGAGATCCGCCTCTTGCAGGATTTTTCCCAGATGCTATGCAGCACCATTGCCCACTTAGTCTGGTTTGAGAATGCCTAGTGGGTCCTGCAAACTGACACCAAGAACAGTCGCTGCTGAGATTTGTTTCCCAGGAAAAAAGCCTGTACAATGCTTCAGGGTCCTGAGGCCTTAAATGGCCAGGTGCCTCGTCGAATTCCGCCTCTCGCAGGATGCCTTTCAGACGAAGGGTGGCAGCAGTGCCAACTTGGTCTGGTTTGAGAGTGCCAAGTGGGTCCTGAAAACTGACACCCAGAACAGTGTTTTGTGAGTTTTGTTTCCCAGGGAAAAAGCCTGTACAATGGTTCAGGGTCCTGCGGCCTTATATTGCCGGGTGTCTCCTAGAATTCTGCCTCACACAGGATGCCTCCCAGATGCAAGGTGGCTGCAGTGCCAACTTGGTCTGGTTTGAGAGTGCCAAGTGGGTGCTGAAAACTGACACCCAGAACAGTGGCTTCTGAGTTTTGTTTCCCAGGGAAAAAGCCTGTACAGTGGTTCAGGGTCCTGAGGCCTTAAATTTCAGGGTGCCTCCTGGAATTCCGCCTCTCGCGGGATGCCTCCCAGACGCAATGTGGCACCCGTGCCAACTTGGTCTGGTTTGGTAGTGCCAAGTGGGTCCTGAAAACTGACACCCAGAACAGTGGTTTGTGAGTTTTGTTTCCCAGGGAAAAAGCCTGTACAATCGTTCGGGGTCCTGCGGCCTTAAATTGCCGGGTGCCTCCTGGAGATCCGCCTCTTGCAGGATTTTTCCCAGATGCTATGCGGCACCATTGCCCACTTAGTCTGGTTTGAGAATGCCTAGTGGGTCCTGCAAACTGACACCAAGAACAGTAGCTGCTGAGATTTGTTTCCCAGGAAAAAAGCCTGTACAATGGTTCAGGGTCCTGAGGCCTTAAATGGCCAGGTGCCTCCTGGAATTCCGCCTCTCGCGGGATGCCTTTCAGACGAAGGGTGGCAGCAGTGCCAACTTGGTCTGGTTTGAGAGTGCCAAGTGGGTCCTGAAAACTGACACCCAGAACAGTGGTTTGTGAGTTTTGTTTCCCAGGGAAAAAGCCTGTACAATCGTTCGGGGTCCTGCGGCCTTATATTGCCGGGTGCCTCCTGGAGATCTGCCTCTTGTAGGATTTTTCCCAGATGCAATGCGGCACCATTGCCCACTTAGTCTGGTTTGAGAGTGTCAAGTGGGTCCTCCAAACTGACACCCAGAACAGTGGCTTTTGAGTGTTGTTTCCCAGGGAAATACCCTGTAGAGTGGTTCAGGGTCCTGCCGCGTTAAATTTCAGGGTGCCTCCTGGAATTCGGCCTCTCGCAGAATGCCTCCCAGACGCAAGCTGTCACAAGTGCCAACATGGTCTCGTTTGAGAGTGCCAAGTGGGTCCTGAAAACTGACACCCAGAACAGTGGCTTCTGAGTTTTGTTTCCCAGGGAAAAAGCCTGTACAGTGGTTCAGGGTCCTGAGGCCTTAAATTTCAGGGTGCCTCCTGGAATTCCGCCTCTCGCGGGATGCCACCCAGACGCAATGTGGCACCCGTGCCAACTTGGTCTGGTTTGGTAGTGCCAAGTGGGTCCTGAAAACTGACACCCAGAACAGTGGTTTGTGAGTTTTGTTTCCCAGGGAAAAAGCCTGTACAATCGTTCGAGGTCCTGCGGCCTTAAATTGCCGGGTGCCTCCTGGAGATCCGCCTCTTGCAGGATTTTTCCCAGATGCTATGCGGCACCATTGCCCACTTAGTCTGGTTTGAGAATGCCTAGTGGGTCCTGCAAACTGACACCAAGAACAGTCGCTGCTGAGATTTGTTTCCCAGGAAAAAAGCCTGTACAAAGGTTCAGGGTCCTGAGGCCTTAAATGGCCAGGTGCCTCGTCGAATTCCGCCTCTCGCAGGATGCCTTTCAGACGAAGGGTGGCAGCAGTGCCAACTTGGTCTGGTTTGAGAGTGCCAAGGGGGTCCTGCAAACTGACACCCAGAACAGTGGTTTGTGAGTTTTGTTTCCCATGGAAAAAGCCTGTACAATCGTTCGGGGTCCTGCGGCCTTATATTGCCGGGTGCCTCCTGGAGATCCGCCTCTTGCAGTATTTTTCCCAGATGCTATGCGGCACCATTGCCCACTTAGTCTGGTTTGAGAGTGTCAAGTGGGTCCTCCAAACTGACACCCAGAACAGTGGCTTCTGAGTTTTGTTTCCCAGGGAAATACCCTGTAGAGTGGTTCAGGGTCCTGCCGCGTTAAATTTCAGGGTGCCTCCTGGAATTCGGCCTCTCGCAGAATGCCTCCCAGACGCAAGCTGTCACAAGTGCCAACTTGGTCTGGTTTGAGAGTGCCAAGTGGGTCCTGAAAACTGACACCCAGAACAGTGGCTTCTGAGTTTTGTTTCCCAGGGAAAAACACTGTACAGTGGTTCAGGGTCCTGAGGCCTTAAATGGCCAGGTGCCTCGTCGAATTCCGCCTTTCTCAGGATGCCTCCCAGACGCAAGGTGGCACCCGTGCCAACTTGGTCTGGTTTGAGAGTGCCTAGTGGGTCCTGCAAACTGACACTAAGAACAGTGGCTTCTGAGTTTTGTTTCCCAGGGAAAAAGCGTGTACAGTGGTTCCGGGTCCTGCGGCCTTAAATTTCCGGGTGCCTCCTTGAATTCCGCCTCACACAGGATGCCTCCCAGATGCAAGGTGGCACCAGTGCCAACTTGGTCTGGTTTGAGAGTGCCTAGTGGGTCCTGAAAACTGACACCCAGAACAGTGGCTTTTGAGTTTTGTTTCCCAGGGAAAAAGCCTGTACAATGGTTCAGGGTCCTGCGGCCTTATATTGCCGGGTGTCTCCTAGAATTCTGCCTCACCCAGGATGCCTCCCAGATGCAAGGTGGCTGCAGTGCCAACTTGGTCTGGTTTGAGAGTGCCAAGTGGGTGCTGAAAACTGACACCCAGAACAGTGGCTTCTGAGTTTTGTTTCCCAGGGAAAAAGCCTGTACAGTGGTTCAGGTTCCTGAGGCCTTAAATTTCAGGGTGCCTCCTGGAATTCCGCCTCTCGCGGGATGCCTCCCAGACGCAAGGTGGCACCCGTGCCAACTTGGTCTGGTTTGGTAGTGCCAAGTGGGTCCTGAAAACTGACACCCAGAACAGTGGTTTGTGAGTTTTGTTTCCCAGGGAAAAAGCCTGTACAATCGTTCGGGGTCCTGCGGCCTTAAATTGCCGGGTGCCTCCTGGAGATCCGCCTCTTGCAGGATTTTTCCCAGATGCTATGCGGCACCATTGCCCACTTAGTCTGGTTTGAGAATGCCTAGTGGGTCCTGCAAACTGACACCAAGAACAGTCGCTGCTGAGATTTGTTTCCCAGGAAAAAAGCCTGTACAATGGTTCAGGGGCCTGAGGCCTTAAATGGCCAGGTGCCTCGTCGAATTCCGCCTCTCGCAGGATGCCTTTCCTACGAAGGGTGGCAGCAGTGCCAACTTGGTCTGGTTTGAGAGTGCCAAGTGGGTCCTGAAAACTGACACCCAGAACAGTGTTTTGTGAGTTTTGTTTCCCAGGGAAAAAGCCTGTACAATGGTTCAGGGTCCTGCGGCCTTATATTGCCGGGTGTCTCCTAGAATTCTGCCTCACACAGGATGCCTCCCAGATGCAAGGTGGCTGCAGTGCCAACTTGGTCTGGTTTGAGAGTGCCAAGTGGGTCCTGAAAACTGACACCCAGAACAGTGGTTTGTGAGTTTTGTTTCCCAGGGAAAAAGCCTGTACAATCGTTCGGGGTCCTGCGGCCTTAAATTGCCGGGTGCCTCCTGGAGATCCGCCTCTTGCAGGATTTTTCCCAGATGCTATGCGGCACCATTGCCCACTTAGTCTGGTTTGAGAATGCCTAGTGGGTCCTGCAAACTGACACCAAGAACAGTCGCTGCTGAGATTTGTTTCCCAGGAAAAAAGCCTGTACAATGGTTCAGGGTCCTGAGGCCTTAAATGGCCAGGTGCCTCCTGGAATTCCGCCTCTCGCAGGATGCCTTTCAGACGAAGGGTGGCAGCAGTGCCAACTTGGTCTGGTTTGAGAGTGCCAAGTGGGTCCTGAAAACTGACACCCAGAACAGTGGTTTGTGAGTTTTGTTTCCCAGGGAAAAAGCCTGTACAATCGTTCGGGGTCCTGCGGCCTTATATTGCCGGGTGCCTCCTGGAGATCCGCCTCTTGTAGGATTTTTCCCAGATGCTATGCGGCACCATTGCCCACTTAGTCTGGTTTGAGAGTGTCAAGTGGGTCCTCCAAACTGACACCCAGAACAGTGGCTTCTGAGTTTTGTTTCCCAGGGAAATACCCTGTAGAGTGGTTCAGGGTCCTGCCGCGTTAAATTTCAGGGTGCCTCCTGGAATTCGGCCTCTCGCAGAATGCCTCCCAGACGCAAGCTGTCACAAGTGCCAACATGGTCTCGTTTGAGAGTGCCAAGTGGGTCCTGAAAACTGACACCCAGAACAGTGGCTTCTGAGTTTTGTTTCCCAGGGAAAAAGCCTGTACAGTGGTTCAGGGTCCTGAGGCCTTAAATTTCAGGGTGCCTCCTGGAATTCCGCCTCTCGCGGGATGCCACCCAGACGCAATGTGGCACCCGTGCCAACTTGGTCTGGTTTGGTAGTGCCAAGTGGGTCCTGAAAACTGACACTAAGAACAGTGGTTTGTGAGTTTTGTTTCCCAGGGAAAAAGCCTGTACAATCGTTCGGGGTCCTGCGGCCTTAAATTGCCGGGTGCCTCCTGGAGATCCGCCTCTTGCAGGATTTTTCCCAGATGCTATGCGGCACCATTGCCCACTTAGTCTGGTTTGAGAATGCCTAGTGGGTCCTGCAAACTGACACCAAGAACAGTCGCTGCTGAGATTTGTTTCCCAGGAAAAAAGCCTGTACAAAGGTTCAGGGTCCTGAGGCCTTAAATGGCCAGGTGCCTCGTCGAATTCCGCCTCTCGCAGGATGCCTTTCAGACGAAGGGTGGCAGCAGTGCCAACTTGGTCTTGTTTGAGAGTGCCAAGTGGGTCCTGAAAATTGACACCCAGAACAGTGGTTTGTGAGTTTTGTTTCCCAGGGAAAAAGCCTGTACAATCGTTCGGGGTCCTGCGGCCTTATATTGCCGGGTGCCTCCTGGAGATCCGCCTGTTGCAGGATTTTTCCCAGATGCTATGCGGCACCATTGCCCACTTAGTCTGGTTTGAGAGTGTCAAGTGGGTCCTCCAAACTGACACCCAGAACAGTGGCTTCTGAGTTTTGTTTCCCAGGGAAATACCCTGTAGAGTGGTTCAGGGTCCTGCCGCGTTAAATTTCAGGGTGCCTCCTGGAATTCGGCCTCTCGCAGAATGCCTCCCAGACGCAAGCTGTCACAAGTGCAAACTTGGTCTGGTTTGAGAGTGCCAAGTGGGTCCTGAAAACTGACACCCAGAACAGTGGCTTCTGAGTTTTGTTTCCCAGGGAAAAAGCCTGTACAGTGGTTCAGGGTCCTGAGGCCTTAAATTTCAGGGTGCCTCCTTGAATTCCGCCTCACACAGGATGCCTCCCAGATGCAAGGTGGCACCAGTGCCAACTTGGTCTGGTTTGAGAGTGCCTAGTGGGTCCTGAAAACTGACACCCAGAACAGTGGCTTTTGAGTTTTGTTTCCCAGGGAAAAAGCCTGTACAATGGTTCAGGGTCCTGCGGCCTTATATTGCCGGGTGTCTCCTAGAATTCTGCCTCACCCAGGATGCCTCCCAGATGCAGGGTGGCTGCAGTGCCAACTTGGTCTGGTTTGAGAGTGCCAAGTGGGTGCTGAAAACTGACACCCAGAATAGTGGCTTCTGAGTTTTGTTTCCCAGGGAAAAAGCCTGTACAGTGGTTCAGGGTCCTGAGGCCTTAAATTTCAGGGTGCCTCCTGGAATTCCGCCTCTCGCGGGATGCCTCCCAGACGCAATGTGGCACCTGTGCCAACTTGGTCTGGTTTGGTAGTGCCAAGTGGGTCCTGAAAACTGACACCCAGAACAGTGTTTTGTGAGTTTTGTTTCCCAGGGAAAAAGCCTGTACAATCGTTCGGGGTCCTGCGGCCTTAAATTGCCGGGTGCCTCCTGGAGATCCGCCTCTTGCAGGATTTTTCCCAGATGCTATGCGGCACCATTGCCCACTTAGTCTGGTTTGAGAGTGTCAAGTGGGTCCTCCAAACTGACACCCAGAACAGTGGCTTCTGAGTTTTGTTTCCCAGGGAAATACCCTGTTGAGTGGTTCAGGGTCCTGCCGCGTTAAATTTCAGGGTGCCTCCTGGAATTCGGCCTCTCGCAGAATGCCTCCCAGACGCAAGCTGTCACAAGTGCCAACATGGTCTCGTTTGAGAGTGCCAAGTGGGTCCTGAAAACTGACACCCAGAACAGTGGCTTCTGAGTTTTGTTTCCCAGGGAAATACCCTGTAGAGTGGTTCAGGGTCCTGCCGCGTTAAATTTCAGGGTGCCTCCTGGAATTCGGCCTCTCGCAGAATGCCTCCCAGACGCAAGCTGTCACAAGTGCCAACATGGTCTCGTTTGAGAGTGCCAAGTGGGTCCTCCAAACTGACACCCAGAACAGTGGCTTCTGAGTTTTGTTTCCCAGGGAAAAACACTGTACAGTGGTTCAGGGTCCTGAGGCCTTAAATGGCCAGGTGCCTCCTCGAATTCCGCCTTTCTCAGGATGCCTCCCAGACGCAAGGTGGCACCCGTGCCAACTTGGTCTGGTTTGAGAGTGCCTAGTGGGTCCTGCAAACTGACACTAAGAACAGTGGCTTCTGAGTTTTGTTTCCCAGGGAAAAAGCGTGTACAGTGGTTCCGGGTCCTGCGGCCTTAAATTTCCGGGTGCCTCCTTGAATTCCGCCTCACACAGGATGCCTCCCAGATGCAAGGTGGCACCAGTGCCAACTTGGTCTGGTTTGAGAGTGCCAAGTGGGTCCTGAAAACTGACACCCAGAACAGTGTTTTGTGAGTTTTGTTTCCCAGGGAAAAAGCCTGTACAATCGTTCGGGGTCCTGCGGCCTTATATTGCCGGGTGCCTCCTGGAGATCCGCCTCTTGCAGGATTTTTCCCAGATGCTATGCGGCACCATTGCCCACTTAGTCTGGTTTGAGAGTGTCAAGTGGGTCCTCCAAACTGACACCCAGAACAGTGGCTTCTGAGTTTTGTTTCCCAGGGAAATACCCTGTAGATTGGTTCAGGGTCCTGAGGCCTTAAATGGCCAGGTGCCTCCTGGAATTCGGCCTCTCGCAGAATGCCTCCCAGACGCAAGCTGTCACAAGTGCCAACATGGTCTCGTTTGAGAGTGCCAAGTGGGTCCTGAAAACTGACACCCAGAACAGTGGCTTCTGAGTTTTGTTTCCCAGGGAAAAAGCCTGTACAATGGTTCAGGGTCCTGCGGCCTTATATTGCCGGGTGTCTCCTAGAATTCTGCCTCACACAGGATGCCTCCCAGATGCAAGGTGGCACCCGTGCCAACTTGGTCTGGTTTGAGAGTGCCAAGTGGGTGCTGAAAACTGACACCCAGAACAGTGGCTTCTGAGTTTTGTTTCCCAGGGAAAAAGCCTGTACAGTGGTTCAGGGTCCTGAGGCCTTAAATTTCAGGGTGCCTCCTGGAATTCCGCCTCTCGCGGGATGCCTCCCAGACGCAAGGTGGCACCCGTGCCATCTTGGTCTGGTTTGAGAGTGCCAAGTGGGTCCTGAAAACTGACACCCAGAACAGTGGTTTGTGAGTTTTGTTTCCCAGGGAAAAAGCCTGTACAATCGTTCGGGGTCCTGCGGCCTTAAATTGCCGGGTGCCTCCTGGAGTTCCGCCTCTTGCAGGATTTTTCCCAGATGCTATGCGGCACCATTGCCCACTTAGTCTGGTTTGAGAATGCCTAGTGGGTCCTGCAAACTGACACCAAGAACAGTCGCTGCTGAGATTTGTTTCCCAGGAAAAAAGCCTGTACAATGGTTCAGGGTCCTGAGGCCTTAAATGGCCAGGTGCCTCGTCGAATTCCGCCTCTCGCAGGATGCCTTTCAGACGAAGGGTGGCAGCAGTGCCAACTTGGTCTGGTTTGAGAGTGCCAAGTGGGTCCTGAAAACTGACACCCAGAACAGTGTTTTGTGAGTTTTGTTTCCCAGGGAAAAAGCCTGTACAATGGTTCAGGGTCCTGCGGCCTTATATTGCCGGGTGTCTCCTAGAATTCTGCCTCACACAGGATGCCTCCCAGATGCAAGGTGGCTGCAGTGCCAACTTGGTCTGGTTTGAGAGTGCCAAGTGGGTGCTGAAAACTGACACCCAGAACAGTGGCTTCTGAGTTTTGTTTCCCAGGGAAAAAGCCTGTACAGTGGTTCAGGGTCCTGAGGCCTTAAATTTCAGGGTGCCTCCTGGAATTCCGCCTCTCGCGGGATGCCTCCCAGACGCAATGTGGCACCCGTGCCAACTTGGTCTGGTTTGGTAGTGCCAAGTGGGTCCTGAAAACTGACACCCAGAACAGTGGTTTGTGAGTTTTGTTTCCCAGGGAAAAAGCCTGTACAATCGTTCGGGGTCCTGCGGCCATATATTGCCGGGTGCCTCCTGGAGATCCGCCTCTTGCAGGATTTTTCCCAGATGCTATGCGGCACCATTGCCCACTTAGTCTGGTTTGAGAGTGTCAAGTGGGTCCTCCAAACTGACACCCAGAACAGTGGCTTCTGAGTTTTGTTTCCCAGGGAAATACCCTGTAGAGTGGTTCAGGGTCCTGCCGCGTTAAATTTCAGGGTGCCTCCTGGAATTCGGCCTCTCGCAGAATGCCTCCCAGACGCAAGCTGTCACAAGTGCCAACATGGTCTCGTTTGAGAGTGCCAAGTGGGTCCTGAAAACTGACACCCAGAACAGTGGCTTCTGAGTTTTGTTTCCCAGGGAAAAACACTGTACAGTGGTTCAGGGTCCTGAGGCCTTAAATGGCCAGGTGCCTCGCCGAATTCCGCCTTTCTCAGGATGCCTCCCAGACGCAAGGTGGCACCCGTGCCAACTTGGTCTGGTTTGAGAGTGCCTAGTGGGTCCTGCAAACTGACACTAAGAACAGTGGCTTCTGAGTTTTGTTTCCCAGGGAAAAAGCCTGTACAATGGTTCAGGGTCCTGCGGCCTTAAATTTCCGGGTGCCTCCTTGAATTCCGCCTCACACAGGATGCCTCCCAGATGCAAGGTGGCACCAGTGCCAACTTGGTCTGGTTTGAGAGTGCCTAGTGGGTCCTGAAAACTGACACCCAGAACAGTGGCTTTTGAGTTTTGTTTCCCAGGGAAAAAGCCTGTACAATGGTTCAGGGTCCTGCGGCCTTATATTGCCCGGTGTCTCCTAGAATTCTGCCTCACACAGGATGCCTCCCAGATGCAAGGTGGCTGCAGTGCCAACTTGGTCTGGTTTGAGAGTGCCAAGTGGGTGCTGAAAACTGACACCCAGAACAGTGGCTTCTGAGTTTTGTTTCCCAGGGAAAAAGCCTGTACAGTGGTTCAGGGTCCTGAGGCCTTAAATTTCAGGGTGCCTCCTGGAATTCCGCCTCTCGCGGGATGCCTCCCAGACGCAATGTGGCACCCGTGCCAACTTGGTCTGGTTTGGTAGTGCCAAGTGGGTCCTGAAAACTGACAACCAGAACAGTGGTTTGTGAGTTTTGTTTCCCAGGGAAAAAGCCTGTACAATCGTTCGGGGTCCTGAGGCCTTAAATTTCAGGGTGCCTCCTGGAATTCCGCCTCTCGCGGGATGCCTCCCAGACGCAATGTGGCACCCGTGCCAACTTGGTCTGGTTTGGTAGTGCCAAGTGGGTCCTGAAAACTGACACCCAGAACAGTGGTTTGTGAGTTTTGTTTCCCAGGGAAAAAGCCTGTACAATCGTTCGGGGTCCTGCGGCCTTAAATTGCCGGGTGCCTCCTGGAGATCCGCCTCTTGCAGGATTTTTCCCAGATGCTATGCGGCACCATTGCCCACTTAGTCTGGTTTGAGAGTGTCAAGTGGGTCCTCCAAACTGACACCAAGAACAGTCGCTGCTGAGATTTGTTTCCCAGGAAAAAAGCCTGTACAATGGTTCAGGGTCCTGAGGCCTTAAATGGCCAGGTGCCTCGTCGAATTCCGCCTCTCGCAGGATGCCTTTCAGACGAAGGGTGGCAGCAGTGCCAACTTGGTCTGGTTTGAGAGTGCCAAGTGGGTCCTGAAAACTGACACCCAGAACAGTGTTTTGTGAGTTTTGTTTCCCAGAGAAAAAGCCTGTACAACGGTTCAGGGTCCTGCGGCCTTATATTGCCGGGTGTCTCCTAGAATTCTGCCTCACACAGGATGCCTCCCAGATGCAAGGTGGCTGCAGTGCCATCTTGGTCTGGTTTGAGAGTGCCAAGTGGGTGCTGAAAACTGACACCCAGAACAGTGGCTTCTGAGTTTTGTTTCCCAGGGAAAAAGCCTGTACAGTGGTTCAGGGTCCTGAGGCCTTAAATTTCAGGGTGCCTCCTGGAATTCCGCCTCTCGCGGGATGCCTCCCAGACGCAATGTGGCACCTGTGCCAACTTGGTCTGGTTTGGTAGTGCCAAGTGGGTCCTGAAAACTGACACCCAGAACAGTGTTTTGTGAGTTTTGTTTCCCAGGGAAAAAGCCTGTACAATGGTTCGGGGTCCTGCGGCCTTAAATTGCCGGGTGCCTCCTGGAGATCCGCCTCTTGCAGGATTTTTCCCAGATGCTATGCGGCACCATTGCCCACTTAGTCTGGTTTGAGAATGCCTAGTGGGTCCTGCAAACTGACACCAAGAACAGTCGCTGCTGAGATTTGTTTCCCAGGAAAAAAGCCTGTACAATGGTTCAGGGTCCTGAGGCCTTAAATGGCCAGGTGCCTCGTCGAATTCCGCCTCTCGCAGGATGCCTTTCAGACGAAGGGTGGCACCAGTGCCAACTTGGTCTGGTTTGAGAGTGCCTAGTGGGTCCTGAAAACTGACACCCAGAACAGTGTTTTGTGAGTTTTGTTTCCCAGGGAAAAAGCCTGTACAATGGTTCAGGGTCCTGCGGCCTTATATTGCCGGGTGTCTCCTAGAATTCTGCCTCACACAGGATGCCTCCCAGATGCAAGGTGGCTGCAGTGCCAACTTGGTCTGGTTTGAGAGTGCCAAGTGCGTGCTGAAAACTGACACCCAGAACAGTGGCTTCTGAGTTTTGTTTCCCAGGGAAAAATCCTGTACAATGGTTCAGGGTCCTGCGGCCTTATATTGCCGGGTGTCTCCTAGAATTCTGCCTCACACAGGATGCCTCCCAGATGCAAGGTGGCTGCAGTGCCAACTTGGTCTGGTTTGAGAGTGCCAAGTGCGTGCTGAAAACTGACACCCAGAACAGTGGCTTCTGAGTTTTGTTTCCCAGGGAAAAAGCCTGTACAGTGGTTCAGGGTCCTGAGGCCTTAAATTTCAGGGTGCCTCCTGGAATTCCGCCTCTCGCGGGATGCCTCCCAGACGCAATGTGGCACCCGTGCCAACTTGGTCTGGTTTGGTAGTGCCAAGTGGGTCCTGAAAACTGACACCCAGAACAGTGGTTTGTGAGTTTTGTTTCCCAGGGAAAAAGCCTGTACAATGGTTCAGGGTCCTGCGGCCTTATATTGCCGGGTGTCTCCTAGAATTCTGCCTCACACAGGATGCCTCCAAGATGCAAGGTGGCTGCAGTGCCAACTTGGTCTGGTTTGAGAGTGCCAAGTGGGTGCTGAAAACTGACACCCAGAACAGTGGCTTCTGAGTTTTGTTTCCCAGGGAAAAAGCCTGTACAGTGGTTCAGGGTCCTGAGGCCTTAAATTTCAGGGTGCCTCCTGGAATTCCGCCTCTCGCGGGATGCCTCCCAGACGCAAGGTGGCACCCGTGCCAACTTGGTCTGGTTTGAGAGTGCCAAGTGGGTCCTGAAAACTGACACCCAGAACAGTGGTTTGTGAGTTTTGTTTCCCAGGGAAAAAGCCTGTACAATCGTTCGGGGTCCTGCGGCCTTAAATTGCCGGGTGCCTCCTGGAGTTCCGCCTCTTGCAGGATTTTTCCCAGATGCTATGCGGCACCATTGCCCACTTAGTCTGGTTTGAGAATGCCTAGTGGGTCCTGCAAACTGACACCAAGAACAGTCGCTGCTGAGATTTATTTCCCAGGAAAAAAGCCTGTACAATGGTTCAGGGTCCTGAGGCCTTAAATGGCCAGGTGCCTCGTCGAATTCCGCCTCTCGCAGGATGCCTTTCAGACGAAGGGTGGCAGCAGTGCCAACTTAGTCTGGTTTGAGAGTGCCAAGTGGGTCCTGAAAACTGACACCCAGAACAGTGTTTTGTGAGTTTTGTTTCCCAGGGAAAAAGCCTGTACAATGGTTCAGGGTCCTGCGGCCTTATATTGCCGGGTGTCTCCTAGAATTCTGCCTCACACAGGATGCCTCCCAGATGCAAGGTGGCTGCAGTGCCAACTTGGTCTGGTTTGAGAGTGCCAAGTGGGTGCTGAAAACTGACACCCAGAACAGTGGCTTCTGAGTTTTGTTTCCCAGGGAAAAAGCCTGTACAGTGGTTCAGGGTCCTGAGGCCTTAAATTTCAGGGTGCCTCCTGGAATTCCGCCTCTCGCGGGATGCCTCCCAGACGCAATGTGGCACCCGTGCCAACTTGGTCTGGTTTGGTAGTGCCAAGTGGGTCCTGAAAACTGACACCCAGAACAGTGGCTTCTGAGTTTTGTTTCCCAGGGAAAAAGCCTGTACAATCGTTCGGGGTCCTGCGGCCTTAAATTGCCGGGTGCCTCCTGGAGATCCGCCTCTTGCAGGATTTTTCCCAGATGCTATGCGGCACCATTGCCCACTTAGTCTGGTTTGAGAATGCCTAGTGGGTCCTGCAAACTGACACCAAGAACAGTCGCTGCTGAGATTTGTTTCCCAGGAAAAAAGCCTGTACAATGGTTCAGGGTCCTGAGGCCTTAAATGGCCAGGTGCCTCGTCGAATTCCGCCTCTCGCAGGATGCCTTTCAGACGAAGGGTGGCAGCAGTGCCAACTTGGTCTGGTTTGAGAGTGCCAAGTGGGTCCTGAAAACTGACACCCAGAACAGTGTTTTGTGAGTTTTGTTTCCCAGGGAAAAAGCCTGTACAATGGTTCAGGGTCCTGCGGCCTTATATTGCCGGGTGTCTCCTAGAATTCTGCCTCACACAGGATGCCTCCCAGATGCAAGGTGGCTGCAGTGCCAACTTGGTCTGGTTTGAGAGTGCCAAGTGGGTGCTGAAAACTGACACCCAGAACAGTGGCTTCTGAGTTTTGTTTCCCAGGGAAAAAGCCTGTACAGTGGTTCAGGGTCCTGAGGCCTTAAATTTCAGGGTGCCTCCTGGAATTCCGCCTCTCGCGGGATGCCTCCCAGACGCAATGTGGCACCCGTGCCAACTTGGTCTGGTTTGGTAGTGCCAAGTGGGTCCTGAAAACTGACACCCAGAACAGTGGTTTGTGAGTTTTGTTTCCCAGGGAAAAAGCCTGTACAATCGTTCGGGGTCCTGCGGCCTTAAATTGCCGGGTGCCTCCTGGAGATCCGCCTCTTGCAGGATTTTTCCCAGATGCTATGCGGCACCATTGCCCACTTAGTCTGGTTTGAGAATGCCTAGTGGGTCCTGCAAACTGACACCAAGAACAGTCGCTGCTGAGATTTGTTTCCCAGGAAAAAAGCCTGTACAATGGTTCAGGGTCCTGAGGCCTTAAATGGCCAGGTGCCTCGTCGAATTCCGCCTCTCGCAGGATGCCTTTCAGACGAAGGGTGGCAGCAGTGCCAACTTGGTCTGGTTTGAGGGTGCCAAGTGGGTCCTGAAAACTGACACCCAGAACAGTGGTTTGTGAGTTTTGTTTCCCAGGGAAAAAGCCTGTACAATCGTTCGGGGTCCTGCGGCCTTAAATTGCCGGGTGCCTCCTGGAGATCCGCCTCTTGCAGGATTTTTCCCAGATGCTATGCGGCACCATTGCCCACTTAGTCTGGTTTGAGAGTGTCAAGTGGGTCCTCCAAACTGACACCCAGAACAGTGGCTTCTGAGTTTTGTTTCCCAGGGAAATACCCTGTAGAGTGGTTCAGGGTCCTGCCGCATTAAATTTCAGGGTGCCTCCTGGAATTCGGCCTCTCGCAGAATGCCTCCCAGACGCAAGCTGTCACAAGTGCCAACATGGTCTGGTTTGAGAGTGCCAAGTGGGTGCTGAAAACTGACACCCAGAACAGTGGCTTCTGAGTTTTGTTTCCCAGGGAAAAACACTGTACAGTGGTTCAGGGTCCTGAGGCCTTAAATGGCCAGGTGCCTCGTCGAATTCCGCCTTTCTCAGGATGCCTCCCAGACGCAAGGTGGCACCCGTGCCAACTTGGTCTGGTTTGAGAGTGCCTAGTGGGTCCTGCAAACTGACACTAAGAACAGTGGCTTCTGAGTTTTGTTTCCCAGGGAAAAAGCCTGTACAGTGGTTCAGGGTCCTGAGGCCTTAAATTTCCGGGTGCCTCCTTGAATTCCGCCTCACCCAGGATGCCTCCCAGATGCAAGGTTGCACCAGTGCCAACTTGGTCTGGTTTGGTAGTGCCTAGTGGGTCCTGAAAACTGACACCCAGAACAGTGGCTTTTGAGTTTTGTTTCCCAGGGAAAAGGCCTGTAGAGTGGTTCAGGGTCCTGCGGCCTTATATTGCCGTGTGTCTCCTAGAATTCTGCCTCACACAGGATGCCTCCCAGATGCAAGGTGGCTGCAGTGCCAACTTGGTCTGGTTTGGGAGTGCCAAGTGGGTGCTGAAAACTGACACCCAGAACAGTGGCTTCTGAGTTTTGTTTCCCAGGGAAAAAGCCTGTACAGTGGTTCAGGGTCCTGAGGCCTTAAATTTCAGGGTGCCTCCTGGAATTCCGCCTCTCGCGGGATGCCTCCCAGACGCAATGTGGCACCCGTGCCAACTTGGTCTGGTTTGGTAGTGCCAAGTGGGTCCTGAAAACTGACACCCAGAACAGTGGTTTGTGAGTTTTGTTTCCCAGGGAAAAAGCCTGTACAATCGTTCGGGGTCCTGCGGCCTTAAATTGCCGGGTGCCTCCTGGAGATCCGCCTCTTGCAGGATTTTTCCCAGATGCTATGCGGCACCATTGCCCACTTAGTCTGGTTTGAGAATGCCTAGTGGGTCCTGCAAACTGACACCAAGAACAGTCGCTGCTGAGATTTGTTTCCCAGGAAAAAAGCCTGTACAATGGTTCAGGGTCCTGAGGCCTTAAATGGCCAGGTGCCTCGTCGAATTCCGCCTCTCGCAGGATGCCTTTCAGACGAAGGGTGGCAGCAGTGCCAACTTGGTCTGGTTTGAGGGTGCCAAGTGGGTCCTGAAAACTGACACCCAGAACAGTGGTTTGTGAGTTTTGTTTCCCAGGGAAAAAGCCTGTACAATCGTTCGGGGTCCTGCGGCCTTAAATTGCCGGGTGCCTCCTGGAGATCCGCCTCTTGCAGGATTTTTCCCAGATGCTATGCGGCACCATTGCCCACTTAGTCTGGTTTGAGAGTGTCAAGTGGGTCCTCCAAACTGACACCCAGAACAGTGGCTTCTGAGTTTTGTTTCCCAGGGAAATACCCTGTAGAGTGGTTCAGGGTCCTGCCGCATTAAATTTCAGGGTGCCTCCTGGAATTCGGCCTCTCGCAGAATGCCTCCCAGACGCAAGCTGTCACAAGTGCCAACATGGTCTGGTTTGAGAGTGCCAAGTGGGTGCTGAAAACTGACACCCAGAACAGTGGCTTCTGAGTTTTGTTTCCCAGGGAAAAACACTGTACAGTGGTTCAGGGTCCTGAGGCCTTAAATGGCCAGGTGCCTCGTCGAATTCCGCCTTTCTCAGGATGCCTCCCAGACGCAAGGTGGCACCCGTGCCAACTTGGTCTGGTTTGAGAGTGCCTAGTGGGTCCTGCAAACTGACACTAAGAACAGTGGCTTCTGAGTTTTGTTTCCCAGGGAAAAAGCCTGTACAGTGGTTCAGGGTCCTGAGGCCTTAAATTTCCGGGTGCCTCCTTGAATTCCGCCTCACCCAGGATGCCTCCCAGATGCAAGGTTGCACCAGTGCCAACTTGGTCTGGTTTGGTAGTGCCTAGTGGGTCCTGAAAACTGACACCCAGAACAGTGGCTTTTGAGTTTTGTTTCCCAGGGAAAAGGCCTGTAGAGTGGTTCAGGGTCCTGCGGCCTTATATTGCCGTGTGTCTCCTAGAATTCTGCCTCACACAGGATGCCTCCCAGATGCAAGGTGGCTGCAGTGCCAACTTGGTCTGGTTTGGTAGTGCCAAGTGGGTGCTGAAAACTGACACCCAGAACAGTGGCTTCTGAGTTTTGTTTCCCAGGGAAAAAGCCTGTACAGTGGTTCAGGGTCCTGAGGCCTTAAATTTCAGGGTGCCTCCTGGAATTCCGCCTCTCGCGGGATGCCTCCCAGACGCAATGTGGCACCCGTGCCAACTTGGTCTGGTTTGGTAGTGCCAAGTGGGTCCTGAAAACTGACACCCAGAACAGTGGTTTGTGAGTTTTGTTTCCCAGGGAAAAAGCCTGTACAATCGTTCGGGGTCCTGCGGCCTGAAATTGCCGGGTGCCTCCTGGAGATCCGCCTCTTGCAGGATTTTTCCCAGATGCTATGCGGCACCATTGCCCACTTAGTCTGGTTTGAGAATGCCTAGTGGGCCCTGCAAACTGACACCAAGAACAGTCGCTGCTGAGATTTGTTTCCCAGGAAAAAAGCCTGTACAATGGTTCAGGGTCCTGAGGCCTTAAATGGCCAGGTGCCTCGTCGAATTCCGCCTCTCGCAGGATGCCTTTCAGATGAAGGGTGGCAGCAGTGCCAACTTGGTCTGGTTTGAGAGTGCCAAGTGGGTCCTGAAAACTGACACCCAGAACAGTGTTTTGTGAGTTTTGTTTCCCAGGGAAAAAGCCTGTACAATGGTTCAGGGTCCTGCGGCCTTATATTGCCGGGTGTCTCCTAGAATTCTGCCTCACACAGGATGCCTCCCAGATGCAAGGTGGCTGCAGTGCCAACTTGGTCTGGTTTGAGAGTGCCAAGTGGGTGCTGAAAACTGACACCCAGAACAGTGGCTTCTGAGTTTTGTTTCCCAGGGAAAAAGCCTGTACAGTGGTTCAGGGTCCTGAGGCCTTAAATTTCAGGGTGCCTCCTGGAATTCCGCCTCTCGCGGGATGCCTCCCAGACGCAATGTGGCACCCGTGCCAACTTGGTCTGGTTTGGTAGTGCCAAGTGGGTCCTGAAAACTGACACCCAGAACAGTGGTTTGTGAGTTTTGTTTCCCAGGGAAAAAGCCTGTACAATGGTTCGGGGTCCTGCGGCCTTAAATTGCCGGGTGCCTCCTGGAGATCCGCCTCTTGCAGGATTTTTCCCAGATGCTATGCGGCACCATTGCCCACTTAGTCTCGTTTGAGAGTGTCAAGTGGGTCCTCCAAACTGACACCCAGAACAGTGGCTTCTGAGTTTTGTTTCCCAGGGAAATACCCTGTAGAGTGGTTCAGGGTCCTGCCGCGTTAAATTTCATGGTGCCTCCTGGAATTCGGCCTCTCGCAGAATGCCTCCCAGACGCAAGCTGTCACAAGTGCCAACATGGTCTCGTTTGAGAGTGCCAAGTGGGTCCTGAAAACTGACACCCAGAACAGTGGCTTCTGAGTTTTGTTTCCCAGGGAAAAACACTGTACAGTGGTTCAGGGTCCTGAGGCCTTAAATGGCCAGGTGCCTCCTCGAATTCCGCCTTTCTCAGGATGCCTCCCAGACGCAAGGTGGCACCCGTGCCAACTTGGTCTGGTTTGAGAGTGCCTAGTGGGTCCTGCAAACTGACACTAAGAACAGTGGCTTCTGAGTTTTGTTTCCCAGGGAAAAAGCCTGTACAATGGTTCAGGGTCCTGCGGCCTTAAATTTCCGGGTGCCTCCTTGAATTCCGCCTCACCCAGGATGCCTCCCAGATGCAAGGTGGCACCAGTGCCAACTTGGTCTGGTTTGAGAGTGCCTAGTGGGTCCTGAAAACTGACACCCAGAACAGTGGCTTCTGAGTTTTGTTTCCCAGGGAAAAAGCCTGTACAGTGGTTCAGGGTCCTGAGGCCTTAAATTTCAGGGTGCCTCCTGGAATTCCGCCTCTCGCGGGATGCCTCCCAGACGCAATGTGGCACCCGTGCCAACTTGGTCTGGTTTGGTAGTGCCAAGTGGGTCCTGAAAACTGACACCCAGAACAGTGGTTTGTGAGTTTTGTTTCCCAGGGAAAAAGCCTGTACAATCGTTCGGGGTCCTGCGGCCTTAAATTGCCGGGTGCCTCCTGGAGATCCGCCTCTTGCAGGATTTTTCCCAGATGCTATGCGGCACCATTGCCCACTTAGTCTGGTTTGAGAATGCCTAGTGGGTCCTGCAAACTGACACCAAGAACAGTCGCTGCTGAGATTTGTTTCCCAGGAAAAAAGCCTGTACAATGGTTCAGGGTCCTGAGGCCTTAAATGGCCAGGTGCCTCGTCGAATTCCGCCTCTCGCAGGATGCCTTTCAGACGAAGGGTGGCAGCAGTGCCAACTTGGTCTGGTTTGAGAGTGCCAAGTGGGTCCTGAAAACTGACACCCAGAACAGTGTTTTGTGAGTTTTGTTTCCCAGGGAAAAAGCCTGTACAATGGTACAGGGTCCTGCGGCCTTATATTGCCGGGTGTCTCCTAGAATTCTGCCTCACACAGGATGCCTCCCAGATGCAAGGTGGCTGCAGTGCCAACTTGGTCTGGTTTGAGAGTGCCAAGTGGGTGCTGAAAACTGACACCCAGAACAGTGGTTTGTGAGTTTTGTTTCCCAGGGAAAAAGCCTGTACAATGGTTCGGGGTCCTGCGGCCTTAAATTGCCGGGTGCCTCCTGGAGTTCCGCCTCTTGCAGGATTTTTCCCAGATGCTATGCGGCACCATTGCCCACTTAGTCTGGTTTGAGAATGCCTAGTGGGTCCTGCAAACTGACACCAAGAACAGTCGCTGCTGAGATTTGTTTCCCAGGAAAAAAGCCTGTACAATGGTTCAGGGTCCTGAGGCCTTAAATGGCCAGGTGCCTCGTCGAATTCCGCCTCTCGCAGGATGCCTTTCAGATGAAGGGTGGCAGCAGTGCCAACTTGGTCTGGTTTGAGAGTGCCAAGTGGGTCCTGAAAACTGACACCCAGAACAGTGTTTTGTGAGTTTTGTTTCCCAGGGAAAAAGCCTGTACAATGGTTCAGGGTCCTGCGGCCTTATATTGCCGGGTGTCTCCTAGAATTCTGCCTCACACAGGATGCCTCCCAGATGCAAGGTGGCTGCAGTGCCAACTTGGTCTGGTTTGAGAGTGCCAAGTGGGTGCTGAAAACTGACACCCAGAACAGTGGCTTCTGAGTTTTGTTTCCCAGGGAAAAAGCCTGTACAGTGGTTCAGGGTCCTGAGGCCTTAAATTTCAGGGTGCCTCCTGGAATTCCGCCTCTCGCGGGATGCCTCCCAGACGCAATGTGGCACCCGTGCCAACTTGGTCTGGTTTGGTAGTGCCAAGTGGGTCCTGAAAACTGACACCCAGAACAGTGGTTTGTGAGTTTTGTTTCCCAGGGAAAAAGCCTGTACAATCGTTCGGGGTCCTGCGGCCTTAAATTGCCGGGTGCCTCCTGGAGATCCGCCTCTTGCAGGATTTTTCCCAGATGCTATGCGGCACCATTGCCCACTTAGTCTGGTTTGAGAATGCCTAGTGGGTCCTGCAAACTGACACCCAGAACAGTCGCTGCTGAGATTTGTTTCCCAGGAAAAAAGCCTGTACAATGGTTCAGGGTCCTGAGGCCTTAAATGGCCAGGTGCCTCGTCGAATTCCGCCTCTCGCAGGATGCCTTTCAGACGAAGGGTGGCAGCAGTGCCAACTTGGTCTGGTTTGAGAGTGCCAAGTGGGTCCTGAAAACTGACACCCAGAACAGTGTTTTGTGAGTTTTGTTTCCCAGGGAAAAAGCCTGTACAATGGTTCAGGGTCCTGCGGCCTTATATTGCCGGGTGTCTCCTAGAATTCTGCCTCACACAGGATGCCTCCCAGATGCAAGGTGGCTGCAGTGCCAACTTGGTCTGGTTTGAGAGTGCCAAGTGGGTGCTGAAAACTGACACCCAGAACAGTGGCTTCTGAGTTTTGTTTCCCAGGGAAAAAGCCTGTACAGTAGTTCAGGGTCCTGAGGCCTTAAATTTCAGGGTGCCTCCTGGAATTCCGCCTCTCGCGGGATGCCTCCCAGACGCAATGTGGCACCCGTGCCAACTTGGTCTGGTTTGGTAGTGCCAAGTGGGTCCTGAAAACTGACACCCAGAACAGTGGTTTGTGAGTTTTGTTTCCCAGGGAAAAAGCCTGTACAATCGTTCGGGGTCCTGCGGCCTTAAATTGCCGGGTGCCTCCTGGAGATCCGCCTCTTGCAGGATTTTTCCCAGATGCTATGCGGCACCATTGCCCACTTAGTCTGGTTTGAGAGTGTCAAGTGGGTCCTCCAAACTGACACCCAGAACAGTGGCTTCTGAGTTTTGTTTCCCAGGGAAATACCCTGTAGAGTGGTTCAGGGTCCTGCCGCGTTAAATTTCAGGGTGCCTCCTGGAATTCGGCCTCTCGCAGAATGCCTCCCAGACGCAAGCTGTCACAAGTGCCAACATGGTCTCGTTTGAGAGTGCCAAGTGGGTCCTGAAAACTGACACCCAGAACAGTGGCTTCTGAGTTTTGTTTCTCAGGGAAAAACACTGTACAGTGGTTCAGGGTCCTGAGGCCTTAAATGGCCAGGTGCCTCGTCGAATTCCGCCTTTCTCAGGATGCCTCCCAGACGCAAGGTGGCACCCGTGCCAACTTGGTCTGGTTCGAGAGTGCCTAGTGGGTCCTGCAAACTGACACTAAGAACAGTGGCTTCTGAGTTTTGTTTCCCAGGGAAAAAGCGTGTACAGTGGTTCCGGGTCCTGCGGCCTTAAATTTCCGGGTACCTCCTTGAATTCCGCCTCACACAGGATGCCTCCCAGATGCAAGGTGGCACCAGTGCCAACTTGGTCTGGTTTGAGAGTGCCTAGTGGGTCCTGAAAACTGACACCCAGAACAGTGGCTTTTGAGTTTTGTTTCCCAGGGAAAAGGCCTGTAGAGTGGTTCAGGGTCCTGCGGCCTTATATTGCCGGGTGTCTCCTAGAATTCTGCCTCACACAGGATGCCTCCCAGATGCAAGGTGGCTGCAGTGCCAACTTGGTCTGGTTTGAGAGTGCCAAGTGGGTGCTGAAAACTGACACCCAGAACAGTGGCTTCTGAGTTTTGTTTCCCAGGGAAAAAGCCTGTAGAGTGGTTCAGGTTCCTGAGGCCTTAAATTTCAGGGTGCCTCCTGGAATTCCGCCTCTCGCGGGATGCCTCCCAGACGCAATGTGGCACCCGTGCCAACTTGGTCTGGTTTGGTAGTGCCAAGTGGGTCCTGAAAACTGACACCCAGAACAGTGGTTTGTGAGTTTTGTTTCCCAGGGAAAAAGCCTGTACAATGGTTCAGGGTCCTGCGGCCTTATATTGCCGGGTGCCTCCTGGAGATCCGCCTCTTGCAGGATTTTTCCCAGATGCTATGCGGCACCATTGCCCACTTAGTCTGGTTTGAGAGTGTCAAGTGGGTCCTCCAAACTGACACCCAGAACAGTGGCTTTTGAGTTTTGTTTCCCAGGGAAATACCCTGTAGAGTGGTTCAGGGTCCTGCCGCGTTAAATTTCAGGGTGCCTCCTGGAATTCGGCCTCTCGCAGAATGCCTCCCAGACGCAAGCTGTCACAAGTGCCAACATGGTCTCGTTTGAGAGTGCCAAGTGGGTCCTGAAAACTGACACCCAGAACAGTGGCTTCTGAGTTTTGTTTCCCAGGGAAAAGGCCTGTAGAGTGGTTCAGGGTCCTGCGGCCTTATATTGCCGGGTGTCTCCTAGAATTCTGCCTCACACAGGATGCCTCCCAGATGCAAGGTGGCTGCAGTGCCAACTTGGTCTGGTTTGAGAGTGCCAAGTGGGTGCTGAAAACTGACACCCAGAACAGTGGCTTCTGAGTTTTGTTTCCCAGGGAAAAAGCCTGTACAGTGGTTCAGGGTCCTGAGGCCTTAAATTTCAGGGTGCCTCCTGGAATTCCGCCTCTCGCGGGATGCCTCCCAGACGCAATGTGGCACCCGTGCCAACTTGGTCTGGTTTGGTAGTGCCAAGTGGGTCCTGAAAACTGACACCCAGAACAGTGGTTTGTGAGTTTTGTTTCCCAGGGAAAAAGCCTGTACAATCGTTCGGGGTCCTGCGGCCTTAAATTGCCGGGTGCCTCCTGGAGATCCGCCTCTTGCAGGATTTTTCCCAGATGCTATGCGGCACCATTGCCCACTTAGTCTGGTTTGAGAATGCCTAGTGGGTCCTGCAAACTGACACCAAGAACAGTCGCTGCTGAGATTTGTTTCCCAGGAAAAAAGCCTGTACAATGGTTCAGGGTCCTGAGGCCTTAAATGGCCAGGTGCCTCCTGGAATTCCGCCTCTCGCAGGATGCCTTTCAGACGAAGGGTGGCAGCAGTGCCAACTTGGTCTGGTTTGAGAGTGCCAAGTGGGTCCTGAAAACTGACACCCAGAACAGTGGTTTGTGAGTTTTGTTTCCCAGGGAAAAAGCCTGTACAATCGTTCGGGGTCCTGCGGCCTTATATTGCCGGGTGCCTCCTGGAGATCCGCCTCTTGTAGGATTTTTCCCAGATGCTATGCGGCACCATTGCCCACTTAGTCTGGTTTGAGAGTGTCAAGTGGGTCCTCCAAACTGACACCCAGAACAGTGGCTTCTGAGTTTTGTTACCCAGGGAAATACCCTGTAGAGTGGTTCAGGGTCCTGCCGCGTTAAATTTCAGGGTGCCTCCTGGAATTCGGCCTCTCGCAGAATGCCTCCCAGACGCAAGCTGTCACAAGTGCCAACATGGTCTCGTTTGAGAGTGCCAAGTGGGTCCTGAAAACTGACACCCAGAACAGTGGCTTCTGAGTTTTGTTTCCCAGGGAAAAAGCCTGTACAGTGGTTCAGGGTCCTGAGGCCTTAAATTTCAGGGTGCCTCCTGGAATTCCGCCTCTCGCGGGATGCCTCCCAGACGCAATGTGGCACCCGTGCCAACTTGGTCTGGTTTGGTAGTGCCAAGTGGGTCCTGAAAACTGACACCCAGAACAGTGGTTTGTGAGTTTTGTTTCCCAGGGAAAAAGCCTGTACAATCGTTCGGGGTCCTGCGGCCTTAAATTGCCGGGTGCCTCCTGGAGATCTGCCTCTTGCAGGATTTTTCCCAGATGCTATGCGGCACCATTGCCCACTTAGTCTGGTTTGAGAATGCCTAGTGGGTCCTGCAAACTGACACCAAGAACAGTCGCTGCTGAGATTTGTTTCCCAGGAAAAAAGCCTGTACAAAGGTTCAGGGTCCTGAGGCCTTAAATGGCCAGGTGCCTCGTCGAATTCCGCCTCTCGCAGGATGCCTTTCAGACGAAGGGTGGCAGCAGTGCCAACTTGGTCTGGTTTGAGAGTGCCAAGTGGGTCCTGAAAAATGACACCCAGAACAGTGGTTTGTGAGTTTTGTTTCCCAGGGAAAAAGCCTGTACAATCGTTCGGGGTCCTGCGGCTTTATATTGCCGGGTGCCTCCTGGAGATCCGCCTCTTGCAGGATTTTTCCCAGATGCTATGCGGCACCATTGCCCACTTAGTCTGGTTTGAGAGTGTCAAGTGGGTCCTCCAAACTGACACCCAGAACAGTGGCTTTTGAGTTTTGTTTCCCAGGGAAATACCCTGTAGAGTGGTTCAGGGTCCTGCCGCGTTAAATTTCAGGGTGCCTCCTGGAATTCGGCCTCTCGCAGAATGCCTCCCAGACGCAAGCTGTCACAAGTGCCAACATGGTCTCGTTTGAGAGTGCCAAGTGGGTCCTGAAAACTGACACCCAGAACAGTGGCTTCTGAGTTTTGTTTCCCAGGGAAAAAGCCTGTACAGTGGTTCAGGGTCCTGAGGCCTTAAATTTCAGGGTGCCTCCTGGAATTCCGCCTCTCGCGGGATGCCTCCCAGACGCAATGTGGCACCCGTGCCAACTTGGTCTGGTTTGGTAGTGCCAAGTGGGTCCTGAAAACTGACACCCAGAACAGTGGTTTGTGAGTTTTGTTTCCCAGGGAAAAAGCCTGTACAATCGTTCGGGGTCCTGCGGCCTTAAATTGCCGGGTGCCTCCTGGAGATCCGCCTCTTGCAGGATTTTTCCCAGATGCTATGCGGCACCATTGCCCACTTAGTCTGGTTTGAGAATGCCTAGTGGGTCCTGCAAACTGACACCAAGAACAGTCGCTGCTGAGATTTGTTTCCCAGGAAAAAAGCCTGTTCAAAGGTTCAGGGTCCTGAGGCCTTAAATGGCCAGGTGCCTCGTCGAATTCCGCCTCTCGCAGGATGCCTTTCAGACGAAGGGTGGCAGCAGTGCCAACTTGGTCTGGTTTGAGAGTGCCAAGTGGGTCCTGAAAACTGACACCCAGAACAGTGTTTTGTGAGTTTTGTTTCCCAGGGAAAAAGCCTGTACAATGGTTCAGGGTCCTGCGGCCTTATATTGCCGGGTGTCTCCTAGAATTCTGCCTCACACAGGATGCCTCCCAGATGCAAGGTGGCTGCAGTGCCAACTTGGTCTGGTTTGAGAGTGCCAAGTGGGTGCTGAAAACTGACACCCAGAACAGTGGCTTCTGAGTTTTGTTTCCCAGGGAAAAAGCCTGTACAGTGGTTCAGGGTCCTGAGGCCTTAAATTTCAGGGTGCCTCCTGGAATTCCGCCTCTCGCGGGATGCCTCCCAGACGCAATGTGGCACCCGTGCCAACTTGGTCTGGTTTGGTAGTGCCAAGTGGGTCCTGAAAACTGACACCCAGAACAGTGGTTTGTGAGTTTTGTTTCCCAGGGAAAAAGCCTGTACAATCGTTCGGGGTCCTGCGGCCTTAAATTGCCGGGTGCCTCCTGGAGATCCGCCTCTTGCAGGATTTTTCCCAGATGCTATGCGGCACCATTGCCCACTTAGTCTGGTTTGAGAGTGTCAAGTGGGTCCTCCAAACTGACACCCAGAACAGTGGCTTCTGAGTTTTGTTTCCCAGGGAAATACCCTGTAGAGTGGTTCAGGGTCCTGCCGCGTTAAATTTCAGGGTGCCTCCTGGAATTCGGCCTCTCGCAGAATGCCTCCCAGACGCAAGCTGTCACAAGTGCCAACATGGTCTCGTTTGAGAGTGCCAAGTGGGTCCTGAAAACTGACACCCAGAACAGTGGCTTCTGAGTTTTGTTTCTCAGGGAAAAACACTGTACAGTGGTTCAGGGTCCTGAGGCCTTAAATGGCCAGGTGCCTCGTCGAATTCCGCCTTTCTCAGGATGCCTCCCAGACGCAAGGTGGCACCCGTGCCAACTTGGTCTGGTTCGAGAGTGCCTAGTGGGTCCTGCAAACTGACACTAAGAACAGTGGCTTCTGAGTTTTGTTTCCCAGGGAAAAAGCGTGTACAGTGGTTCCGGGTCCTGCGGGCTTAAATTTCAGGGTGCCTCCTTGAATTCCGCCTCACACAGGATGCCTCCCAGATGCAAGGTGGCACCAGTGCCAACTTGGTCTGGTTTGAGAGTGCCTAGTGGGTCCTGAAAACTGACACCCAGAACAGTGGCTTTTGAGTTTTGTTTCCCAGGGAAAAGGCCTGTAGAGTGGTTCAGGGTCCTGCGGCCTTATATTGCCGGGTGTCTCCTAGAATTCTGCCTCACACAGGATGCCTCCCAGATGCAAGGTGGCTGCAGTGCCAACTTGGTCTGGTTTGAGAGTGCCAAGTGGGTGCTGAAAACTGACACCCAGAACAGTGGCTTCTGAGTTTTGTTTCCCAGGGAAAAAGCCTGTAGAGTGGTTCAGGTTCCTGAGGCCTTAAATTTCAGGGTGCCTCCTGGAATTCCGCCTCTCGCGGGATGCCTCCCAGACGCAATGTGGCACCCGTGCCAACTTGGTCTGGTTTGGTAGTGCCAAGTGGGTCCTGAAAACTGACACCCAGAACAGTGGTTTGTGAGTTTTGTTTCCCAGGGAAAAAGCCTGTACAATGGTTCAGGGTCCTGCGGCCTTATATTGCCGGGTGCCTCCTGGAGATCCGCCTCTTGCAGGATTTTTCCCAGATGCTATGCGGCACCATTGCCCACTTAGTCTGGTTTGAGAGTGTCAAGTGGGTCCTCCAAACTGACACCCAGAACAGTGGCTTTTGAGTTTTGTTTCCCAGGGAAATACCCTGTAGAGTGGTTCAGGGTCCTGCCGCGTTAAATTTCAGGGTGCCTCCTGGAATTCGGCCTCTCGCAGAATGCCTCCCAGACGCAAGCTGTCACAAGTGCCAACATGGTCTCGTTTGAGAGTGCCAAGTGGGTCCTGAAAACTGACACCCAGAACAGTGGCTTCTGAGTTTTGTTTCCCAGGGAAAAGGCCTGTAGAGTGGTTCAGGGTCCTGCGGCCTTATATTGCCGGGTGTCTCCTAGAATTCTGCCTCACACAGGATGCCTCCCAGATGCAAGGTGGCTGCAGTGCCAACTTGGTCTGGTTTGAGAGTGCCAAGTGGGTGCTGAAAACTGACACCCAGAACAGTGGCTTCTGAGTTTTGTTTCCCAGGGAAAAAGCCTGTACAGTGGTTCAGGGTCCTGAGGCCTTAAATTTCAGGGTGCCTCCTGGAATTCCGCCTCTCGCGGGATGCCTCCCAGACGCAATGTGGCACCCGTGCCAACTTGGTCTGGTTTGGTAGTGCCAAGTGGGTCCTGAAAACTGACACCCAGAACAGTGGTTTGTGAGTTTTGTTTCCCAGGGAAAAAGCCTGTACAATCGTTCGGGGTCCTGCGGCCTTAAATTGCCGGGTGCCTCCTGGAGATCCGCCTCTTGCAGTATTTTTCCCAGATGCTATGCGGCACCATTGCCCACTTAGTCTGGTTTGAGAATGCCTAGTGGGTCCTGCAAACTGACACCAAGAACAGTCGCTGCTGAGATTTGTTTCCCAGGAAAAAAGCCTGTACAATGGTTCAGGGTCCTGAGGCCTTAAATGGCCAGGTGCCTCCTGGAATTCCGCCTCTCGCAGGATGCCTTTCAGACGAAGGGTGGCAGCAGTGCCAACTTGGTCTGGTTTGAGAGTGCCAAGTGGGTCCTGAAAACTGACACCCAGAACAGTGGTTTGTGAGTTTTGTTTCCCAGGGAAAAAGCCTGTACAATCGTTCGGGGTCCTGCGGCCTTATATTGCCGGGTGCCTCCTGGAGATCCGCCTCTTGTAGGATTTTTCCCAGATGCTATGCGGCACCATTGCCCACTTAGTCTGGTTTGAGAGTGTCAAGTGGGTCCTCCAAACTGACACCCAGAACAGTGGCTTCTGAGTTTTGTTACCCAGGGAAATACCCTGTAGAGTGGTTCAGGGTCCTGCCGCGTTAAATTTCAGGGTGCCTCCTGGAATTCGGCCTCTCGCAGAATGCCTCCCAGACGCAAGCTGTCACAAGTGCCAACATGGTCTCGTTTGAGAGTGCCAAGTGGGTCCTGAAAACTGACACCCAGAACAGTGGCTTCTGAGTTTTGTTTCCCAGGGAAAAACACTGTACAGTGGTTCAGGGTCCTGAGGCCTTAAATTTCAGGGTGCCTCCTGGAATTCCGCCTCTCGCGGGATGCCTCCCAGACGCAATGTGGCACCCGTGCCAACTTGGTCTGGTTTGGTAGTGCCAAGTGGGTCCTGAAAACTGACACCCAGAACAGTGGTTTGTGAGTTTTGTTTCCCAGGGAAAAAGCCTGTACAATCGTTCGGGGTCCTGCGGCCTTAAATTGCCGGGTGCCTCCTGGAGATCTGCCTCTTGCAGGATTTTTCCCAGATGCTATGCGGCACCATTGCCCACTTAGTCTGGTTTGAGAATGCCTAGTGGGTCCTGCAAACTGACACCAAGAACAGTCGCTGCTGAGATTTGTTTCCCAGGAAAAAAGCCTGTACAAAGGTTCAGGGTCCTGAGGCCTTAAATGGCCAGGTGCCTCGTCGAATTCCGCCTCTCGCAGGATGCCTTTCAGACGAAGGGTGGCAGCAGTGCCAACTTGGTCTGGTTTGAGAGTGCCAAGTGGGTCCTGAAAACTGACACCCAGAACAGTGGTTTGTGAGTTTTGTTTCCCAGGGAAAAAGCCTGTACAATCGTTCGGGGTCCTGCGGCTTTATATTGCCGGGTGCCTCCTGGAGATCCGCCTCTTGCAGGATTTTTCCCAGATGCTATGCGGCACCATTGCCCACTTAGTCTGGTTTGAGAGTGTCAAGTGGGTCCTCCAAACTGACACCCAGAACAGTGGCTTTTGAGTTTTGTTTCCCAGGGAAATACCCTGTAGAGTGGTTCAGGGTCCTGCCGCGTTAAATTTCAGGGTGCCTCCTGGAATTCGGCCTCTCGCAGAATGCCTCCCAGACGCAAGCTGTCACAAGTGCCAACATGGTCTCGTTTGAGAGTGCCAAGTGGGTCCTGAAAACTGACACCCAGAACAGTGGCTTCTGAGTTTTGTTTCCCAGGGAAAAAGCCTGTACAGTGGTTCAGGGTCCTGAGGCCTTAAATTTCAGGGTGCCTCCTGGAATTCCGCCTCTCGCGGGATGCCTCCCAGACGCAATGTGGCACCCGTGCCAACTTGGTCTGGTTTGGTAGTGCCAAGTGGGTCCTGAAAACTGACACCCAGAACAGTGGTTTGTGAGTTTTGTTTCCCAGGGAAAAAGCCTGTACAATCGTTCGGGGTCCTGCGGCCTTAAATTGCCGGGTGCCTCCTGGAGATCCGCCTCTTGCAGGATTTTTCCCAGATGCTATGCGGCACCATTGCCCACTTAGTCTGGTTTGAGAATGCCTAGTGGGTCCTGCAAACTGACACCAAGAACAGTCGCTGCTGAGATTTGTTTCCCAGGAAAAAAGCCTGTTCAAAGGTTCAGGGTCCTGAGGCCTTAAATGGCCAGGTGCCTCGTCGAATTCCGCCTCTCGCAGGATGCCTTTCAGACGAAGGGTGGCAGCAGTGCCAACTTGGTCTGGTTTGAGAGTGCCAAGTGGGTCCTGAAAACTGACACCCAGAACAGTGGTTTGTGAGTTTTGTTTCCCAGGGAAAATCCTGTACAATCGTTCGGGGTCCTGCGGCCTTATATTGCCGGGTGCCTCCTGGAGATCCGCCTCTTGCAGGATTTTTCCCAGATGCTATGCGGCACCATTGCCCACTTAGTCTGGTTTGAGAGTGTCAAGTGGGTCCTCCAAACTGACACCCAGAACAGTGGCTTTTGAGTTTTGTTTCCCAGGGAAATACCCTGTAGAGTGGTTCAGGGTCCTGCCGCGTTAAATTTCAGGGTGCCTCCTGGAATTCGGCCTCTCGCAGAATGCCTCCCAGACGCAAGCTGTCACAAGTGCCAACATGGTCTCGTTTGAGAGTGCCTAGTGGGTCCTGCAAACTGACACTAAGAACAGTGGTTTGTGAGTTTTGTTTCCCAGGGAAAAAGCGTGTACAGTGGTTCCGGGTCCTGCGGCCTTAAATTTCCGGGTGCCTCCTTGAATTCCGCCTCTCGCAGGATGCCTTTCAGACGAAGGGTGGCAGCAGTGCCAACTTGGTCTGGTTTGAGAGTGCCAAGTGGGTCCTGAAAACTGACACCCAGAACAGTGGTTTGTGAGTTTTGTTTCCCAGGGAAAAAGCCTGTACAATCGTTCGGGGTCCTGCGGCCTTAAATTGCCGGGTGCCTCCTGGAGATCCGCCTCTTGCAGGATTTTTCCCAGATGCTATGCGGCACCATTGCCCACTTAGTCTGGTTTGAGAATGCCTAGTGGGTCCTGCAAACTGACACCAAGAACAGTCGCTGCTGAGATTTGTTTCCCAGGAAAAAAGCCTGTACAATGGTTCAGGGTCCTGAGGCCTTAAATGGCCAGGTGCCTCCTGGAATTCCGCCTCTCGCAGGATGCCTTTCAGACGAAGGGTGGCAGCAGTGCCAACTTGGTCTGGTTTGAGAGTGCCAAGTGGGTCCTGAAAACTGACACCCAGAACAGTGTTTTGTGAGTTTTGTTTCCCAGGGAAAAAGCCTGTACAATCGTTCGGGGTCCTGCGGCTTTATATTGCCGGGTGCCTCCTGGAGATCCGCCTCTTGCAGGATTTTTCCCAGATGCTATGCGGCACCATTGCCCACTTAGTCTGGTTTGAGAGTGTCAAGTGGGTCCTCCAAACTGACACCCAGAACAGTGGCTTTTGAGTTTTGTTTCCCAGGGAAATACCCTGTAGAGTGGTTCAGGGTCCTGCCGCGTTAAATTTCAGGGTGCCTCCTGGAATTCGGCCTCTCGCAGAATGCCTCCCAGACGCAAGCTGTCACAAGTGCCAACATGGTCTCGTTTGAGAGTGCCAAGTGGGTCCTGAAAACTGACACCCAGAACAGTGGCTTCTGAGTTTTGTTTCCCAGGGAAAAAGCCTGTACAGTGGTTCAGGGTCCTGAGGCCTTAAATTTCAGGGTGCCTCCTGGAATTCCGCCTCTCGCGGGATGCCTCCCAGACGCAAGGTGGCACCCGTGCCAACTTGGTCTGGTTTGGTAGTGCCAAGTGGGTCCTGAAAACTGACACCCAGAACAGTGGCTTCTGAGTTTTGTTTCCCAGGGAAAAAGCCTGTACAATCGTTCGGGGTCCTGCGGCCTTAAATTGCCGGGTGCCTCCTGGAGATCCGCCTCTTGCAGGATTTTTCCCAGATGCTATGCGGCACCATTGCCCACTTAGTCTGGTTTGAGAATGCCTAGTGGGTCCTGCAAACTGACACCAAGAACAGTCGCTGCTGAGATTTGTTTCCCAGGAAAAAAGCCTGTACAATGGTTCAGGGTCCTGAGGCCTTAAATGGCCAGGTGCCTCCTGGAATTCCGCCTCTCGCAGGATGCCTTTCAGACGAAGGGTGGCAGCAGTGCCAACTTGGTCTGGTTTGAGAGTGCCAAGTGGGTCCTGAAAACTGACACCCAGAACAGTGGTTTGTGAGTTTTGTTTCCCAGGGAAAAAGCCTGTACAATCGTTCGGGGTCCTGCGGCCTTATATTGCCGGGTGCCTCCTGGAGATCCGCCTCTTGTAGGATTTTTCCCAGATGCTATGCGGCACCATTGCCCACTTAGTCTGGTTTGAGAGTGTCAAGTGGGTCCTCCAAACTGACACCCAGAACAGTGGCTTCTGAGTTTTGTTTCCCAGGGAAATACCCTGTAGAGTGGTTCAGGGTCCTGCCGCGTTAAATTTCAGGGTGCCTCCTGGAATTCGGCCTCTCGCAGAATGCCTCCCAGACGCAAGCTGTCACAAGTGCCAACATGGTCTCGTTTGAGAGTGCCAAGTGGGTCCTGAAAACTGACACCCAGAACAGTGGCTTCTGAGTTTTGTTTCCCAGGGAAAAACACTGTACAGTGGTTCAGGGTCCTGAGGCCTTAAATTTCAGGGTGCCTCCTGGAATTCCGCCTCTCGCGGGATGCCTCCCAGACGCAATGTGGCACCCGTGCCAACTTGGTCTGGTTTGGTAGTGCCAAGTGGGTCCTGAAAACTGACACCCAGAACAGTGGTTTGTGAGTTTTGTTTCCCAGGGAAAAAGCCTGTACAATCGTTCGGGGTCCTGCGGCCTTAAATTGCCGGGTGCCTCCTGGAGATCTGCCTCTTGCAGGATTTTTCCCAGATGCTATGCGGCACCATTGCCCACTTAGTCTGGTTTGAGAATGCCTAGTGGGTCCTGCAAACTGACACCAAGAACAGTCGCTGCTGAGATTTGTTTCCCAGGAAAAAAGCCTGTACAAAGGTTCAGGGTCCTGAGGCCTTAAATGGCCAGGTGCCTCGTCGAATTCCGCCTCTCGCAGGATGCCTTTCAGACGAAGGGTGGCAGCAGTGCCAACTTGGTCTGGTTTGAGAGTGCCAAGTGGGTCCTGAAAACTGACACCCAGAACAGTGTTTTGTGAGTTTTGTTTCCCAGGGAAAAAGCCTGTACAATCGTTCGGGGTCCTGCGGCTTTATATTGCCGGGTGCCTCCTGGAGATCCGCCTCTTGCAGGATTTTTCCCAGATGCTATGCGGCACCATTGCCCACTTAGTCTGGTTTGAGAGTGTCAAGTGGGTCCTCCAAACTGACACCCAGAACAGTGGCTTTTGAGTTTTGTTTCCCAGGGAAATACCCTGTAGAGTGGTTCAGGGTCCTGCCGCGTTAAATTTCAGGGTGCCTCCTGGAATTCGGCCTCTCGCAGAATGCCTCCCAGACGCAAGCTGTCACAAGTGCCAACATGGTCTCGTTTGAGAGTGCCAAGTGGGTCCTGAAAACTGACACCCAGAACAGTGGCTTCTGAGTTTTGTTTCCCAGGGAAAAAGCCTGTACAGTGGTTCAGGGTCCTGAGGCCTTAAATTTCAGGGTGCCTCCTGGAATTCCGCCTCTCGCGGGATGCCTCCCAGACGCAATGTGGCACCCGTGCCAACTTGGTCTGGTTTGGTAGTGCCAAGTGGGTCCTGAAAACTGACACCCAGAACAGTGGTTTGTGAGTTTTGTTTCCCAGGGAAAAAGCCTGTACAATCGTTCGGGGTCCTGCGGCCTTAAATTGCCGGGTGCCTCCTGGAGATCCGCCTCTTGCAGGATTTTTCCCAGATGCTATGCGGCACCATTGCCCACTTAGTCTGGTTTGAGAATGCCTAGTGGGTCCTGCAAACTGACACCAAGAACAGTCGCTGCTGAGATTTGTTTCCCAGGAAAAAAGCCTGTTCAAAGGTTCAGGGTCCTGAGGCCTTAAATGGCCAGGTGCCTCGTCGAATTCCGCCTCTCGCAGGATGCCTTTCAGACGAAGGGTGGCAGCAGTGCCAACTTGGTCTGGTTTGAGAGTGCCAAGTGGGTCCTGAAAACTGACACCCAGAACAGTGGTTTGTGAGTTTTGTTTCCCAGGGAAAATCCTGTACAATCGTTCGGGGTCCTGCGGCCTTATATTGCCGGGTGCCTCCTGGAGATCCGCCTCTTGCAGGATTTTTCCCAGATGCTATGCGGCACCATTGCCCACTTAGTCTGGTTTGAGAGTGTCAAGTGGGTCCTCCAAACTGACACCCAGAACAGTGGCTTTTGAGTTTTGTTTCCCAGGGAAATACCCTGTAGAGTGGTTCAGGGTCCTGCCGCGTTAAATTTCAGGGTGCCTCCTAGAATTCGGCCTCTCGCAGAATGCCTCCCAGACGCAAGCTGTCACAAGTGCCAACATGGTCTCGTTTGAGAGTGCCAAGTGGGTCCTGAAAACTGACACCCAGAACAGTGGCTTCTGAGTTTTGTTTCCCAGGGAAAAACACTGTACAGTGGTTCAGGGTCCTGAGGCCTTAAATGGCCAGGTGCCTCGTCGAATTCCGCCTTTCTCAGGATGCCTCCCAGACGCAAGGTGGCACCCGTGCCAACTTGGTCTGGTTTGAGAGTGCCTAGTGGGTCCTGCAAACTGACACTAAGAACAGTGGTTTGTGAGTTTTGTTTCCCAGGGAAAAAGCGTGTACAGTGGTTCCGGGTCCTGCGGCCTTAAATTTCCGGGTGCCTCCTTGAATTCCGCCTCACACAGGATGCCTCCCAGATGCAAGGTGGCACCAGTGCCAACTTGGTCTGGTTTGAGAGTGCCTAGTGGGTCCTGAAAACTGACACCCAGAACAGTGGCTTTTGAGTTTTGTTTCCCAGGGAAAAAGCCTGTACAATCGTTCGGGGTCCTGCGGCCTTATATTGCCGGGTGCCTCCTGGAGATCCGCCTCTTGTAGGATTTTTCCCAGATGCTATGCGGCACCATTGCCCACTTAGTCTGGTTTGAGAGTGTCAAGTGGGTCCTCCAAACTGACACCCAGAACAGTGGCTTCTGAGTTTTGTTTCCCAGGGAAATACCCTGTAGAGTGGTTCAGGGTCCTGCCGCGTTAAATTTCAGGGTGCCTCCTGGAATTCGGCCTCTCGCAGAATGCCTCCCAGACGCAAGCTGTCACAAGTGCCAACATGGTCTCGTTTGAGAGTGCCTAGTGGGTCCTGCAAACTGACACTAAGAACAGTGGTTTGTGAGTTTTGTTTCCCAGGGAAAAAGCGTGTACAGTGGTTCCGGGTCCTGCGGCCTTAAATTTCCGGGTGCCTCCTTGAATTCCGCCTCACACAGGATGCCTCCCAGATGCAAGGTGGCACCAGTGCCAACTTGGTCTGGTTTGAGAGTGCCTAGTGGGTCCTGAAAACTGACACCCAGAACAGTGGCTTCTGAGTTTTGTTTCCCAGGGAAAAAGCCTGTACAGTGGTTCAGGGTCCTGAGGCCTTAAATTTCAGGGTGCCTCCTGGAATTCCGCCTCTCGCGGGATGCCTCCCAGACGCAAGGTGGCACCCGTGCCAACTTGGTCTGGTTTGGTAGTGCCAAGTGGGTCCTGAAAACTGACACCCAGAACAGTGGCTTCTGAGTTTTGTTTCCCAGGGAAAAAGCCTGTACAGTGGTTCAGGGTCCTGAGGCCTTAAATTTCAGGGTGCCTCCTGGAATTCCGCCTCTCGCGGGATGCCTCCCAGACGCAAGGTGGCACCCGTGCCAACTTGGTCTGGTTTGGTAGTGCCAAGTGGGTCCTGAAAACTGACACCCAGAACAGTGGTTTGTGAGTTTTGTTTCCCAGGGAAAAAGCCTGTACAATCGTTCGGGGTCCTGCGGCCTTAAATTGCCGGGTGCCTCCTGGAGATCCGCCTCTTGCAGGATTTTTCCCAGATGCTATGCGGCACCATTGCCCACTTAGTCTGGTTTGAGAATGCCTAGTGGGTCCTGCAAACTGACACCAAGAACAGTCGCTGCTGAGATTTGTTTCCCAGGAAAAAAGCCTGTACAAAGGTTCAGGGTCCTGAGGCCTTAAATGGCCAGGTGCCTCGTCGAATTCCGCCTCTCGCAGGATGCCTTTCAGACGAAGGGTGGCAGCAGTGCCAACTTGGTCTGGTTTGAGAGTGCCAAGTGGGTCCTGAAAACTGACACCCAGAACAGTGGTTTGTGAGTTTTGTTTCCCAGGGAAAAAGCCTGTACAATCGTTCGGGGTCCTGCGGCCTTATATTGCCGGGTGCCTCCTGGAGATCCGCCTCTTGCAGGATTTTTCCCAGATGCTATGCGGCACCATTGCCCACTTAGTCTGGTTTGAGAGTGTCAAGTGGGTCCTCCAAACTGACACCCAGAACAGTGGCTGCTGAGATTTGTTTCCCAGGAAAAAAGCCTGTACAATGGTTCAGGGTCCTGAGGCCTTAAATGGCCAGGTGCCTCGTCGAATTCCGCCTCTCGCAGGATGCCTTTCAGACGAAGGGTGGCAGCAGTGCCAACTTAGTCTGGTTTGAGAGTGCCAAGTGGGTCCTGAAAACTGACACCCAGAACAGTGTTTTGTGAGTTTTGTTTCCCAGGGAAAAAGCCTGTACAATGGTTCAGGGTCCTGCGGCCTTATATTGCCGGGTGTCTCCTAGAATTCTGCCTCACACAGGATGCCTCCCAGATGCAAGGTGGCTGCAGTGCCAACTTGGTCTGGTTTGAGAGTGCCAAGTGGGTGCTGAAAACTGACACCCAGAACAGTGGCTTCTGAGTTTTGTTTCCCAGGGAAAAAGCCTGTACAGTGGTTCAGGGTCCTGAGGCCTTAAATTTCAGGGTGCCTCCTGGAATTCCGCCTCTCGCGGGATGCCTCCCAGACGCAATGTGGCACCCGTGCCAACTTGGTCTGGTTTGGTAGTGCCAAGTGGGTCCTGAAAACTGACACCCAGAACAGTGGTTTGTGAGTTTTGTTTCCCAGGAAAAAAGCCTGTAAAATCGTTCGGGGTCCTGCGGCCTGAAATTGCCGGGTGCCTCCTGGAGATCTGCCTCTTGCAGGATTTTTCCCAGATGCTATGTGGCACCATTGCCCACTTAGTCTGGTTTGAGAATGCCTAGTGGGTCCTGCAAACTGACACCAAGAACAGTCGCTGCTGAGATTTGTTTCCCAGGAAAAAAGCCTGTACAAAGGTTCAGGGTCCTGAGGCCTTAAATGGCCAGGTGCCTCGTCGAATTCCGCCTCTCGCAGGATGCCTTTCAGACGAAGGGTGGCAGCAGTGCCAACTTGGTCTGGTTTGAGAGTGCCAAGTGGGTCCTGAAAACTGACACCCAGAACAGTGGTTTGTGAGTTTTGTTTCCCAGGGAAAAAGCCTGTACAATCGTTCGGGGTCCTGCGGCCTTATATTGCCGGGTGCCTCCTGGAGATCCGCCTCTTGCAGGATTTTTCCCAGATGCTATGCGGCACCATTGCCCACTTAGTCTGGTTTGAGAGTGTCAAGTGGGTCCTCCAAACTGACACCCAGAACAGTGGCTTTTGAGTTTTGTTTCCCAGGGAAATACCCTGTAGAGTGGTTCAGGGTCCTGCCGCGTTAAATTTCAGGGTGCCTCCTGGAATTCGGCCTCTCGCAGAATGCCTCCCAGACGCAAGCTGTCACAAGTGCCAACATGGTCTCGTTTGAGAGTGCCAAGTGGGTCCTGAAAACTGACACCCAGAACAGTGGCTTCTGAGTTTTGTTTCCCAGGGAAAAGGCCTGTAGAGTGGTTCAGGGTCCTGCGGCCTTATATTGCCAGGTGTCTCCTAGAATTCTGCCTCACACAGGATGCCTCCCAGATGCAAGGTGGCTGCAGTGCCAACTTGGTCTGGTTTGAGAGTGCCAAGTGGGTGCTGAAAACTGACACCCAGAACAGTGGCTTCTGAGTTTTGTTTCCCAGGGAAAAAGCCTGTACAGTGGTTCAGGGTCCTGAGGCCTTAAATTTCAGGGTGCCTCCTGGAATTCCGCCTCTCACGGGATGCCTCCCAGACGCAATGTGGCACCCGTGCCAACTTGGTCTGGTTTGGTAGTGCCAAGTGGGTCCTGAAAACTGACACCCAGAACAGTGGTTTGTGAGTTTTGTTTCCCAGGGAAAAAGCCTGTACAATCGTTCGGGGTCCTGCGGCCTTAAATTGCTGGGTGCCTCCTGGAGATCCGCCTCTTGCAGGATTTTTCCCAGATGCTATGCGGCACCATTGCCCACTTAGTCTGGTTTGAGAATGCCTAGTGGGTCCTGCAAACTGACACCAAGAACAGTCGCTGCTGAGATTTGTTTCCCAGGAAAAAAGCCTGTACAAAGGTTCAGGGTCCTGAGGCCTTAAATGGCCAGGTGCCTCGTCGAATTCCGCCTCTCGCAGGATGCCTTTCAGACGAAGGGTGGCAGCAGTGCCAACTTGGTCTGGTTTGAGAGTGCCAAGTGGGTCCTGAAAACTGACACCCAGAACAGTGGTTTGTGAGTTTTGTTTCCCAGGGAAAAAGCCTGTACAATCGTTCGGGGTCCTGCGGCCTTAAATTGCCGGGTGCCTCCTGGAGATCCGCCTCTTGCAGGATTTTTCCCAGATGCTATGCGGCACCATTGCCCACTTAGTCTGGTTTGAGAATGCCTAGTGGGTCCTGCAAACTGACACCAAGAACAGTCGCTGCTGAGATTTGTTTCCCAGGAAAAAAGCCTGTACAATGGTTCAGGGTCCTGAGGCCTTAAATGGCCAGGTGCCTCGTCGAATTCCGCCTCTCGCAGGATGCCTTTCAGACGAAGGGTGGCAGCAGTGCCAACTTGGTCTGGTTTGAGAGTGCCAAGTGGGTCCTGAAAACTGACACCCAGAACAGTGTTTTGTGAGTTTTGTTTCCCAGGGAAAAACCCTGTACAATGGTTCAGGGTCCTGCGGCCTTATATTGCCGGGTGTCTCCTAGAATTCTGCCTCACACAGGATGCCTCCCAGACGAAGGGTGGCAGCAGTGCCAACTTGGTCTGGTTTGAGAGTGCCAAGTGGGTCCTGAAAACTGACACCCAGAACAGTGGCTTCTGAGTTTTGTTTCCCAGGGAAAAAGCCTGTACAGTGGTTCAGGGTCCTGAGGCCTTAAATTTCAGGGTGCCTCCTGGAATTCCGCCTCTCGCGGGATGCCTCCCAGACGCAAGGTGGCACCCGTGCCAACTTGGTCTGGTTTGGTAGTGCCAAGTGGGTCCTGAAAACTGACACCCAGAACAGTGTTTTGTGAGTTTTGTTTCCCAGGGAAAAAGCCTGTACAATCGTTCGGGGTCCTGCGGCCTTAAATTGCCGGGTGCCTCCTGGAGATCCGCCTCTTGCAGGATTTTTCCCAGATGCTATGCGGCACCATTGCCCACTTAGTCTGGTTTGAGAATGCCTAGTGGGTCCTGCAAACTGACACCAAGAACAGTAGCTGCTGAGATTTGTTTCCCAGGAAAAAAGCCTGTACAATGGTTCAGGGTCCTGAGGCCTTAAATGGCCAGGTGCCTCCTGGAATTCCGCCTCTCGCAGGATGCCTTTCAGACGAAGGGTGGCAGCAGTGCCAACTTGGTCTGGTTTGAGAGTGCCAAGTGGGTCCTGAAAACTGACACCCAGAACAGTGGTTTGTGAGTTTTGTTTCCCAGGGAAAAAGCCTGTACAATCGTTCGGGGTCCTGCGGCCTTATATTGCCGGGTGCCTCCTGGAGATCCGCCTCTTGTAGGATTTTTCCCAGATGCTATGCGGCACCATTGCCCACTTAGTCTGGTTTGAGAGTGTCAAGTGGGTCCTCCAAACTGACACCCAGAACAGTGGCTTTTGAGTTTTGTTTCCCAGGGAAATACCCTGTAGAGTGGTTCAGGGTCCTGCCGCGTTAAATTTCAGGGTGCCTCCTGGAATTCGGCCTCTCGCAGAATGCCTCCCAGACGCAAGCTGTCACAAGTGCCAACATGGTCTCGTTTGAGAGTGCCAAGTGGGTCCTGAAAACTGACACCCAGAACAGTGGCTTCTGAGTTTTGTTTCCCAGGGAAAAAGCCTGTACAGTGGTTCAGGGTCCTGAGGCCTTAAATTTCAGGGTGCCTCCTGGAATTCCGCCTCTCGCGGGATGCCACCCAGACGCAATGTGGCACCCGTGCCAACTTGGTCTGGTTTGGTAGTGCCAAGTGGGTCCTGAAAACTGACACCCAGAACAGTGGTTTGTGAGTTTTGTTTCCCAGGGAAAAAGCCTGTACAATCGTTCGAGGTCCTGCGGCCTTAAATTGAAGGGTGCCTCCTGGAGATCCGCCTCTTGCAGGATTTTTCCCAGATGCTATGCGGCACCATTGCCCACTTAGTCTGGTTTGAGAATGCCTAGTGGGTCCTGCAAACTGACACCAAGAACAGTCGCTGCTGAGATTTGTTTCCCAGGAAAAAAGCCTGTACAAAGGTTCAGGGTCCTGAGGCCTTAAATGGCCAGGTGCCTCGTCGAATTCCGCCTCTCGCAGGATGCCTTTCAGACGAAGGGTGGCAGCAGTGCCAACTTGGTCTGGTTTGAGAGTGCCAAGTGGGTCCTGAAAACTGACACCCAGAACAGTGGTTTGTGAGTTTTGTTTCCCATGGAAAAAGCCTGTAAAATCGTTCGGGGTCCTGCGGCCTTATATTGCCGGGTGCCTCCTGGAGATCCGCCTCTTGCAGGATTTTTCCCAGATGCTATGCGGCACCATTGCCCACTTAGTCTGGTTTGAGAGTGTCAAGTGGGTCCTCCAAACTGACACCCAGAACAGTGGCTTCTGAGTTTTGTTTCCCAGGGAAATACCCTGTAGAGTGGTTCAGGGTCCTGCCGCGTTAAATTTCAGGGTGCCTCCTGGAATTCGGCCTCTCGCAGAATGCCTCCCAGACGCAAGCTGTCACAAGTGCCAACATGGTCTCGTTTGAGAGTGCCAAGTGGGTCCTCCAAACTGACACCCAGAACAGTGGCTTCTGAGTTTTGTTTCCCAGGGAAAAACACTGTACAGTGGTTCAGGGTCCTGAGGCCTTAAATGGCCAGGTGCCTCGTCGAATTCCGCCTTTCTCAGGATGCCTCCCAGACGCAAGGTGGCACCCGTGCCAACTTGGTCTGGTTTGAGAGTGCCTAGTGGGTCCTGCAAACTGACACTAAGAACAGTGGCTTCTGAGTTTTGTTTCCCAGGGAAAAAGCGTGTACAGTGGTTCCGGGTCCTGCGGCCTTAAATTTCCGGGTGTCTCCTAGAATTCTGCCTCACCCAGGATGCCTCCCAGATGCAAGGTGGCTGCAGTGCCAACTTGGTCTGGTTTGAGAGTGCCAAGTGGGTGCTGAAAACTGACACCCAGAACAGTGGCTTCTGAGTTTTGTTTCCCAGGGAAAAAGCCTGTACAGTGGTTCAGGTTCCTGAGGCCTTAAATTTCAGGGTGCCTCCTGGAATTCCGCCTCTCGCGGGATGCCTCCCAGACGCAAGGTGGCACCCGTGCCAACTTGGTCTGGTTTGGTAGTGCCAAGTGGGTCCTGAAAACTGACACCCAGAACAGTGGTTTGTGAGTTTTGTTTCCCAGGGAAAAAGCCTGTACATTCGTTCGGGGTCCTGCGGCCTTAAATTGCCGGGTGCCTCCTGGAGATCCGCCTCTTGCAGGATTTTTCCCAGATGCTATGCGGCACCATTGCCCACTTAGTCTGCTTTGAGAATGCCTAGTGGGTCCTGCAAACTGACACCAAGAACAGTCGCTGCTGAGATTTGTTTCCCAGGAAAAAAGCCTGTACAATGGTTCAGGGTCCTGAGGCCTTAAATGGCCAGGTGCCTCGTCGAATTCCGCCTCTCGCAGGATGCCTTTCCTACGAAGGGTGGCAGCAGTGCCAACTTGGTCTGGTTTGAGAGTGCCAAGTGGGTCCTGAAAACTGACACCCAGAACAGTGTTTTGTGAGTTTTGTTTCCCAGGGAAAAAGCCTGTACAATGGTTCAGGGTCCTGCGGCCTTATATTGCCGGGTGTCTCCTAGAATTCTGCCTCACACAGGATGCCTCCCAGATGCAAGGTGGCTGCAGTGCCAACTTGGTCTGGTTTGAGAGTGCCAAGTGGGTGCTGAAAACTGACACCCAGAACAGTGGCTTCTGAGTTTTGTTTCCCAGGGAAAAAGCCTGTACAGTGGTTCAGGGTCCTGAGGCCTTAAATTTCAGGGTGCCTCCTGGAATTCCGCCTCTCGCGGGATGCCTCCCAGACGCAATGTGGCACCCGTGCCAACTTGGTCTGGTTTGGTAGTGCCAAGTGGGTCCTGAAAACTGACACCCAGAACAGTGGTTTGTGAGTTTTGTTTCCCAGGGAAAAAGCCTGTACAATCGTTCGGGGTCCTGCGGCCTTAAATTGCCGGGTGCCTCCTGGAGATCCGCCTCTTGCAGGATTTTTCCCAGATGCTATGCGGCACCATTGCCCACTTAGTCTGGTTTGAGAATGCCTAGTGGGTCCTGCAAACTGACACCAAGAACAGTCGCTGCTGAGATTTGTTTCCCAGGAAAAAAGCCTGTACAATGGTTCAGGGTCCTGAGGCCTTAAATGGCCAGGTGCCTCCTGGAATTCCGCCTCTCGCAGGATGCCTTTCAGACGAAGGGTGGCAGCAGTGCCAACTTGGTCTGGTTTGAGAGTGCCAAGTGGGTCCTGAAAACTGACACCCAGAACAGTGTTTTGTGAGTTTTGTTTCCCAGGGAAAAAGCCTGTACAATGGTTCAGGGTCCTGCGGCCTTATATTGCCGGGTGCCTCCTGGAGATCCGCCTCTTGTAGGATTTTTCCCAGATGCTATGCGGCACCATTGCCCACTTAGTCTGGTTTGAGAGTGTCAAGTGGGTCCTCCAAACTGACACCCAGAACAGTGGCTTCTGAGTTTTGTTTCCCAGGGAAATACCCTGTAGAGTGGTTCAGGGTCCTGCCGCGTTAAATTTCAGGGTGCCTCCTGGAATTAGGCCTCTCGCAGAATGCCTCCCAGACGCAAGCTGTCACAAGTGCCAACATGGTCTCGTTTGAGAGTGCCTAGTGGGTCCTGCAAACTGACACCCAGAACAGTGGCTTCTGAGTTTTGTTTCCCAGGGAAATACCCTGTAGAGTGGTTCAGGGTCCTGAGGCCGTAAATTTCAGGGTGCCTCCTGGAATTCCGCCTCTCGCGGGATGCCACCCAGACGCAATGTGGCACCCGTGCCAACTTGGTCTGGTTTGGTAGTGCCAAGTGGGTCCTGAAAACTGACACCCAGAACAGTGGTTTGTGAGTTTTGTTTCCCAGGGAAAAAGCCTGTACAATCGTTCGGGGTCCTGCGGCCTTAAATTGCCGGGTGCCTCCTGGAGATCCGCCTCTTGCAGGATTTTTCCCAGATGCTATGCGGCACCATTGCCCACTTAGTCTGGTTTGAGAATGCCTAGTGGGTCCTGCAAACTGACACCAAGAACAGTCGCTGCTGAGATTTGTTTCCCAGGAAAAAAGCCTGTACAAAGGTTCAGGGTCCTGAGGCCTTAAATGGCCAGGTGCCTCGTCGAATTCCGCCTCTCGCAGGATGCCTTTCAGACGAAGGGTGGCAGCAGTGCCAACTTGGTCTGGTTTGAGAGTGCCAAGTGGGTCCTGAAAACTGACACCCAGAACAGTGGTTTGTGAGTTTTGTTTCCCAGGGAAAAAGCCTGTACAATCGTTCGGGGTCCTGCGGCCTTATATTGCCGGGTGCCTGCTGGAGATCCGCCTCTTGCAGGATTTTTCCCAGATGCTATGCGGCACCATTGCCCACTTAGTCTGGTTTGAGAGTGTCAAGTGGGTCCTGAAAACTGACACCCAGAACAGTGTTTTGTGAGTTTTGTTTCCCAGGGAAAAAGCCTGTACAATGGTTCAGGGTCCTGCGGCCTTATATTGCCGGGTGTCTCCTAGAATTCTGCCTCACACAGGATGCCTCCCAGATGCAAGGTGGCTGCAGTGCCAACTTGGTCTGGTTTGAGAGTGCCAAGTGGGTGCTGAAAACTGACACCCAGAACAGTGGCTTCTGAGTTTTGTTTCCCAGGGAAAAAGCCTGTACAGTGGTTCAGGGTCCTGAGGCCTTAAATTTCAGGGTGCCTCCTGGAATTCCGCCTCTCGCGGGATGCCTCCCAGACGCAATGTGGCACCCGTGCCAACTTGGTCTGGTTTGGTAGTGCCAAGTGGGTCCTGAAAACTGACACCCAGAACAGTGGTTTGTGAGTTTTGTTTCCCAGGGAAAAAGCCTGTACAATCGTTCGGGGTCCTGCGGCCTGAAATTGCCGGGTGCCTCCTGGAGATCCGCCTCTTGCAGGATTTTTCCCAGATGCTATGCGGCACCATTGCCCACTTAGTCTGGTTTGAGAATGCCTAGTGGGTCCTGCAAACTGACACCAAGAACAGTCGCTGCTGAGATTTGTTTCCCAGGAAAAAAGCCTGTACAAAGGTTCAGGGTCCTGAGGCCTTAAATGGCCAGGTGCCTCCTGGAATTCCGCCTCTCGCAGGATGCCTTTCAGACGAAGGGTGGCAGCAGTGCCAACTTGGTCTGGTTTGAGAGTGCCAAGTGGGTCCTGAAAACTGACACCCAGAACAGTGGTTTGTGAGTTTTGTTTCCCAGGGAAAAAGCCTGTACAATCGTTCGGGGTCCTGCGGCCTTATATTGCCGGGTGCCTCCTGGAGATCCGCCTCTTGTAGGATTTTTCCCAGATGCTATGCGGCACCATTGCCCACTTAGTCTGGTTTGAGAGTGTCAAGTGGGTCCTCCAAACTGACACCCAGAACAGTGGCTTTTGAGTTTTGTTTCCCAGGGAAATACCCTGTAGAGTGGTTCAGGGTCCTGCCGCGTTAAATTTCAGGGTGCCTCCTGGAATTCGGCCTCTCGCAGAATGCCTCCCAGACGCAAGCTGTCACAAGTGCCAACATGGTCTCGTTTGAGAGTGCCAAGTGGGTCCTGAAAACTGACACCCAGAACAGTGGCTTCTGAGTTTTGTTTCCCAGGGAAAAAGCCTGTACAGTGGTTCAGGGTCCTGAGGCCTTAAATTTCAGGGTGCCTCCTGGAATTCCGCCTCTCGCGGGATGCCACCCAGACGCAATGTGGCACCCGTGCCAACTTGGTCTGGTTTGGTAGTGCCAAGTGGGTCCTGAAAACTGACACCCAGAACAGTGGTTTGTGAGTTTTGTTTCCCAGGGAAAAAGCCTGTACAATCGTTCGGGGTCCTGCGGCCTTAAATTGCCAGGTGCCTCCTGGAGATCCGCCTCTTGCAGGATTTTTCCCAGATGCTATGCGGCACCATTGCCCACTTAGTCTGGTTTGAGAATGCCTAGTGGGTCCTGCAAACTGACACCAAGAACAGTCGCTGCTGAGATTTGTTTCCCAGGAAAAAAGCCTGTACAAAGGTTCAGGGTCCTGAGGCCTTAAATGGCCAGGTGCCTCGTCGAATTCCGCCTCTCGCAGGATGCCTTTCAGACGAAGGGTGGCAGCAGTGCCAACTTGGTCTGGTTTGAGAGTGCCAAGTGGGTCCTGAAAACTGACACCCAGAACAGTGTTTTGTGAGTTTTGTTTCCCAGGGAAAAAGCCTGTACAATCGTTCGGGGTCCTGCGGCCTGAAATTGCCGGGTGCCTCCTGGAGATCCGCCTCTTGCAGGATTTTTCCCAGATGCTATGCGGCACCATTGCCCACTTAGTCTGGTTTGAGAGTGTCAAGTGGGTCCTCCAAACTGACACCCAGAACAGTGGCTTCTGAGTTTTGTTTCCCAGGGAAATACCCTGTAGAATGGTTCAGGGTCCTGCCGCGTTAAATTTCAGGGTGCCTCCTGGAATTCGGCCTCTCGCAGAATGCCTCCCAGACGCAAGCTGTCACAAGTGCCAACTTGGTCTGGTTTGAGAGTGCCAAGTGGGTCCTGAAAACTGACACCCAGAACAGTGGCTTCTGAGTTTTGTTTCCCAGGGAAAAACACTGTACAGTGGTTCAGGGTCCTGAGGCCTTAAATGGCCAGGTGCCTCGTCGAATTCCGCCTTTCTCAGGATGCCTCCCAGACGCAAGGTGGCACCCGTGCCAACTTGGTCTGGTTTGAGAGTGCCTAGTGGGTCCTGCAAACTGACACTAAGAACAGTGGCTTCTGAGTTTTGTTTCCCAGGGAAAAAGCGTGTACAGTGGTTCCGGGTCCTGCGGCCTTAAATTTCCGGGTGCCTCCTTGAATTCCGCCTCACACAGGATGCCTCCCAGATGCAAGGTGGCACCAGTGCCAACTTGGTCTGGTTTGAGAGTGCCTAGTGGGTCCTGAAAACTGACACCCAGAACAGTGGCTTTTGAGTTTTGTTTCCCAGGGAAAAAGCCTGTACAATGGTTCAGGGTCCTGCGGCCTTATATTGCCGGGTGTCTCCTAGAATTCTGCCTCACCCAGGATGCCTCCCAGATGCAAGGTGGCTGCAGTGCCAACTTGGTCTGGTTTGAGAGTGCCAAGTGGGTGCTGAAAACTGACACCCAGAACAGTGGCTTCTGAGTTTTGTTTCCCAGGGAAAAAGCCTGTACAGTGGTTCAGGTTCCTGAGGCCTTAAATTTCAGGGTGCCTCCTGGAATTCCGCCTCTCGCGGGATGCCTCCCAGACACAAGGTGGCACCCGTGCCAACTTGGTCTGGTTTGGTAGTGCCAAGTGGGTCCTGAAAACTGACACCCAGAACAGTGGTTTGTGAGTTTTGTTTCCCAGGGAAAAAGCCTGTACAATCGTTCGGGGTCCTGCGGCCTTAAATTGCCGGGTGCCTCCTGGAGATCCGCCTCTTGCAGGATTTTTCCCAGATGCTATGCGGCACCATTGCCCACTTAGTCTGGTTTGAGAATGCCTAGTGGGTCCTGCAAACTGACACCAAGAACAGTCGCTGCTGAGATTTGTTTCCCAGGAAAAAAGCCTGTACAATGGTTCAGGGTCCTGAGGCCTTAAATGGCCAGGTGCCTCGTCGAATTCCGCCTCTCGCAGGATGCCTTTCCTACGAAGGGTGGCAGCAGTGCCAACTTGGTCTGGTTTGAGAGTGCCAAGTGGGTCCTGAAAACTGACACCCAGAACAGTGTTTTGTGAGTTTTGTTTCCCAGGGAAAAAGCCTGTACAATGGTTCAGGGTCCTGCGGCCTTATATTGCCGGGTGTCTCCTAGAATTCTGCCTCACACAGGATGCCTCCCAGATGCAAGGTGGCTGCAGTGCCAACTTGGTCTGGTTTGAGAGTGCCAAGTGGGTGCTGAAAACTGACACCCAGAACAGTGGCTTCTGAGTTTTGTTTCCCAGGGAAAAAGCCTGTACAGTGGTTCAGGGTCCTGAGGCCTTAAATTTCAGGGTGCCTCCTGGAATTCCGCCTCTCGCGGGATGCCTCCCAGACGCAATGTGGCACCCGTGCCAACTTGGTCTGGTTTGGTAGTGCCAAGTGGGTCCTGAAAACTGACACCCAGAACAGTGGTTTGTGAGTTTTGTTTCCCAGGGAAAAAGCCTGTACAATCGTTCGGGGTCCTGCGGCCTTAAATTGCCGGGTGCCTCCTGGAGATCCGCCTCTTGCAGGATTTTTCCCAGATGCTATGCGGCACCATTGCCCACTTAGTCTGGTTTGAGAATGCCTAGTGGGTCCTGCAAACTGACACCAAGAACAGTCGCTGCTGAGATTTGTTTCCCAGGAAAAAAGCCTGTACAATGGTTCAGGGTCCTGAGGCCTTAAATGGCCAGGTGCCTCCTGGAATTCCGCCTCTCGCAGGATGCCTTTCAGACGAAGGGTGGCAGCAGTGCCAACTTGGTCTGGTTTGAGAGTGCCAAGTGGGTCCTGAAAACTGACACCCAGAACAGTGGTTTGTGAGTTTTGTTTCCCAGGGAAAAAGCCTGTACAATCGTTCGGGGTCCTGCGGCCTTATATTGCCGGGTGCCTCCTGGAGATCCGCCTCTTGTAGGATTTTTCCCAGATGCTATGCGGCACCATTGCCCACTTAGTCTGGTTTGAGAGTGTCAAGTGGGTCCTCCAAACTGACACCCAGAACAGTGGCTTCTGAGTTTTGTTTCCCAGGGAAATACCCTGTAGAGTGGTTCAGGGTCCTGCCGCGTTAAATTTCAGGGTGCCTCCTGGAATTAGGCCTCTCGCAGAATGCCTCCCAGACGCAAGCTGTCACAAGTGCCAACATGGTCTCGTTTGAGAGTGCCTAGTGGGTCCTGCAAACTGACACCCAGAACAGTGGCTTCTGAGTTTTGTTTCCCAGGGAAATACCCTGTAGAGTGGTTCAGGGTCCTGAGGCCTTAAATTTCAGGGTGCCTCCTGGAATTCCGCCTCTCGCGGGATGCCACCCAGACGCAATGTGGCACCCGTGCCAACTTGGTCTGGTTTGGTAGTGCCAAGTGGGTCCTGAAAACTGACACCCAGAACAGTGGTTTGTGAGTTTTGTTTCCCAGGGAAAAAGCCTGTACAATCGTTCGGGGTCCTGCGGCCTTAAATTGCCGGGTGCCTCCTGGAGATCCGCCTCTTGCAGGATTTTTCCCAGATGCTATGCGGCACCATTGCCCACTTAGTCTGGTTTGAGAATGCCTAGTGGGTCCTGCAAACTGACACCAAGAACAGTCGCTGCTGAGATTTGTTTCCCAGGAAAAAAGCCTGTACAAAGGTTCAGGGTCCTGAGGCCTTAAATGGCCAGGTGCCTCGTCGAATTCCGCCTCTCGCAGGATGCCTTTCAGACGAAGGGTGGCAGCAGTGCCAACTTCGTCTGGTTTGAGAGTGCCAAGTGGGTCCTGAAAACTGACACCCAGAACAGTGGTTTGTGAGTTTTGTTTCCCAGGGAAAAAGCCTGTACAATCGTTCGGGGTCCTGCGGCCTTATATTGCCGGGTGCCTCCTGGAGATCCGCCTCTTGCAGGATTTTTCCCAGATGCTATGCGGCACCATTGCCCACTTAGTCTGGTTTGAGAGTGTCAAGTGGGTCCTGAAAACTGACACCCAGAACAGTGTTTTGTGAGTTTTGTTTCCCAGGGAAAAAGCCTGTACAATGGTTCAGGGTCCTGCGGCCTTATATTGCCGGGTGTCTCCTAGAATTCTGCCTCACACAGGATGCCTCCCAGATGCAAGGTGGCTGCAGTGCCAACTTGGTCTGGTTTGAGAGTGCCAAGTGGGTGCTGAAAACTGACACCCAGAACAGTGGCTTCTGAGTTTTGTTTCCCAGGGAAAAAGCCTGTACAGTGGTTCAGGGTCCTGAGGCCTTAAATTTCAGGGTGCCTCCTGGAATTCCGCCTCTCGCGGGATGCCTCCCAGACGCAATGTGGCACCCGTGCCAACTTGGTCTGGTTTGGTAGTGCCAAGTGGGTCCTGAAAACTGACACCCAGAACAGTGGTTTGTGAGTTTTGTTTCCCAGGGAAAAAGCCTGTACAATCGTTCGGGGTCCTGCGGCCTGAAATTGCCGGGTGCCTCCTGGAGATCCGCCTCTTGCAGGATTTTTCCCAGATGCTATGCGGCACCATTGCCCACTTAGTCTGGTTTGAGAATGCCTAGTGGGTCCTGCAAACTGACACCAAGAACAGTCGCTGCTGAGATTTGTTTCCCAGGAAAAAAGCCTGTACAATGGTTCAGGGTCCTGCGGCCTTAAATTGCCGGGTGCCTCCTGGAATTCCGCCTCTCGCAGGGTGCCTTTCAGACGAAGGGTGGCAGCAGTGCCAACTTGGTCTGGTTTGAGAGTGCCAAGTGGGTCCTGAAAACTGACACCCAGAACAGTGGTTTGTGAGTTTTGTTTCCCAGGGAAAAAGCCTGTACAATCGTTCGGGGTCCTGCGGCCTTATATTGCCGGGTGCCTCCTGGAGATCCGCCTCTTGTAGGATTTTTCCCAGATGCTATGCGGCACCATTGCCCACTTAGTCTGGTTTGAGAGTGTCAAGTGGGTCCTCCAAACTGACACCCAGAACAGTGGCTTCTGAGTTTTGTTTCCCAGGGAAATACCCTGTAGAGTGGTTCAGGGTCCTGCCGCGTTAAATTTCAGGGTGCCTCCTGGAATTCGGCCTCTCGCAGAATGCCTCCCAGACGCAAGCTGTCACAAGTGCCAACTTGGTCTGGTTTGAGAGTGCCAAGTGGGTCCTGAAAACTGACACCCAGAACAGTGGCTTCTGAGTTTTGTTTCCCAGGGAAAAACACTGTACAGTGGTTCAGGGTCCTGAGGCCTTAAATGGCCAGGTGCCTCGTCGAATTCCGCCTTTCTCAGGATGCCTCCCAGACGCAAGGTGGCACCCGTGCCAACTTGGTCTGGTTTGAGAGTGCCTAGTGGGTCCTGCAAACTGACACTAAGAACAGTGGCTTCTGAGTTTTGTTTCCCAGGGAAAAAGCCTGTACAGTGGTTCAGGGTCCTGAGGCCTTAAATTTCAGGGTGCCTCCTTGAATTCCGCCTCACACAGGATGCCTCCCAGATGCAAGGTGGCACCAGTGCCAACTTGGTCTGGTTTGAGAGTGCCTAGTGGGTCCTGAAAACTGACACCCAGAACAGTGGCTTTTGAGTTTTGTTTCCCAGGGAAAAAGCCTGTACAATGGTTCAGGGTCCTGCGGCCTTATATTGCCGGGTGTCTCCTAGAATTCTGCCTCACCCAGGATGCCTCCCAGATGCAAGGTGGCTGCAGTGCCAACTTGGTCTGGTTTGAGAGTGCCAAGTGGGTGCTTAAAACTGACACCCAGAACAGTGGCTTCTGAGTTTTGTTTCCCAGGGAAAAAGCCTGTACAGTGGTTCAGGGTCCTGAGGCCTTAAATTTCAGGGTGCCTCCTGGAATTCCGCCTCTCGCGGGATGCCTCCAAGATGCAAGGTGGCTGCAGTGCCAACTTGGTCTGGTTTGAGAGTGCCAAGTGGGTGCTGAAAACTGACACCCAGAACAGTGGTTTGTGAGTTTTGTTTCCCAGGGAAAAAGCCTGTACAATCGTTCGGGGTCCTGCGGCCTTATATTGCCGGGTGCCTCCTGGAGATCCGCCTCTTGTAGGATTTTTCCCAGATGCTATGCGGCACCATTGCCCACTTAGTCTGGTTTGAGAGTGTCAAGTGGGTCCTCCAAACTGACACCCAGAACAGTGGCTTCTGAGTTTTGTTTCCCAGGGAAATACCCTGTAGAGTGGTTCAGGGTCCTGCCGCGTTAAATTTCAGGGTGCCTCCTGGAATTCGGCCTCTCGCAGAATGCCTCCCAGACGCAAGCTGTCACAAGTGCCAACATGGTCTCGTTTGAGAGTGCCAAGTGGGTCCTGAAAACTGACACCCAGAACAGTGGCTTCTGAGTTTTGTTTCCCAGGGAAAAACACTGTACAGTGGTTCAGGGTCCTGAGGCCTTAAATGGCCAGGTGCCTCGTCGAATTCCGCCTTTCTCAGGATGCCTCCCAGACGCAAGGTGGCACCCGTGCCAACTTGGTCTGGTTTGAGAGTGCCTAGTGGGTCCTGCAAACTGACACCCAGAACAGTGGCTTCTGAGTTTTGTTTCCCAGGGATAAAGCGTGTACAGTGGTTCCGGGTCCTGCGGCCTTAAATTTCCGGGTGCCTCCTTGAATTCCGCCTCACACAGGATGCCTCCCAGATGCAAGGTGGCACCAGTGCCAACTTGGTCTGGTTTGAGAGTGCCTAGTGGGTCCTGAAAACTGACACCCAGAACAGTGGTTTGTGAGTTTTGTTTCCCAGGGAAAAAGCCTGTACAATGGTTCAGGGTCCTGCGGCCTTATATTGCCGGGTGTCTCCTAGAATTCTGCCTCACACAGGATGCCTCCCAGATGCAAGGTGGCTGCAGTGCCAACTTGGTCTGGTTTGAGAGTGCCAAGTGGGTGCTGAAAACTGACACCCAGAACAGTGGCTTCTGAGTTTTGTTTCCCAGGGAAAAAGCCTGTACAGTGGTTCAGGGTCCTGAGGCCTTAAATTTCAGGGTGCCTCCTGGAATTCCGCCTCTCGCGGGATGCCTCCCAGACGCAATGTGGCACCCGTGCCAACTTGGTCTGGTTTGGTAGTGCCAAGTGGGTCCTGAAAACTGACACCCAGAACAGTGGTTTGTGAGTTTTGTTTCCCAGGGAAAAAGCCTGTACAATCGTTCGGGGTCCTGCGGCCTTAAATTGCCGGGTGCCTCCTGGAGATCCGCCTCTTGCAGGATTTTTCCCAGATGCTATGCGGCACCATTGCCCACTTAGTCTGGTTTGAGAGTGTCAAGTGGGTCCTCCAAACTGACACCCAGAACAGTGGCTTCTGAGTTTTGTTTCCCAGGGAAATACCCTGTAGAGTGGTTCAGGGTCCTGCCGCGTTAAATTTCAGGGTGCCTCCAGGAATTCGGCCTCTCGCAGAATGCCTCCCAGACGCAAGCTGTCACAAGTGCCAACATGGTCTCGTTTGAGAGTGCCAAGTGGGTCCTGAAAACTGACACCCAGAACAGTGGCTTCTGAGTTTTGTTTCTCAGGGAAAAACACTGTACAGTGGTTCAGGGTCCTGAGGCCTTAAATGGCCAGGTGCCTCGCCGAATTCCGCCTTTCTCAGGATGCCTCCCAGACGCAAGGTGGCACCCGTGCCAACTTGGTCTGGTTTGAGAGTGCCTAGTGGGTCCTGCAAACTGACACTAAGAACAGTGGATTCTGAGTTTTGTTTCCCAGGGAAAAAGCCTGTACAGTGGTTCCGGGTCCTGCGGCCTTAAATTTCCGGGTGCCTCCTTGAATTCCGCCTCACACAGGATGCCTCCCAGATGCAAGGTGGCACCAGTGCCAACTTGGTCTGGTTTGAGAGTGCCTAGTGGGTCCTGAAAACTGACACCCAGAACAGTGGCTTTTGAGTTTTGTTTCCCAGGGAAAAGGCCTGTAGAGTGGTTCAGGGTCCTGCGGCCTTATATTGCCGGGTGTCTCCTAGAATTCTGCCTCACAAAGGATGCCCCCCAGATGCAAGGTGGCACCCGTGCCAACTTGGTCTGGTTTGAGAGTGCCTAGTGGGTCCTGCAAACTTACACTAAGAACAGTGGCTTCTGAGTTTTGTTTCCCAGGGAAAAAGCCTGTACAATGGTTCAGGGTCCTGCGGCCTTAAATGGCCAGGTGCCTCGTCGAATTCCGCCTCTCGCAGGATGCCTTTCAGACGAATGGTGGCAGCAGTGCCAACTTGGTCTGGTTTGAGAGTGCCAAGTGGGTGCTGAAAACTGACACCCAGAACAGTGTTTTGTGAGTTTTGTTTCCCAGGGAAAAAGCCTGTAGAGTGGTTCAGGGTCCTGAGGCCTTATATTGCCGGGTGTCTCCTAGAATTCTGCCTCACACAGGATGCCTCCCAGATGCAAGGTGGCTGCAGTGCCAACTTGGTCTGGTTTGAGAGTGCCAAGTGGGTGCTGAAAACTGACACCCAGAACAGTGGCTTCTGAGTTTTGTTTCCCAGGGAAAAAGCCTGTACAGTGGTTCAGGGTCCTGAGGCCTTAAATTTCAGGGTGCCTCCTGGAATTCCGCCTCTCGCGGGATGCCTCCCAGACGCAATGTGGCACCCGTGCCAACTTGGTCTGGTTTGGTAGTGCCAAGTGGGTCCTGAAAACTGACACCCAGAACAGTGGTTTGTGAGTTTTGTTTCCCAGGGAAAAAGCCTGTACAATCGTTCGGGGTCCTGCGGCCTGAAATTGCCGGGTGCCTCCTGGAGATCCGCCTCTTGCAGGATTTTTCCCAGATGCTATGCGGCACCATTGCCCACTTAAGCTGGTTTGAGAATGCCTAGTGGGTCCTGCAAACTGACACCAAGAACAGTCGCTGCTGAGATTTGTTTCCCAGGAAAAAAGCCTGTACAATGGTTCAGGGTCCTGAGGCCTTAAATGGCCAGGTGCCTCGTCGAATTCCGCCTCTCGCAGGATGCCTTTCAGACGAAGGGTGGCAGCAGTGCCAACTTGGTCTGGTTTGAGAGTGCCAAGTGGGTCCTGAAAACTGACACCCAGAACAGTGTTTTGTGAGTTTTGTTTCCCAGGGAAAAAGCCTGTACAATGGTTCAGGGTCCTGCGGCCTTATATTGCCGGGTGTCTCCTAGAATTCTGCCTCACACAGGATGCCTCCCAGATGCAAGGTGGCTGCAGTGCCAACTTGGTCTGGTTTGAGAGTGCCAAGTGGGTGCTGAAAACTGACACCCAGAACAGTGGCTTCTGAGTTTTGTTTCCCAGGGAAAAAGCCTGTACAGTGGTTCAGGGTCCTGAGGCCTTAAATTTCAGGGTGCCTCCTGGAATTCCGCCTCTCGCGGGATGCCTCCCAGACGCAATGTGGCACCCGTGCCAACTTGGTCTGGTTTGGTAGTGCCAAGTGGGTCCTGAAAACTGACACCCAGAACAGTGGTTTGTGAGTTTTGTTTCCCAGGGAAAAAGCCTGTACAATCGTTCGGGGTCCTGCGGCCTTATATTGCCGGGTGCCTCCTGGAGATCCGCCTCTTGCAGGATTTTTCCCAGATGCTATGCGGCACCATTGCCCACTTAGTCTGGTTTGAGAGTGTCAAGTGGGTCCTCCAAACTGACACCCAGAACAGTGGCTTCTGAGTTTTGTTTCCCAGGGAAATACCCTGTAGAGTGGTTCAGGGTCCTGAGGCCTTAAATGGCCAGGTGCCTCCTGGAATTCGGCCTCTCGCAGAATGCCTCCCAGACGCAAGCTGTCACAAGTGCCAACATGGTCTCGTTTGAGAGTGCCAAGTGGGTCCTGAAAACTGACACCCAGAACAGTGTTTTGTGAGTTTTGTTTCCCAGGGAAAAAGCCTGTACAATGGTTCAGGGTCCTGCGGCCTTATATTGCCGGGTGTCTCCTAGAATTCTGCCTCACACAGGATGCCTCCCAGATGCAAGGTGGCTGCAGTGCCAACTTGGTCTGGTTTGAGAGTGCCAAGTGGGTGCTGAAAACTGACACCCAGAACAGTGGCTTCTGAGTTTTGTTTCCCAGGGAAAAAGCCTGTACAGTGGTTCAGGGTCCTGAGGCCTTAAATTTCAGGGTGCCTCCTGGAATTCCGCCTCTCGCGGGATGCCTCCCAGACGCAAGGTGGCACCCGTGCCAACTTGGTCTGGTTTGAGAGTGCCAAGTGGGTCCTGAAAACTGACACCCAGAACAGTGGTTTGTGAGTTTTGTTTCCCAGGGAAAAAGCCTGTACAATCGTTCGGGGTCCTGCGGCCTTAAATTGCCGGGTGCCTCCTGGAGTTCCGCCTCTTGCAGGATTTTTCCCAGATGCTATGCGGCACCATTGCCCACTTAGTCTGGTTTGAGAATGCCTAGTGGGTCCTGCAAACTGACACCAAGAACAGTCGCTGCTGAGATTTGTTTCCCAGGAAAAAAGCCTGTACAATGGTTCAGGGTCCTGAGGCCTTAAATGGCCAGGTGCCTCGTCGAATTCCGCCTCTCGCAGGATGCCTTTCAGACGAAGGGTGGCAGCAGTGCCAACTTGGTCTGGTTTGAGAGTGCCAAGTGGGTCCTGAAAACTGACACCCAGAACAGTGTTTTGTGAGTTTTGTTTCCCAGGGAAAAAGCCTGTACAATGGTTCAGGGTCCTGCGGCCTTATATTGCCGGGTGTCTCCTAGAATTCTGCCTCACACAGGATGCCTCCCAGATGCAAGGTGGCTGCAGTGCCAACTTGGTCTGGTTTGAGAGTGCCAAGTGGGTGCTGAAAACTGACACCCAGAACAGTGGCTTCTGAGTTTTGTTTCCCAGGGAAAAAGCCTGTACAGTGGTTCAGGGTCCTGAGGCCTTAAATTTCAGGGTGCCTCCTGGAATTCCGCCTCTCGCGGGATGCCTCCCAGACGCAATGTGGCACCCGTGCCAACTTGGTCTGGTTTGGTAGTGCCAAGTGGGTCCTGAAAACTGACACCCAGAACAGTGGTTTGTGAGTTTTGTTTCCCAGGGAAAAAGCCTGTACAATGGTTCGGGGTCCTGCAGCCTTAAATTGCCGGGTGCCTCCTGGAGATCCGCCTCTTGCAGGATTTTTCCCAGATGCTATGCGGCACCATTGCCAACTTGGTCTGGTTTGAGAATGCCTAGTGGGTCCTGCAAACTGACACCAAGAACAGTCGCTGCTGAGATTTGTTTCCCAGGAAAAAAGCCTGTACAATGGTTCAGGGTCCTGAGGCCTTAAATGGCCAGGTGCCTCGTCGAATTCCGCCTCTCGCAGGATGCCTTTCAGACGAAGGGTGGCAGCAGTGCCAACTTGGTCTGGTTTGAGAGTGCCAAGTGGGTCCTGAAAACTGACACCCAGAACAGTGGTTTGTGAGTTTTGTTTCCCAGGGAAAAAGCCTGTACAATCGTTCGGGGTCCTGCGGCCTTATATTGCCGGGTGCCTCCTGGAGATCCGCCTCTTGCAGGATTTTTCCCAGATGCTATGCGGCACCATTGCCCACTTAGTCTGGTTTGAGAGTGTCAAGTGGGTCCTCCAAACTGACACCCAGAACAGTGGCTTCTGAGTTTTGTTTCCCAGGGAAATACCCTGTAGAGTGGTTCAGGGTCCTGAGGCCTTAAATGGCCAGGTGCCTCCTGGAATTCGGCCTCTCGCAGAATGCCTCCCAGACGCAAGCTGTCACAAGTGCCAACATGGTCTCGTTTGAGAGTGCCAAGTGGGTCCTGAAAACTGACACCCAGAACAGTGTTTTGTGAGTTTTGTTTCCCAGGGAAAAAGCCTGTACAATGGTTCAGGGTCCTGCGGCCTTATATTGCCGGGTGTCTCCTAGAATTCTGCCTCACACAGGATGCCTCCCAGATGCAAGGTGGCTGCAGTGCCAACTTGGTCTGGTTTGAGAGTGCCAAGTGGGTGCTGAAAACTGACACCCAGAACAGTGGCTTCTGAGTTTTGTTTCCCAGGGAAAAAGCCTGTACAGTGGTTCAGGGTCCTGAGGCCTTAAATTTCAGGGTGCCTCCTGGAATTCCGCCTCTCGCGGGATGCCTCCCAGACGCAAGGTGGCACCCGTGCCAACTTGGTCTGGTTTGAGAGTGCCAAGTGGGTCCTGAAAACTGACACCCAGAACAGTGGTTTGTGAGTTTTGTTTCCCAGGGAAAAAGCCTGTACAATCGTTCGGGGTCCTGCGGCCTTAAATTGCCGGGTGCCTCCTGGAGTTCCGCCTCTTGCAGGATTTTTCCCAGATGCTATGCGGCACCATTGCCCACTTAGTCTGGTTTGAGAATGCCTAGTGGGTCCTGCAAACTGACACCAAGAACAGTCGCTGCTGAGATTTGTTTCCCAGGAAAAAAGCCTGTACAATGGTTCAGGGTCCTGAGGCCTTAAATGGCCAGGTGCCTCGTCGAATTCCGCCTCTCGCAGGATGCCTTTCAGACGAAGGGTGGCAGCAGTGCCAACTTGGTCTGGTTTGAGAGTGCCAAGTGGGTCCTGAAAACTGACACCCAGAACAGTGTTTTGTGAGTTTTGTTTCCCAGGGAAAAAGCCTGTACAATGGTTCAGGGTCCTGCGGCCTTATATTGCCGGGTGTCTCCTAGAATTCTGCCTCACACAGGATGCCTCCCAGATGCAAGGTGGCTGCAGTGCCAACTTGGTCTGGTTTGAGAGTGCCAAGTGGGTGCTGAAAACTGACACCCAGAACAGTGGCTTCTGAGTTTTGTTTCCCAGGGAAAAAGCCTGTACAGTGGTTCAGGGTCCTGAGGCCTTAAATTTCAGGGTGCCTCCTGGAATTCCGCCTCTCGCGGGATGCCTCCCAGACGCAATGTGGCACCCGTGCCAACTTGGTCTGGTTTGGTAGTGCCAAGTGGGTCCTGAAAACTGACACCCAGAACAGTGGTTTGTGAGTTTTGTTTCCCAGGGAAAAAGCCTGTACAATGGTTCGGGGTCCTGCGGCCTTAAATTGCCGGGTGCCTCCTGGAGATCCGCCTCTTGCAGGATTTTTCCCAGATGCTATGCGGCACCATTGCCAACTTGGTCTGGTTTGAGAATGCCTAGTTGGTCCTGCAAACTGACACCAAGAACAGTCGCTGCTGAGATTTGTTTCCCAGGAAAAAAGCCTGTACAATGGTTCAGGGTCCTGAGGCCTTAAATGGCCAGGTGCCTCGTCGAATTCCGCCTCTCGCAGGATGCCTTTCAGACGAAGGGTGGCAGCAGTGCCAACTTGGTCTGGTTTGAGAGTGCCAAGTGGGTCCTGAAAACTGACACCCAGAACAGTGGTTTGTGAGTTTTGTTTCCCAGGGAAAAAGCCTGTACAATCGTTCGGGGTCCTGCGGCCTTATATTGCCGGGTGCCTCCTGGAGATCCGCCTCTTGCAGGATTTTTCCCAGATGCTATGCGGCACCATTGCCCACTTAGTCTGGTTTGAGAGTGTCAAGTGGGTCCTCCAAACTGACACCCAGAACAGTGGCTTCTGAGTTTTGTTTCCCAGGGAAATACCCTGTAGAGTGGTTCAGGGTCCTGAGGCCTTAAATGGCCAGGTGCCTCCTGGAATTCGGCCTCTCGCAGAATGCCTCCCAGACGCAAGCTGTCACAAGTGCCAACATGGTCTCGTTTGAGAGTGCCAAGTGGGTCCTGAAAACTGACACCCAGAACAGTGGCTTCTGAGTTTTGTTTCCCAGGGAAAAAGCCTGTACAATGGTTCAGGGTCCTGCGGCCTTATATTGCCGGGTGTCTCCTAGAATTCTGCCTCACACAGGATGCCTCCCAGATGCAAGGTGGCTGCAGTGCCAACTTGGTCTGGTTTGAGAGTGCCAAGTGGGTGCTGAAAACTGACACCCAGAACAGTGGCTTCTGAGTTTTGTTTCCCAGGGAAAAAGCCTGTACAGTGGTTCAGGGTCCTGAGGCCTTAAATTTCAGGGTGCCTCCTGGAATTCCGCCTCTCGCGGGATGCCTCCCAGACGCAAGGTGGCACCCGTGCCAACTTGGTCTGGTTTGAGAGTGCCAAGTGGGTCCTGAAAACTGACACCCAGAACAGTGGTTTGTGAGTTTTGTTTCCCAGGGAAAAAGCCTGTACAATCGTTCGGGGTCCTGCGGCCTTAAATTGCCGGGTGCCTCCTGGAGTTCCGCCTCTTGCAGGATTTTTCCCAGATGCTATGCGGCACCATTGCCCACTTAGTCTGGTTTGAGAATGCCTAGTGGGTCCTGCAAACTGACACCAAGAACAGTCGCTGCTGAGATTTGTTTCCCAGGAAAAAAGCCTGTACAATGGTTCAGGGTCCTGAGGCCTTAAATGGCCAGGTGCCTCGTCGAATTCCGCCTCTCGCAGGATGCCTTTCAGACGAAGGGTGGCAGCAGTGCCAACTTGGTCTGGTTTGAGAGTGCCAAGTGGGTCCTGAAAACTGACACCCAGAACAGTGTTTTGTGAGTTTTGTTTCCCAGGGAAAAAGCCTGTACAATGGTTCAGGGTCCTGCGGCCTTATATTGCCGGGTGTCTCCTAGAATTCTGCCTCACACAGGATGCCTCCCAGATGCAAGGTGGCTGCAGTGCCAACTTGGTCTGGTTTGAGAGTGCCAAGTGCGTGCTGAAAACTGACACCCAGAACAGTGGCTTCTGAGTTTTGTTTCCCAGGGAAAAAGCCTGTACAGTGGTTCAGGGTCCTGAGGCCTTAAATTTCAGGGTGCCTCCTGGAATTCCGCCTCTCGCGGGATGCCTCCCAGACGCAAGGTGGCACCCGTGCCAACTTGGTCTGGTTTGAGAGTGCCAAGTGGGTCCTGAAAACTGACACCCAGAACAGTGGTTTGTGAGTTTTGTTTCCCAGGGAAAAAGCCTGTACAATGGTTCGGGGTCCTGCAGCCTTAAATTGCCGGGTGCCTCCTGGAGATCCGCCTCTTGCAGGATTTTTCCCAGATGCTATGCGGCACCATTGCCAACTTGGTCTGGTTTGAGAATGCCTAGTGGGTCCTGCAAACTGACACCAAGAACAGTCGCTGCTGAGATTTGTTTCCCAGGAAAAAAGCCTGTACAATGGTTCAGGGTCCTGAGGCCTTAAATGGCCAGGTGCCTCGTCGAATTCCGCCTCTCGCAGGATGCCTTTCAGACGAAGGGTGGCAGCAGTGCCAACTTGGTCTGGTTTGAGAGTGCCAAGTGGGTCCTGAAAACTGACACCCAGAATAGTGGTTTGTGAGTTTTGTTTCCCAGGGAAAAAGCCTGTACAATCGTTCGGGGTCCTGCGGCCTTATATTGCCGGGTGCCTCCTGGAGATCCGCCTCTTGCAGGATTTTTCCCAGATGCTATGCGGCACCATTGCCCACTTAGTCTGGTTTGAGAGTGTCAAGTGGGTCCTCCAAACTGACACCCAGAACAGTGGCTTCTGAGTTTTGTTTCCCAGGGAAATACCCTGTAGAGTGGTTCAGGGTCCTGAGGCCTTAAATGGCCAGGTGCCTCCTGGAATTCGGCCTCTCGCAGAATGCCTCCCAGACGCAAGCTGTCACAAGTGCCAACATGGTCTCGTTTGAGAGTGCCAAGTGGGTCCTGAAAACTGACACCCAGAACAGTGTTTTGTGAGTTTTGTTTCCCAGGGAAAAAGCCTGTACAATGGTTCAGGGTCCTGCGGCCTTATATTGCCGGGTGTCTCCTAGAATTCTGCCTCACACAGGATGCCTCCCAGATGCAAGGTGGCTGCAGTGCCAACTTGGTCTGGTTTGAGAGTGCCAAGTGGGTGCTGAAAACTGACACCCAGAACAGTGGCTTCTGAGTTTTGTTTCCCAGGGAAAAAGCCTGTACAGTGGTTCAGGGTCCTGAGGCCTTAAATTTCAGGGTGCCTCCTGGAATTCCGCCTCTCGCGGGATGCCTCCCAGACGCAAGGTGGCACCCGTGCCAACTTGGTCTGGTTTGAGAGTGCCAAGTGGGTCCTGAAAACTGACACCCAGAACAGTGGTTTGTGAGTTTTGTTTCCCAGGGAAAAAGCCTGTACAATCGTTCGGGGTCCTGCGGCCTTAAATTGCCGGGTGCCTCCTGGAGTTCCGCCTCTTGCAGGATTTTTCCCAGATGCTATGCGGCACCATTGCCAACTTAGTCTGGTTTGAGAATGCCTAGTGGGTCCTGCAAACTGACACCAAGAACAGTCGCTGCTGAGATTTGTTTCCCAGGAAAAAAGCCTGTACAATGGTTCAGGGTCCTGAGGCCTTAAATGGCCAGGTGCCTCGTCGAATTCCGCCTCTCGCAGGATGCCTTTCAGACGAAGGGTGGCAGCAGTGCCAACTTGGTCTGGTTTGAGAGTGCCAAGTGGGTCCTGAAAACTGACACCCAGAACAGTGTTTTGTGAGTTTTGTTTCCCAGGGAAAAAGCCTGTACAATGGTTCAGGGTCCTGCGGCCTTATATTGCCGGGTGTCTCCTAGAATTCTGCCTCACACAGGATGCCTCCCAGATGCAAGGTGGCTGCAGTGCCAACTTGGTCTGGTTTGAGAGTGCCAAGTGGGTGCTGAAAACTGACACCCAGAACAGTGGCTTCTGAGTTTTGTTTCCCAGGGAAAAAGCCTGTACAGTGGTTCAGGGTCCTGAGGCCTTAAATTTCAGGGTGCCTCCTGGAATTCCGCCTCTCGCGGGATGCCTCCCAGACGCAATGTGGCACCCGTGCCAACTTGGTCTGGTTTGGTAGTGCCAAGTGGGTCCTGAAAACTGACACCCAGAACAGTGGTTTGTGAGTTTTGTTTCCCAGGGAAAAAGCCTGTACAATCGTTCGGGGTCCTGCGGCCTTAAATTGCCGGGTGCCTCCTGGAGATCCGCCTCTTGCAGGATTTTTCCCAGATGCTATGCGGCACCATTGCCCACTTAGTCTGGTTTGAGAATGCCTAGTGGGTCCTGCAAACTGACACCAAGAACAGTCGCTGCTGAGATTTGTTTCCCAGGAAAAAAGCCTGTACAATGGTTCAGGGTCCTGAGGCCTTAAATGGCCAGGTGCCTCGTCGAATTCCGCCTCTCGCAGGATGCCTTTCAGACGAAGGGTGGCAGCAGTGCCAACTTGGTCTGGTTTGAGAGTGCCAAGTGGGTCCTGAAAACTGACACCCAGAACAGTGGTTTGTGAGTTTTGTTTCCCAGGGAAAAAGCCTGTACAATCGTTCGGGGTCCTGCGGCCTTATATTGCCGGGTGCCTCCTGGAGATCCGCCTCTTGCAGGATTTTTCCCAGATGCTATGCGGCACCATTGCCCACTTAGTCTGGTTTGAGAGTGTCAAGTGGGTCCTCCAAACTGACACCCAGAACAGTGGCTTCTGAGTTTTGTTTCCCAGGGAAATACCCTGTAGAGTGGTTCAGGGTCCTGAGGCCTTAAATAGCCAGGTGCCTCTTGGAATTCGGCCTCTCGCAGAATGCCTCCCAGACGCAAGCTGTCACAAGTGCCAACATGGTCTCGTTTGAGAGTGCCAAGTGGGTCCTGAAAACTGACACCCAGAACAGTGGCTTCTGAGTTTTGTTTCCCAGGGAAAAAGCCTGTACAATGGTTCAGGGTCCTGCGGCCTTATATTGCCGGGTGTCTCCTAGAATTCTGCCTCACACAGGATGCCTCCCAGATGCAAGGTGGCTGCAGTGCCAACTTGGTCTGGTTTGAGAGTGCCAAGTGGGTGCTGAAAACTGACACCCAGAACAGTGGCTTCTGAGTTTTGTTTCCCAGGGAAAAAGCCTGTACAGTGGTTCAGGGTCCTGAGGCCTTAAATTTCAGGGTGCCTCCTGGAATTCCGCCTCTCGCGGGATGCCTCCCAGACGCAAGGTGGCACCCGTGCCAACTTGGTCTGGTTTGAGAGTGCCAAGTGGGTCCTGAAAACTGACACCCAGAACAGTGGTTTGTGAGTTTTGTTTCCCAGGGAAAAAGCCTGTACAATCGTTCGGGGTCCTGCGGCCTTAAATTGCCGGGTGCCTCCTGGAGTTCCGCCTCTTGCAGGATTTTTCCCAGATGCTATGCGGCACCATTGCCCACTTAGTCTGGTTTGAGAATGCCTAGTGGGTCCTGCAAACTGACACCAAGAACAGTCGCTGCTGAGATTTGTTTCCCAGGAAAAAAGCCTGTACAATGGTTCAGGGTCCTGAGGCCTTAAATGGCCAGGTGCCTCGTCGAATTCCACCTCTCGCAGGATGCCTTTTCTACGAAGGGTGGCAGCAGTGCCAACTTGGTCTGGTTTGAGAGTGCCAAGTGGGTCCTGAAAACTGACACCCAGAACAGTGTTTTGTGAGTTTTGTTTCCCAGGGAAAAAGCCTGTACAATGGTTCAGGGTCCTGCGGCCTTATATTGCCGGGTGTCTCCTAGAATTCTGCCTCACACAGGATGCCTCCCAGATGCAAGGTGGCTGCAGTGCCAACTTGGTCTGGTTTGAGAGTGCCAAGTGGGTGCTGAAAACTGACACCCAGAACAGTGGCTTCTGAGTTTTGTTTCCCAGGGAAAAAGCCTGTACAGTGGTTCAGGGTCCTGAGGCCTTAAATTTCAGGGTGCCTCCTGGAATTCCGCCTCTCGCGGGATGCCTCCCAGACGCAATGTGGCACCCGTGCCAACTTGGTCTGGTTTGGTAGTGCCAAGTGGGTCCTGAAAACTGACACCCAGAACAGTGGTTTGTGAGTTTTGTTTCCCAGGGAAAAAGCCTGTACAATGGTTCGGGGTCCTGCGGCCTTAAATTGCCGGGTGCCTCCTGGAGATCCGCCTCTTGCAGGATTTTTCCCAGATGCTATGCGGCACCATTGCCCACTTAGTCTGGTTTGAGAATGCCTAGTGGGTCCTGCAAACTGACACCAAGAACAGTCGCTGCTGAGATTTGTTTCCCAGGAAAAAAGCCTGTACAATGGTTCAGGGTCCTGAGGCCTTAAATGGCCAGGTGCCTCGTCGAATTCCGCCTCTCGCAGGATGCCTTTCAGACGAAGGGTGGCAGCAGTGCCAACTTGGTCTGGTTTGAGAGTGCCAAGTGGGTCCTGAAAACTGACACCCAGAACAGTGGTTTGTGAGTTTTGTTTCCCAGGGAAAAAGCCTGTACAATCGTTCGGGGTCCTGCGGCCTTATATTGCCGGGTGCCTCCTGGAGATCCGCCTCTTGCAGGATTTTTCCCAGATGCTATGCGGCACCATTGCCCACTTAGTCTGGTTTGAGAGTGTCAAGTGGGTCCTCCAAACTGACACCCAGAACAGTGGCTTCTGAGTTTTGTTTCCCAGGGAAATACCCTGTAGAGTGGTTCAGGGTCCTGCCGCGTTAAATTTCAGGGTGCCTCCTGGAATTCGGCCTCTCGCAGAATGCCTCCCAGACGCAAGCTGTCACAAGTGCCAACTTGGTCTGGTTTGAGAGTGCCAAGTGGGTCCTGAAAACTGACACCCAGAACAGTGGCTTCTGAGTTTTGTTTCCCAGGGAAAAACACTGTACAGTGGTTCAGGGTCCTGAGGCCTTAAATGGCCAGGTGCCTCGTCGAATTCCGCCTTTCTCAGGATGCCTCCCAGACGCAAGGTGGCACCCGTGCCAACTTGGTCTGGTTTGAGAGTGCCTAGTGGGTCCTGCAAACTGACACTAAGAACAGTGGCTTCTGAGTTTTGTTTCCCAGGGAAAAAGCCTGTACAATGGTTCAGGGTCCTGCGGCCTTAAATTTCCGGGTGCCTCCTTGAATTCCGCCTCACCCAGGATGCCTCCCAGATGCAAGGTGGCACCAGTGCCAACTTGGTCTGGTTTGAGAGTGCCTAGTGGGTCCTGCAAACTGACACCCAGAACAGTGGCTTTTGAGTTTTGTTTCCCAGGGAAAAGGCCTGTAGAGTGGTTCAGCGTCCTGAGGCCTTAAATGGCCGGGTGTCTCCTAGAATTCTGCCTCACACAGGATGCCTCCCAGATGCAAGGTGGCTGCAGTGCCAACTTGGTCTGGTTTGAGAGTGCCAAGTGGGTGCTGAAAACTGACACCCAGAACAGTGGCTTCTGAGTTTTGTTTCCCAGGGAAAAAGCCTGTACAGTGGTTCAGGGTCCTGAGGCCTTAAATTTCAGGGTGCCTCCTGGAATTCCGCCTCTCGCGGGATGCCTCCCAGACGCAATGTGGCACCCGTGCCAACTTGGTCTGGTTTGGTAGTGCCAAGTGGGTCCTGAAAACTGACACCCAGAACAGTGGTTTGTGAGTTTTGTTTCCCAGGGAAAAAGCCTGTACAATCGTTCGGGGTCCTGCGGCCTTAAATTGCCGGGTGCCTCCTGGAGATCCGCCTCTTGCAGGATTTTTCCCAGATGCTATGCGGCACCATTGCCCACTTAGTCTGGTTTGAGAATGCCTAGTGGGTCCTGCAAACTGACACCATGAACAGTCGCTGCTGAGATTTGTTTCCCAGGAAAAAAGCCTGTACAATGGTTCAGGGTCCTGAGGCCTTAAATGGCCAGGTGCCTCGTCGAATTCCGCCTCTCGCAGGATGCCTTTCAGACGAAGGGTGGCAGCAGTGCCAACTTGGTCTGGTTTGAGAGTGCCAAGTGGGTCCTGAAAACTGACACCCAGAACAGTGTTTTGTGAGTTTTGTTTCCCAGGGAAAAAGCCTGTACAATGGTTCAGGGTCCTGCGGCCTTATATTGCCGGGTGTCTCCTAGAATTCTGCCTCACACAGGATGCCTCCCAGATGCAAGGTGGCTGCAGTGCCAACTTGGTCTGGTTTGAGAGTGCCAAGTGCGTGCTGAAAACTGACACCCAGAACAGTGGCTTCTGAGTTTTGTTTCCCAGGGAAAAAGCCTGTACAGTGGTTCAGGGTCCTGAGGCCTTAAATTTCAGGGTGCCTCCTGGAATTCCGCCTCTCGCGGGATGCCTCCCAGACGCAAGGTGGCACCCGTGCCAACTTGGTCTGGTTTGAGAGTGCCAAGTGGGTCCTGAAAACTGACACCCAGAACAGTGGTTTGTGAGTTTTGTTTCCCAGGGAAAAAGCCTGTACAATCGTTCGGGGTCCTGCGGCCTTAAATTGCCGGGTGCCTCCTGGAGTTCCGCCTCTTGCAGGATTTTTCCCAGATGCTATGCGGCACCATTGCCCACTTAGTCTGGTTTGAGAATGCCTAGTGGGTCCTGCAAACTGACACCAAGAACAGTCGCTGCTGAGATTTGTTTCCCAGGAAAAAAGCCTGTAAAATGGTTCAGGGTCCTGAGGCCTTAAATGGCCAGGTGCCTCGTCGAATTCCGCCTCTCGCAGGATGCCTTTCAGACGAAGGGTGGCAGCAGTGCCAACTTGGTCTGGTTTGAGAGTGCCAAGTGGGTCCTGAAAACTGACACCCAGAACAGTGTTTTGTGAGTTTTGTTTCCCAGGGAAAAAGCCTGTACAATGGTTCAGGGTCCTGCGGCCTTATATTGCCGGGTGTCTCCTAGAATTCTGCCTCACACAGGATGCCTCCCAGATGCAAGGTGGCTGCAGTGCCAACTTGGTCTGGTTTGAGAGTGCCAAGTGGGTGCTGAAAACTGACACCCAGAACAGTGGCTTCTGAGTTTTGTTTCCCAGGGAAAAAGCCTGTACAGTGGTTCAGGGTCCTGAGGCCTTAAATTTCAGGGTGCCTCCTGGAATTCCGCCTCTCGCGGGATGCCTCCCAGACGCAAGGTGGCACCCGTGCCAACTTGGTCTTGTTTGAGAGTGCCAAGTGGGTCCTGAAAACTGACACCCAGAACAGTGGTTTGTGAGTTTTGTTTCCCAGGGAAAAAGCCTGTACAATCGTTCGGGGTCCTGCGGCCTTAAATTGCCGGGTGCCTCCTGGAGTTCCGCCTCTTGCAGGATTTTTCCCAGATGCTATGCGGCACCATTGCCCACTTAAGCTGGTTTGAGAATGCCTAGTGGGTCCTGCAAACTGACACCAAGAACAGTCGCTGCTGAGATTTGTTTCCCAGGAAAAAAGCCTGTACAATGGTTCAGGGTCCTGAGGCCTTAAATGGCCAGGTGCCTCGTCGAATTCCGCCTCTCGCAGGATGCCTTTCAGACGAAGGGTGGCAGCAGTGCCAACTTGGTCTGGTTTGAGAGTGCCAAGTGGGTCCTGAAAACTGACACCCAGAACAGTGTTTTGTGAGTTTTGTTTCCCAGGGAAAAAGCCTGTACAATGGTTCAGGGTCCTGCGGCCATATATTGCCGGGTGTCTCCTAGAATTCTGCCTCACACAGGATGCCTCCCAGATGCAAGGTGGCTGCAGTGCCAACTTGGTCTGGTTTGAGAGTGCCAAGTGCGTGCTGAAAACTGACACCCAGAACAGTGGCTTCTGAGTTTTGTTTCCCAGGGAAAAAGCCTGTACAGTGGTTCAGGGTCCTGAGGCCTTAAATTTCAGGGTGCCTCCTGGAATTCCGCCTCTCGCGGGATGCCTCCCAGACGCAAGGTGGCACCCGTGCCAACTTGGTCTTGTTTGAGAGTGCCAAGTGGGTCCTGAAAACTGACACCCAGAACAGTGTTTTGTGAGTTTTGTTTCCCAGGGAAAAAGCCTGTACAATGGTTCAGGGTCCTGCGGCCTTATATTGCCGGGTGTCTCCTAGAATTCTGCCTCACACAGGATGCCTCCCAGATGCAAGGTGGCTGCAGTGCCAACTTGGTCTGGTTTGAGAGTGCCAAGTGGGTGCTGAAAACTGACACCCAGAACAGTGGCTTCTGAGTTTTGTTTCCCAGGGAAAAAGCCTGTACAGTGGTTCAGGGTCCTGAGGCCTTAAATTTCAGGGTGCCTCCTGGAATTCCGCCTCTCGCGGGATGCCTCCCAGACGCAATGTGGCACCCGTGCCAACTTGGTCTGGTTTGGTAGTGCCAAGTGGGTCCTGAAAACTGACACCCAGAACAGTGGTTTGTGAGTTTTGTTTCCCAGGGAAAAAGCCTGTACAATGGTTCGGGGTCCTGCGGCCTTAAATTGCCGGGTGCCTCCTGGAGATCCGCCTCTTGCAGGATTTTTCCCAGATGCTATGCGGCACCATTGCCCACTTAGTCTGGTTTGAGAATGCCTAGTGGGTCCTGCAAACTGACACCAAGAACAGTCGCTGCTGAGATTTGTTTCCCAGGAAAAAAGCCTGTACAATGGTTCAGGGTCCTGAGGCCTTAAATGGCCAGGTGCCTCGTCGAATTCCGCCTCTCGCAGGATGCCTTTCAGACGAAGGGTGGCAGCAGTGCCAACTTGGTCTGGTTTGAGAGTGCCAAGTGGGTCTTTAAAAGTGACACCCAGAACAGTGGTTTGTGAGTTTTGTTTCCCAGGGAAAAAGCCTGTACAATCGTTCGGGGTCCTGCGGCCTTATATTGCCGGGTGCCTCCTGGAGATCCGCCTCTTGCAGGATTTTTCCCAGATGCTATGCGGCACCATTGCCCACTTAGTCTGGTTTGAGAGTGTCAAGTGGGTCCTCCAAACTGACACCCAGAACAGTGGCTTCTGAGTTTTGTTTCCCAGGGAAATACCCTGTAGAGTGGTTCAGGGTCCTGAGGCCTTAAATGGCCAGGTGCCTCCTGGAATTCGGCCTCTCGCAGAATGCCTCCCAGACGCAAGCTGTCACACGTGCCAACTTGGTCTGGTTTGAGAGTGCCAAGTGGGTCCTGAAAACTGACACCCAGAACAGTGGCTTCTGAGTTTTGTTTCCCAGGGAAAAAGCCTGTACAATGGTTCAGGGTCCTGCGGCCTTATATTGCCGGGTGTCTCCTAGAATTCTGCCTCACACAGGATGCCTCCCAGATGCAAGGTGGCTGCAGTGCCAACTTGGTCTGGTTTGAGAGTGCCAAGTGGGTGCTGAAAACTGACACCCAGAACAGTGGCTTCTGAGTTTTGTTTCCCAGGGAAAAAGCCTGTACAGTGGTTCAGGGTCCTGAGGCCTTAAATTTCAGGGTGCCTCCTGGAATTCCGCCTCTCGCGGGATGCCTCCCAGACGCAAGGTGGCACCCGTGCCAACTTGGTCTGGTTTGAGAGTGCCAAGTGGGTCCTGAAAACTGACACCCAGAACAGTGGTTTGTGAGTTTTGTTTCCCAGGGAAAAAGCCTGTACAATCGTTCGGGGTCCTGCGGCCTTAAATTGCCGGGTGCCTCCTGGAGTTCCGCCTCTTGCAGGATTTTTCCCAGATGCTATGCGGCACCATTGCCCACTTAAGCTGGTTTGAGAATGCCTAGTGGGTCCTGCAAACTGACACCAAGAACAGTCGCTGCTGAGATTTGTTTCCCAGGAAAAAAGCCTGTACAATGGTTCAGGGTCCTGAGGCCTTAAATGGCCAGGTGCCTCGTCGAATTCCGCCTCTCGCAGGATGCCTTTCAGACGAAGGGTGGCAGCAGTGCCAACTTGGTCTGGTTTGAGAGTGCCAAGTGGGTCCTGAAAACTGACACCCAGAACAGTGTTTTGTGAGTTTTGTTTCCCAGGGAAAAAGCCTGTACAATGGTTCAGGGTCCTGCGGCCTTATATTGCCGGGTGTCTCCTAGAATTCTGCCTCACACAGGATGCCTCCCAGATGCAAGGTGGCTGCAGTGCCAACTTGGTCTGGTTTGAGAGTGCCAAGTGGGTGCTGAAAACTGACACCCAGAACAGTGGCTTCTGAGTTTTGTTTCCCAGGGAAAAAGCCTGTACAGTGGTTCAGGGTCCTGAGGCCTTAAATTTCAGGGTGCCTCCTGGAATTCCGCCTCTCGCGGGATGCCTCCCAGACGCAAGGTGGCACCCGTGCCAACTTGGTCTTGTTTGAGAGTGCCAAGTGGGTCCTGAAAACTGACACCCAGAACAGTGGTTTGTGAGTTTTGTTTCCTAGGGAAAAAGCCTGTACAATCGTTCGGGGTCCTGCGGCCTTAAATTGCCGGGTGCCTCCTGGAGTTCCGCCTCTTGCAGGATTATTCCCAGATGCTATGCGGCACCATTGCCCACTTAAGCTGGTTTGAGAATGCCTAGTGGGTCCTGCAAACTGACACCAAGAACAGTCGCTGCTGAGATTTGTTTCCCAGGAAAAAAGCCTGTACAATGGTTCAGGGTCCTGAGGCCTTAAATGGCCAGGTGCCTCGTCGAATTCCGCCTCTCGCAGGATGCCTTTCAGACGAAGGGTGGCAGCAGTGCCAACTTGGTCTGGTTTGAGAGTGCCAAGTGGGTCCTGAAAACTGACACCCAGAACAGTGGTTTGTGAGTTTTGTTTCCCAGGGAAAAAGCCTGTACAATCGTTCGGGGTCCTGCGGCCTTATATTGCCGGGTGCCTCCTGGAGATCCGCCTCTTGCAGGATTTTTCCCAGATGCTATGCGGCACCATTGCCCACTTAGTCTGGTTTGAGAGTGTCAAGTGGGTCCTCCAAACTGACACCCAGAACAGTGGCTTCTGAGTTTTGTTTCCCAGGGAAATACCCTGTAGAGTGGTTCAGGGTCCTGCCACGGTAAATTTCAGGGTGCCTCCTGGAATTCGGCCTCTCGCAGAATGCCTCCCAGACGCAAGCTGTCACAAGTGCCAACATGGTCTCGTTTGAGGGTGCCAAGTAGGTCCTGAAAACTGACACCCAGAACAGCGGCTTCTGAGTTTTGTTTCCCAGGGAAAAAGCCTGTACAATGGTTCAGGGTCCTGAGGCCTTAAATTTCAGGGTGCCTCCTGGAATTCCGCCTCTCGCAGGATGCCTCCCAGACGCAATGTGGCACCCGTGCCAACTTGGTCTGGTTTGGTAGTGCCAAGTGGGTCCTGAAAACTGACACCCAGAACAGTGGTTTGTGAGTTTTGTTTCCCAGGGAAAAAGCCTGTACAATCGTTCGGGGTCCTGCGGCCTTAAATTGCCGGGTGCCTCCTGGAGATCCACCTCTTGCAGGATTTTTCCCAGATGCTATGCGGCACCATTGCCCACTTAGTCTGGTTTGAGAATGCCTAGTGGGTCCTGCAAACTGACACCAAGAACAGTCGCTGCTGAGATTTGTTTCCCAGGAAAAAAGCCTGTACAATGGTTCAGGGTCCTGAGGCCTTAAATGGCCAGGTGCCTCGTCGAATTCCGCCTCTCGCAGGATGCCTTTCAGACGAAGGGTGGCAGCAGTGCCAACTTGGTCTGGTTTGAGAGTGCCAAGTGGGTCCTGAAAACTGACACCCAGAACAGTGGTTTGTGAGTTTTGTTTCCCAGGGAAAAAGCCTGTACAATCGTTCGGGGTCCTGCGGCCTTATATTGCCGGGTGCCTCCTGGAGATCCGCCTCTTGCAGGATTTTTCCCAGATGCTATGCGGCACCATTGCCCACTTAGTCTGGTTTGAGAGTGTCAAGTGGGTCCTCCAAACTGACACCCAGAACAGTGGCTTCTGAGTTTTGTTTCCCAGGGAAATACCCTGTAGAGTGGTTCAGGGTCCTGCCGCGTTAAATTTCAGGGTGCCTCCTGGAATTCGGCCTCTCGCAGAATGCCTCCCAGACGCAAGCTGTCACAAGTGCCAACATGGTCTCGTTTGAGAGTGCCAAGTGGGTCCTGAAAACTGACACCCAGAACAGTGGCTTCTGAGTTTTGTTTCTCAGGGAAAAACACTGTACAGTGGTTCAGGGTCCTGAGGCCTTAAATGGCCAGGTGCCTCGTCGAATTCCGCCTTTCTCAGGATGCCTCCCAGACGCAAGGTGGCACCCGTGCCAACTTGGTCTGGTTTGAGAGTGCCTAGTGGGTCCTGCAAACTGACACTAAGAACAGTGGCTTCTGAGTTTTGTTTCCCAGGGAAAAAGCGTGTACAGTGGTTCCGGGTCCTGCGGCCTTAAATTTCCGGGTGCCTCCTTGAATTCCGCCTCACACAGGATGCCTCCCAGATGCAAGGTGGCACCAGTGCCAACTTGGTCTGGTTTGAGAGTGCCTAGTGGGTCCTGAAAACTGACACCCAGAACAGTGGCTTTTGAGTTTTGTTTCCCAGGGAAAAGGCCTGTAGAGTGGTTCAGGGTCCTGCGGCCTTATATTGCCGGGTGTCTCCTAGAATTCTGCCTCACACAGGATGCCTCCCAGATGCAAGGTGGCTGCAGTGCCAACTTGGTCTGGTTTGAGAGTGCCAAGTGGGTGCTGAAAACTGACACCCAGAACAGTGGCTTCTGAGTTTTGTTTCCCAGGGAAAAAGCCTGTACAGTGGTTCAGGGTCCTGAGGCCTTAAATTTCAGGGTGCCTCCTGGAATTCCGCCTCTCGCGGGATGCCTCCCAGACGCAATGTGGCACCCGTGCCAACTTGGTCTGGTTTGGTAGTGCCAAGTGGGTCCTGAAAACTGACACCCAGAACAGTGGTTTGTGAGTTTTGTTTCCCAGGGAAAAAGCCTGTACAATCGTTCGGGGTCCTGCGGCCTTAAATTGCCGGGTGCCTCCTGGAGATCCGCCTCTTGCAGGATTTTTCCCAGATGCTATGCGGCACCATTGCCCACTTAGTCTGGTTTGAGAGTGTCAAGTGGGTCCTCCAAACTGACACCCAGAACAGTGGCTTCTGAGTTTTGTTTCCCAGGGAAATACCCTGTAGAGTGGTTCAGGGTCCTGCCGCGTTAAATTTCAGGGTGCCTCCTGGAATTCGGCCTCTCGCAGAATGCCTCCCAGACGCAAGCTGTCACAAGTGCCAACTTGGTCTCGTTTGAGAGTGCCAAGTGGGTCCTGAAAACTGACACCCAGAACAGTGGCTTCTGAGTTTTGTTTCCCAGGGAAAAACACTGTACAGTGGTTCAGGGTCCTGAGGCCTTAAATGGCCAGGTGCCTCGTCGAATTCCGCCTTTCTCAGGATGCCTCCCAGACGCAAGGTGGCACCCGTGCCAACTTGGTCTGGTTTGAGAGTGCCTAGTGGGTCCTGCAAACTGACACTAAGAACAGTGGCTTCTGAGTTTTGTTTCCCAGGGAAAAAGCCTGTACAATGGTTCAGGGTCCTGCGGCCTTAAATTTCCGGGTGCCTCCTTGAATTCCGCCTCACCCAGGATGCCTCCCAGATGCAAGGTGGCACCAGTGCCAACTTGGTCTGGTTTGAGAGTGCCTAGTGGGTCCTGCAAACTGACACCCAGAACAGTGGCTTTTGAGTTTTGTTTCCCAGGGAAAAGGCCTGTAGAGTGGTTCAGCGTCCTGAGGCCTTAAATGGCCGGGTGTCTCCTAGAATTCTGCCTCACACAGGATGCCTCCCAGATGCAAGGTGGCTGCAGTGCCAACTTGGTCTGGTTTGAGAGTGCCAAGTGGGTGCTGAAAACTGACACCCAGAACAGTGGCTTCTGAGTTTTGTTTCCCAGGGAAAAAGCCTGTACAGTGGTTCAGGGTCCTGAGGCCTTAAATTTCAGGGTGCCTCCTGGAATTCCGCCTCTCGCGGGATGCCTCCCAGACGCAATGTGGCACCCGTGCCAACTTGGTCTGGTTTGGTAGTGCCAAGTGGGTCCTGAAAACTGACACCCAGAACAGTGGTTTGTGAGTTTTGTTTCCCAGGGAAAAAGCCTGTACAATCGTTCGGGGTCCTGCGGCCTTAAATTGCCGGGTGCCTCCTGGAGATCCGCCTCTTGCAGGATTTTTCCCAGATGCTATGCGGCACCATTGCCCACTTAGTCTGGTTTGAGAATGCCTAGTGGGTCCTGCAAACTGACACCAAGAACAGTCGCTGCTGAGATTTGTTTCCCAGGAAAAAAGCCTGTACAATGGTTCAGGGTCCTGAGGCCTTAAATGGCCAGGTGCCTCGTCGAATTCCGCCTCTCGCAGGATGCCTTTCAGACGAAGGGTGGCAGCAGTGCCAACTTGGTCTGGTTTGAGAGTGCCAAGTGGGTCCTGAAAACTGACACCCAGAACAGTGTTTTGTGTGTTTTGTTTCCCAGGGAAAAAGCCTGTACAATGGTTCAGGGTCCTGCGGCCTTATATTGCCGGGTGTCTCCTAGAATTCTGCCTCACACAGGATGCCTCCCAGATGCAAGGTGGCTGCAGTGCCAACTTGGTCTGGTTTGAGAGTGCCAAGTGGGTGCTGAAAACTGACACCCAGAACAGTGGCTTCTGAGTTTTGTTTCCCAGGGAAAAAGCCTGTACAGTGGTTCAGGGTCCTGAGGCCTTAAATTTCAGGGTGCCTCCTGGAATTCCGCCTCTCGCGGGATGCCTCCCAGACGCAAGGTGGCACCCGTGCCAACTTGGTCTGGTTTGGTAGTGCCAAGTGGGTCCTGAAAACTGACACCCAGAACAGTGGCTTCTGAGTTTTGTTTCCCAGGGAAAAAGCCTGTACAATCGTTCGGGGTCCTGCGGCCTTAAATTGCCGGGTGCCTCCTGGAGATCCGCCTCTCGCAGGATTTTTCCCAGATGCTATGCGGCACCATTGCCCACTTAGTCTGGTTTGAGAATGCCTAGTGGGTCCTGCAAACTGACACCAAGGACAGTCGCTGCTGAGATTTGTTTCCCAGGAAAAAAGCCTGTACAATGGTTCAGGGTCCTGAGGCCTTAAATGGCCAGGTGCCTCGTCGAATTCCGCCTCTCGCAGGATGCCTTTCAGACGAAGGGTGGCAGCAGTGCCAACTTGGTCTGGTTTGAGAGTGCCAAGTGGGTCCTGAAAACTGACACCCAGAACAGTGGTTTGTGAGTTTTGTTTCCCAGGGAAAAAGCCTGTACAATCGTTCGGGGTCCTGCGGCCTTATATTGCCGGGTGCCTCCTGGAGATCCGCCTCTTGCAGGATTTTTCCCAGATGCTATGCGGCACCATTGCCCACTTAGTCTGGTTTGAGAGTGTCAAGTGGGTCCTCCAAACTGACACCCAGAACAGTGGCTTCTGAGTTTTGTTTCCCAGGGAAATACCCTGTAGAGTGGTTCAGGGTCCTGCCGCGTTAAATTTCAGGGTGCCTCCTGGAATTCGGCCTCTCGCAGAATGCCTCCCAGACGCAAGCTGTCACAAGTGCCAACATGGTCTCGTTTGAGAGTGCCAAGTGGGTCCTGAAAACTGACACCCAGAACAGTGGCTTCTGAGTTTTGTTTCCCAGGGAAAAACACTGTACAGTGGTTCAGGGTCCTGAGGCCTTAAATGGCCAGGTGCCTCGTCGAATTCCGCCTTTCTCAGGATGCCTCCCAGACGCAAGGTGGCACCCGTGCCAACTTGGTCTGGTTTGAGAGTGCCTAGTGGGTCCTGCAAACTGACACTAAGAACAGTGGCTTCTGAGTTTTGTTTCCCAGGGAAAAAGCCTGTACAATGGTTCAGGGTCCTGCGGCCTTAAATTTCCGGGTGCCTCCTTGAATTCCGCCTCACACAGGATGCCTCCCAGATGCAAGGTGGCACCAGTGCCAACTTGGTCTGGTTTGAGAGTGCCTAGTGGGTCCTGAAAACTGACACCCAGAACAGTGGCTTTGGAGTTTTGTTTCCCAGGGAAAAGGCCTGTAGAGTGGTTCAGAGTCCTGCGGCCTTATATTGCCGGGTGTCTCCTAGAATTCTGCCTCACACAGGATGCCTCCCAGATGCAAGGTGGCTGCAGTGCCAACTTGGTCTGGTTTGAGAGTGCCAAGTGGGTGCTGAAAACTGACACCCAGAACAGTGGCTTCTGAGTTTTGTTTCCCAGGGAAAAAGCCTGTACAGTGGTTCAGGGTCCTGAGGCCTTAAATTTCAGGGTGCCTCCTGGAATTCCGCCTCTCGCGGGATGCCTCCCAGACGCAATGTGGCACCCGTGCCAACTTGGTCTGGTTTGGTAGTGCCAAGTGGGTCCTGAAAACTGACACCCAGAACAGTGGTTTGTGAGTTTTGTTTCCCAGGGAAAAAGCCTGTACAATCGTTCGGGGTCCTGCGGCCTTAAATTGCCGGGTGCCTCCTGGAGATCCGCCTCTTGCAGGATTTTTCCCAGATGCTATGCGGCACCATTGCCCACTTAGTCTGGTTTGAGAATGCCTAGTGGGTCCTGCAAACTGACACCAAGAACAGTCGCTGCTGAGATTTGTTTCCCAGGAAAAAAGCCTGTACAATGGTTCAGGGTCCTGAGGCCTTAAATGGCCAGGTGCCTCGTCGAATTCCGCCTCTCGCAGGATGCCTTTCAGACGAAGGGTGGCAGCAGTGCCAACTTGGTCTGGTTTGAGAGTGCCAAGTGAGTCCTGAAAACTGACACCCAGAACAGTGTTTTGTGTGTTTTGTTTCCCAGGGAAAAAGCCTGTACAATGGTTCAGGGTCCTGCGGCCTTATATTGCCGGGTGTCTCCTAGAATTCTGCCTCACACAGGATGCCTCCCAGATGCAAGGTGGCTGCAGTGCCAACTTGGTCTGGTTTGAGAGTGCCAAGTGCGTGCTGAAAACTGACACCCAGAACAGTGGCTTCTGAGTTTTGTTTCCCAGGGAAAAAGCCTGTACAGTGGTTCAGGGTCCTGAGGCCTTAAATTTCAGGGTGCCTCCTGGAATTCCGCCTCTCGCGGGATGCCTCCCAGACGCAATGTGGCACCCGTGCCAACTTGGTCTGGTTTGGTAGTGCCAAGTGGGTCCTGAAAACTGACACCCAGAACAGTGGTTTGTGAGTTTTGTTTCCCAGGGAAAAAGCCTGTACAATCGTTCGGGGTCCTGCGGCCTTAAATTGCCGGGTGCCTCCTGGAGATCCGCCTCTTGCAGGATTTTTCCCAGATGCTATGCGGCACCATTGCCCACTTAGTCTGGTTTGAGAATGCCTAGTGGGTCCTGCAAACTGACACCAAGAACAGTCGCTGCTGAGATTTGTTTCCCAGGAAAAAAGCCTGTACAATGGTTCAGGGTCCTGAGGCCTTAAATGGCCAGGTGCCTCGTCGAATTCCGCCTCTCGCAGGATGCCTTTCAGACGAAGGGTGGCAGCAGTGCCAACTTGGTCTGGTTTGAGAGTGCCAAGTGGGTCCTGAAAACTGACACCCAGAACAGTGTTTTGTGAGTTTTGTTTCCCAGGGAAAAAGCCTGTACAATGGTTCAGGGTCCTGCGGCCTTATATTGCCGGGTGTCTCCTAGAATTCTGCCTCACACAGGATGCCTCCCAGATGCAAGGTGGCTGCAGTGCCAACTTGGTCTGGTTTGAGAGTGCCAAGTGCGTGCTGAAAACTGACACCCAGAACAGTGGCTTCTGAGTTTTGTTTCCCAGGGAAAAAGCCTGTACAGTGGTTCAGGGTCCTGAGGCCTTAAATTTCAGGGTGCCTCCTGGAATTCCGCCTCTCGCGGGATGCCTCCCAGACGCAAAGTGGCACCCGTGCCAACTTGGTCTGGTTTGGTAGTGCCAAGTGGGTCCTGAAAACTGACACCCAGAACAGTGGTTTGTGAGTTTTGTTTCCCAGGGAAAAAGCCTGTACAATCGTTCGGGGTCCTGCGGCCTTATATTGCCGGGTGCCTCCTGGAGATCCGCCTCTTGCAGGATTTTTCCCAGATGCTATGCGGCACCATTGCCCACTTAGTCTGGTTTGAGAGTGTCAAGTGGGTCCTGCAAACTGACACCCAGAACAGTGGCTTCTGAGTTTTGTTTCCCAGGGAAATACCCTGTAGAGTGGTTCAGGGTCCTGCCGCGTTAAATTTCAGGGTGCCTCCTGGAATTCGGCCTCTCGCAGAATGCCTCCCAGACGCAAGCTGTCACAAGTGCCAACATGGTCTCGTTTGAGAGTGCCAAGTGGGTCCTGAAAACTGACACCCAGAACAGTGGCTTCTGAGTTTTGTTTCCCAGGGAAAAACACTGTAGAGTGGTTCAGGGTCCTGAGGCCTTAAATGGCCAGGTGCCTCGTCGAATTCCGCCTTTCTCAGGATGCCTCCCAGACGCAAGGTGGCACCCGTGCCAACTTGGTCTGGTTTGAGAGTGCCTAGTGGGTCCTGCAAACTGACACTAAGAACAGTGGCTTCTGAGTTTTGTTTCCCAGGGAAAAAGCGTGTACAGTGCTTCCGGGTCCTGCGGCCTTAAATTTCAGGGTGCCTCCTTGAATTCCGCCTCACACAGGATGCCTCCCAGATGCAAGGTGGCACCAGTGCCAACTTGGTCTGGTTTGAGAGTGCCTAGTGGGTCCTGAAAACTGACACCCAGAACAGTGGCTTCTGAGTTTTGTTTCCCAGGGAAAAGGCCTGTAGAGTGGTTCAGGGTCCTGCGGCCTTATATTGCCGGGTGTCTCCTAGAATTCTGCCTCACACAGGATGCCTCCTAGATGCAAGGTGGCTGCAGTGCCAACTTGGGCTGGTTTGAGAGTGCCAAGTGGGTGCTGAAAACTGACACCCAGAACAGTGGCTTCTGAGTTTTGTTTCCCAGGGAAAAAGCCTGTACAGTGGTTCAGGGTCCTGAGGCCTTAAATTTCAGGGTGCCTCCTGGAATTCCGCCTCTCGCGGGATGCCTCCCAGACGCAATGTGGCACCCGTGCCAACTTGGTCTGGTTTGGTAGTGCCAAGTGGGTCCTGAAAACTGACACCCAGAACAGTGGTTTGTGAGTTTTGTTTCCCAGGGAAAAAGCCTGTACAATCGTTCGGGGTCCAGCGGCCTTAAATTGCCGGGTGCCTCCTGGAGATCCGCCTCTTGCAGGATTTTTCCCAGATGCTATGCGGCACCATTGCCCACTTAGTCTGGTTTGAGAGTGTCAAGTGGGTCCTCCAAACTGACACCCAGAACAGTGGCTTCTGAGTTTTGTTTCCCAGGGAAATACCCTGTAGAGTGGTTCAGGGTCCTGCCGCGTTAAATTTCAGGGTGCCTCCTGGAATTCGGCCTCTCGCAGAATGCCTCCCAGACGCAAGCTGTCACAAGTGCCAACATGGTCTCGTTTGAGAGTGCCAAGTGGGTCCTGAAAACTGACACCCAGAACAGTGGCTTCTGAGTTTTGTTTCCCAGGGAAAAACACTGTACAGTGGCTCAGGGTCCTGAGGCCTTAAATGGCCAGGTGCCTCGTCGAATTCCGCTCTTCTCAGGATGCCTCCCAGACGCAAGGTGGCACCCGTGCCAACTTGGTCTGGTTTGAGAGTGCCTAGTGGGTCCTGCAAACTGACACTAAGAACAGTGGCTTCTGAGTTTTGTTTCCCAGGGAAAAAGCCTGTAAAATGGTTCAGGGTCCTGCGGCCTTAAATTTCCGGGTGCCTCCTTGAATTCCGCCTCACACAGGATGCCTCCCAGATGCAAGGTGGCACCAGTGCCAACTTGGTCTGGTTTGAGAGTGCCAAGTGGGTCCTGAAAACTGACACCCAGAACAGTGGCTTTGGAGTTTTGTTTCCCAGGGAAAAGGCCTGTAGAGTGGTTCAGGGTCCTGCGGCCTTATATTGCCGGGTGTCTCCTAGAATTCTGCCTCACACAGGATGCCTCCCAGATGCAAGGTGGCTGCAGTGCCAACTTGGTCTGGTTTGAGAGTGCCAAGTGGGTGCTGAAAACTGACACCCAGAACAGTGGCTTCTGAGTTTTGTTTCCCAGGGAAAAAGCCTGTACAGTGGTTCAGGGTCCTGAGGCCTTAAATTTCAGGGTGCCTCCTGGAATTCCGCCTCTCGCGGGATGCCTCCCAGACGCAATGTGGCACCCGTGCCAACTTGGTCTGGTTTGGTAGTGCCAAGTGGGTCCTGAAAACTGACACCCAGAACAGTGGTTTGTGAGTTTTGTTTCCCAGGGAAAAAGCCTGTACAATCGTTCGGGGTCCTGCGGCCTTAAATTGCCGGGTGCCTCCTGGAGATCCGCCTCTTGCAGGATTTTTCCCAGATGCTATGCGGCACCATTGCCCACTTAGTCTGGTTTGAGAGTGTCAAGTGGGTCCTCCAAACTGACACCCAGAACAGTGGCTTCTGAGTTTTGTTTCCCAGGGAAATACCCTGTAGAGTGGTTCAGGGTCCTGCCGCGTTAAATTTCAGGGTGCCTCCTGGAATTCGGCCTCTCGCAGAATGCCTCCCAGACGCAAGCTGTCACAAGTGCCAACATGGTCTCGTTTGAGAGTGCCAAGTGGGTCCTGAAAACTGACACCCAGAACAGTGGCTTCTGAGTTTTGTTTCCCAGGGAAAAACACTGTACAGTGGCTCAGAGTCCTGAGGCCTTAAATGGCCAGGTGCCTCGTCGAATTCCGCTCTTCTCAGGATGCCTCCCAGACGCAAGGTGGCACCCGTGCCAACTTGGTCTGGTTTGAGAGTGCCTAGTGGGTCCTGCAAACTGACACTAAGAACAGTGGCTTCTGAGTTTTGTTTCCCAGGGAAAAAGCCTGTAAAATGGTTCAGGGTCCTGCGGCCTTAAATTTCCGGGTGCCTCCTTGAATTCCGCCTCACACAGGATGCCTCCCAGATGCAAGGTGGCACCAGTGCCAACTTGGTCTGGTTTGAGAGTGCCAAGTGGGTCCTGAAAACTGACACCCAGAACAGTGGCTTTGGAGTTTTGTTTCCCAGGGAAAAGGCCTGTAGAGTGGTTCAGGGTCCTGCGGCCTTATATTGCCGGGTGTCTCCTAGAATTCTGCCTCACACAGGATGCCTCCCAGATGCAAGGTGGCTGCAGTGCCAACTTGGTCTGGTTTGAGAGTGCCAAGTGCGTGCTGAAAACTGACACCCAGAACAGTGGCTTCTGAGTTTTGTTTCCCAGGGAAAAAGCCTGTACAGTGGTTCAGGGTCCTGAGGCCTTAAATTTCAGGGTGCCTCCTGGAATTCCGCCTCTCGCGGGATGCCTCCCAGACGCAATGTGGCACCCGTGCCAACTTGGTCTGGTTTGGTAGTGCCAAGTGGGTCCTGAAAACTGACACCCAGAACAGTGGTTTGTGAGTTTTGTTTCCCAGGGAAAAAGCCTGTACAATCGTTCGGGGTCCTGCGGCCTTAAATTGCCGGGTGCCTCCTGGAGATCCGCCTCTTGCAGGATTTTTCCCAGATGCTATGCGGCACCATTGCCCACTTAGTCTGGTTTGAGAATGCCTAGTGGGTCCTGCAAACTGACACCAAGAACAGTCGCTGCTGAGATTTGTTTCCCAGGATAAAAGCCTGTACACTGGTTCAGGGTCCTGAGGCCTTAAATGGCCAGGTGCCTCGTCGAATTCCGCCTCTCGCAGGATGCCTTTCAGACGAAGGGTGGCAGCAGTGCCAACTTGGTCTGGTTTGAGAGTGCCAAGTGAGTCCTGAAAACTGACACCCAGAACAGTGTTTTGTGTGTTTTGTTTCCCAGGGAAAAAGCCTGTACAATGGTTCAGGGTCCTGCGGCCTTATATTGCCGGGTGTCTCCTAGAATTCTGCCTCACACAGGATGCCTCCCAGATGCAAGGTGGCTGCAGTGCCAACTTGGTCTGGTTTGAGAGTGCCAAGTGCGTGCTGAAAACTGACACCCAGAACAGTGGCTTCTGAGTTTTGTTTCCCAGGGAAAAAGCCTGTACAGTGGTTCAGGGTCCTGAGGCCTTAAATGGCCAGGTGCCTCGTCGAATTCCGCCTCTCGCGGGATGCCTCCCAGACGCAATGTGGCACCCGTGCCAACTTGGTCTGGTTTGGTAGTGCCAAGTGGGTCCTGAAAACTGACACCCAGAACAGTGTTTTGTGAGTTTTGTTTCCCAGGGAAAAAGCCTGTACAATCGTTCGGGGTCCTGCGGCCTTAAATTGCCGGGTGCCTCCTGGAGATCCGCCTCTTGCAGGATTTTTCCCAGATGCTATGCGGCACCATTGCCCACCTAGTCTGGTTTGAGAGTGTCAAGTGGGTCCTCCAAACTGACACCCAGAACAGTGGCTTCTGAGTTTTGTTTCCCAGGGAAATACCCTGTAGAATGGTTCAGGGTCCTGCCGCGTTAAATTTCAGGGTGCCTCCTGGAATTCGGCCTCTCGCAGAATGCCTCCCAGACGCAAGCTGTCACAAGTGCCAACATGGTCTGGTTTGAGAGTGCCAAGTGGGTCCTGAAAACTGACACCCAGAACAGTGGCTTCTGAGTTTTGTTTCCCAGGGAAAAACACTGTACAGTGGTTCAGGGTCCTGAGGCCTTAAATGGCCAGGTGCCTCGTCGAATTCCGCCTTTCTCAGGATGCCTCCCAGACGCAAGGTGGCACCCGTGCCAACTTGGTCTGGTTTGAGAGTGCCAAGTGGGTCCTGAAAACTGACACCCAGAACAGTGGTTTGTGAGTTTTGTTTCCCAGGGAAAAAGCCTGTAAAATCGTTCGGGGTCCTGAGGCCTTAAATTGCCGGGTGCCTCCTGGAGATCCGCTTCTTGCAGGATTTTTCCCAGATGCTATGCGGCACCATTGCCCACTTAGTCTGGTTTGAGAATGCCTAGTGGGTCCTGCAAACTGACACCAAGAACAGTCACTGCTGAGATTTGTTTCCCAGGAAAAAAGCCTGTACAATGGTTCAGGGTCCTGAGGCCTTAAATGGCCAGGTGCCTCGTCGAATTCCGCCTCTCGCAGGATGCCTTTCAGACGAAGGGTGGCAGCAGTGCCAACTTGGTCTGGTTTGAGAGTGCCAAGTGGGTCCTGAAAACTGACACCCAGAACAGTGTTTTGTGAGTTTTGTTTCCCAGGGAAAAAGCCTGTACAATGGTTCAGGATCCTGCGGCCTTATATTGCCGGGTGTCTCCTAGAATTCTGCCTCACACAGGATGCCTCCCAGATGCAAGGTGGCTGCAGTGCCAACTTGGTCTGGTTTGAGAGTGCCAAGTGGGTGCTGAAAACTGACACCCAGAACAGTGGCTTCTGAGTTTTGTTTCCCAGGGAAAAAGCCTGTACAGTGGTTCAGGGTCCTGAGGCCTTAAATTTCAGGGTGCCTCCTGGAATTCCGCCTCTCGCGGGATGCCTCCCAGACGCAATGTGGCACCCGTGCCAACTTGGTCTGGTTTGGTAGTGCCAAGTGGGTCCTGAAAACTGACACCCAGAACAGTGGTTTGTGAGTTTTGTTTCCCAGGGAAAAAGCCTGTACAATCGTTCGGGGTCCTGCGGCCTTAAATTGCCGGGTGCCTCCTGGAGATCCGCCTCTTGCAGGATTTTTCCCAGATGCTATGCGGCACCATTGCCCACTTAGTCTGGTTTGAGAATGCCTAGTGGGTCCTGCAAACTGACACCAAGAACAGTCGCTGCTGAGATTTGTTTCCCAGGAAAAAAGCCTGTACAATGGTTCAGGGTCCTGAGGCCTTAAATGGCCAGGTGCCTCGTCGAATTCCGCCTCTCGCAGGATGCCTTTCAGATGAAGGGTGGCAGCAGTGCCAACTTGGTCTGGTTTGAGAGTGCCTAGTGGGTCCTGAAAACTGACACCCAGAACAGTGTTTTGTGAGTTTTGTTTCCCAGGGAAAAAGCCTGTACAATGGTTCAGGGTCCTGCGGCCTTATATTGCCGGGTGTCTCCTAGAATTCTGCCTCACACAGGATGCCTCCCAGATGCAAGGTGGCTGCAGTGCCAACTTGGTCTGGTTTGAGAGTGCCAAGTGGGTGCTGAAAACTGACACCCAGAACAGTGGCTTCTGAGTTTTGTTTCCCAGGGAAAAAGCCTGTACAGTGGTTCAGGGTCCTGAGGCCTTAAATTTCAGGGTGCCTCCTGGAATTCCGCCTCTCGCGGGATGCCTCCCAGACGCAATGTGGCACCCGTGCCAACTTGGTCTGGTTTGGTAGTGCCAAGTGGGTCCTGAAAACTGACACCCAGAACAGTGGTTTGTGAGTTTTGTTTCCCAGGGAAAAAGCCTGTACAATCGTTCGGGGTCCTGCGGCCTTAAATTGCCGGGTGCCTCCTGGAGATCCGCCTCTTGCAGGATTTTTCCCAGATGCTATGCGGCACCATTGCCCACTTAGTCTGGTTTGAGAATGCCTAGTGGGTCCTGCAAACTGACACCAAGAACAGTCGCTGCTGAGATTTGTTTCCCAGGAAAAAAGCCTGTACAATGGTTCAGGGTCCTGAGGCCTTAAATGGCCAGGTGCCTCGTCGAATTCCGCCTCTCGCAGGATGCCTTTCAGACGAAGGGTGGCAGCAGAGCCAACTTGGTCTGGTTTGAGAGTGCCAAGTGGGTCCTGAAAACTGACACCCAGAACAGTGGTTTGTGAGTTTTGTTTCCCAGGGAAAAAGCCTGTACAATCGTTCGGGGTCCTGCGGCCTTATATTGCCGGGTGCCTCCTGGAGATCCGCCTCTTGCAGGATTTTTCCCAGATGCTATGCGGCACCATTGCCCACTTAGTCTGGTTTGAGAGTGTCAAGTGGGTCCTGCAAACTGACACCCAGAACAGTGGCTTCTGAGTTTTGTTTCCCAGGGAAATACCCTGTAGAGTGGTTCAGGGTCCTGCCGCGTTAAATTTCAGGGTGCCTCCTGGAATTCGGCCTCTCGCAGAATGCCTCCCAGACGCAAGCTGTCACAAGTGCCAACATGGTCTCGTTTGAGAGTGCCAAGTGGGTCCTGAAAACTGACACCCAGAACAGTGGCTTCTGAGTTTTGTTTCCCAGGGAAAAACACTGTAGAGTGGTTCAGGGTCCTGAGGCCTTAAATGGCCAGGTGCCTCGTCGAATTCCGCCTTTCTCAGGATGCCTCCCAGACGCAAGGTGGCACCCGTGCCAACTTGGTCTGGTTTGAGAGTGCCTAGTGGGTCCTGCAAACTGACACTAAGAACAGTGGCTTCTGAGTTTTGTTTCCCAGGGAAAAAGCGTGTACAGTGCTTCCGGGTCCTGCGGCCTTAAATTTCAGGGTGCCTCCTTGAATTCCGCCTCACACAGGATGCCTCCCAGATGCAAGGTGGCACCAGTGCCAACTTGGTCTGGTTTGAGAGTGCCTAGTGGGTCCTGAAAACTGACACCCAGAACAGTGGCTTTGGAGTTTTGTTTCCCAGGGAAAAGGCCTGTAGAGTGGTTCAGGGTCCTGCGGCCTTATATTGCCGGGTGTCTCCTAGAATTCTGCCTCACACAGGATGCCTCCCAGATGCAAGGTGGCTGCAGTGCCAACTTGGTCTGGTTTGAGAGTGCCAAGTGGGTGCTGAAAACTGACACCCAGAACAGTGGCTTCTGAGTTTTGTTTCCCAGGGAAAAAGCCTGTACAGTGGTTCAGGGTCCTGAGGCCTTAAATTTCAGGGTGCCTCCTGGAATTCCGCCTCTCGCGGGATGCCTCCCAGACGCAATGTGGCACCCGTGCCAACTTGGTCTGGTTTGGTAGTGCCAAGTGGGTCCTGAAAACTGACACCCAGAACAGTGGTTTGTGAGTTTTGTTTCCCAGGGAAAAAGCCTGTACAATCGTTCGGGGTCCTGCGGCCTTAAATTGCCGGGTGCCTCCTGGAGATCCGCCTCTTGCAGGATTTTTCCCAGATGCTATGCGGCACCATTGCCCACTTAGTCTGGTTTGAGAGTGTCAAGTGGGTCCTCCAAACTGACACCCAGAACAGTGGCTTCTGAGTTTTGTTTCCCAGGGAAATACCCTGTAGAGTGGTTCAGGGTCCTGCCGCGTTAAATTTCAGGGTGCCTCCTGGAATTCGGCCTCTCGCAGAATGCCTCCCAGACGCAAGCTGTCACAAGTGCCAACATGGTCTCGTTTGAGAGTGCCAAGTGGGTCCTGAAAACTGACACCCAGAACAGTGGCTTCTGAGTTTTGTTTCCCAGGGAAAAACACTGTACAGTGGCTCAGGGTCCTGAGGCCTTAAATGGCCAGGTGCCTCGTCGAATTCCGCTCTTCTCAGGATGCCTCCCAGACGCAAGGTGGCACCCGTGCCAACTTGGTCTGGTTTGAGAGTGCCTAGTGGGTCCTGCAAACTGACACTAAGAACAGTGGCTTCTGAGTTTTGTTTCCCAGGGAAAAAGCCTGTAAAATGGTTCAGGGTCCTGCGGCCTTAAATTTCCGGGTGCCTCCTTGAATTCCGCCTCACACAGGATGCCTCCCAGATGCAAGGTGGCACCAGTGCCAACTTGGTCTGGTTTGAGAGTGCCAAGTGGGTCCTGAAAACTGACACCCAGAACAGTGGCTTTGGAGTTTTGTTTCCCAGGGAAAAGGCCTGTAGAGTGGTTCAGGGTCCTGCGGCCTTATATTGCCGGGTGTCTCCTAGAATTCTGCCTCACACAGGATGCCTCCCAGATGCAAGGTGGCTGCAGTGCCAACTTGGTCTGGTTTGAGAGTGCCAAGTGCGTGCTGAAAACTGACACCCAGAACAGTGGCTTCTGAGTTTTGTTTCCCAGGGAAAAAGCCTGTACAGTGGTTCAGGGTCCTGAGGCCTTAAATTTCAGGGTGCCTCCTGGAATTCCGCCTCTCGCGGGATGCCTCCCAGACGCAATGTGGCACCCGTGCCAACTTGGTCTGGTTTGGTAGTGCCAAGTGGGTCCTGAAAACTGACACCCAGAACAGTGGTTTGTGAGTTTTGTTTCCCAGGGAAAAAGCCTGTACAATCGTTCGGGGTCCTGCGGCCTTAAATTGCCGGGTGCCTCCTGGAGATCCGCCTCTTGCAGGATTTTTCCCAGATGCTATGCGGCACCATTGCCCACTTAGTCTGGTTTGAGAATGCCTAGTGGGTCCTGCAAACTGACACCAAGAACAGTCGCTGCTGAGATTTGTTTCCCAGGATAAAAGCCTGTACACTGGTTCAGGGTCCTGAGGCCTTAAATGGCCAGGTGCCTCGTCGAATTCCGCCTCTCGCAGGATGCCTTTCAGACGAAGGGTGGCAGCAGTGCCAACTTGGTCTGGTTTGAGAGTGCCAAGTGAGTCCTGAAAACTGACACCCAGAACAGTGTTTTGTGTGTTTTGTTTCCCAGGGAAAAAGCCTGTACAATGGTTCAGGGTCCTGCGGCCTTATATTGCCGGGTGTCTCCTAGAATTCTGCCTCACACAGGATGCCTCCCAGATGCAAGGTGGCTGCAGTGCCAACTTGGTCTGGTTTGAGAGTGCCAAGTGCGTGCTGAAAACTGACACCCAGAACAGTGGCTTCTGAGTTTTGTTTCCCAGGGAAAAAGCCTGTACAGTGGTTCAGGGTCCTGAGGCCTTAAATGGCCAGGTGCCTCGTCGAATTCCGCCTCTCGCGGGATGCCTCCCAGACGCAATGTGGCACCCGTGCCAACTTGGTCTGGTTTGGTAGTGCCAAGTGGGTCCTGAAAACTGACACCCAGAACAGTGTTTTGTGAGTTTTGTTTCCCAGGGAAAAAGCCTGTACAATCGTTCGGGGTCCTGCGGCCTTAAATTGCCGGGTGCCTCCTGGAGATCCGCCTCTTGCAGGATTTTTCCCAGATGCTATGCGGCACCATTGCCCACCTAGTCTGGTTTGAGAGTGTCAAGTGGGTCCTCCAAACTGACACCCAGAACAGTGGCTTCTGAGTTTTGTTTCCCAGGGAAATACCCTGTAGAATGGTTCAGGGTCCTGCCGCGTTAAATTTCAGGGTGCCTCCTGGAATTCGGCCTCTCGCAGAATGCCTCCCAGACGCAAGCTGTCACAAGTGCCAACATGGTCTGGTTTGAGAGTGCCAAGTGGGTCCTGAAAACTGACACCCAGAACAGTGGCTTCTGAGTTTTGTTTCCCAGGGAAAAACACTGTACAGTGGTTCAGGGTCCTGAGGCCTTAAATGGCCAGGTGCCTCGTCGAATTCCGCCTTTCTCAGGATGCCTCCCAGACGCAAGGTGGCACCCGTGCCAACTTGGTCTGGTTTGAGAGTGCCAAGTGGGTCCTGAAAACTGACACCCAGAACAGTGGTTTGTGAGTTTTGTTTCCCAGGGAAAAAGCCTGTAAAATCGTTCGGGGTCCTGAGGCCTTAAATTGCCGGGTGCCTCCTGGAGATCCGCTTCTTGCAGGATTTTTCCCAGATGCTATGCGGCACCATTGCCCACTTAGTCTGGTTTGAGAATGCCTAGTGGGTCCTGCAAACTGACACCAAGAACAGTCACTGCTGAGATTTGTTTCCCAGGAAAAAAGCCTGTACAATGGTTCAGGGTCCTGAGGCCTTAAATGGCCAGGTGCCTCGTCGAATTCCGCCTCTCGCAGGATGCCTTTCAGACGAAGGGTGGCAGCAGTGCCAACTTGGTCTGGTTTGAGAGTGCCAAGTGGGTCCTGAAAACTGACACCCAGAACAGTGTTTTGTGAGTTTTGTTTCCCAGGGAAAAAGCCTGTACAATGGTTCAGGATCCTGCGGCCTTATATTGCCGGGTGTCTCCTAGAATTCTGCCTCACACAGGATGCCTCCCAGATGCAAGGTGGCTGCAGTGCCAACTTGGTCTGGTTTGAGAGTGCCAAGTGGGTGCTGAAAACTGACACCCAGAACAGTGGCTTCTGAGTTTTGTTTCCCAGGGAAAAAGCCTGTACAGTGGTTCAGGGTCCTGAGGCCTTAAATTTCAGGGTGCCTCCTGGAATTCCGCCTCTCGCGGGATGCCTCCCAGACGCAATGTGGCACCCGTGCCAACTTGGTCTGGTTTGGTAGTGCCAAGTGGGTCCTGAAAACTGACACCCAGAACAGTGGTTTGTGAGTTTTGTTTCCCAGGGAAAAAGCCTGTACAATCGTTCGGGGTCCTGCGGCCTTAAATTGCCGGGTGCCTCCTGGAGATCCGCCTCTTGCAGGATTTTTCCCAGATGCTATGCGGCACCATTGCCCACTTAGTCTGGTTTGAGAATGCCTAGTGGGTCCTGCAAACTGACACCAAGAACAGTCGCTGCTGAGATTTGTTTCCCAGGAAAAAAGCCTGTACAATGGTTCAGGGTCCTGAGGCCTTAAATGGCCAGGTGCCTCGTCGAATTCCGCCTCTCGCAGGATGCCTTTCAGATGAAGGGTGGCAGCAGTGCCAACTTGGTCTGGTTTGAGAGTGCCTAGTGGGTCCTGAAAACTGACACCCAGAACAGTGTTTTGTGAGTTTTGTTTCCCAGGGAAAAAGCCTGTACAATGGTTCAGGGTCCTGCGGCCTTATATTGCCGGGTGTCTCCTAGAATTCTGCCTCACACAGGATGCCTCCCAGATGCAAGGTGGCTGCAGTGCCAACTTGGTCTGGTTTGAGAGTGCCAAGTGGGTGCTGAAAACTGACACCCAGAACAGTGGCTTCTGAGTTTTGTTTCCCAGGGAAAAAGCCTGTACAGTGGTTCAGGGTCCTGAGGCCTTAAATTTCAGGGTGCCTCCTGGAATTCCGCCTCTCGCGGGATGCCTCCCAGACGCAATGTGGCACCCGTGCCAACTTGGTCTGGTTTGGTAGTGCCAAGTGGGTCCTGAAAACTGACACCCAGAACAGTGGTTTGTGAGTTTTGTTTCCCAGGGAAAAAGCCTGTACAATCGTTCGGGGTCCTGCGGCCTTAAATTGCCGGGTGCCTCCTGGAGATCCGCCTCTTGCAGGATTTTTCCCAGATGCTATGCGGCACCATTGCCCACTTAGTCTGGTTTGAGAGTGTCAAGTGGGTCCTCCAAACTGACACCAAGAACAGTCGCTGCTGAGATTTGTTTCCCAGGAAAAAAGCCTGTACAATGGTTCAGGGTCCTGAGGCCTTAAATGGCCAGGTGCCTCGTCGAATTCCGCCTCTCGCAGGATGCCTTTCAGACGAAGGGTGGCAGCAGTGCCAACTTGGTCTGGTTTGAGAGTGCCAAGTGGGTCCTGAAAACTGACACCCAGAACAGTGTTTTGTGAGTTTTGTTTCCCAGAGAAAAAGCCTGTACAACGGTTCAGGGTCCTGCGGCCTTATATTGCCGGGTGTCTCCTAGAATTCTGCCTCACACAGGATGCCTCCCAGATGCAAGGTGGCTGCAGTGCCATCTTGGTCTGGTTTGAGAGTGCCAAGTGGGTGCTGAAAACTGACACCCAGAACAGTGGCTTCTGAGTTTTGTTTCCCAGGGAAAAAGCCTGTACAGTTGTTCAGGGTCCTGAGGCCTTAAATTTCAGGGTGCCTCCTGGAATTCCGCCTCTCGCGGGATGCCTCCCAGACGCAATGTGGCACCTGTGCCAACTTGGTCTGGTTTGGTAGTGCCAAGTGGGTCCTGAAAACTGACACCCAGAACAGTGGTTTGTGAGTTTTGTTTCCCAGGGAAAAAGCCTGTACAATCGTTCGGGGTCCTGCGGCCTTAAATTGCCGGGTGCCTCCTGGAGATCCGCCTCTTGCAGGATTTTTCCCAGATGCTATGCGGCACCATTGCCCACTTAGTCTGGTTTGAGAATGCCTAGTGGGTCCTGCAAACTGACACCAAGAACAGTCGCTGCTGAGATTTGTTTCCCAGGAAAAAAGCCTGTACAATGGTTCAGGGTCCTGAGGCCTTAAATGGCCAGGTGCCTCGTCGAATTCCGCCTCTCGCAGGATGCCATTCAGACGAAGGGTGGCACCAGTGCCAACTTGGTCTGGTTTGAGAGTGCCTAGTGGGTCCTGAAAACTGACACCCAGAACAGTGTTTTGTGAGTTTTGTTTCCCAGGGAAAAAGCCTGTACAATGGTTCAGGGTCCTGCGGCCTTATATTGCCGGGTGTCTCCTAGAATTCTGCCTCACACAGGATGCCTCCCAGATGCAAGGTGGCTGCAGTGCCAACTTGGTCTGGTTTGAGAGTGCCAAGTGGGTCCTGAAAACTGACACCCAGAACAGTGGCTTCTGAGTTTTGTTTCCCAGGGAAAAATCCTGTACAATGGTTCAGGGTCCTGCGGCCTTATATTGCCGGGTGTCTCCTAGAATTCTGCCTCACACAGGATGCCTCCCAGATGCAAGGTGGCTGCAGTGCCAACTTGGTCTGGTTTGAGAGTGCCAAGTGGGTGCTGAAAACTGACACCCAGAACAGTGGCTTCTGAGTTTTGTTTCCCAGGGAAAAAGCCTGTACAGTGGTTCAGGGTCCTGAGGCCTTAAATTTCAGGGTGCCTCCTGGAATTCCGCCTCTCGCGGGATGCCTCCCAGACGCAATGTGGCACCCGTGCCAACTTGGTCTGGTTTGGTAGTGCCAAGTGGGTCCTGAAAACTGACACCCAGAACAGTGGTTTGTGAGTTTTGTTTCCCAGGGAAAAAGCCTGTACAATCGTTCGGGGTCCTGCGGCCTGAAATTGCCGGGTGCCTCCTGGAGATCCGCCTCTTGCAGGATTTTTCCCAGATGCTATGCAGCACCATTGCCCACTTAGTCTGGTTTGAGAATGCCTAGTGGGTCCTCCAAACTGACACCAAGAACAGTCGCTGCTGAGATTTGTTTCCCAGGAAAAAAGCCTGTACAATGGTTCAGGGTCCTGAGGCCTTAAATGGCCAGGTGCCTCGTCGAATTCCGCCTCTCGCAGGATGCCTCCCAGACGCAAGGTGGCACCCGTGCCAACTTGGTCTGGTTTGAGAGTGCCAAGTGGGTCCTGAAAACTGACACCCAGAACAGTGTTTTGTGAGTTTTGTTTCCCAGGGAAAAAGCCTGTACAATGGTTCAGGGTCCTGCGGCCTTATATTGCCGGGTGTCTCCTAGAATTCTGCCTCACACAGGATGCCTCCCAGATGCAAGGTGGCTGCAGTGCCAACTTGGTCTGGTTTGAGAGTGCCAAGTGGGTGCTGAAAACTGACACCCAGAACAGTGGCTTCTGAGTTTTGTTTCCCAGGGAAAAAGCCTGTACAGTGGTTCAGGGTCCTGAGGCCTTAAATTTCAGGGTGCCTCCTGGAATTCCGCCTCTCGCGGGATGCCTCCCAGACGCAATGTGGCACCCGTGCCAACTTGGTCTGGTTTGGTAGTGCCAAGTGGGTCCTGAAAACTGACACCAAGAACAGTGGTTTGTGAGTTTTGTTTCCCAGGGAAAAAGCCTGTACAATCGTTCGGGGTCCTGCGGCCTGAAATTGCCGGGTGCCTCCTGGAGATCCGCCTCTTGCAGGATTTTTCCCAGATGCTATGCGGAACCATTGCCCACTTAGTCTGGTTTGAGAGTGTCAAGTGGGTCCTCCAAACTGACACCAAGAACAGTCGCTGCTGAGATTTGTTTCCCAGGAAAAAAGCCTGTACAATGGTTCAGGGTCCTGAGGCCTTAAATGGCCAGGTGCCTCGTCGAATTCCGCCTCTCGCAGGATGCCTTTCCTACGAAGGGTGGCAGCAGTGCCAACTTGGTCTGGTTTGAGAGTGCCAAGTGGGTCCTGAAAACTGACACCCAGAACAGTGTTTTGTGAGTTTTGTTTCCCAGAGAAAAAGCCTGTACAACGGTTCAGGGTCCTGCGGCCTTATATTGCCGGGTGTCTCCTAGAATTCTGCCTCACACAGGATGCCTCCCAGATGCAAGGTGGCTGCAGTGCCATCTTGGTCTGGTTTGAGAGTGCCAAGTGGGTGCTGAAAACTGACACCCAGAACAGTGGCTTCTGAGTTTTGTTTCCCAGGGAAAAAGCCTGTACAGTGGTTCAGGGTCCTGAGGCCTTAAATTTCAGGGTGCCTCCTGGAATTCCGCCTCTCGCGGGATGCCTCCCAGACGCAATGTGGCACCTGTGCCAACTTGGTCTGGTTTGGTAGTGCCAAGTGGGTCCTGAAAACTGACACCCAGAACAGTGTTTTGTGAGTTTTGTTTCCCAGGGAAAAAGCCTGTACAATCGTTCGGGGTCCTGCGGCCTTAAATTGCCGGGTGCCTCCTGGAGATCCGCCTCTTGCAGGATTTTTCCCAGATGCTATGCGGCACCATTGCCCACTTAGTCTGGTTTGAGAATGCCTAGTGGGTCCTGCAAACTGACACCAAGAACAGTCGCTGCTGAGATTTGTTTCCCAGGAAAAAAGCCTGTACAATGGTTCAGGGTCCTGAGGCCTTAAATGGCCAGGTGCCTCGTCGAATTCCGCCTCTCGCAGGATGCCATTCAGACGAAGGGTGGCACCAGTGCCAACTTGGTCTGGTTTGAGAGTGCCTAGTGGGTCCTGAAAACTGACACCCAGAACAGTGTTTTGTGAGTTTTGTTTCCCAGGGAAAAAGCCTGTACAATGGTTCAGGGTCCTGCGGCCTTATATTGCCGGGTGTCTCCTAGAATTCTGCCTCACACAGGATGCCTCCCAGATGCAAGGTGGCTGCAGTGCCAACTTGGTCTGGTTTGAGAGTGCCAAGTGGGTCCTGAAAACTGACACCCAGAACAGTGGCTTCTGAGTTTTGTTTCCCAGGGAAAAATCCTGTACAATGGTTCAGGGTCCTGCGGCCTTATATTGCCGGGTGTCTCCTAGAATTCTGCCTCACACAGGATGCCTCCCAGATGCAAGGTGGCTGCAGTGCCAACTTGGTCTGGTTTGAGAGTGCCAAGTGGGTGCTGAAAACTGACACCCAGAACAGTGGCTTCTGAGTTTTGTTTCCCAGGGAAAAAGCCTGTACAGTGGTTCAGGGTCCTGAGGCCTTAAATTTCAGGGTGCCTCCTGGAATTCCGCCTCTCGCGGGATGCCTCCCAGACGCAATGTGGCACCCGTGCCAACTTGGTCTGGTTTGGTAGTGCCAAGTGGGTCCTGAAAACTGACACCCAGAACAGTGGTTTGTGAGTTTTGTTTCCCAGGGAAAAAGCCTGTACAATCGTTCGGGGTCCTGCGGCCTTAAATTGCCGGGTGCCTCCTGGAGATCCGCCTCTTGCAGGATTTTTCCCAGATGCTATGCAGCACCATTGCCCACTTAGTCTGGTTTGAGAATGCCTAGTGGGTCCTGCAAACTGACACCAAGGACAGTCGCTGCTGAGATTTGTTTCCCAGGAAAAAAGCCTGTACAATGGTTCAGGGTCCTGAGGCCTTAAATGGCCAGGTGCCTCGTCGAATTCCGCCTCTCGCAGGATGCCTCCCAGACGCAAGGTGGCACCCGTGCCAACTTGGTCTGGTTTGAGAGTGCCAAGTGGGTCCTGAAAACTGACACCCAGAACAGTGTTTTGTGAGTTTTGTTTCCCAGGGAAAAAGCCTGTACAATGGTTCAGGGTCCTGCGGCCTTATATTGCCGGGTGTCTCCTAGAATTCTGCCTCACACAGGATGCCTCCCAGATGCAAGGTGGCTGCAGTGCCAACTTGGTCTGGTTTGAGAGTGCCAAGTGGGTGCTGAAAACTGACACCCAGAACAGTGGCTTCTGAGTTTTGTTTCCCAGGGAAAAAGCCTGTACAGTGGTTCAGGGTCCTGAGGCCTTAAATTTCAGGGTGCCTCCTGGAATTCCGCCTCTCGCGGGATGCCTCCCAGACGCAATGTGGCACCCGTGCCAACTTGGTCTGGTTTGGTAGTGCCAAGTGGGTCCTGAAAACTGACACCAAGAACAGTGGTTTGTGAGTTTTGTTTCCCAGGGAAAAAGCCTGTACAATCGTTCGGGGTCCTGCGGCCTGAAATTGCCGGGTGCCTCCTGGAGATCCGCCTCTTGCAGGATTTTTCCCAGATGCTATGCGGAACCATTGCCCACTTAGTCTGGTTTGAGAGTGTCAAGTGGGTCCTCCAAACTGACACCAAGAACAGTCGCTGCTGAGATTTGTTTCCCAGGAAAAAAGCCTGTACAATGGTTCAGGGTCCTGAGGCCTTAAATGGCCAGGTGCCTCGTCGAATTCCGCCTCTCGCAGGATGCCTTTCCTACGAAGGGTGGCAGCAGTGCCAACTTGGTCTGGTTTGAGAGTGCCAAGTGGGTCCTGAAAACTGACACCCAGAACAGTGTTTTGTGAGTTTTGTTTCCCAGGGAAAAAGCCTGTACAATGGTTCAGGGTCCTGCGGCCTTATATTGCCGGGTGTCTCCTAGAATTCTGCCTCACACAGGATGCCTCCCAGATGCAAGGTGGCTGCAGTGCCAACTTGGTCTGGTTTGAGAGTGCCAAGTGCGTGCTGAAAACTGACACCCAGAACAGTGGCTTCTGAGTTTTGTTTCCCAGGGAAAAAGCCTGTACAGTGGTTCAGGGTCCTGAGGCCTTAAATTTCAGGGTGCCTCCTGGAATTCCGCCTCTCGCGGGATGCCTCCCAGACGCAATGTGGCACCCGTGCCAACTTGGTCTGGTTTGGTAGTGCCAAGTGTGTCCTGAAAACTGACACCCAGAACAGTGGTTTGTGAGTTTTGTTTCCCAGGGAAAAAGCCTGTACAATCGTTCGGGGTCCTGCGGCCTTAAATTGCAGGGTGCCTCCTGGAGATCCGCCTCTTGCAGGATTTTTCCCAGATGCTATGCGGCACCATTGCCCACTTAGTCTGGTTTGAGAGTGTCAAGTGGGTCCTCGTAACTGACACCCAGAACAGTGGCTTCTGAGTATTGTTTCCCAGGGAAATACCCTGTAGAGTGGTTCAGGGTCCTGCCGCGATAAATTTCAGGGTGCCTCCTTGAATTCCGCCTCACACAGGATGCCTCCCAGATGCAAGGTGGCACCAGTGCCAACTTGGTCTGGTTTGAGAGTGCCTAGTGGGTCGTGAAAACTGACACCCAGAACAGTGGCTTCTGAGTTTTGTTTCCCAGGGAAAAACACTGTACAGTGGTTCAGGGTCCTGAGGCCTTAAATGGCCAGGTGCCTCGTCGAATTCCGCCTTTCTCAGGATGCCTCCCAGACGCAAGGTGGCACCCGTGCCAACTTGGTCTGGTTTGAGAGTGCCTAGTGTGTCCTGCAAACTGACACCCAGAACAGTGGCTTCTGAGTTTTGTTTCCCAGGGAAATACCCTGTAGAGTGGTCCAGGGTCCTGCCGCGTTAAATTTCAGGGTGCCTCCTGGAATTTGGCCTCTCGCAGAATGCCTCCCAGACGCAAGCTGTCACAAGTGCCAACATGGTCTTGTTTGAGAGTGCCTAGTGGGTCCTGCAAACTGACACCCAGAACAGTGGCTTCTGAGTTTTGTTTCCCAGGGAAATACCCTGTAGAGTGGTTCAGGGTCCTGAGGCCTTAAATTTCAGGGTGCCTCCTGGAATTCCGCCTCTCGCGGGATGCCTCCCAGACGCAATGTGGCACCCGTGCCAACTTGGTCTGGTTTGGTAGTGCCAAGTGGGCCCTTAAAACTGACACCCAGAACAGTGGTTTGTGAGTTTTGTTTCCCAGGGAAAAAGCCTGTACAATCGTTCGGGGTCCTGCGGCCTTAAATTGCCAGGTGCCTCCTGGAGATCCGCCTCTTGCAGGATTTTTCCCAGATGCTATGCGGCACCATTGCCCACTTAGTCTGGTTTGAGAATGCCTAGTGGGTCCTGCAAACTGACACCAAGAACAGTCGCTGCTGAGATTTGTTTCCCAGGAAAAAAGCCTGTACAATGGTTCAGGGTCCTGAGGCCTTAAATGGCCAGGTGCCTCGTCGAATTCCGCCTCTTGCAGGATGCCTTTCAGACGAAGGGTGGCAGCAGTGCCAACTTGGTCTGGTTTGAGAGTGCCAAGTGGGTCCTGAAAACTGACACCCAGAACAGTGGCTTTTGAGTTTTGTTTCCCAGGGAAAAAGCCTGTACAATGGTTCAGGGTCCTGCGGCCTTATATTGCCGGGTGTCTCCTAGAATTCTGCCTCACACAGGATGCCTCCCAGATGCAAGGTGGCTGCAGTGCCAACTTGGTCTGGTTTGAGAGTGCCAAGTGGGTGCTGAAAACTGACACCCAGAACGGTGTTTTTTGAGTTTTGTTTCCCAGGGAAAAAGCCTGTACAATGGTTCAGGGTCCTGCGGCCTTATATTGCCGGGTGTCTCCTAGAATTCTGCCTCACACAGGATGCCTCCCAGACGCAATGTGGCACCCGTGCCAACTTGGTCTGGTTTGGTAGTGCCAAGTGGGTCCTGAAAACTGACACCCAGAACAGTGGTTTGTGAGTTTTGTTTCCCAGGGAAAAAGCCTGTACAATCGTTCGGGGTCCTGCGGCCTGAAATTGCCGGGTGCCTCCTGGAGATCCGCCTCTTGCAGGATTTTTCCCAGATGCTATGCGGCACCATTGCCCACTTAGTCTGGTTTGAGAGTGTCAAGTGGGTCCTCCAAACTGACACCCAGAACAGTGGCTTCTGAGTTTTGTTTCCCAGGGAAATACCCTGTAGAGTGGTTCAGGGTCCTGCCGCGTTAAATTTCAGGGTGCCTCCTGGAATTCGGCCTCTCGCAGAATGCCTCCCAGACGCAAGCTGTCACAAGTGCCAACATGGTCTGGTTTGAGAGTGCCAAGTGGGTGCTGAAAACTGACACCCAGAACAGTGGCTTCTGAGTTTTGTTTCCCAGGGAAAAAGCCTGTACAGTGGTTCAGGGTCCTGAGGCCTTAAATTTCAGGGTGCCTCCTGGAATTCCGCCTCTCGCGGGATGCCTCCCAGACGCAATGTGGCACCCGTGCCAACTTGGTCTGGTTTGGTAGTGCCAAGTGGGTCCTGAAAACTGACACCCAGAACAGTGGTTTGTGAGTTTTGTTTCCCAGGGCAAAAGCCTGTACAATAGTTCGGGGTCCTGCGGCCTTAAATTGCCGGGTGCCTCCTGGAGATCCGCCTCTTGCAGGATTTTTCCCAGATGCTATGCGGCACCATTGCCCACTTAGTCTGGTTTGAGAGTGTCAAGTGGGTCCTCCAAACTGACACCCAGAACAGTGGCTTCTGAGTTTTGTTTCCCAGGGAAATACCCTGTAGAGTGGTTCAGGGTCCTGCCGCGTTAAATTTCAGGGTGCCTCCTGGAATTCGGCCTCTCGCAGAATGCCTCCCAGACGCAAGCTGTCACAAGTGCCAACATGGTGTCGTTTGAGAGTGCCAAGTGGGTCCTGAAAACTGACACCCAGAACAGTGGCTTCTGAGTTTTGTTTCCCAGGGAAAAACACTGTACAGTTGTTCAGGGTCCTGAGGCCTTAAATGGCCAGGTGCCTCGTCGAATTCCGCCTTTCTCAGGATGCCTCCCAGACGCAAGGTGGCACCCGTGCCAACTTGGTCTGGTTTGAGAGTGCCTAGTGGGTCCTGAAAACTGACACCCAGAACAGTGGTTTGTGAGTTTTGTTTCCCAGGGAAAAAGCCTGTACAATGGTTCAGGGTCCTGCGGCCTTAAATTTCCGGGTGCCTCCTTGAATTCTGCCTCACACAAGATGCCTCCCAGATGCAAGTTGGCACCAGTGCCAACTTGGTCTGGTTTGAGAGTGCCTAGTGGGTCCTGAAAACTGACACCCAGAACAGTGGCTTCTGAGTTTTGTTTCCCAGGGAAAAGGCCTGTAGAGTGGTTCAGGGTCCTGCGGCCTTATATTGCCGGGTGTCTCCTAGAATTCTGCCTCACACAGGATGCCTCCCAGATGCAAGGTGGCTGCAGTGCCAACTTGGTCTGGTTTGAGAGTGCCAAGTGGGTGCTGAAAACTGACACCCAGAACAGTGGCTTCTGAGTTTTGTTTCCCAGGGATAAAGCCTGTACAATGGTTCAGGGTCCTGAGGCCTTAAATTTCAGGGTGCCTCCTGGAATTCCGCCTCTCGCGGGATGCCTCCCAGACGCAATGTGGCACCCGTGCCAACTTGGTCTGGTTTGGTAGTGCCAAGTGGGTCCTGAAAACTGACACCCAGAACAGTGGTTTGTGAGTTTTGTTTCCCAGGGAAAAAGCCTGTACAATCGTTCGGGGTCCTGCGGCCTTAAATTGCCGGGTGCCTCCTGGAGATCCGCCTCTTGCAGGATTTTTCCCAGATGCTATGCGGCACCATTGCCCACCTAGTCTGGTTTGAGAGTGTCAAGTGGGTCCTCCAAACTGACACCCAGAACAGTGGCTTCTGAGTTTTGTTTCCCAGGGAAATACCCTGTAGAGTGGTTCAGGGTCCTGCCGCGTTAAATTTCAGGGTGCCTCCTGGAATTCGGCCTCTCGCAGAATGCCTCCCAGACGCAAGCTGTCACAAGTGCCAACATGGTCTCGTTTGAGAGTGCCAAGTGGGTCCTGAAAACTGACACCCAGAACAGTGGCTTCTGAGTTTTGTTTCCCAGGGAAAAACACTGTACAGTGGTTCAGGGTCCTGAGGCCTTAAATGGCCAGGTGCCTCGTCGAATTCCGCCTTTCTCAGGATGCCTCCCAGACGCAAGGTGGCACCCGTGCCAACTTGGTCTGGTTTGAGAGTGCCTAGTGGGTCCTGAAAACTGACACCCAGAACAGTGGTTTGTGAGTTTTGTTTCCCAGGGAAAAAGCCTGTACAATGGTTCAGGGTCCTGCGGCCTTAAATTTCCGGGTGCCTCCTTGAATTCCGCCTCACACAGGATGCCTCCCAGATGCAAGGTGGCACCAGTGCCAACTCTGTCTGGTTTGAGAGTGCCTAGTGGGTCCTGAAAACTGACACCCAGAACAGTGGCTTTGGAGTTTTGTTTCCCAGGGAAAAGGCCTGTAGAGTGGTTCAGGGTCCTGCGGCCTTATATTGCCGGGTGTCTCCTAGAATTCTGCCTCACACAGGATGCCTCCCAGATGCAAGGTGGCTGCAGTGCCAACTTGGTCTGGTTTGAGAAAGCCAAGTGGGTGCTGAAAACTGACACCCAGAACAGTGGCTTCTGAGTTTTGTTTCCCAGGGAAAAAGCCTGTACAGTGGTTCAGGGTCCTGAGGCCTTAAATTTCAGGGTGCCTCCTGGAATTCCGCCTCTCGCGGGATGCCTCCCAGACGCAATGTGGCACCCGTGCCAACTTGGTCTGGTTTGGTAGTGCCAAGTGGGTCCTGAAAACTGACACCCAGAACAGTGGTTTGTGAGTTTTGTTTCCCAGGGAAAAAGCCTGTACAATCGTTCGGGGTCCTGCGGCCTTAAATTGCCGGGTGCCTCCTGGAGATCCGCCTCTTGCAGGATTTTTCCCAGATGCTATGCGGCACCATTGCCCACTTAGTCTGGTTTGAGAATGCCTAGTGGGTCCTGCAAACTGACACCAAGAACAGTCGCTGCTGAGATTTGTTTCCCAGGAAAAAAGCCTGTACAATGGTTCAGGGTCCTGAGGCCTTAAATGGCCAGGTGCCTCGTCGAATTCCGCCTCTCGCAGGATGCCTTTCAGACGAAGGGTGGCAGCAGTGCCAACTTGGTCTGGTTTGAGAGTGCCAAGTGAGTCCTGAAAACTGACACCCAGAACAGTGTTTTGTGTGTTTTGTTTCCCAGGGAAAAAGCCTGTACAATCGTTCGGGGTCCTGCGGCCTGAAATTGCCGGGTGCCTCCTGGAGATCCGCCTCTTGCAGGATTTTTCCCAGATGCTATGCGGCACCATTGCCCACTTAGTCTGGTTTGAGAGTGTCAAGTGGGTCCTCCAAACTGACACCCAGAACAGTGGCTTCTGAGTTTTGTTTCCCAGGGAAATACCCTGTAGAATGGTTCAGGGTCCTGCCGAGTTAAATTTCAGGGTGCCTCCTGGAATTCGGCCTCTCGCAGAATGCCTCCCAGACGCAAGCTGTCACAAGTGCCAACATGGTCTCGTTTGAGAGTGCCAAGTGGGTCCTGAAAACTGACACCCAGAACAGTGGCTTCTGAGTTTTGTTTCCCAGGGAAAAACACTGTACAGTGGTTCAGGGTCCTGAGGCCTTAAATGGCCAGGTGCCTCGTCGAATTCCGCCTTTCTCAGGATGCCTCCCAGACGCAAGGTGGCACCCGTGCCAACTTGGTCTGGTTTGAGAGTGCCAAGTGGGTCCTGAAAACTGACACTAAGAACAGTGGCTTCTGAGTTTTGTTTCCCAGGGAAAAAGCCTGTTCAATGGTTCAGGGTCCTGCGGCCTTAAATTGCCGGGTGTCTCCTGGAGATCCGCCTCTTGCAGGATTTTTCCCAGATTCTATGCGGCACCATTGCCCACTTAGTCTGGTTTGAGAATGCCTAGTGGGTCCTGCAAACTGACACCAAGAACAGTCGCTGCTGAGATTTGTTTCCCAGGAGAAAAGCCTGTACAATGGTTCAGGGTCCTGAGGCCTTAAATGGCCAGGTGCCTCGTCGAATTCCGCCTCTCGCAGGATGCCTTTCCTACGAAGGGTGGCAGCAGTGCCAACTTGGTCTGGTTTGAGAGTGCCAAGTGGGTCCTGAAAACTGACACCCAGAACAGTGGTTTGTGAGTTTTGTTTCCCAGGGAAAAAGCCTGTACAATCGTTCGGGATCCTGCGGCCTTAAATTGCCGGGTGTCTCCTGGAGATCCGCCTCTTGCAGGATTTTTCCCAGATTCTATGCGGCACCATTGCCCACTTAGTCTGGTTTGAGAATGCCTAGTGGGTCCTGCAAACTGACACCAAGAACAGTCGCTGCTGAGATTTGTTTCCCAGGAAAAAAGCCTGTACAATGGTTCAGGGTCCTGAGGCCTTAAATGGCCAGGTGCCTCGTCGAATTCCGCCTCTCGCAGGATGCCTTTCAGACGAAGGGTGGCAGCAGTGCCAACTTGGTCTGGTTTGAGAGTGCCAAGTGGGTCCTGAAAACTGACACCCAGAACAGTGGCTTTTGAGTTTTGTTTCCCAGGGAAAAAGCCTGTACAATGGTTCAGGGTCCTGCGGCCTTATATTGCCGGGTGTCTCCTAGAATTCTGCCTCACACAGGATGCCTCCCAGATGCAAGGTGGCTGCAGTGCCAACTTGGTCTGGTTTGAGAGTGCCAAGTGCGTGCTGAAAACTGACACCCAGAACAGTGGCTTCTGAGTTTTGTTTCCCAGGGAAAAAGCCTGTACAGTGGTTCAGGGTCCTGAGGCCTTAAATTTCAGGGTGCCTCCTGGAATTCCGCCTCTCGCGGGATGCCTCCCAGACGCAATGTGGCACCCGTGCCAACTTGGTCTGGTTTGGTAGTGCCAAGTGGGTCCTGAAAACTGACACCCAGAACAGTGGTTTGTGAGTTTTGTTTCCCAGGGAAAAAGCCTGTACAATGGTTCGGGGTCCTGCAGGCTTAAATTGCCGGGTGCCTCCTGGAGATCCGCCTCTTGCAGGATTTTTCCCAGATGCTATGCGGCACCATTGCCCACTTAGTCTGGTTTGAGAATGCCTAGTGGGTCCTGCAAACTGACACCAAGAACAGTCGCTGCTGAGATTTGTTTCCCAGGAAAAAAGCCTGTACAATGGTTCAGGGTCCTGAGGCCTTAAATGGCCAGGTGCCTCGTCGAATTCCGCCTCTCGCAGGATGCCTTTCAGACGAAGGGTGGCAGCAGTGCCAACTTGGTCTGGTTTGAGAGTGCCAAGTGGGTCCTGAAAACTGACACCCAGAACAGTGTTTTGTGAGTTTTGTTTCCCAGGGAAAAAGCCTGTACAATGGTTCAGGGTCCTGCGGCCTTATATTGCCGGGTGTCTCCTAGAATTCTGCCTCACACAGGATGCCTCCCAGATGCAAGGTGGCTGCAGTGCCAACTTGGTCTGGTTTGAGAGTGCCAAGTGGGTCCTGAAAACTGACACCCAGAACAGTGGCTTCTGAGTTTTGTTTCCCAGGGAAAAAGCCTGTACAGTGGTTCAGGGTCCTGAGGCCTTAAATTTCAGGGGGCCTCCTGGAATTCCGCCTCTCGCGGGATGCCTCCCAGACGCAATGTGGCACCCGTGCCAACTTGGTCTGGTTTGGTAGTGCCAAGTGGGTCCTGAAAACTGACACCCAGAACAGTGGTTTGTGAGTTTTGTTTCCCAGGGAAAAAGCCTGTACAATCGTTCGGGGTCCTGAGGCCTTAAATTGCCGGGTGCCTCCTGGAGATCCGCCTCTTGCAGGATTTTTCCCAGATGCTATGCGGCACCATTGCCCACTTAGTCTGGTTTGAGAGTGTCAAGTTGGTCCTCCAAACTGACACCAAGAACAGTCGCTGCTGAGATTTGTTTCCCAGGAAAAAAGCCTGTACAATGGTTCAGGGTCCTGAGGCCTTAAATGGCCAGGTGCCTCGTCGAATTCCGCCTCTCGCAGGATGCCTTTCAGACGAAGGGTGGCAGCAGTGCCAACTTGGTCTGGTTTGAGAGTGCCTAGTGGGTCCTGAAAACTGACACCCAGAACAGTGTTTTGTGAGTTTTGTTTCCCAGGGAAAAAGCCTGTACAATGGTTCAGGGTCCTGCGGCCTTATATTGCCGGGTGTCTCCTAGAATTCTGCCTCACACAGGATGCCTCCCAGATGCAAGGTGGCTGCAGTGCCAACTTGGTCTGGTTTGAGAGTGCCAAGTGGGTGCTGAAAACTGACACCCAGAACAGTGGCTTCTGAGTTTTGTTTCCCAGGGAAAAAGCCTGTACAGTGGTTCAGGGTCCTGAGGCCTTAAATTTCAGGGTGCCTCCTGGAATTCCGCCTCTCGCGGGATGCCTCCCAGACGCAATGTGGCACCCGTGCCAACTTGGTCTGGTTTGGTAGTGCCAAGTGGGTCCTGAAAACTGACACCCAGAACAGTGGTTTGTGAGTTTTGTTTCCCAGGGAAAAAGCCTGTACAATCGTTCGGGGTCCTGCGGCCTTAAATTGCCGGGTGCCTCCTGGAGATCCGCCTCTTGCAGGATTTTTCCCAGATGCTATGCGGCACCATTGCCCACTTAGTCTGGTTTGAGAGTGTCAAGTTGGTCCTCCAAACTGACACCAAGAACAGTCGCTGCTGAGATTTGTTTCCCAGGAAAAAAGCCTGTACAATGGTTCAGGGTCCTGAGGCCTTAAATGGCCAGGTGCCTCGTCGAATTCCGCCTCTCGCAGGATGCCTCCCAGACGCAAGGTGGCACCCGTGCCAACTTGGTCTGGTTTGAGAGTGCCAAGTGGGTCCTGAAAACTGACACCCAGAACAGTGTTTTGTGAGTTTTGTTTCCCAGGGAAAAAGCCTGTACAATGGTTCAGGGTCCTGCGGCCTTATATTGCCGGGTGTCTCCTAGAATTCTGCCTCACACAGGATGCCTCCCAGACGCAATGTGGCACCCGTGCCAACTTGGTCTGGTTTGGTAGTGCCAAGTGGGTCCTGAAAACTGACACCCAGAACAGTGTTTTGTGAGTTTTGTTTCCCAGGGAAAAAGCCTGTACAATCGTTCGGGGTCCTGCGGCCTGAAATTGCCGGGTGCCTCCTGGAGATCCGCCTCTTGCAGGATTTTTCCCAGATGCTATGCGGCACCATTGCCACTTAGTCTATTTTGAGAGTGTCAAGTGGGTCCTCCAAACTGACACCCAGAACAGTGGCTTCTGAGTTTTGTTTCCCAGGGAAATACCCTGTAGAGTGGTTCAGGGTCCTGCCGCGTTAAATTTCAGGGTGCCTCCTGGAATTCGGCCTCTCGCAGAATGCCTCCCAGACGCAAGCTGTCACAAGTGCCAACTTGGTCTGGTTTGAGAGTGCCAAGTGGGTGCTGAAAACTGACACCCAGAACAGTGGCTTCTGAGTTTTGTTTCCCAGGGAAAAACACTGTACAGTGGTTCAGGGTCCTGAGGCCTTAAATGGCCAGGTGCCTCGTCGAATTCCGCCTTTCTCAGGATGCCTCCCAGACGCAAGGTGGCACCCGTGCCAACTTGGTCTGGTTTGAGAGTGCCTAGTGGGTCCTGAAAACTGACACCCAGAACAGTGGTTTGTGAGTTTTGTTTCCCAGGGAAAAAGCCTGTACAATGGTTCAGGGTCCTGCGGCCTTAAATTTCCGGGTGCCTCCTTGAATTCCGCCTCACACAGGATGCCTCCCAGATGCAAGGTGGCACCAGTGCCAACTCTGTCTGGTTTGAGAGTGCCTAGTGGGTCCTGAAAACTGACACCAAGAACAGTCGCTGCTGAGATTTGTTTCCCAGGAAAAAAGCCTGTACAATGGTTCAGGGTCCTGAGGCCTTAAATGGCCAGGTGCCTCGTCGAATTCCGCCTCTCGCAGGATGCCTTTCCTACGAAGGGTGGCAGCAGTGCCAACTTGGTCTGGTTTGAGAGTGCCAAGTGGGTCCTGAAAACTGACACCCAGAACAGTGGTTTGTGAGTTTTGTTTCCCAGGGAAAAAGCCTGTACAATCGTTCGGGATCCTGCGGCCTTAAATTGCCGGGTGTCTCCTGGAGATCCGCCTCTTGCAGGATTTTTCCCAGATTCTATGCGGCACCATTGCCCACTTAGTCTGGTTTGAGAATGCCTAGTGGGTCCTGCAAACTGACACCAAGAACAGTCGCTGCTGAGATTTGTTTCCCAGGAAAAAAGCCTGTACAATGGTTCAGGGTCCTGAGGCCTTAAATGGCCAGGTGCCTCGTCGAATTCCGCCTCTCGCAGGATGCCTTTCAGACGAAGGGTGGCAGCAGTGCCAACTTGGTCTGGTTTGAGAGTGCCTAGTGGGTCCTGAAAACTGACACCCAGAACAGTGTTTTGTGAGTTTTGTTTCCCAGGGAAAAAGCCTGTACAATGGTTCAGGGTCCTGCGGCCTTATATTGCCGGGTGTCTCCTAGAATTCTGCCTCACACAGGATGCCTCCCAGATGCAAGGTGGCTGCAGTGCCAACTTGGTCTGGTTTGAGAGTGCCAAGTGGGTGCTGAAAACTGACACCCAGAACAGTGGCTTCTGAGTTTTGTTTCCCAGGGAAAAAGCCTGTACAGTGGTTCAGGGTCCTGAGGCCTTAAATTTCAGGGTGCCTCCTGGAATTCCGCCTCTCGCGGGATGCCTCCCAGACGCAATGTGGCACCCGTGCCAACTTGGTCTGGTTTGGTAGTGCCAAGTGGGTCCTGAAAACTGACACCCAGAACAGTGGTTTGTGAGTTTTGTTTCCCAGGGAAAAAGCCTGTACAATCGTTCGGGGTCCTGCGGCCTTAAATTGCCGGGTGCCTCCTGGAGATCCGCCTCTTGCAGGATTTTTCCCAGATGCTATGCGGCACCATTGCCCACTTAGTCTGGTTTGAGAGTGTCAAGTTGGTCCTCCAAACTGACACCAAGAACAGTCGCTGCTGAGATTTGTTTCCCAGGAAAAAAGCCTGTACAATGGTTCAGGGTCCTGAGGCCTTAAATGGCCAGGTGCCTCGTCGAATTCCGCCTCTCGCAGGATGCCTCCCAGACGCAAGGTGGCACCCGTGCCAACTTGGTCTGGTTTGAGAGTGCCAAGTGGGTCCTGAAAACTGACACCCAGAACAGTGTTTTGTGAGTTTTGTTTCCCAGGGAAAAAGCCTGTACAATGGTTCAGGGTCCTGCGGCCTTATATTGCCGGGTGTCTCCTAGAATTCTGCCTCACACAGGATGCCTCCCAGACGCAATGTGGCACCCGTGCCAACTTGGTCTGGTTTGGTAGTGCCAAGTGGGTCCTGAAAACTGACACCCAGAACAGTGTTTTGTGAGTTTTGTTTCCCAGGGAAAAAGCCTGTACAATCGTTCGGGGTCCTGCGGCCTGAAATTGCCGGGTGCCTCCTGGAGATCCGCCTCTTGCAGGATTTTTCCCAGATGCTATGCGGCACCATTGCCCACTTAGTCTATTTTGAGAGTGTCAAGTGGGTCCTCCAAACTGACACCCAGAACAGTGGCTTCTGAGTTTTGTTTCCCAGGGAAATACCCTGTAGAGTGGTTCAGGGTCCTGCCGCGTTAAATTTCAGGGTGCCTCCTGGAATTCGGCCTCTCGCAGAATGCCTCCCAGACGCAAGCTGTCACAAGTGCCAACTTGGTCTGGTTTGAGAGTGCCAAGTGGGTGCTGAAAACTGACACCCAGAACAGTGGCTTCTGAGTTTTGTTTCCCAGGGAAAAACACTGTACAGTGGTTCAGGGTCCTGAGGCCTTAAATGGCCAGGTGCCTCGTCGAATTCCGCCTTTCTCAGGATGCCTCCCAGACGCAAGGTGGCACCCGTGCCAACTTGGTCTGGTTTGAGAGTGCCTAGTGGGTCCTGAAAACTGACACCCAGAACAGTGGTTTGTGAGTTTTGTTTCCCAGGGAAAAAGCCTGTACAATGGTTCAGGGTCCTGCGGCCTTAAATTTCCGGGTGCCTCCTTGAATTCCGCCTCACACAGGATGCCTCCCAGATGCAAGGTGGCACCAGTGCCAACTCTGTCTGGTTTGAGAGTGCCTAGTGGGTCCTGAAAACTGACACCAAGAACAGTCGCTGCTGAGATTTGTTTCCCAGGAAAAAAGCCTGTACAATGGTTCAGGGTCCTGAGGCCTTAAATGGCCAGGTGCCTCGTCGAATTCCGCCTCTCGCAGGATGCCTTTCCTACGAAGGGTGGCAGCAGTGCCAACTTGGTCTGGTTTGAGAGTGCCAAGTGGGTCCTGAAAACTGACACCCAGAACAGTGGTTTGTGAGTTTTGTTTCCCAGGGAAAAAGCCTGTACAATCGTTCGGGATCCTGCGGCCTTAAATTGCCGGGTGTCTCCTGGAGATCCGCCTCTTGCAGGATTTTTCCCAGATTCTATGCGGCACCATTGCCCACTTAGTCTGGTTTGAGAATGCCTAGTGGGTCCTGCAAACTGACACCAAGAACAGTCGCTGCTGAGATTTGTTTCCCAGGAAAAAAGCCTGTACAATGGTTCAGGGTCCTGAGGCCTTAAATGGCCAGGTGCCTCGTCGAATTCCGCCTCTCGCAGGATGCCTTTCAGACGAAGGGTGGCAGCAGTGCCAACTTGGTCTGGTTTGAGAGTGCCAAGTGGGTCCTGAAAACTGACACCCAGAACAGTGGCTTTTGAGTTTTGTTTCCCAGGGAAAAAGCCTGTACAATGGTTCAGGGTCCTGCGGCCTTATATTGCCGGGTGTCTCCTAGAATTCTGCCTCACACAGGATGCCTCCCAGATGCAAGGTGGCTGCAGTGCCAACTTGGTCTGGTTTGAGAGTGCCAAGTGCGTGCTGAAAACTGACACCCAGAACAGTGGCTTCTGAGTTTTGTTTCCCAGGGAAAAAGCCTGTACAGTGGTTCAGGGTCCTGAGGCCTTAAATTTCAGGGTGCCTCCTGGAATTCCGCCTCTCGCGGGATGCCTCCCAGACGCAATGTGGCACCCGTGCCAACTTGGTCTGGTTTGGTAGTGCCAAGTGGGTCCTGAAAACTGACACCCAGAACAGTGGTTTGTGAGTTTTGTTTCCCAGGGAGAAAGCCTGTACAATGGTTCGGGGTCCTGCAGGCTTAAATTGCCGGGTGCCTCCTGGAGATCCGCCTCTTGCAGGATTTTTCCCAGATGCTATGCGGCACCATTGCCCACTTAGTCTGGTTTGAGAATGCCTAGTGGGTCCTGCAAACTGACACCAAGAACAGTCGCTGCTGAGATTTGTTTCCCAGGAAAAAAGCCTGTACAATGGTTCAGGGTCCTGAGGCCTTAAATGGCCAGGTGCCTCGTCGAATTCCGCCTCTCGCAGGATGCCTTTCAGACGAAGGGTGGCAGCAGTGCCAACTTGGTCTGGTTTGAGAGTGCCAAGTGGGTCCTGAAAACTGACACCCAGAACAGTGTTTTGTGAGTTTTGTTTCCCAGGGAAAAAGCCTGTACAATGGTTCAGGGTCCTGCGGCCTTATATTGCCGGGTGTCTCCTAGAATTCTGCCTCACACAGGATGCCTCCCAGATGCAAGGTGGCTGCAGTGCCAACTTGGTCTGGTTTGAGAGTGCCAAGTGGGTCCTGAAAACTGACACCCAGAACAGTGGCTTCTGAGTTTTGTTTCCCAGGGAAAAAGCCTGTACAGTGGTTCAGGGTCCTGAGGCCTTAAATTTCAGGGGGCCTCCTGGAATTCCGCCTCTCGCGGGATGCCTCCCAGACGCAATGTGGCACCCGTGCCAACTTGGTCTGGTTTGGTAGTGCCAAGTGGGTCCTGAAAACTGACACCCAGAACAGTGGTTTGTGAGTTTTGTTTCCCAGGGAAAAAGCCTGTACAATCGTTCGGGGTCCTGCGGCCTTAAATTGCCGGGTGCCTCCTGGAGATCCGCCTCTTGCAGGATTTTTCCCAGATGCTATGCGGCACCATTGCCCACTTAGTCTGGTTTGAGAGTGTCAAGTTGGTCCTCCAAACTGACACCAAGAACAGTCGCTGCTGAGATTTGTTTCCCAGGAAAAAAGCCTGTACAATGGTTCAGGGTCCTGAGGCCTTAAATGGCCAGGTGCCTCGTCGAATTCCGCCTCTCGCAGGATGCCTCCCAGACGCAAGGTGGCACCCGTGCCAACTTGGTCTGGTTTGAGAGTGCCAAGTGGGTCCTGAAAACTGACACCCAGAACAGTGTTTTGTGAGTTTTGTTTCCCAGGGAAAAAGCCTGTACAATGGTTCAGGGTCCTGCGGCCTTATATTGCCGGGTGTCTCCTAGAATTCTGCCTCACACAGGATGCCTCCCAGACGCAATGTGGCACCCGTGCCAACTTGGTCTGGTTTGGTAGTGCCAAGTGGGTCCTGAAAACTGACACCCAGAACAGTGTTTTGTGAGTTTTGTTTCCCAGGGAAAAAGCCTGTACAATCGTTCGGGGTCCTGCGGCCTGAAATTGCCGGGTGCCTCCTGGAGATCCGCCTCTTGCAGGATTTTTCCCAGATGCTATGCGGCACCATTGCCCACTTAGTCTATTTTGAGAGTGTCAAGTGGGTCCTCCAAACTGACACCCAGAACAGTGGCTTCTGAGTTTTGTTTCCCAGGGAAATACCCTGTAGAGTGGTTCAGGGTCCTGCCGCGTTAAATTTCAGGGTGCCTCCTGGAATTCGGCCTCTCGCAGAATGCCTCCCAGACGCAAGCTGTCACAAGTGCCAACTTGGTCTGGTTTGAGAGTGCCAAGTGGGTGCTGAAAACTGACACCCAGAACAGTGGCTTCTGAGTTTTGTTTCCCAGGGAAAAACACTGTACAGTGGTTCAGGGTCCTGAGGCCTTAAATGGCCAGGTGCCTCGTCGAATTCCGCCTTTCTCAGGATGCCTCCCAGACGCAAGGTGGCACCCGTGCCAACTTGGTCTGGTTTGAGAGTGCCTAGTGGGTCCTGAAAACTGACACCCAGAACAGTGGTTTGTGAGTTTTGTTTCCCAGGGAAAAAGCCTGTACAATGGTTCAGGGTCCTGCGGCCTTAAATTTCCGGGTGCCTCCTTGAATTCCGCCTCACACAGGATGCCTCCCAGATGCAAGGTGGCACCAGTGCCAACTCTGTCTGGTTTGAGAGTGCCTAGTGGGTCCTGAAAACTGACACCAAGAACAGTCGCTGCTGAGATTTGTTTCCCAGGAAAAAAGCCTGTACAATGGTTCAGGGTCCTGAGGCCTTAAATGGCCAGGTGCCTCGTCGAATTCCGCCTCTCGCAGGATGCCTTTCCTACGAAGGGTGGCAGCAGTGCCAACTTGGTCTGGTTTGAGAGTGCCAAGTGGGTCCTGAAAACTGACACCCAGAACAGTGGTTTGTGAGTTTTGTTTCCCAGGGAAAAAGCCTGTACAATCGTTCGGGATCCTGCGGCCTTAAATTGCCGGGTGTCTCCTGGAGATCCGCCTCTTGCAGGATTTTTCCCAGATGCTATGCGGCACCATTGCCCACTTAGTCTGGTTTGAGAATGCCTAGTGGGTCCTGCAAACTGACACCAAGAACAGTCGCTGCTGAGATTTGTTTCCCAGGAAAAAAGCCTGTACAATGGTTCAGGGTCCTGAGGCCTTAAATGGCCAGGTGCCTCGTCGAATTCCGCCTCTCGCAGGATGCCTTTCAGACGAAGGGTGGCAGCAGTGCCAACTTGGTCTGGTTTGAGAGTGCCAAGTGGGTCCTGAAAACTGACACCCAGAACAGTGTTTTGTGAGTTTTGTTTCCCAGGGAAAAAGCCTGTACAATGGTTCAGGGTCCTGCGGCCTTATATTGCCGGGTGTCTCCTAGAATTCTGCCTCACACAGGATGCCTCCCAGATGCAAGGTGGCTGCAGTGCCAACTTGGTCTGGTTTGAGAGTGCCAAGTGGGTCCTGAAAACTGACACCCAGAACAGTGGCTTCTGAGTTTTGTTTCCCAGGGAAAAAGCCTGTACAGTGGTTCAGGGTCCTGAGGCCTTAAATTTCAGGGGGCCTCCTGGAATTCCGCCTCTCGCGGGATGCCTCCCAGACGCAATGTGGCACCCGTGCCAACTTGGTCTGGTTTGGTAGTGCCAAGTGGGTCCTGAAAACTGACACCCAGAACAGTGGTTTGTGAGTTTTGTTTCCCAGGGAAAAAGCCTGTACAATCGTTCGGGGTCCTGCGGCCTTAAATTGCCGGGTGCCTCCTGGAGATCCGCCTCTTGCAGGATTTTTCCCAGATGCTATGCGGCACCATTGCCCACTTAGTCTGGTTTGAGAGTGTCAAGTTGGTCCTCCAAACTGACACCAAGAACAGTCGCTGCTGAGATTTGTTTCCCAGGAAAAAAGCCTGTACAATGGTTCAGGGTCCTGAGGCCTTAAATGGCCAGGTGCCTCGTCGAATTCCGCCTCTCGCAGGATGCCTCCCAGACGCAAGGTGGCACCCGTGCCAACTTGGTCTGGTTTGAGAGTGCCAAGTGGGTCCTGAAAACTGACACCCAGAACAGTGTTTTGTGAGTTTTGTTTCCCAGGGAAAAAGCCTGTACAATGGTTCAGGGTCCTGCGGCCTTATATTGCCGGGTGTCTCCTAGAATTCTGCCTCACACAGGATGCCTCCCAGACGCAATGTGGCACCCGTGCCAACTTGGTCTGGTTTGGTAGTGCCAAGTGGGTCCTGAAAACTGACACCCAGAACAGTGTTTTGTGAGTTTTGTTTCCCAGGGAAAAAGCCTGTACAATCGTTCGGGGTCCTGCGGCCTGAAATTGCCGGGTGCCTCCTGGAGATCCGCCTCTTGCAGGATTTTTCCCAGATGCTATGCGGCACCATTGCCCACTTAGTCTATTTTGAGAGTGTCAAGTGGGTCCTCCAAACTGACACCCAGAACAGTGGCTTCTGAGTTTTGTTTCCCAGGGAAATACCCTGTAGAGTGGTTCAGGGTCCTGCCGCGTTAAATTTCAGGGTGCCTCCTGGAATTCGGCCTCTCGCAGAATGCCTCCCAGACGCAAGCTGTCACAAGTGCCAACTTGGTCTGGTTTGAGAGTGCCAAGTGGGTCCTGAAAACTGACACCCAGAACAGTGGCTTCTGAGTTTTGTTTCCCAGGGAAAAACACTGTACAGTGGTTCAGGGTCCTGAGGCCTTAAATGGCCAGGTGCCTCGTTAAAATTCCGCCTTTCTCAGGATGCCTCCCAGACGCAAGGTGGCACCCGTGCCAACTTGGTCTGGTTTGAGAGTGCCTAGTGGGTCCTGAAAACTGACACCCAGAACAGTGGTTTGTGAGTTTTGTTTCCCAGGGAAAAAGCCTGTACAATGGTTCAGGGTCCTGCGGCCTTAAATTTCCGGGTGCCTCCTTGAATTCCGCCTCACACAGGATGCCTCCCAGATGCAAGGTGGCACCAGTGCCAACTCTGTCTGGTTTGAGAGTGCCTAGTGGGTCCTGAAAACTGACACCAAGAACAGTCGCTGCTGAGATTTGTTTCCCAGGAAAAAAGCCTGTACAATGGTTCAGGGTCCTGAGGCCTTAAATGGCCAGGTGCCTCGTCGAATTCCGCCTCTCGCAGGATGCCTTTCCTACGAAGGGTGGCAGCAGTGCCAACTTGGTCTGGTTTGAGAGTGCCAAGTGGGTCCTGAAAACTGACACCCAGAACAGTGGTTTGTGAGTTTTGTTTCCCAGGGAAAAAGCCTGTACAATCGTTCGGGATCCTGCGGCCTTAAATTGCCGGGTGTCTCCTGGAGATCCGCCTCTTGCAGGATTTTTCCCAGATTCTATGCGGCACCATTGCCCACTTAGTCTGGTTTGAGAATGCCTAGTGGGTCCTGCAAACTGACACCAAGAACAGTCGCTGCTGAGATTTGTTTCCCAGGAAAAAAGCCTGTACAATGGTTCAGGGTCCTGAGGCCTTAAATGGCCAGGTGCCTCGTCGAATTCCGCCTCTCGCAGGATGCCTTTCAGACGAAGGGTGGCAGCAGTGCCAACTTGGTCTGGTTTGAGAGTGCCAAGTGGGTCCTGAAAACTGACACCCAGAACAGTGGCTTTTGAGTTTTGTTTCCCAGGGAAAAAGCCTGTACAATGGTTCAGGGTCCTGCGGCCTTATATTGCCGGGTGTCTCCTAGAATTCTGCCTCACACAGGATGCCTCCCAGATGCAAGGTGGCTGCAGTGCCAACTTGGTCTGGTTTGAGAGTGCCAAGTGCGTGCTGAAAACTGACACCCAGAACAGTGGCTTCTGAGTTTTGTTTCCCAGGGAAAAAGCCTGTACAGTGGTTCAGGGTCCTGAGGCCTTAAATTTCAGGGTGCCTCCTGGAATTCCGCCTCTCGCGGGATGCCTCCCAGACGCAATGTGGCACCCGTGCCAACTTGGTCTGGTTTGGTAGTGCCAAGTGGGTCCTGAAAACTGACACCCAGAACAGTGGTTTGTGAGTTTTGTTTCCCAGGGAGAAAGCCTGTACAATGGTTCGGGGTCCTGCAGGCTTAAATTGCCGGGTGCCTCCTGGAGATCCGCCTCTTGCAGGATTTTTCCCAGATGCTATGCGGCACCATTGCCCACTTAGTCTGGTTTGAGAATGCCTAGTGGGTCCTGCAAACTGACACCAAGAACAGTCGCTGCTGAGATTTGTTTCCCAGGAAAAAAGCCTGTACAATGGTTCAGGGTCCTGAGGCCTTAAATGGCCAGGTGCCTCGTCGAATTCCGCCTCTCGCAGGATGCCTTTCAGACGAAGGGTGGCAGCAGTGCCAACTTGGTCTGGTTTGAGAGTGCCAAGTGGGTCCTGAAAACTGACACCCAGAACAGTGTTTTGTGAGTTTTGTTTCCCAGGGAAAAAGCCTGTACAATGGTTCAGGGTCCTGCGGCCTTATATTGCCGGGTGTCTCCTAGAATTCTGCCTCACACAGGATGCCTCCCAGATGCAAGGTGGCTGCAGTGCCAACTTGGTCTGGTTTGAGAGTGCCAAGTGGGTCCTGAAAACTGACACCCAGAACAGTGGCTTCTGAGTTTTGTTTCCCAGGGAAAAAGCCTGTACAGTGGTTCAGGGTCCTGAGGCCTTAAATTTCAGGGGGCCTCCTGGAATTCCGCCTCTCGCGGGATGCCTCCCAGACGCAATGTGGCACCCGTACCAACTTGGTCTGGTTTGGTAGTGCCAAGTGGGTCCTGAAAACTGACACCCAGAACAGTGGTTTGTGAGTTTTGTTTCCCAGGGAAAAAGCCTGTACAATCGTTCGGGGTCCTGCGGCCTTAAATTGCCGGGTGCCTCCTGGAGATCCGCCTCTTGCAGGATTTTTCCCAGATGCTATGCGGCACCATTGCCCACTTAGTCTGGTTTGAGAGTGTCAAGTTGGTCCTCCAAACTGACACCAAGAACAGTCGCTGCTGAGATTTGTTTCCCAGGAAAAAAGCCTGTACAATGGTTCAGGGTCCTGAGGCCTTAAATGGCCAGGTGCCTCGTCGAATTCCGCCTCTCGCAGGATGCCTCCCAGACGCAAGGTGGCACCCGTGCCAACTTGGTCTGGTTTGAGAGTGCCAAGTGGGTCCTGAAAACTGACACCCAGAACAGTGTTTTGTGAGTTTTGTTTCCCAGGGAAAAAGCCTGTACAATGGTTCAGGGTCCTGCGGCCTTATATTGCCGGGTGTCTCCTAGAATTCTGCCTCACACAGGATGCCTCCCAGACGCAATGTGGCACCCGTGCCAACTTGGTCTGGTTTGGTAGTGCCAAGTGGGTCCTGAAAACTGACACCCAGAACAGTGTTTTGTGAGTTTTGTTTCCCAGGGAAAAAGCCTGTACAATCGTTCGGGGTCCTGCGGCCTGAAATTGCCGGGTGCCTCCTGGAGATCCGCCTCTTGCAGGATTTTTCCCAGATGCTATGCGGCACCATTGCCCACTTAGTCTATTTTGAGAGTGTCAAGTGGGTCCTCCAAACTGACACCCAGAACAGTGGCTTCTGAGTTTTGTTTCCCAGGGAAATACCCTGTAGAGTGGTTCAGGGTCCTGCCGCGTTAAATTTCAGGGTGCCTCCTGGAATTCGGCCTCTCGCAGAATGCCTCCCAGACGCAAGCTGTCACAAGTGCCAACTTGGTCTGGTTTGAGAGTGCCAAGTGGGTGCTGAAAACTGACACCCAGAACAGTGGCTTCTGAGTTTTGTTTCCCAGGGAAAAACACTGTACAGTGGTTCAGGGTCCTGAGGCCTTAAATGGCCAGGTGCCTCGTCGAATTCCGCCTTTCTCAGGATGCCTCCCAGACGCAAGGTGGCACCCGTGCCAACTTGGTCTGGTTTGAGAGTGCCTAGTGGGTCCTGAAAACTGACACCCAGAACAGTGGTTTGTGAGTTTTGTTTCCCAGGGAAAAAGCCTGTACAATGGTTCAGGGTCCTGCGGCCTTAAATTTCCGGGTGCCTCCTTGAATTCCGCCTCACACAGGATGCCTCCCAGATGCAAGGTGGCACCAGTGCCAACTCTGTCTGGTTTGAGAGTGCCTAGTGGGTCCTGAAAACTGACACCAAGAACAGTCGCTGCTGAGATTTGTTTCCCAGGAAAAAAGCCTGTACAATGGTTCAGGGTCCTGAGGCCTTAAATGGCCAGGTGCCTCGTCGAATTCCGCCTCTCGCAGGATGCCTTTCCTACGAAGGGTGGCAGCAGTGCCAACTTGGTCTGGTTTGAGAGTGCCAAGTGGGTCCTGAAAACTGACACCCAGAACAGTGGTTTGTGAGTTTTGTTTCCCAGGGAAAAAGCCTGTACAATCGTTCGGGATCCTGCGGCCTTAAATTGCCGGGTGTCTCCTGGAGATCCGCCTCTTGCAGGATTTTTCCCAGATGCTATGCGGCACCATTGCCCACTTAGTCTGGTTTGAGAATGCCTAGTGGGTCCTGCAAACTGACACCAAGAACAGTCGCTGCTGAGATTTGTTTCCCAGGAAAAAAGCCTGTACAATGGTTCAGGGTCCTGAGGCCTTAAATGGCCAGGTGCCTCGTCGAATTCCGCCTCTCGCAGGATGCCTTTCAGACGAAGGGTGGCAGCAGTGCCAACTTGGTCTGGTTTGAGAGTGCCAAGTGGGTCCTGAAAACTGACACCCAGAACAGTGTTTTGTGAGTTTTGTTTCCCAGGGAAAAAGCCTGTACAATGGTTCAGGGTCCTGCGGCCTTATATTGCCGGGTGTCTCCTAGAATTCTGCCTCACACAGGATGCCTCCCAGATGCAAGGTGGCTGCAGTGCCAACTTGGTCTGGTTTGAGAGTGCCAAGTGGGTCCTGAAAACTGACACCCAGAACAGTGGCTTCTGAGTTTTGTTTCCCAGGGAAAAAGCCTGTACAGTGGTTCAGGGTCCTGAGGCCTTAAATTTCAGGGGGCCTCCTGGAATTCCGCCTCTCGCGGGATGCCTCCCAGACGCAATGTGGCACCCGTGCCAACTTGGTCTGGTTTGGTAGTGCCAAGTGGGTCCTGAAAACTGACACCCAGAACAGTGGTTTGTGAGTTTTGTTTCCCAGGGAAAAAGCCTGTACAATCGTTCGGGGTCCTGCGGCCTTAAATTGCCGGGTGCCTCCTGGAGATCCGCCTCTTGCAGGATTTTTCCCAGATGCTATGCGGCACCATTGCCCACTTAGTCTGGTTTGAGAGTGTCAAGTTGGTCCTCCAAACTGACACCAAGAACAGTCGCTGCTGAGATTTGTTTCCCAGGAAAAAAGCCTGTACAATGGTTCAGGGTCCTGAGGCCTTAAATGGCCAGGTGCCTCGTCGAATTCCGCCTCTCGCAGGATGCCTTTCAGACGAAGGGTGGCAGCAGTGCCAACTTGGTCTGGTTTGAGAGTGCCTAGTGGGTCCTGAAAACTGACACCCAGAACAGTGTTTTGTGAGTTTTGTTTCCCAGGGAAAAAGCCTGTACAATGGTTCAGGGTCCTGCGGCCTTATATTGCCGGGTGTCTCCTAGAATTCTGCCTCACACAGGATGCCTCCCAGATGCAAGGTGGCTGCAGTGCCAACTTGGTCTGGTTTGAGAGTGCCAAGTGCGTGCTGAAAACGGACACCCAGAACAGTGTTTTGTGAGTTTTGTTTCCCAGGGAAAAAGCCTGTACAATGGTTCAGGGTCCTGCGGCCTTATATTGCCGGGTGTCTCCTAGAATTCTGCCTCACACAGGATGCCTCCCAGATGCAAGGTGGCTGCAGTGCCAACTTGGTCTGGTTTGAGAGTGCCAAGTGGGTGCTGAAAACTGACACCCAGAACAGTGGCTTCTGAGTTTTGTTTCCCAGGGAAAAAGCCTGTACAGTGGTTCAGGGTCCTGAGGCCTTAAATTTCAGGGTGCCTCCTGGAATTCCGCCTCTCGCGGGATGCCTCCCAGACGCAATGTGGCACCCGTGCCAACTTGGTCTGGTTTGGTAGTGCCAAGTGGGTCCTGAAAACTGACACCCAGAACAGTGGTTTGTGAGTTTTGTTTCCCAGGGAAAAAGCCTGTACAATCGTTCGGGGTCCTGCGGCCTTAAATTGCCGGGTGCCTCCTGGAGATCCGCCTCTTGCAGGATTTTTCCCAGATGCTATGCGGCACCATTGCCCACTTAGTCTGGTTTGAGAATGCCTAGTGGGTCCTGCAAACTGACACCAAGAACAGTCGCTGCTGAGATTTGTTTCCCAGGAAAAAAGCCTGTACAATGGTTCAGGGTCCTGAGGCCTTAAATGGCCAGGTGCCTCGTCGAATTCCGCCTCTCGCAGGATGCCTCCCAGACGCAAGGTGGCACCCGTGCCAACTTGGTCTGGTTTGAGAGTGCCAAGTGGGTCCTGAAAACTGACACCCAGAACAGTGTTTTGTGAGTTTTGTTTCCCAGGGAAAAAGCCTGTACAATGGTTCAGGGTCCTGCGGCCTTATATTGCCGGGTGTCTCCTAGAATTCTGCCTCACACAGGATGCCTCCCAGACGCAATGTGGCACCCGTGCCAACTTGGTCTGGTTTGGTAGTGCCAAGTGGGTCCTGAAAACTGACACCCAGAACAGTGTTTTGTGAGTTTTGTTTCCCAGGGAAAAAGCCTGTACAATCGTTCGGGGTCCTGCGGCCTGAAATTGCCGGGTGCCTCCTGGAGATCCGCCTCTTGCAGGATTTTTCCCAGATGCTATGCGGCACCATTGCCCACTTAGTCTATTTTGAGAGTGTCAAGTGGGTCCTCCAAACTGACACCCAGAACAGTGGCTTCTGAGTTTTGTTTCCCAGGGAAATACCCTGTAGAGTGGTTCAGGGTCCTGCCGCGTTAAATTTCAGGGTGCCTCCTGGAATTCGGCCTCTCGCAGAATGCCTCCCAGACGCAAGCTGTCACAAGTGCCAACTTGGTCTGGTTTGAGAGTGCCAAGTGGGTGCTGAAAACTGACACCCAGAACAGTGGCTTCTGAGTTTTGTTTCCCAGGGAAAAACACTGTACAGTGGTTCAGGGTCCTGAGGCCTTAAATGGCCAGGTGCCTCGTCGAATTCCGCCTTTCTCAGGATGCCTCCCAGACGCAAGGTGGCACCCGTGCCAACTTGGTCTGGTTTGAGAGTGCCTAGTGGGTCCTGAAAACTGACACCCAGAACAGTGGTTTGTGAGTTTTGTTTCCCAGGGAAAAAGCCTGTACAATGGTTCAGGGTCCTGCGGCCTTAAATTTCCGGGTGCCTCCTTGAATTCCGCCTCACACAGGATGCCTCCCAGATGCAAGGTGGCACCAGTGCCAACTCTGTCTGGTTTGAGAGTGCCTAGTGGGTCCTGAAAACTGACACCCAGAACAGCGGCTTCTGAGTTTTGTTTCCCAGGGAAAAGGCCTGTAGAGTGGTTCAGGGTCCTGCGGCCTTATATTGCCGGGTGTCTCCTAGAATTCTGCCTCACACAGGATGCCTCCCAGATGCAAGGTGGCTGCAGTGCCAACTTGGTCTGGTTTGAGAAAGCCAAGTGGGTGCTGAAAACTGACACCCAGAACAGTGGCTTCTGAGTTTTGTTTCCCAGGGAAAAAGCCTGTACAGTGGTTCAGGGTCCTGAGGCCTTAAATTTCAGGGTGCCTCCTGGAATTCCGCCTCTCGCGGGATGCCTCCCAGACGCAATGTGGCACCCGTGCCAACTTGGTCTGGTTTGGTAGTGCCAAGTGGGTCCTGAAAACTGACACCCAGAACAGTGGTTTGTGAGTTTTGTTTCCCAGGGAAAAAGCCTGTACAATCGTTCGGGGTCCTGCGGCCTTAAATTGCCGGGTGCCTCCTGGAGATCCGCCTCTTGCAGGATTTTTCCCAGATGCTATGCGGCACCATTGCCCACTTAGTCTGGTTTGAGAATGCCTAGTGGGTCCTGCAAACTGACACCAAGAACAGTCGCTGCTGAGATTTGTTTCCCAGGGAAAAAGCCTGTACAATGGTTCAGGGTCCTGAGGCCTTAAATGGCCAGGTGCCTCGTCGAATTCCGCCTCTCGCAGGATGCCTTTCAGACGAAGGGTGGCAGCAGTGCCAACTTGGTCTGGTTTGAGAGTGCCAAGTGAGTCCTGAAAACTGACACCCAGAACAGTGTTTTGTGTGTTTTGTTTCCCAGGGAAAAAGCCTGTACAATGGTTCAGGGTCCTGCGGCCTTATATTGCCGGGTGTCTCCTAGAATTCTGCCTCACACAGGATGCCTCCCAGATGCAAGGTGGCTGCAGTGCCAACTTGGTCTGGTTTGAGAGTGCCAAGTGGGTGCTGAAAACTGACACCCAGAACAGTGGCTTCTGAGTTTTGTTTCCCAGGGAAAAAGCCTGTACAGTGGTTCAGGGTCCTGAGGCCTTAAATTTCAGGGTGCCTCCTGGAATTCCGCCTCTCGCGGGATGCCTCCCAGACGCAATGTGGCACCCGTGCCAACTTGGTCTGGTTTGGTAGTGCCAAGTGGGTCCTGAAAACTGACACCCAGAACAGTGGTTTGTGAGTTTTGTTTCCCAGGGAAAAAGCCTGTACAATCGTTCGGGGTCCTGCGGCCTGAAATTGCCGGGTGCCTCCTGGAGATCCGCCTCTTGCAGGATTTTTCCCAGATGCTATGCGGCACCATTGCCCACTTAGTCTGGTTTGAGAGTGTCAAGTGGGTCCTCCAAACTGACACCCAGAACAGTGGCTTCTGAGTTTTGTTTCCCAGGGAAATACCCTGTAGAATGGTTCAGGGTCCTGCCGCGTTAAATTTCAGGGTGCCTCCTGGAATTCGGCCTCTCGCAGAATGCCTCCCAGACGCAAGCTGTCACAAGTGCCAACATGGTCTCGTTTGAGAGTGCCAAGTGGGTCCTGAAAACTGACACCCAGAACAGTGGCTTCTGAGTTTTGTTTCCCAGGGAAAAACACTGTACAGTGGTTCAGGGTCCTGAGGCCTTAAATGGCCAGGTGCCTCGTCGAATTCCGCCTCTCGCAGGATGCCTTTCCTACAAAGGGTGGCAGCAGTGCCAACTTGGTCTGGTTTGAGAGTGCCAAGTGGGTCCTGAAAACTGACACCCAGAACAGTGGTTTGTGAGTTTTGTTTCCCAGGGAAAAAGCCTGTACAATCGTTCGGGATCCTGCGGCCTTAAATTGCCGGGTGCCTCCTGGAGATCCGCCTCTTGCAGGATTTTTCCCAGATGCTATGCGGCACCATTGCCCACTTAGTCTGGTTTGAGAATGCCTAGTGGGTCCTGCAAACTGACACCAAGAACAGTCGCTGCTGAGATTTGTTTCCCAGGAAAAAAGCCTGTACAATGGTTCAGGGTCCTGAGGCCTTAAATGGCCAGGTGCCTCGTCGAATTCCGCCTCTCGCAGGATGCCTTTCAGACGAAGGGTGGCAACAGTGCCAACTTGGTCTGGTTTGAGAGTGCCAAGTGGGTCCTGAAAACTGACACCCAGAACAGTGGCTTTTGAGTTTTGTTTCCCAGGGAAAAAGCCTGTACAATGGTTCAGGGTCCTGCGGCCTTATATTGCCGGGTGTCTCCTAGAATTCTGCCTCACACAGGATGCCTCCCAGATGCAAGGTGGCTGCAGTGCCAACTTGGTCTGGTTTGAGAGTGCCAAGTGCGTGCTGAAAACTGACACCCAGAACAGTGGCTTCTGAGTTTTGTTTCCCAGGGAAAAAGCCTGTACAGTGGTTCAGGGTCCTGAGGCCTTAAATTTCAGGGTGCCTCCTGGAATTCCGCCTCTCGCGGGATGCCTCCCAGACGCAATGTGGCACCCGTGCCAACTTGGTCTGGTTTGGTAGTGCCAAGTGGGTCCTGAAAACTGACACCCAGAACAGTGGTTTGTGAGTTTTGTTTCCCAGGGAAAAAGCCTGTACAATCGTTCGGGGTCCTGCGGCCTTAAATTGCCGGGTGCCTCCTGGAGATCCGCCTCTTGCAGGATTTTTCCCAGATGCTATGCGGCACCATTGCCCACTTAGTCTGGTTTGAGAATGCCTAGTGGGTCCTGCAAACTGACACCAAGAACAGTCGCTGCTGAGATTTGTTTCCCAGGAAAAAAGCCTGTACAATGGTTCAGGGTCCTGAGGCCTTAAATGGCCAGGTGCCTCGTCGAATTCCGCCTCTCGCAGGATGCCTTTCAGACGAAGGGTGGCAGCAGTGCCAACTTGGTCTGGTTTGAGAGTGCCTAGTGGGTCCTGAAAACTGACACCCAGAACAGTGTTTTGTGAGTTTTGTTTCCCAGGGAAAAAGCCTGTACAATGGTTCAGGGTCCTGCGGCCTTATATTGCCGGGTGTCTCCTAGAATTCTGCCTCACACAGGATGCCTCCCAGATGCAAGGTGGCTGCAGTGCCAACTTGGTCTGGTTTGAGAGTGCCAAGTGCGTGCTGAAAACGGACACCCAGAACAGTGTTTTGTGAGTTTTGTTTCCCAGGGAAAAAGCCTGTACAATGGTTCAGGGTCCTGCGGCCTTATATTGCCGGGTGTCTCCTAGAATTCTGCCTCACACAGGATGCCTCCCAGATGCAAGGTGGCTGCAGTGCCAACTTGGTCTGGTTTGAGAGTGCCAAGTGGGTGCTGAAAACTGACACCCAGAACAGTGGCTTCTGAGTTTTGTTTCCCAGGGAAAAAGCCTGTACAGTGGTTCAGGGTCCTGAGGCCTTAAATTTCAGGGTGCCTCCTGGAATTCCGCCTCTCGCGGGATGCCTCCCAGACGCAATGTGGCACCCGTGCCAACTTGGTCTGGTTTGGTAGTGCCAAGTGGGTCCTGAAAACTGACACCCAGAACAGTGGTTTGTGAGTTTTGTTTCCCAGGGAAAAAGCCTGTACAATCGTTCGGGGTCCTGCGGCCTTAAATTGCCGGGTGCCTCCTGGAGATCCGCCTCTTGCAGGATTTTTCCCAGATGCTATGCGGCACCATTGCCCACTTAGTCTGGTTTGAGAATGCCTAGTGGGTCCTGCAAACTGACACCAAGAACAGTCGCTGCTGAGATTTGTTTCCCAGGAAAAAAGCCTGTACAATGGTTCAGGGTCCTGAGGCCTTAAATGGCCAGGTGCCTCGTCGAATTCCGCCTCTCGCAGGATGCCTCCCAGACGCAAGGTGGCACCCGTGCCAACTTGGTCTGGTTTGAGAGTGCCAAGTGGGTCCTGAAAACTGACACCCAGAACAGTGTTTTGTGAGTTTTGTTTCCCAGGGAAAAAGCCTGTACAATGGTTCAGGGTCCTGCGGCCTTATATTGCCGGGTGTCTCCTAGAATTCTGCCTCACACAGGATGCCTCCCAGACGCAATGTGGCACCCGTGCCAACTTGGTCTGGTTTGGTAGTGCCAAGTGGGTCCTGAAAACTGACACCCAGAACAGTGTTTTGTGAGTTTTGTTTCCCAGGGAAAAAGCCTGTACAATCGTTCGGGGTCCTGCGGCCTGAAATTGCCGGGTGCCTCCTGGAGATCCGCCTCTTGCAGGATTTTTCCCAGATGCTATGCGGCACCATTGCCCACTTAGTCTATTTTGAGAGTGTCAAGTGGGTCCTCCAAACTGACACCCAGAACAGTGGCTTCTGAGTTTTGTTTCCCAGGGAAATACCCTGTAGAGTGGTTCAGGGTCCTGCCGCGTTAAATTTCAGGGTGCCTCCTGGAATTCGGCCTCTCGCAGAATGCCTCCCAGACGCAAGCTGTCACAAGTGCCAACTTGGTCTGGTTTGAGAGTGCCAAGTGGGTGCTGAAAACTGACACCCAGAACAGTGGCTTCTGAGTTTTGTTTCCCAGGGAAAAACACTGTACAGTGGTTCAGGGTCCTGAGGCCTTAAATGGCCAGGTGCCTCGTCGAATTCCGCCTTTCTCAGGATGCCTCCCAGACGCAAGGTGGCACCCGTGCCAACTTGGTCTGGTTTGAGAGTGCCTAGTGGGTCCTGAAAACTGACACCCAGAACAGTGGTTTGTGAGTTTTGTTTCCCAGGGAAAAAGCCTGTACAATGGTTCAGGGTCCTGCGGCCTTAAATTTCCGGGTGCCTCCTTGAATTCCGCCTCACACAGGATGCCTCCCAGATGCAAGGTGGCACCAGTGCCAACTCTGTCTGGTTTGAGAGTGCCTAGTGGGTCCTGAAAACTGACACCCAGAACAGCGGCTTCTGAGTTTTGTTTCCCAGGGAAAAGGCCTGTAGAGTGGTTCAGGGTCCTGCGGCCTTATATTGCCGGGTGTCTCCTAGAATTCTGCCTCACACAGGATGCCTCCCAGATGCAAGGTGGCTGCAGTGCCAACTTGGTCTGGTTTGAGAAAGCCAAGTGGGTGCTGAAAACTGACACCCAGAACAGTGGCTTCTGAGTTTTGTTTCCCAGGGAAAAAGCCTGTACAGTGGTTCAGGGTCCTGAGGCCTTAAATTTCAGGGTGCCTCCTGGAATTCCGCCTCTCGCGGGATGCCTCCCAGACGCAATGTGGCACCCGTGCCAACTTGGTCTGGTTTGGTAGTGCCAAGTGGGTCCTGAAAACTGACACCCAGAACAGTGGTTTGTGAGTTTTGTTTCCCAGGGAAAAAGCCTGTACAATCGTTCGGGGTCCTGCGGCCTTAAATTGCCGGGTGCCTCCTGGAGATCCGCCTCTTGCAGGATTTTTCCCAGATGCTATGCGGCACCATTGCCCACTTAGTCTGGTTTGAGAATGCCTAGTGGGTCCTGCAAACTGACACCAAGAACAGTCGCTGCTGAGATTTGTTTCCCAGGGAAAAAGCCTGTACAATGGTTCAGGGTCCTGAGGCCTTAAATGGCCAGGTGCCTCGTCGAATTCCGCCTCTCGCAGGATGCCTTTCAGACGAAGGGTGGCAGCAGTGCCAACTTGGTCTGGTTTGAGAGTGCCAAGTGAGTCCTGAAAACTGACACCCAGAACAGTGTTTTGTGTGTTTTGTTTCCCAGGGAAAAAGCCTGTACAATGGTTCAGGGTCCTGCGGCCTTATATTGCCGGGTGTCTCCTAGAATTCTGCCTCACACAGGATGCCTCCCAGATGCAAGGTGGCTGCAGTGCCAACTTGGTCTGGTTTGAGAGTGCCAAGTGGGTGCTGAAAACTGACACCCAGAACAGTGGCTTCTGAGTTTTGTTTCCCAGGGAAAAAGCCTGTACAGTGGTTCAGGGTCCTGAGGCCTTAAATTTCAGGGTGCCTCCTGGAATTCCGCCTCTCGCGGGATGCCTCCCAGACGCAATGTGGCACCCGTGCCAACTTGGTCTGGTTTGGTAGTGCCAAGTGGGTCCTGAAAACTGACACCCAGAACAGTGGTTTGTGAGTTTTGTTTCCCAGGGAAAAAGCCTGTACAATCGTTCGGGGTCCTGCGGCCTGAAATTGCCGGGTGCCTCCTGGAGATCCGCCTCTTGCAGGATTTTTCCCAGATGCTATGCGGCACCATTGCCCACTTAGTCTGGTTTGAGAGTGTCAAGTGGGTCCTCCAAACTGACACCCAGAACAGTGGCTTCTGAGTTTTGTTTCCCAGGGAAATACCCTGTAGAATGGTTCAGGGTCCTGCCGCGTTAAATTTCAGGGTGCCTCCTGGAATTCGGCCTCTCGCAGAATGCCTCCCAGACGCAAGCTGTCACAAGTGCCAACATGGTCTCGTTTGAGAGTGCCAAGTGGGTCCTGAAAACTGACACCCAGAACAGTGGCTTCTGAGTTTTGTTTCCCAGGGAAAAACACTGTACAGTGGTTCAGGGTCCTGAGGCCTTAAATGGCCAGGTGCCTCGTCGAATTCCGCCTCTCGCAGGATGCCTTTCCTACAAAGGGTGGCAGCAGTGCCAACTTGGTCTGGTTTGAGAGTGCCAAGTGGGTCCTGAAAACTGACACCCAGAACAGTGGTTTGTGAGTTTTGTTTCCCAGGGAAAAAGCCTGTACAATCGTTCGGGATCCTGCGGCCTTAAATTGCCGGGTGCCTCCTGGAGATCCGCCTCTTGCAGGATTTTTCCCAGATGCTATGCGGCACCATTGCCCACTTAGTCTGGTTTGAGAATGCCTAGTGGGTCCTGCAAACTGACACCAAGAACAGTCGCTGCTGAGATTTGTTTCCCAGGAAAAAAGCCTGTACAATGGTTCAGGGTCCTGAGGCCTTAAATGGCCAGGTGCCTCGTCGAATTCCGCCTCTCGCAGGATGCCTTTCAGACGAAGGGTGGCAACAGTGCCAACTTGGTCTGGTTTGAGAGTGCCAAGTGGGTCCTGAAAACTGACACCCAGAACAGTGGCTTTTGAGTTTTGTTTCCCAGGGAAAAAGCCTGTACAATGGTTCAGGGTCCTGCGGCCTTATATTGCCGGGTGTCTCCTAGAATTCTGCCTCACACAGGATGCCTCCCAGATGCAAGGTGGCTGCAGTGCCAACTTGGTCTGGTTTGAGAGTGCCAAGTGCGTGCTGAAAACTGACACCCAGAACAGTGGCTTCTGAGTTTTGTTTCCCAGGGAAAAAGCCTGTACAGTGGTTCAGGGTCCTGAGGCCTTAAATTTCAGGGTGCCTCCTGGAATTCCGCCTCTCGCGGGATGCCTCCCAGACGCAATGTGGCACCCGTGCCAACTTGGTCTGGTTTGGTAGTGCCAAGTGGGTCCTGAAAACTGACACCCAGAACAGTGGTTTGTGAGTTTTGTTTCCCAGGGAAAAAGCCTGTACAATCGTTCGGGGTCCTGCGGCCTTAAATTGCCGGGTGCCTCCTGGAGATCCGCCTCTTGCAGGATTTTTCCCAGATGCTATGCGGCACCATTGCCCACTTAGTCTGGTTTGAGAATGCCTAGTGGGTCCTGCAAACTGACACCAAGAACAGTCGCTGCTGAGATTTGTTTCCCAGGAAAAAAGCCTGTACAATGGTTCAGGGTCCTGAGGCCTTAAATGGCCAGGTGCCTCGTCGAATTCCGCCTCTCGCAGGATGCCTTTCAGACGAAGGGTGGCAGCAGTGCCAACTTGGTCTGGTTTGAGAGTGCCTAGTGGGTCCTGAAAACTGACACCCAGAACAGTGTTTTGTGAGTTTTGTTTCCCAGGGAAAAAGCCTGTACAATGGTTCAGGGTCCTGCGGCCTTATATTGCCGGGTGTCTCCTAGAATTCTGCCTCACACAGGATGCCTCCCAGATGCAAGGTGGCTGCAGTGCCAACTTGGTCTGGTTTGAGAGTGCCAAGTGCGTGCTGAAAACGGACACCCAGAACAGTGTTTTGTGAGTTTTGTTTCCCAGGGAAAAAGCCTGTACAATGGTTCAGGGTCCTGCGGCCTTATATTGCCGGGTGTCTCCTAGAATTCTGCCTCACACAGGATGCCTCCCAGATGCAAGGTGGCTGCAGTGCCAACTTGGTCTGGTTTGAGAGTGCCAAGTGGGTGCTGAAAACTGACACCCAGAACAGTGGCTTCTGAGTTTTGTTTCCCAGGGAAAAAGCCTGTACAGTGGTTCAGGGTCCTGAGGCCTTAAATTTCAGGGTGCCTCCTGGAATTCCGCCTCTCGCGGGATGCCTCCCAGACGCAATGTGGCACCCGTGCCAACTTGGTCTGGTTTGGTAGTGCCAAGTGGGTCCTGAAAACTGACACCCAGAACAGTGGTTTGTGAGTTTTGTTTCCCAGGGAAAAAGCCTGTACAATCGTTCGGGGTCCTGCGGCCTTAAATTGCCGGGTGCCTCCTGGAGATCCGCCTCTTGCAGGATTTTTCCCAGATGCTATGCGGCACCATTGCCCACTTAGTCTGGTTTGAGAATGCCTAGTGGGTCCTGCAAACTGACACCAAGAACAGTCGCTGCTGAGATTTGTTTCCCAGGAAAAAAGCCTGTACAATGGTTCAGGGTCCTGAGGCCTTAAATGGCCAGGTGCCTCGTCGAATTCCGCCTCTCGCAGGATGCCTTTCAGACGAAGGGTGGCAGCAGTGCCAACTTGGTCTGGTTTGAGAGTGCCAAGTGGGTCCTGAAAACTGACACCCAGAACAGTGTTTTGTGAGTTTTGTTTCCCAGGGAAAAAGCCTGTACAATGGTTCAGGGTCCTGCGGCCTTATATTGCCGGGTGTCTCCTAGAATTCTGCCTCACACAGGATGCCTCCCAGACGCAATGTGGCACCCGTGCCAACTTGGTCTGGTTTGGTAGTGCCAAGTGGGTCCTGAAAACTGACACCCAGAACAGTGTTTTGTGAGTTTTGTTTCCCAGGGAAAAAGCCTGTACAATCGTTCGGGGTCCTGCGGCCTGAAATTGCCGGGTGCCTCCTGGAGATCCGCCTCTTGCAGGATTTTTCCCAGATGCTATGCGGCACCATTGCCCACTTAGTCTATTTTGAGAGTGTCAAGTGGGTCCTCCAAACTGACACCCAGAACAGTGGCTTCTGAGTTTTGTTTCCCAGGGAAATACCCTGTAGAGTGGTTCAGGGTCCTGCCGCGTTAAATTTCAGGGTGCCTCCTGGAATTCGGCCTCTCGCAGAATGCCTCCCAGACGCAAGCTGTCACAAGTGCCAACTTGGTCTGGTTTGAGAGTGCCAAGTGGGTGCTGAAAACTGACACCCAGAACAGTGGCTTCTGAGTTTTGTTTCCCAGGGAAAAACACTGTACAGTGGTTCAGGGTCCTGAGGCCTTAAATGGCCAGGTGCCTCGTCGAATTCCGCCTTTCTCAGGATGCCTCCCAGACGCAAGGTGGCACCCGTGCCAACTTGGTCTGGTTTGAGAGTGCCTAGTGGGTCCTGAAAACTGACACCCAGAACAGTGGTTTGTGAGTTTTGTTTCCCAGGGAAAAGGCCTGTAGAGTGGTTCAGGGTCCTGCGGCCTTATATTGCCGGGTGTCTCCTAGAATTCTGCCTCACACAGGATGCCTCCCAGATGCAAGGTGGCTGCAGTGCCAACTTGGTCTGGTTTGAGAAAGCCAAGTGGGTGCTGAAAACTGACACCCAGAACAGTGGCTTCTGAGTTTTGTTTCCCAGGGAAAAAGCCTGTACAGTGGTTCAGGGTCCTGAGGCCTTAAATTTCAGGGTGCCTCCTGGAATTCCGCCTCTCGCGGGATGCCTCCCAGACGCAATGTGGCACCCGTGCCAACTTGGTCTGGTTTGGTAGTGCCAAGTGGGTCCTGAAAACTGACACCCAGAACAGTGGTTTGTGAGTTTTGTTTCCCAGGGAAAAAGCCTGTACAATCGTTCGGGGTCCTGCGGCCTTAAATTGCCGGGTGCCTCCTGGAGATCCGCCTCTTGCAGGATTTTTCCCAGATGCTATGCGGCACCATTGCCCACTTAGTCTGGTTTGAGAATGCCTAGTGGGTCCTGCAAACTGACACCAAGAACAGTCGCTGCTGAGATTTGTTTCCCAGGGAAAAAGCCTGTACAATGGTTCAGGGTCCTGAGGCCTTAAATGGCCAGGTGCCTCGTCGAATTCCGCCTCTCGCAGGATGCCTTTCAGACGAAGGGTGGCAGCAGTGCCAACTTGGTCTGGTTTGAGAGTGCCAAGTGAGTCCTGAAAACTGACACCCAGAACAGTGTTTTGTGTGTTTTGTTTCCCAGGGAAAAAGCCTGTACAATGGTTCAGGGTCCTGCGGCCTTATATTGCCGGGTGTCTCCTAGAATTCTGCCTCACACAGGATGCCTCCCAGATGCAAGGTGGCTGCAGTGCCAACTTGGTCTGGTTTGAGAGTGCCAAGTGGGTGCTGAAAACTGACACCCAGAACAGTGGCTTCTGAGTTTTGTTTCCCAGGGAAAAAGCCTGTACAGTGGTTCAGGGTCCTGAGGCCTTAAATTTCAGGGTGCCTCCTGGAATTCCGCCTCTCGCGGGATGCCTCCCAGACGCAATGTGGCACCCGTGCCAACTTGGTCTGGTTTGGTAGTGCCAAGTGGGTCCTGAAAACTGACACCCAGAACAGTGGTTTGTGAGTTTTGTTTCCCAGGGAAAAAGCCTGTACAATCGTTCAGGGTCCTGCGGCCTGAAATTGCCGGGTGCCTCCTGGAGATCCGCCTCTTGCAGGATTTTTCCCAGATGCTATGCGGCACCATTGCCCACTTAGTCTGGTTTGAGAGTGTCAAGTGGGTCCTCCAAACTGACACCCAGAACAGTGGCTTCTGAGTTTTGTTTCCCAGGGAAATACCCTGTAGAATGGTTCAGGGTCCTGCCGCGTTAAATTTCAGGGTGCCTCCTGGAATTCGGCCTCTCGCAGAATGCCTCCCAGACGCAAGCTGTCACAAGTGCCAACATGGTCTCGTTTGAGAGTGCCAAGTGGGTCCTGAAAACTGACACCCAGAACAGTGGCTTCTGAGTTTTGTTTCCCAGGGAAAAACACTGTACAGTGGTTCAGGGTCCTGAGGCCTTAAATGGCCAGGTGCCTCGTCGAATTCCGCCTCTCGCAGGATGCCTTTCCTACAAAGGGTGGCAGCAGTGCCAACTTGGTCTGGTTTGAGAGTGCCAAGTGGGTCCTGAAAACTGACACCCAGAACAGTGGTTTGTGAGTTTTGTTTCCCAGGGAAAAAGCCTGTACAATCGTTCGGGATCCTGCGGCCTTAAATTGCCGGGTGCCTCCTGGAGATCCGCCTCTTGCAGGATTTTTCCCAGATGCTATGCGGCACCATTGCCCACTTAGTCTGGTTTGAGAATGCCTAGTGGGTCCTGCAAACTGACACCAAGAACAGTCGCTGCTGAGATTTGTTTCCCAGGAAAAAAGCCTGTACAATGGTTCAGGGTCCTGAGGCCTTAAATGGCCAGGTGCCTCGTCGAATTCCGCCTCTCGCAGGATGCCTTTCAGACGAAGGGTGGCAACAGTGCCAACTTGGTCTGGTTTGAGAGTGCCAAGTGGGTCCTGAAAACTGACACCCAGAACAGTGGCTTTTGAGTTTTGTTTCCCAGGGAAAAAGCCTGTACAATGGTTCAGGGTCCTGCGGCCTTATATTGCCGGGTGTCTCCTAGAATTCTGCCTCACACAGGATGCCTCCCAGATGCAAGGTGGCTGCAGTGCCAACTTGGTCTGGTTTGAGAGTGCCAAGTGCGTGCTGAAAACTGACACCCAGAACAGTGGCTTCTGAGTTTTGTTTCCCAGGGAAAAAGCCTGTACAGTGGTTCAGGGTCCTGAGGCCTTAAATTTCAGGGTGCCTCCTGGAATTCCGCCTCTCGCGGGATGCCTCCCAGACGCAATGTGGCACCCGTGCCAACTTGGTCTGGTTTGGTAGTGCCAAGTGGGTCCTGAAAACTGACACCCAGAACAGTGGTTTGTGAGTTTTGTTTCCCAGGGAAAAAGCCTGTACAATCGTTCGGGGTCCTGCGGCCTTAAATTGCCGGGTGCCTCCTGGAGATCCGCCTCTTGCAGGATTTTTCCCAGATGCTATGCGGCACCATTGCCCACTTAGTCTGGTTTGAGAATGCCTAGTGGGTCCTGCAAACTGACACCAAGAACAGTCGCTGCTGAGATTTGTTTCCCAGGAAAAAAGCCTGTACAATGGTTCAGGGTCCTGAGGCCTTAAATGGCCAGGTGCCTCGTCGAATTCCGCCTCTCGCAGGATGCCTTTCAGACGAAGGGTGGCAGCAGTGCCAACTTGGTCTGGTTTGAGAGTGCCAAGTGGGTCCTGAAAACTGACACCCAGAACAGTGTTTTGTGAGTTTTGTTTCCCAGGGAAAAAGCCTGTACAATGGTTCAGGGTCCTGCGGCCTTATATTGCCGGGTGTCTCCTAGAATTCTGCCTCACACAGGATGCCTCCCAGATGCAAGGTGGCTGCAGTGCCAACTTGGTCTGGTTTGAGAGTGCCAAGTGGGTGCTGAAAACTGACACCCAGAACAGTGGCTTCTGAGTTTTGTTTCCCAGGGAAAAAGCCTGTACAGTGGTTCAGGGTCCTGAGGCCTTAAATTTCAGGGTGCCTCCTGGAATTCCGCCTCTCGCGGGATGCCTCCCAGACGCAATGTGGCACCCGTGCCAACTTGGTCTGGTTTGGTAGTGCCAAGTGGGTCCTGAAAACTGACACCCAGAACAGTGGTTTGTGAGTTTTGTTTCCCAGGGAAAAAGCCTGTACAATCGTTCGGGGTCCTGCGGCCTTAAATTGCCGGGTGCCTCCTGGAGATCCGCCTCTTGCAGGATTTTTCCCAGATGCTATGCGGCACCATTGCCCACTTAGTCTGGTTTGAGAATGCCTAGTGGGTCCTGCAAACTGACACCCAGAACAGTCGCTGCTGAGATTTGTTTCCCAGGAAAAAAGCCTGTACAATGGTTCAGGGTCCTGAGGCCTTAAATGGCCAGGTGCCTCGTCGAATTCCGCCTCTCGCAGGATGCCTTTCAGACGAAGGGTGGCAGCAGTGCCAACTTGGTCTGGTTTGAGAGTGCCTAGTGGGTCCTGAAAACTGACACCCGGAACAGTGTTTTGTGAGTTTTGTTTCCCAGGGAAAAAGCCTGTACAATGGTTCAGGGTCCTGCGGCCTTATATTGCCGGGTGTCTCCTAGAATTCTGCCTCACACAGGATGCCTCCCAGATGCAAGGTGGCTGCAGTGCCAACTTGGTCTGGTTTGAGAGTGCCAAGTGCGTGCTGAAAACGGACACCCAGAACAGTGTTTTGTGAGTTTTGTTTCCCAGGGAAAAAGCCTGTACAATGGTTCAGGGTCCTGCGGCCTTATATTGCCGGGTGTCTCCTAGAATTCTGCCTCACACAGGATGCCTCCCAGATGCAAGGTGGCTGCAGTGCCAACTTGGTCTGGTTTGAGAGTGCCAAGTGGGTGCTGAAAACTGACACCCAGAACAGTGGCTTCTGAGTTTTGTTTCCCAGGGAAAAAGCCTGTACAGTGGTTCAGGGTCCTGAGGCCTTAAATTTCAGGGTGCCTCCTGGAATTCCGCCTCTCGCGGGATGCCTCCCAGACGCAATGTGGCACCCGTGCCAACTTGGTCTGGTTTGGTAGTGCCAAGTGGGTCCTGAAAACTGACACCCAGAACAGTGGTTTGTGAGTTTTGTTTCCCAGGGAAAAAGCCTGTACAATCGTTCGGGGTCCTGCGGCCTGAAATTGCCGGGTGCCTCCTGGAGATCCGCCTCTTGCAGGATTTTTCCCAGATGCTATGCGGCACCATTGCCCACTTAGTCTGGTTTGAGAGTGTCAAGTGGGTCCTCCAAACTGACACCCAGAACAGTGGCTTCTGAGTTTTGTTTCCCAGGGAAATACCCTGTAGAATGGTTCAGGGTCCTGCCGCGTTAAATTTCAGGGTGCCTCCTGGAATTCGGCCTCTCGCAGAATGCCTCCCAGACGCAAGCTGTCACAAGTGCCAACATGGTCTCGTTTGAGAGTGCCAAGTGGGTCCTGAAAACTGACACCCAGAACAGTGGCTTCTGAGTTTTGTTTCCCAGGGAAAAACACTGTACAGTGGTTCAGGGTCCTGAGGCCTTAAATGGCCAGGTGCCTCGTCGAATTCCGCCTCTCGCAGGATGCCTTTCCTACAAAGGGTGGCAGCAGTGCCAACTTGGTCTGGTTTGAGAGTGCCAAGTGGGTCCTGAAAACTGACACCCAGAACAGTGGTTTGTGAGTTTTGTTTCCCAGGGAAAAAGCCTGTACAATCGTTCGGGATCCTGCGGCCTTAAATTGCCGGGTGCCTCCTGGAGATCCGCCTCTTGCAGGATTTTTCCCAGATGCTATGCGGCACCATTGCCCACTTAGTCTGGTTTGAGAATGCCTAGTGGGTCCTGCAAACTGACACCAAGAACAGTCGCTGCTGAGATTTGTTTCCCAGGGAAAAAGCCTGTACAATGGTTCAGGGTCCTGAGGCCTTAAATGGCCAGGTGCCTCGTCGAATTCCGCCTCTCGCAGGATGCCTTTCAGACGAAGGGTGGCAACAGTGCCAACTTGGTCTGGTTTGAGAGTGCCAAGTGGGTCCTGAAAACTGACACCCAGAACAGTGGCTTTTGAGTTTTGTTTCCCAGGGAAAAAGCCTGTACAATGGTTCAGGGTCCTGCGGCCTTATATTGCCGGGTGTCTCCTAGAATTCTGCCTCACACAGGATGCCTCCCAGATGCAAGGTGGCTGCAGTGCCAACTTGGTCTGGTTTGAGAGTGCCAAGTGGGTGCTGAAAACTGACACCCAGAACAGTGGCTTCTGAGTTTTGTTTCCCAGGGAAAAAGCCTGTACAGTGGTTCAGGGTCCTGAGGCCTTAAATTTCAGGGTGCCTCCTGGAATTCCGCCTCTCGCGGGATGCCTCCCAGACGCAATGTGGCACCCGTGCCAACTTGGTCTGGTTTGGTAGTGCCAAGTGGGTCCTGAAAACTGACACCCAGAACAGTGGTTTGTGAGTTTTGTTTCCCAGGGAAAAAGCCTGTACAATCGTTCGGGGTCCTGCGGCCTGAAATTGCCGGGTGCCTCCTGGAGATCCGCCTCTTGCAGGATTTTTCCCAGATGCTATGCGGCACCATTGCCCACTTAGTCTGGTTTGAGAGTGTCAAGTGGGTCCTCCAAACTGACACCCAGAACAGTGGCTTCTGAGTTTTGTTTCCCAGGGAAATACCCTGTAGAATGGTTCAGGGTCCTGCCGCGTTAAATTTCAGGGTGCCTCCTGGAATTCGGCCTCTCGCAGAATGCCTCCCAGACGCAAGCTGTCACAAGTGCCAACATGGTCTCGTTTGAGAGTGCCAAGTGGGTCCTGAAAACTGACACCCAGAACAGTGGCTTCTGAGTTTTGTTTCCCAGGGAAAAACACTGTACAGTGGTTCAGGGTCCTGAGGCCTTAAATGGCCAGGTGCCTCGTCGAATTCCGCCTCTCGCAGGATGCCTTTCCTACAAAGGGTGGCAGCAGTGCCAACTTGGTCTGGTTTGAGAGTGCCAAGTGGGTCCTGAAAACTGACACCCAGAACAGTGGTTTGTGAGTTTTGTTTCCCAGGGAAAAAGCCTGTACAATCGTTCGGGATCCTGCGGCCTTAAATTGCCGGGTGCCTCCTGGAGATCCGCCTCTTGCAGGATTTTTCCCAGATGCTATGCGGCACCATTGCCCACTTAGTCTGGTTTGAGAATGCCTAGTGGGTCCTGCAAACTGACACCAAGAACAGTCGCTGCTGAGATTTGTTTCCCAGGAAAAAAGCCTGTACAATGGTTCAGGGTCCTGAGGCCTTAAATGGCCAGGTGCCTCGTCGAATTCCGCCTCTCGCAGGATGCCTTTCAGACGAAGGGTGGCAACAGTGCCAACTTGGTCTGGTTTGAGAGTGCCAAGTGGGTCCTGAAAACTGACACCCAGAACAGTGGCTTTTGAGTTTTGTTTCCCAGGGAAAAAGCCTGTACAATGGTTCAGGGTCCTGCGGCCTTATATTGCCGGGTGTCTCCTAGAATTCTGCCTCACACAGGATGCCTCCCAGATGCAAGGTGGCTGCAGTGCCAACTTGGTCTGGTTTGAGAGTGCCAAGTGCGTGCTGAAAACTGACACCCAGAACAGTGGCTTCTGAGTTTTGTTTCCCAGGGAAAAAGCCTGTACAGTGGTTCAGGGTCCTGAGGCCTTAAATTTCAGGGTGCCTCCTGGAATTCCGCCTCTCGCGGGATGCCTCCCAGACGCAATGTGGCACCCGTGCCAACTTGGTCTGGTTTGGTAGTGCCAAGTGGGTCCTGAAAACTGACACCCAGAACAGTGGTTTGTGAGTTTTGTTTCCCAGGGAAAAAGCCTGTACAATCGTTCGGGGTCCTGCGGCCTTAAATTGCCGGGTGCCTCCTGGAGATCCGCCTCTTGCAGGATTTTTCCCAGATGCTATGCGGCACCATTGCCCACTTAGTCTGGTTTGAGAATGCCTAGTGGGTCCTGCAAACTGACACCAAGAACAGTCGCTGCTGAGGTTTGTTTCCCAGGAAAAAAGCCTGTACAATGGTTCAGGGTCCTGAGGCCTTAAATGGCCAGGTGCCTCGTCGAATTCCGCCTCTCGCAGGATGCCTTTCAGACGAAGGGTGGCAGCAGTGCCAACTTGGTCTGGTTTGAGAGTGCCAAGTGGGTCCTGAAAACTGACACCCAGAACAGTGTTTTGTGAGTTTTGTTTCCCAGGGAAAAAGCCTGTACAATGGTTCAGGGTCCTGCGGCCTTATATTGCCGGGTGTCTCCTAGAATTCTGCCTCACACAGGATGCCTCCCAGATGCAAGGTGGCTGCAGTGCCAACTTGGTCTGGTTTGAGAGTGCCAAGTGGGTGCTGAAAACTGACACCCAGAACAGTGGCTTCTGAGTTTTGTTTCCCAGGGAAAAAGCCTGTACAGTGGTTCAGGGTCCTGAGGCCTTAAATTTCAGGGTGCCTCCTGGAATTCCGCCTCTCGCGGGATGCCTCCCAGACGCAATGTGGCACCCGTGCCAACTTGGTCTGGTTTGGTAGTGCCAAGTGGGTCCTGAAAACTGACACCCAGAACAGTGGTTTGTGAGTTTTGTTTCCCAGGGAAAAAGCCTGTACAATCGTTCGGGGTCCTGCGGCCTGAAATTGCTGGGTGCCTCCTGGAGATCCGCCTCTTGCAGGATTTTTCCCAGATGCTATGCGGCACCATTGCCCACTTAGTCTGGTTTGAGAATGCCTAGTGGGTCCTGCAAACTGACACCAAGAACAGTCGCTGCTGAGATTTGTTTCCCAGGAAAAAAGCCTGTACAATGGTTCAGGGTCCTGAGGCCTTAAATGGCCAGGTGCCTCGTCGAATTCCGCCTCTCGCAGGATGCCTTTCAGACGAAGGGTGGCAGCAGTGCCAACTTGGTCTGGTTTGAGAGTGCCTAGTGGGTCCTGAAAACTGACACCCAGAACAGTGTTTTGTGAGTTTTGTTTCCCAGGGAAAAAGCCTGTACAATGGTTCAGGGTCCTGCGGCCTTATATTGCCGGGTGTCTCCTAGAATTCTGCCTCACACAGGATGCCTCCCAGATGCAAGGTGGCTGCAGTGCCAACTTGGTCTGGTTTGAGAGTGCCAAGTGCGTGCTGAAAACGGACACCCAGAACAGTGTTTTGTGAGTTTTGTTTCCCAGGGAAAAAGCCTGTACAATGGTTCAGGGTCCTGCGGCCTTATATTGCCGGGTGTCTCCTAGAATTCTGCCTCACACAGGATGCCTCCCAGATGCAAGGTGGCTGCAGTGCCAACTTGGTCTGGTTTGAGAGTGCCAAGTGGGTGCTGAAAACTGACACCCAGAACAGTGGCTTCTGAGTTTTGTTTCCCAGGGAAAAAGCCTGTACAGTGGTTCAGGGTCCTGAGGCCTTAAATTTCAGGGTGCCTCCTGGAATTCCGCCTCTCGCGGGATGCCTCCCAGACGCAATGTGGCACCCGTGCCAACTTGGTCTGGTTTGGTAGTGCCAAGTGGGTCCTGAAAACTGACACCCAGAACAGTGGTTTGTGAGTTTTGTTTCCCAGGGAAAAAGCCTGTACAATCGTTCGGGGTCCTGCGGCCTGAAATTGCCGGGTGCCTCCTGGAGATCCGCCTCTTGCAGGATTTTTCCCAGATGCTATGCGGCACCATTGCCCACTTAGTCTGGTTTGAGAGTGTCAAGTGGGTCCTCCAAACTGACACCCAGAACAGTGGCTTCTGAGTTTTGTTTCCCAGGGAAATACCCTGTAGAATGGTTCAGGGTCCTGCCGCGTTAAATTTCAGGGTGCCTCCTGGAATTCGGCCTCTCGCAGAATGCCTCCCAGACGCAAGCTGTCACAAGTGCCAACATGGTCTCGTTTGAGAGTGCCAAGTGGGTCCTGAAAACTGACACCCAGAACAGTGGCTTCTGAGTTTTGTTTCCCAGGGAAAAACACTGTACAGTGGTTCAGGGTCCTGAGGCCTTAAATGGCCAGGTGCCTCGTCGAATTCCGCCTCTCGCAGGATGCCTTTCCTACAAAGGGTGGCAGCAGTGCCAACTTGGTCTGGTTTGAGAGTGCCAAGTGGGTCCTGAAAACTGACACCCAGAACAGTGGTTTGTGAGTTTTGTTTCCCAGGGAAAAAGCCTGTACAATCGTTCGGGATCCTGCGGCCTTAAATTGCCGGGTGCCTCCTGGAGATCCGCCTCTTGCAGGATTTTTCCCAGATGCTATGCGGCACCATTGCCCACTTAGTCTGGTTTGAGAATGCCTAGTGGGTCCTGCAAACTGACACCAAGAACAGTCGCTGCTGAGATTTGTTTCCCAGGAAAAAAGCCTGTACAATGGTTCAGGGTCCTGAGGCCTTAAATGGCCAGGTGCCTCGTCGAATTCCGCCTCTCGCAGGATGCCTTTCAGACGAAGGGTGGCAACAGTGCCAACTTGGTCTGGTTTGAGAGTGCCAAGTGGGTCCTGAAAACTGACACCCAGAACAGTGGCTTTTGAGTTTTGTTTCCCAGGGAAAAAGCCTGTACAATGGTTCAGGGTCCTGCGGCCTTATATTGCCGGGTGTCTCCTAGAATTCTGCCTCACACAGGATGCCTCCCAGATGCAAGGTGGCTGCAGTGCCAACTTGGTCTGGTTTGAGAGTGCCAAGTGCGTGCTGAAAACTGACACCCAGAACAGTGGCTTCTGAGTTTTGTTTCCCAGGGAAAAAGCCTGTACAGTGGTTCAGGGTCCTGAGGCCTTAAATTTCAGGGTGCCTCCTGGAATTCCGCCTCTCGCGGGATGCCTCCCAGACGCAATGTGGCACCCGTGCCAACTTGGTCTGGTTTGGTAGTGCCAAGTGGGTCCTGAAAACTGACACCCAGAACAGTGGTTTGTGAGTTTTGTTTCCCAGGGAAAAAGCCTGTACAATCGTTCGGGGTCCTGCGGCCTTAAATTGCCGGGTGCCTCCTGGAGATCCGCCTCTTGCAGGATTTTTCCCAGATGCTATGCGGCACCATTGCCCACTTAGTCTGGTTTGAGAATGCCTAGTGGGTCCTGCAAACTGACACCAAGAACAGTCGCTGCTGAGATTTGTTTCCCAGGAAAAAAGCCTGTACAATGGTTCAGGGTCCTGAGGCCTTAAATGGCCAGGTGCCTCGTCGAATTCCGCCTCTCGCAGGATGCCTTTCAGACGAAGGGTGGCAGCAGTGCCAACTTGGTCTGGTTTGAGAGTGCCAAGTGGGTCCTGAAAACTGACACCCAGAACAGTGTTTTGTGAGTTTTGTTTCCCAGGGAAAAAGCCTGTACAATGGTTCAGGGTCCTGCGGCCTTATATTGCCGGGTGTCTCCTAGAATTCTGCCTCACACAGGATGCCTCCCAGATGCAAGGTGGCTGCAGTGCCAACTTGGTCTGGTTTGAGAGTGCCAAGTGGGTGCTGAAAACTGACACCCAGAACAGTGGCTTCTGAGTTTTGTTTCCCAGGGAAAAAGCCTGTACAGTGGTTCAGGGTCCTGAGGCCTTAAATTTCAGGGTGCCTCCTGGAATTCCGCCTCTCGCGGGATGCCTCCCAGACGCAATGTGGCACCCGTGCCAACTTGGTCTGGTTTGGTAGTGCCAAGTGGGTCCTGAAAACTGACACCCAGAACAGTGGTTTGTGAGTTTTGTTTCCCAGGGAAAAAGCCTGTACAATCGTTCGGGGTCCTGCGGCCTGAAATTGCCGGGTGCCTCCTGGAGATCCGCCTCTTGCAGGATTTTTCCCAGATGCTATGCGGCACCATTGCCCACTTAGTCTGGTTTGAGAATGCCTAGTGGGTCCTGCAAACTGACACCAAGAACAGTCGCTGCTGAGATTTGTTTCCCAGGAAAAAAGCCTGTACAATGGTTCAGGGTCCTGAGGCCTTAAATGGCCAGGTGCCTCGTCGAATTCCGCCTCTCGCAGGATGCCTTTCAGACGAAGGGTGGCAGCAGTGCCAACTTGGTCTGGTTTGAGAGTGCCTAGTGGGTCCTGAAAACTGACACCCAGAACAGTGTTTTGTGAGTTTTGTTTCCCAGGGAAAAAGCCTGTACAATGGTTCAGGGTCCTGCGGCCTTATATTGCCGGGTGTCTCCTAGAATTCTGCCTCACACAGGATGCCTCCCAGATGCAAGGTGGCTGCAGTGCCAACTTGGTCTGGTTTGAGAGTGCCAAGTGCGTGCTGAAAACGGACACCCAGAACAGTGTTTTGTGAGTTTTGTTTCCCAGGGAAAAAGCCTGTACAATGGTTCAGGGTCCTGCGGCCTTATATTGCCGGGTGTCTCCTAGAATTCTGCCTCACACAGGATGCCTCCCAGATGCAAGGTGGCTGCAGTGCCAACTTGGTCTGGTTTGAGAGTGCCAAGTGGGTGCTGAAAACTGACACCCAGAACAGTGGCTTCTGAGTTTTGTTTCCCAGGGAAAAAGCCTGTACAGTGGTTCAGGGTCCTGAGGCCTTAAATTTCAGGGTGCCTCCTGGAATTCCGCCTCTCGCGGGATGCCTCCCAGACGCAATGTGGCACCCGTGCCAACTTGGTCTGGTTTGGTAGTGCCAAGTGGGTCCTGAAAACTGACACCCAGAACAGTGGTTTGTGAGTTTTGTTTCCCAGGGAAAAAGCCTGTACAATCGTTCGGGGTCCTGCGGCCTTAAATTGCCGGGTGCCTCCTGGAGATCCGCCTCTTGCAGGATTTTTCCCAGATGCTATGCGGCACCATTGCCCACTTAGTCTGGTTTGAGAATGCCTAGTGGGTCCTGCAAACTGACACCAAGAACAGTCGCTGCTGAGATTTGTTTCCCAGGAAAAAAGCCTGTACAATGGTTCAGGGTCCTGAGGCCTTAAATGGCCAGGTGCCTCGTCGAATTCCGCCTCTCGCAGGATGCCTCCCAGACGCAAGGTGGCACTCGTGCCAACTTGGTCTGGTTTGAGAGTGCCAAGTGGGTCCTGAAAACTGACACCCAGAACAGTGTTTTGTGAGTTTTGTTTCCCAGGGAAAAAGCCTGTACAATGGTTCAGGGTCCTGCGGCCTTATATTGCCGGGTGTCTCCTAGAATTCTGCCTCACACAGGATGCCTCCCAGACGCAATGTGGCACCCGTGCCAACTTGGTCTGGTTTGGTAGTGCCAAGTGGGTCCTGAAAACTGACACCCAGAACAGTGTTTTGTGAGTTTTGTTTCCCAGGGAAAAAGCCTGTACAATCGTTCGGGGTCCTGCGGCCTGAAATTGCCGGGTGCCTCCTGGAGATCCGCCTCTTGCAGGATTTTTCCCAGATGCTATGCGGCACCATTGCCCACTTAGTCTATTTTGAGAGTGTCAAGTGGGTCCTCCAAACTGACACCCAGAACAGTGGCTTCTGAGTTTTGTTTCCCAGGGAAATACCCTGTAGAGTGGTTCAGGGTCCTGCCGCGTTAAATTTCAGGGTGCCTCCTGGAATTCGGCCTCTCGCAGAATGCCTCCCAGACGCAAGCTGTCACAAGTGCCAACTTGGTCTGGTTTGAGAGTGCCAAGTGGGTGCTGAAAACTGACACCCAGAACAGTGGCTTCTGAGTTTTTTTTCCCAGGGAAAAAGCCTGTACAGTGGTTCAGGGTCCTGAGGCCTTAAATTTCAGGGTGCCTCCTGGAATTCCGCCTCTCGCGGGATGCCTCCCAGACGCAATGTGGCACCCGTGCCAACTTGGTCTGGTTTGGTAGTGCCAAGTGGGTCCTGAAAACTGACACCCAGAACAGTGGTTTGTGAGTTTTGTTTCCCAGGGAAAAAGCCTGTACAATGGTTCGGGGTCCTGCGGCCTTAAATTGCCGGGTGCCTCCTGGAGATCCACCTCTTGCAGGATTTTTCCCAGATGCTATGCGGCACCATTGCCCACTTAGTCTGGTTTGAGAATGCCTAGTGGGTCCTGCAAACTGACACCAAGAACAGTCGCTGCTGAGATTTGTTTCCCAGGAAAAAAGCCTGTACAATGGTTCAGGGTCCTGAGGCCTTAAATGGCCAGGTGCCTCGTCGAATTCCGCCTCTCGCAGGATGCCTTTCAGACGAAGGGTGGCAGCAGTGCCAACTTGGTCTGGTTTGAGAGTGCCAAGTGGGTCCTGAAAACTGACACCCAGAACAGTGTTTTGTGAGTTTTGTTTCCCAGAGAAAAAGCCTGTACAATGGTTCAGGGTCCTGCGGCCTTATATTGCCGGGTGTCTCCTAGAATTCTGCCTCACACAGGATGCCTCCCAGATGCAAGGTGGCTGCAGTGCCAACTTGGTCTGGTTTGAGAGTGCCAAGTGGGTGCTGAAAACTGACACCCAGAACAGTGGCTTCTGAGTTTTGTTTCCCAGGGAAAAAGCCTGTACAGTGGTTCAGGGTCCTGAGGCCTTAAATTTCAGGGTGCCTCCTGGAATTCCGCCTCTCGCGGGATGCCTCCCAGACGCAATGTGGCACCCGTGCCAACTTGGTCTGGTTTGGTAGTGCCAAGTGGGTCCTGAAAACTGACACCCAGAACAGTGGTTTGTGAGTTTTGTTTCCCAGGGAAAAAGCCTGTACAATCGTTCGGGGTCCTGCGGCCTGAAATTGCCGGGTGCCTCCTGGAGATCCGCCTCTTGCAGGATTTTTCCCAGATGCTATGCGGCACCATTGCCCACTTAGTCTGGTTTGAGAGTGTCAAGTGGGTCCTCCAAACTGACACCAAGAACAGTCGCTGCTGAGATTTGTTTCCCAGGAAAAAAGCCTGTACAATGGTTCAGGGTCCTGAGGCCTTAAATGGCCAGGTGCCTTGTCGAATTCCGCCTCTCGCAGGATGCCTTTCAGACGAAGGGTGGCAGCAGTGCCAACTTGGTCTGGTTTGAGAGTGCCTAGTGGGTCCTGAAAACTGACACCCAGAACAGTGTTTTGTGAGTTTTGTTTCCCAGAGAAAAAGCCTGTACAATGGTTCAGGGTCCTGCGGCCTTATATTGCCGGGTGTCTCCTAGAATTCTGCCTCACACAGGATGCCTCCCAGATGCAAGGTGGCTGCAGTGCCAACTTGGTCTGGTTTGAGAGTGCCAAGTGGGTGCTGAAAACTGACACCCAGAACAGTGGCTTCTGAGTTTTGTTTCCCAGGGAAAAAGCCTGTACAGTGGTTCAGGGTCCTGAGGCCTTAAATTTCAGGGTGCCTCCTGGAATTCCGCCTCTCGCAGGATGCCTCCCAGACGCAATGTGGCACCCGTGCCAACTTGGTCTGGTTTGGTAGTGCCAAGTGGGTCCTGAAAACTGACACCCAGAACAGTGGTTTGTGAGTTTTGTTTCCCAGGGAAAAAGCCTGTACAATCGTTCGGGGTCCTGCGGCCTGAAATTGCCGGGTGTCTCCTGGAGATCCGCCTCTTGCAGGATTTTTCCCAGATGCTATGCGGCACCATTGCCCACTTAGTCTGGTTTGAGAGTGTCAAGTGGGTCCTCCAAACTGACACCAAGAACAGTCGCTGCTGAGATTTGTTTCCCAGGAAAAAAGCCTGTACAATGGTTCAGGGTCTTGAGGCCTTAAATGGCCAGGTGCCTTGTCGAATTCCGCCTCTCGCAGGATGCCTTTCAGACGAAGGGTGGCAGCAGTGCCAACTTGGTCTGGTTTGAGAGTGCCAAGTGGGTGCTGAAAACTGACACCCAGAACAGTGGCTTCAGAGTTTTGTTTCCCAGGGAAAAAGCCTGTACAATGGTTCAGGGTCCTGCGGCCTTATATTGCCGGGTGTCTCCTAGAATTCTGCCTCACACAGGATGCCTCCCAGATGCAAGGTGGCTGCAGTGCCAACTTGGTCTGGTTTGAGAGTGCCAAGTGGGTGCTGAAAACTGACACCCAGAACAGTGGCTTCTGAGTTTTGTTTCCCAGGGAAAAAGCCTGTACAGTGGTTCAGGGTCCTGAGGCCTAAAATTTCAGGGTGCCTCCTGGAATTCCGCCTCTCGCAGGATGCCTCCCAGACGCAATGTTGCACCTGTGCCAACTTGGTCTGGTTTGGTAGTGCCAAGTGGGTCCTGAAAACTGACACCCAGAACAGTGGTTTGTGAGTTTTGTTTCCCAGGGAAAAAGCCTGTACAATCGTTCGGGGTCCTGCGGCCTTAAATTGCCGGGTTCCTCCTCGAGATCCGCCTCTTGCAGGATTTTTCCCAGATGCTATGCGGCACCATTGCCCACTTAGTCTGGTTTGAGAATGCCTAGTGGGTCCTGCAAACTGACACCCAGAACAGTCGCTGCTGAGATTTGTTTCCCAGGAAAAAAGCCTGTACAATGGTTCAGGGTCCTGAGGCCTTAAATGGCCAGGTGCCTCGTCGAATTCCGCCTCTCGCAGGATGCCTCCCAGACGCAAGGTGGCACCCGTGCCAACTTGGTCTGGTTTGAGAGTGCCAAGTGGGTCCTGAAAACTGACACCCAGAACAGTGTTTTGTGAGTTTTGTTTCCCAGGGAAAAAGCCTGTACAATGGTTCAGGGTCCTGTGGCCTTATATTGCCGGGTGTCTCCTAGAATTCTGCCTCACACAGGATGCCTCCCAGATGCAAGGTGGCTGCAGTGCCAACTTGGTCTGGTTTGAGAGTGCCAAGTGCGTGCTGAAAACTGACACCCAGAACAGTGGCTTCTGAGTTTTGTTTCCCAGGGAAAAAGCCTGTACAGTGGTTCAGGGTCCTGAGGCCTTAAATTTCAGGGGGCCTCCTGGAATTCCGCCTCTCGCGGGATGCCTCCCAGACGCAATGTGGCACCCGTGCCAACTTGGTCTGGTTTGGTAGTGCCAAGTGGGTCCTGAAAACTGACACCCAGAACAGTGGTTTGTGAGTTTTGTTTCCCAGGGCAAAAGCCTGTACAATCGCTCGGGGTCCTGCAGCCTGAAATTGCCGGGTGCCTCCTGGAGATCCGCCTCTTGCAGGATTTTTCCCAGATGCTATGCGGCACCATTGACCACTTAGTCTGGTTTGAGAGTGTCAAGTGGGTCCTCCAAACTGACACCCAGAACAGTGGCTTCTGAGTTTTGTTTCCCAGGGAAATACCCTGTAGAGTGGTTCAGGATCCTGCCGCGTTAAATTTCAGGGTGCCTCCTGGAATTCGGCCTCTCGCAGAATGCCTCCCAGACGCAAGGTGGCACCAGTGCCAACATGGTCTCGTTTGAGAGTGCCAAGTGGGTCCTGAAAACTGACACCCAGAACAGTGGCTTCTGAGTTTTGTTTCCCAGGGAAAAACACTGTACAGTGGTTCAGGGTCCTGAGGCCTTAAATTGCCAGGTGCCTCGTCGAATTCCGCCTTTCTCAGGATGCCTCCCAGACGCAAGGTGGCACCCGTGCCAACTTGGTCTGGTTTGGTAGTGCCAAGTGGGTCCTGAAAACTGACACCCAGAACAGTGGTTTGTGAGTTTTGTTTCCCAGGGAAAAAGCCTGTACAATGGTTCAGGGTCCTGCGGCCTTAAATTGCCGGGTGCCTCCTGGAGATCCGCCTCTTGCAGGATTTTTTCCAGATGCTATGCAGCACCATTGCCCACTTAGTCTGGTTTGAGAGTGTCAAGTGGGTCCTCCAAACTGACACCAAGAACAGTGGCTTCTGAGATTTGTTTCCCAGGAAAAAAGCCTGTACAATGGTTCAGGGTCCTGAGGCCTTAAATGGCCAGGTGCCTCGTCGAATTCCGCCTCTCGCAGGATGCCTTTCAGACGAAGGGTGGCAGCAGTGCCAACTTGGTCTGGTTTGAGAGTGCCAAGTGGGTGCTGAAAACTGACACCCAGAACAGTGGCTTCAGAGTTTTGTTTCCCAGGGAAAAAGCCTGTACAATGGTTCAGGGTCCTGCGGCCTTATATTGCCGGGTGTCTCCTAGAATTCTGCCTCACACAGGATGCCTCCCAGATGCAAGGTGGCTGCAGTGCCAACTTGGTCTGGTTTGAGAGTGCCAAGTGGGTGCTGAAAACTGACACCCAGAACAGTGGCTTCTGAGTTTTGTTTCCCAGGGAAAAAGCCTGTACAGTGGTTCAGGGTCCTGAGGCCTTAAATTTCAGGGGGCCTCCTGGAATTCCGCCTCTCGCGGGATGCCTCCCAGACGCAATGTGGCACCCATGCCAACTTGGTCTGGTTTGGTAGTGCCAAGTGGGTCCTGAAAACTGACACCCAGAACAGTGGTTTGTGAGTTTTGTTTCCCAGGGAAAAAGCCTGTACAATCGTTCGGGGTCCTGCGGCCTGAAATTGCCGGGTGCCTCCTGGAGATCCGCCTCTTGCAGGATTTTTCCCAGATGCTATGCGGCACCATTGCCCACTTAGTCTGGTTTGAGAATGCCTAGTGGGTCCTGCAAACTGACACCAAGAACAGTCGCTGCTGAGATTTGTTTCCCAGGAAAAAAGCCTGTACAATGGTTCAGGGTCCTGAGGCCTTAAATGGCCAGGTGCCTCGTCGAATTCCGCCTCTCGCAGGATGCCTTTCAGACGAAGGGTGGCAGCAGTGCCAACTTGGTCTGGTTTGAGAGTGCCAAGTGGGTCCTGAAAACTGACACCCAGAACAGTGTTTTGTGAGTTTTGTTTCCCAGGGAAAAAGCCTGTACAATGGTTCAGGGTCCTGCGGCCTTATATTGCCGGGTGTCTCCTAGAATTCTGCCTCACACAGGATGCCTCCCAGACGCAATGTGGCACCCGTGCCAACTTGGTCTGGTTTGGTAGTGCCAAGTGGGTCCTGAAAACTGACACCCAGAACAGTGGTTTGTGAGTTTTGTTTCCCAGGGAAAAAGCCTGTACAATGGTTCAGGGTCCTGCGGCCTGAAATTGCCGGGTGCCTCCTGGAGATCCGCCTCTTGCAGGATTTTTCCCAGATGCTATGCGGCACCATTGCCCACTTAGTCTGGTTTGAGAGTGTCAAGTGGGTCCTCCAAACTGACACCCAGAACAGTGGCTTCTGAGTTTTGTTTCCCAGGGAAATACCCTGTAGAGTGGTTCAGGGTCCTGCCGCGATAAATTTCAGGGTGCCTCCTGGAATTCGGCCTCTCGCAGAATGCCTCCCAGACGCAAGCTTTCACAAGTGCCAACATGGTCTCGTTTGAGAGTGCCAAGTGGGTCCTGAAAACTGACACCCAGAACAGTGGCTTCTGAGTTTTGTTTCCCAGGGAAAAACACTGTACAGTGGTTCAGGGTCCTGAGGCCTTAAATGGCCAGGTGCCTCGTCGAATTCCGCCTTTCTCAGGATGCCTCCCAGACGCAAGGTGGCACCCGTGCCAACTTGGTCTGGTTTGAGAGTGCCAAGTGGGTCCTGCAAACTGACACCCAGACCAGTGTTTTGTGAGTTTTGTTTCCCAGGGAAAAAGCCTGTACAATGGTTCAGGGTCCTGCGGCCTTATATTGCCGGGTGTCTCCTAGAATTCTGCCTCACACAGGATGCCTCCCAGATGCAAGGTGGCTGCAGTGCCAACTTGGTCTGGTTTGAGAGTGCCAAGTGGGTGCTGAAAACTGACACCCAGAACAGTGGCTTCTGAGTTTTGTTTCCCAGGGAAAAAGCCTGTACAGTGGTTCAGGGTCCTGAGGCCTTAAATTTCAGGGTGCCTCCTTGAATTCCGCCTCTCGCGGGATGCCTCCCAGACGCAATGTGGCACCCGTGCCAACTTGGTCTGGTTTGGTAGTGCCAAGTGGGTCCTGAAAACTGACACCCAGAACAGTGGTTTGTGAGTTTTGTTTCCCAGGGAAAAAGCCTGTACAATCGTTCGGGGTCCTGCGGCCTGAAATTGCCGGGTGCCTCCTGGAGATCCGCCTCTTGCAGGATTTTTCCCAGATGCTATGCGGCACCATTGCCCACTTAGTCTGGTTTGAGAGTGTCAAGTGGGTCCTCCAAACTGACACCCAGAACAGTGGCTTCTGAGTTTTGTTTCCCAGGGAAAAACACTGTACAGTGGTTCAGGGTCCTGAGGCCTTAAATGGCCAGGTGCCTCGTCGAATTCCGCCTTTCTCAGGATGCCTCCCAGACGCAAGGTGGCACCCGTGCCAACTTGGTCTGGTTTGAGAGTGCCTAGTGGGTCCTGCAAACTGACACCCAGAACAGTGGCTTCTGAGTTTTGTTTCCCAGGGAAATACCCTGTAGAGTGGTTCAGGGTCCTGCCGCGTTAAATTTCAGGGTGCCTCCTGGAATTAGGCCTCTCGCAGAATGTGCTCAGACGCAAGCTGTCACAAGTGCCAACATGGTCTTGTTTGAGAGTGCCTAGTGGGTCCTGCAAACTGACACCCAGAACAGTGGCTTCTGAGTTTTGTTTCCCAGGGAAATACCCTGTAGAGTGGTTCAGGGTCCTGAGGCCTTAAATTTCAGGGTGCCTCCTGGAATTCCGCCTCTCGCGGGATGCCTCCCAGACGCAATGTGGCACCCGTGCCAACTTGGTCTGGTTTGGTAGTGCCAAGTGGGTCCTGAAAACTGACACCCAGAACAGTGGTTTGTGAGTTTTGTTTCCCAGGGAAAAAGCCTGTACAATCGTTCGGGGTCCTGCGGCCTTAAATTGCCGGGTGCCTCCTGGAGATCCGCCTCTTGCAGGATTTTTCCCAGATGCTATGCGGCACCATTGCCCACTTAGTCTGGTTTGAGAATGCCTAGTGGGTCCTGCAAACTGACACCAAGAACAGTCGCTGCTGAGATTTGTTTCCCAGGAAAAAAGCCTGTACAATGGTTCAGGGTCCTGAGGCCTTAAATGGCCAGGTGCCTCGTCGAATTCCGCCTCTTGCAGGATGCCTTTCAGACGAAGGGTGGCAGCAGTGCCAACTTGGTCTGGTTTGAGAGTGCCAAGTGGGTCCTGAAAACTGACACCCAGAACAGTGTTTTGTGAGTTTTGTTTCCCAGGGAAAAAGCCTGTACAATGGTTCAGGGTCCTGCAGGCTTATATTGCCGGGTGTCTCCTAGAATTCTGCCTCACACAGGATGCCTCCCAGATGCAAGGTGGCTGCAGTGCCAACTTGGTCTGGTTTGAGAGTGCCAAGTGGGTGCTGAAAACTGACACCCAGAACAGTGTTTTTTGAGTTTTGTTTCCCAGGGAAAAAGCCTGTAAAGTGGTTCAGGGTCCGGCGGCCTTATATTGCCGGGTGTCTCCTAGAATTCTGCCTCACACAGGATGCCTCCCAGACGCAATGTGGCACCCGTGCCAACTTGGTCTGGTTTGGTAGTGCCAAGTGGGTCCTGAAAACTGACACCCAGAACAGTGGTTTGTGAGTTTTGTTTCCCAGGGAAAAAGCCTGTACAATCGTTCGGGGTCCTGCGGCCTGAAATTGCCGGGTGCCTCCTGGAGATCCGCCTCTTGCAGGATTTTTCCCAGATGCTATGCGGCACCATTGCCCACTTAGTCTGGTTTGAGAGTGTCAAGTGGGTCCTCCAAACTGACACCCAGAACAGTGGCTTCTGAGTTTTGTTTCCCAGGGAAATACCCTGTAGAGTGGTTCAGGGTCCTGCCGCGTTAAATTTCAGGGTGCCTCCTGGAATTCGGCCTCTCGCAGAATGCCTCCCAGACGCAAGCTGTCACAAGTGCCAACTTGGTCTGGTTTGAGAGTGCCAAGTGGGTGCTGAAAACTGACACCCAGAACAGTGGCTTCTGAGTTTTGTTTCCCAGGGAAAAAGCCTGTACAGTGGTTCAGGGTCCTGAGGCCTTAAATTTCAGGGTGCCTCCTGGAATTCCGCCTCTCGCGGGATGCCTCCCAGACGCAATGTGGCACCCGTGCCAACTTGGTCTGGTTGGTTTGGTAGTGCCAAGTGGGTCCTGAAAACTGACACCCAGAACAGTGGTTTGTGAGTTTTGTTTCCCAGGGAAAAAGCCTGTACAATCGTTCGGGGTCCTGCGGCCTGAAATTGCCGGGTGCCTCCTGGAGATCCGCCTCTTGCAGGATTTTTCCCAGATGCTATGCGGCACCATTGCCCACTTAGTCTGGTTTGAGAGTGTCAAGTGGGTCCTGCAAACTGACACCCAGAACAGTGGCTTCTGAGTTTTGTTTCCCAGGGAAATACCCTGTAGAGTGGTTCAGGGTCCTGCCGCGTTAAATTTCAGGGTGCCTCCTGGAATTCGGCCTCTCGCAGAATGCCTCCCAGACGCAAGCTGTCACAAGTGCCAACATGGTCTGGTTTGAGAGTGCCAAGTGGGTCCTGAAAACTGACACCCAGAACAGTGGCTTCTGAGTTTTGTTTCCCAGGGAAAAACACTGTACAGTGGTTCAGGGTCCTGAGGCCTTAAATGGCCAGGTGCCTCGTCGAATTCCGCCTTTCTCAGGATGCCTCCCAGACGCAAGGTGGCACCCGTGCCAACTTGGTCTGGTTTGAGAGTGCCTAGTGGGTCCTGCAAACTGACACCCAGAACAGTGGCTTCTGAGTTTTGTTTCCCAGGGAAATACCCTGTAGAGTGGTTCAGGGTCCTGCCGCGTTAAATTTCAGGGTGCCTCCTGGAATTCGGCCTCTCGCAGAATGCCTCCCAGACGCAAGGTGGCACCAGTGCCAACATGGTCTCGTTTGAGAGTGCCAAGTGGGTCCTGAAAACTGACACCCAGAACAGTGGCTTCTGAGTTTTGTTTCCCAGGGAAAAACACTGTACAGTGGTTCAGGGTCCTGAGGCCTTAAATGGCCAGGTGCCTCGTCGAATTCCGCCTTTCTCAGGATGCCTCCCAGACGCAAGGTGGCACCCGTGCCAACTTGGTCTGGTTTGAGAGTGCCAAGTGGGTCCTGAAAACTGACACCCAGAACAGTGTTTTGTGAGTTTTGTTTCCCAGGGAAAAAGCCTGTACAATGGTTCAGGGTCCTGCGGCCTTATATTGCCGGGTGTCTCCTAGAATTCTGCCTCACACAGGATGCCTCCCAGATGCAAGGTGGCTGCAGTGCCAACTTGGTCTGGTTTGAGAGTGCCAAGTGGGTGCTGAAAACTGACACCCAGAACAGTGGCTTCTGAGTTTTGTTTCCCAGGGAAAAAGCCTGTACAGTGGTTCAGGGTCCTGAGGCCTTAAATTTCAGGGTGCCTCCTGGAATTCCGCCTCTCGCGGGATGCCTCCCAGACGCAATGTGGCACCCGTGCCAACTTGGTCTGGTTTGGTAGTGCCAAGTGCGTCCTGAAAACTGACACCCAGAACAGTGGTTTGTGAGTTTTGTTTCCCAGGGAAAAAGCCTGTACAATCGTTCGGGGTCCTGCGGCCTTAAATTGCCGGGTGCCTCCTGGAGATCCGCCTCTTGCAGGATTTTTCCCAGATGCTATGCGGCACCATTGCCCACTTAGTCTGGTTTGAGAATGCCTAGTGGGTCCTGCAAACTGACACCAAGAACAGTCGCTGCTGAGATTTGTTTCCCAGGAAAAAAGCCTGTACAATGGTGCAGGGTCCTGAGGCCTTAAATGGCCAGGTGCCTCGTCGAATTCCGCCTCTCGCAGGATGCCTTTCAGACGAAGGGTGGCAGCAGTGCCAACTTGGTCTGGTTTGAGAGTGCCTAGTGGGTCCTGAAAACTGACACCCAGAACAGTGGCTTCTGAGTTTTGTTTCCCAGGGAAATACCCTGTAGAGTGGTTCAGGGTCCTGCCGCGTTAAATTTCAGGGTGCCTCCTGGAATTCGGCCTCTCGCAGAATGCCTCCCAGACGCAAGCTGTCACAAGTGCCAACATGGTCTGGTTTGAGAGTGCCAAGTGGGTCCTGAAAACTGACACCCAGAACAGTGGCTTCTGAGTTTTGTTTCCCAGGGAAAAACACTGTACAGTGGTTCAGGGTCCTGAGGCCTTAAATGGCCAGGTGCCTCGTCGAATTCCGCCTTTCTCAGGATGCCTCCAAGACGCAAGGTGGCACCCGTGCCAACTTGGTCTGGTTTGAGAGTGCCAAGTGGGTCCTGAAAACTGACACCCAGAACAGTGTTTTGTGAGTTTTGTTTCCCAGGGAAAAAGCCTTTACAATGGTTCAGGGTCCTGCGGCCTTATATTGCCGGGTGTCTCCTAGAATTCTGCCTCACACAGGATGCCTCCCAGATGCAAGGTGGCTGCAGTGCCAACTTGGTCTGGTTTGAGAGTGCCAAGTGGGTCCTGAAAACTGACACCCAGAACAGTGGTTTGTGAGTTTTGTTTCCCAGGGAAAAAGCCTGTACAGTGGTTCAGGGTCCTGAGGCCTTAAATTTCAGGGTGCCTCCTGGAATTCCGCCTCTCGCGGGATGCCTCCCAGACGCAATGTGTCACCCGTGCCAACTTGGTCTGGTTTGGTAGTGCCAAGTGGGTGCTGAAAACTGACACCCAGAACAGTGGCTTCTGAGTTTTGTTTCCCAGGGAAAAAGCCTGTACAGTGGTTCACGGTCCTGAGGCCTTAAATTTCAGGGTGCCTCCTGGAATTCCGCCTCTCGCGGGATGCCTCCCAGACGCAATGTGGCACCCGTGCCAACTTGGTCTGGTTGGTTTGGTAGTGCCAAGTGGGTCCTGAAAACTGACACCCAGAACAGTGGTTTGTGAGTTTTGTTTCCCAGGGAAAAAGCCTGTACAATCGTTCGGGGTCCTGCGGCCTGAAATTTCAGGGTGCCTCCTGGAGATCCGCCTCTTGCAGGATTTTTCCCAGATGCTATGCGGCACCATTGCCCACTTAGTCTGGTTTGAGAATGCCTAGTGGGTCCTGCAAACTGACACCAAGAACAGTCGCTGCTGAGATTTGTTTCCCAGGAAAAAAGCCTGTACAATGGTTCAGGGTCCTGAGGCCTTAAATGGCCAGGTGCCTCGTCGAATTCCGCCTCTCGCAGGATGCCTTTCAGACGAAGGGTGGCAGCAGTGCCAACTTGGTCTGGTTTGAGAGTGCCAAGTGGGTCCTGAAAACTGACACCCAGAACAGTGTTTTGTGAGTTTTGTTTCCCAGGGAAAAAGCCTGTACAATGGTTCAGGGTCCTGCGGCCTTATATTGCCGGGTGTCTCCTAGAATTCTGCCTCACACAGGATGCCTCCCAGATGCAAGGTGGCTGCAGTGCCAACTTGGTCTGGTTTGAGAGTGCCAAGTGGGTGCTGAAAACTGACACCCAGAACAGTGGCTTCTGAGTTTTGTTTCCCAGGGAAAAAGCCTGTACAGTGGTTCAGGGTCCTGAGGCCTTAAATTTCAGGGTGCCTCCTGGAATTCCGCCTCTCGCGGGATGCCTTCCAGACGCAATGTGGCACCCGTGCCAACTTGGTCTGGTTTGGTAGTGCCAAGTGCGTCCTGAAAACTGACACCCAGAACAGTGGTTTGTGAGTTTTGTTTCCCAGGGAAAAAGCCTGTACAATCGTTCGGGGTCCTGCGGCCTGAAATTGCCGGGTGCCTCCTGGAGATCCGCCTCTTGCAGGATTTTTCCCAGATGCTATGCGGCACCATTGCCCACTTAGTCTGGTTTGAGAATGCCTAGTGGGTCCTGCAAACTGACACCAAGAACAGTCGCTGCTGAGATTTGTTTCCCAGGAAAAAAGCCTGTACAATGGTTCAGGGTCCTGAGGCCTTAAATGGCCAGGTGCCTCGTCGAATTCCGCCTCTCGCAGGATGCCTTTCAGACGAAGGGTGGCAGCAGTGCCAACTTGGTCTGGTTTGAGAGTGCCTAGTGGGTCCTGAAAACTGACACCCAGAACAGTGGCTTCTGAGTTTTGTTTCCCAGGGAAATACCCTGTAGAGTGGTTCAGGGTCCTGCCGCGTTAAATTTCAGGGTGCCTCCTGGAATTCGGCCTCTCGCAGAATGCCTCCCAGACGCAAGCTGTCAGAAGTGCCAACATGGTCTGGTTTGAGAGTGCCAAGTGGGTCCTGAAAACTGACACCCAGAACAGTGGCTTCTGAGTTTTGTTTCCCAGGGAAAAACACTGTACAGTGGTTCAGGGTCCTGAGGCCTTAAATGGCCAGGTGCCTCGTCGAATTCCGCCTTTCTCAGGATGCCTCCAAGACGCAAGGTGGCACCCGTGCCAACTTGGTCTGGTTTGAGAGTGCCAAGTGGGTCCTGAAAACTGACACCCAGAACAGTGTTTTGTGAGTTTTGTTTCCCAGGGAAAAAGCCTTTACAATGGTTCAGGGTCCTGCGGCCTTATATTGCCGGGTGTCTCCTAGAATTCTGCCTCACACAGGATGCCTCCCAGATGCAAGGTGGCACCCATGCCAACTTGGTCTGGTTTGAGAGTGCCTAGAGGGTCCTGAAAACTGACACCCAGAACAGTGGCTTCTGAGTTTTGTTTCCCTGGGAAATACCCTGTAGAGTGGTTCAGGGTCCTGCCGCCTTAAATTTCAGGGTGCCTCCTGGAATTCCGCCTCTTGCGGGATGCCTCCCAGACGCAATGTGGCACCCGTGCCAACTTGGTCTGGTTTGGTAGTGCCAAGTGGGTCCTGAAAACTGACACCCAGAACAGTGGTTTGTGAGTTTTGTTTCCCAGGGAAAAAGCCTGTACAATCGTTCGGGGTCCTGCGGCCTGAAATTGCCAGGTGCCTCCTGGAGATCCGCCTCTTGCAGGATTTTTCCCAGATGCTATGCGGCACCATTGCCCACTTAGTCTGGTTTGAGAATGCCTAGTGGGTCCTGCAAACTGACACCAAGAACAGTCGCTGCTGAGATTTGTTTCCCAGGAAAAAAGCCTGTACAATGGTTCAGGGTCCTGAGGCCTTAAATGGCCAGGTGCCTCGTCGAATTCCGCCTCTCGCAGGATGCCTTTCAGACGAAGGGTGGCAGCAGTGCCAACTTGGTCTGGTTTGAGAGTGCCAAGTGGGTCCTGAAAACTGACACCCAGAACAGTGTTTTTTGAGTTTTGTATCCCAGGGAAAAAGCCTGTACAATGGTTCAGGGTCCTGCGGCCTTATATTGCCGGGTGTCTCCTAGAATTCTGCCTCACACAGGATGCCTCCCAGATGCAAGGTGGCTGCAGTGCCAACTTGGTCTGGTTTGAGAGTGCCAAGTGGGTGCTGAAAACTGACACCCAGAACAGTGGCTTCTGAGTTTTGTTTCCCAGGGAAAAACACTGTACAGTGGTTCAGGGTCCTGAGGCCTTAAATGGCCAGGTGCCTCGTCGAATTCCGCCTTTCTCAGGATGCCTCCCAGACGCAAGGTGGCACCCGTGCCAACTTGGTCTGGTTTGAGAGTGCCTAGTGGGTCCTGCAAACTGACACCCAGAACAGTGGCTTCTGAGTTTTGTTTCCCAGGGAAATACCCTGTAGAGTGGTTCAGGGTCCTGCCGCGTTAAATTTCAGGGTGCCTCCTGGAATTCGGCCTCTCGCAGAATGCCTCCCAGACGCAAGGTGGCACCAGTGCCAACATGGTCTCGTTTGAGAGTGCCAAGTGGGTCCTGAAAACTGACACCCAGAACAGTGGCTTCTGAGTTTTGTTTCCCAGGGAAAAACACTGTACAGTGGTTCAGGGTCCTGAGGCCTTAAATGGCCAGGTGCCTCGTCGAATTCCGCCTTTCTCAGGATGCCTCCCAGACGCAAGGTGGCACCCGTGCCAACTTGGTCTGGTTTGAGAGTGCCAAGTGGGTCCTGAAAACTGACACCCAGAACAGTGTTTTGTGAGTTTTGTTTCCCAGGGAAAAAGCCTGTACAATGGTTCAGGGTCCTGCGGCCTTATATTGCCGGGTGTCTCCTAGAATTCTGCCTCACACAGGATGCCTCCCAGATGCAAGGTGGCTGCAGTGCCAACTTGGTCTGGTTTGAGAGTGCCAAGTGGGTGCTGAAAACTGACACCCAGAACAGTGGCTTCTGAGTTTTGTTTCCCAGGGAAAAAGCCTGTACAGTGGTTCAGGGTCCTTAGGCCTTAAATTTCAGGGTGCCTCCTGGAATTCCGCCTCTCGCGGGATGCCTCCCAGACGCAATGTGGCACCCGTGCCAACTTGGTCTGGTTTGGTAGTGCCAAGTGGGTCCTGAAAACTGACACCCAGAACAGTGGTTTGTGAGTTTTGTTTCCCAGGGAAAAAGCCTGTACAATCGTTCGGGGTCCTGCGGCCTTAAATTGCCAGGTGCCTCCTGGAGATCCGCCTCTTGCAGGATTTTTCCCAGATGCTATGCGGCACCATTGCCCACTTAGTCTGGTTTGAGAGTGTCAAGTGGGTCCTCCAAACTGACACCAAGAACAGTCGCTGCTGAGATTTGTTTCCCAGGAAAAAAGCCTGTACAATGGTTCAGGGTCCTGAGGCCTTAAATGGCCAGGTGCCTCGTCGAATTACGCCTCTCGCAGGATGCCTTTCAGACGAAGGGTGGCAGCAGTGCCAACTTGGTCTGGTTTGAGAGTGCCAAGTGGGTCCTGAAAACTGACACCCAGAACAGTGTTTTGTGAGTTTTGTTTCCCAGGGAAAAAGCCTGTACAATGGTTCAGGGTCCTGCGGCCTTATATTGCCGGGTGTCTCCTAGAATTCTGCCTCACACAGGATGCCTCCCAGATGCAAGGTGGCTGCAGTGCCAACTTGGTCTGGTTTGAGAGTGCCAAGTGGGTGCTGAAAACTGACACCCAGAACAGTGGCTTCTGAGTTTTGTTTCCCAGGGAAAAAGCCTGTACAGTGGTTCAGGGTCCTGAGGCCTTAAATTTCAGGGTGCCTCCTGGAATTCCGCCTCTCGCGGGATGCCTCCCAGACGCAATGTGGCACCCGTGCCAACTTGGTCTGGTTTGGTAGTGCCAAGTGGGTCCTGAAAACTGACACCCAGAACAGTGGTTTGTGAGTTTTGTTTCCCAGGGAAAAAGCCTGTACAATCGTTCGGGGTCCTGCGGCCTTAAATTGCCGGGTGCCTCCTGGAGATCCGCCTCTTGCAGGATTTTTCCCAGATGCTATGCGGCACCATTGCCCACTTAGTCTGGTTTGAGAATGCCTAGTGGGTCCTGCAAACTGACACCAAGAACAGTCGCTGCTGAGATTTGTTTCCCAGGAAAAAAGCCTGTACAATGGTTCAGGGTCCTGAGGCCTTAAATGGCCAGGTGCCTCGTCGAATTCCGCCTCTCGCAGGATGCCTTTCAGACGAAGGGTGGCAGCAGTGCCAACTTGGTCTGGTTTGCGAGTGCCTAGTGGGTCCTGCAAACTGACACCCAGAACAGTGGCTTCTGAGTTTTGTTTCCCAGGGAAATACCCTGTAGAGTGGTTCAGGGTCCTGCCGCGTTAAATTTCAGGGTGCCTCCTGGAATTCGGCCTCTCGCAGAATGCCTCCCAGACGCAAGCTGTCACAAATGCCAACATGGTCTCGTTTGAGAGTGCCAAGTGGGTCCTGAAAACTGACACCCAGAACAGTGGCTTCTGAGTTTTGTTTCCCAGGGAAAAACACTGTACACTAGTTCAGGGTCCTGAGGCCTTAAATGGCCAGGTGCCTCGTCGAATTCCGCCTTTCTCAGGATGCCTCCCAGACGCAAGGTGGCACCCGTGCCAACTTGGTCTGGTTTGAGAGTGCCAAGTGGGTCCTGCAAACTGACACCCAGAACAGTGGCTTCTGAGTTTTGTTTCCCAGGGAAATACCCTGTAGAGTGGTTCAGGGTCCTGCCGCGTAGAATTTCAGGGTGCCTCCTGGAATTCCGCCTCTCGCGGGATGCCTCCCAGACGCAATGTGGCACCCGTGCCAACTTGGTCTGGTTTGGTAGTGCCAAGTGGGTCCTGAAAACTGACACCCAGAACAGTGGTTTGTGAGTTTTGTTTCCCAGGGAAAAAGCCTGTACAATCGTTCAGGGTCCTGCGGCCTGAAATTGCCAGGTGCCTCCTGGAGATCCGCCTCTTGCAGGATTTTTCCCAGATGCTATGCGGCACCATTGCCCACTTAGTCTGGTTTGAGAATGCCTAGTGGGTCCTGCAAACTGACACCAAGAACAGTCGCTGCTGAGATTTGTTTCCCAGGAAAAAAGCCTGTACAATGGTTCAGGGTCCTGAGGCCTTAAATGGCCAGGTGCCTCGTCGAATTCCGCCTCTCGCAGGATGCCTTTCAGACGAAGGGTGGCAGCAGAGCCAACTTGGTCTGGTTTGAGAGTGCCTAGTGGGTCCTGCAAACTGACACCCAGAACAGTGGCTTCTGAGTTTTGTTTCCCAGGGAAATACCCTGTAGAGTGGTTCAGGGTCCTGCGGCCTTATATTGCCGGGTGTCTCCTAGAATTCTGCCTCACACAGGATGCCTCCCAGATGCAAGGTGGCTGCAGTGCCAACTTGGTCTGGTTTGAGAGTGCCAAGTGGGTGCTGAAAACTGACACCCAGAACAGTGTTTTTTGAGTTTTGTTTCCCAGGGAAAAAGCCTGTACAGTGGTTCAGGGTCCTGCGGCCTTATATTGCCGGGTGTCTCCTAGAATTCTGCCTCACACAGGATGCCTCCCAGACGCAATGTGGCACCCGTGCCAACTTGGTCTCGTTTGGTAGTGCCAAGTGGGTGCTGAAAACTGACACCCAGAACAGTGGTTTGTGAGTTTTGTTTCCCAGGGAAAAAGCCTGTACAATCGTTCGGGGTCCTGCGGCCTGAAATTGCCGGGTGCCTCCTGGAGATCCGCCTCTTGCAGGATTTTTCCCAGATGCTATGCGGCACCATTGCCCACTTAGTCTGGTTTGAGAGTGTCAAGTGGGTCCTCCAAACTGACACCCAGAACAGTGGCTTCTGAGTTTTGTTTCCCAGGGAAATACCCTGTAGAGTGGTTCAGGGTCCTGCCGCGTTAAATTTCAGGGTGCCTCCTGGAATTCCGCCTCTCGCAGAATGCCTCCCAGACGCAAGGTGGCACCAGTGCCAACATGGTCTCGTTTGAGAGTGCCAAGTGGGTCCTGAAAACTGACACCCAGAACAGTGGCTTCTGAGTTTTGTTTCCCAGGGAAAAACACTGTACAGTGGTTCAGGGTCCTGAGGCCTTAAATGGCCAGGTGCCTCGTCGAATTCCGCCTTTCTCAGGATGCCTCCCAGACGCAAGGTGGCACCCGTGCCAACTTGGTCTGGTTTGAGAGTGCCAAGTGGGTCCTGAAAACTGACACCCAGAACAGTGTTTTGTGAGTTTTGTTTCCCAGGGAAAAAGCCTGTACAATGGTTCAGGGTCCTGCGGCCTTATATTGCCGGGTGTCTCCTAGAATTCTGCCTCACACAGGATGCCTCCCAGATGCAAGGTGGCTGCAGTGCCAACTTGGTCTGGTTTGAGAGTGCCAAGTGGGTGCTGAAAACTGACACCCAGAACAGTGGCTTCTGAGTTTTGTTTCCCAGGGAAAAAGCCTGTACAGTGGTTCAGGGTCCTGAGGCCTTAAATTTCAGGGTGCCTCCTGGAATTCCGCCTCTCGCGGGATGCCTCCCAGACGCAATGTGGCACCCGTGCCAACTTGGTCTGGTTTGGTAGTGCCAAGTGGGTCCTGAAAACTGACACCCAGAACAGTGGTTTGTGAGTTTTGTTTCCCAGGGAAAAAGCCTGTACAATCGTTCGGGGTCCTGCGGCCTGAAATTGCCGGGTGCCTCCTGGAGATCCGCCTCTTGCAGGATTTTTCCCAGATGCTATGCGGCACCATTGCCCACTTAGTCTGGTTTGAGAATGCCTAGTGGGTCCTGCAAA